>NC_140412.1:52447812-53048750 GCF_965140295.1 Lepidochelys olivacea
GTGTCTGAGAGAGAGAGAGAATGCACAGCACTAATGGGCCTATGCAAAGTTTCTGGTAGTGTCTGGTTCAAATCTTCATTTTCTGGCTTTCTTTTCCAACTGTTATGTTTTTAATCAAACAATTATTTCAATAGCCTCTTTTCTGTACTTGCAGTGATATTACTGACACACACATGCTCCAGAGACACTTCTAGACTTTGCAAAAGTGGACATACATTTTCCCCTCTTACATATCTTTTGTTGTGAGTAGTTTGTTACAATAAACCATGTTCATTTCTTAAATGCAGATACATTAATACCCGTGGGAAATTCTCACCAAGTTTTAAAGCCTGCTTGCTGAACTACACTCTCATTAGGGCTCTGAAGTGAGAGAATAGGGCCTTGTCTGATCCCCATTAAAGATTTCACACCCCAAGAAGGGAAGGGTTTATAGTCAATTATACTTTGGTTTCTCATTATGGGCTTGACCCAAAACCCACTGAAGACAAAGAAAGACTCACATTGACTTAAATGGGCCCTTTATAAATTGGGCTAGAGAATGCCTTTGTCTGTGAAGCATTCCTTTCCAACAAGACGGTACAGGAAAATTGGATTCCCTAGAAAGACCCACTGTGAACATCAGCAAGGACTGGCTCACTGAGGAGAATGGTGTTTCAAAGATGTTCTCAGTCTGGACAGTCTGTCCTTCAAACCGGTATAAGAGTTGAAGAAACCAGACTACAAAACTAGAAAAACAACCTGGGGACTAAAGTTTTCCTGATCCGCTGGAAAGGGGGATGGGAGCATTTTTAAAAGCAGCAGTAATAAATCTCCAATACAGCAGAAGGGACTGTTCTGCTGAAATCCAAAAGCAGCTGTGGGGTGAGGGATGAATCACCTCTAATCTGCAAGGCCCTGTGCCACACTGTCACATACTTAACAGTGGGGGACAATTCAGCGAGATAGTTAAGGGAGAAAAGATTACTTCAGCTGGGAAGAAGTTGGGACTTGCTGGGGGATGAGTCTGGATATACTCAGTGGTGAGCTGGAGCCGGTTCGCACCAGTTTGCTGGAACCGGTTGTTAAATTTCGAAGCCCTTTTAGAACCGGTTGTTCCGCGAGGGACAACCGGTTCTACAAGGGCTTCTAAATTTAACAAGCGGCCAAAAGTGGCGCCCTAGGCGACGACTCTGTGGGTACTCCGGGGCCGGAGCACCCACGGGGAAAATTTGGTGGGTGCAGAGCCTCCATCGGCAGCTCCCCGCGCCCGGCCCCAGCTCACCTCCACTCCACCTCCTCCCCTGAACGTGCTGCCCCACTCTGCTTCTCTGCCCCCCCCCCTTCCAGGCTTCCCGCGAATCAGCTGTTCGCGCAGGAAGCTGGGGCAGGCTGAGAAGCAGGCGGCGGCTTCGTGCTCAGGCCCAGGGAGGCAGAGGCGAGCTGGGCGGGGGGGCGCGAGAAGGGCTGTCCGCGCCACAGCAGGTAACCCGTGGGGCGCGCAGGGGAACCGCTCCCCGCCCCAGCTCACCTCCGCCTCCCTGGGCCTGAGCGCGAAGCCACTGCCTGCTTCTCAGCCCTTCCAGGCTTCCCGTATGAACAGTTGATTCGTGGGAAGCCGGGGGGGGGGGGGCATACAGGGGAGGAGGCGGAGCCGACATGAGCTGGGGTCAGGAGCGGGGAGCTGCCGGTGGGGTCTCTGCACCCACCAAATTTTCCCCGTGGGTGCTCCAGCCCTGGAGCACCCAGGGAGTCGGCGCCTAAGGCGCCACTTTTGATGTGATCTGTGGGGGGAGCAGCCGCTCCCCCTGCTCCCCCCCCAGCTACGCTCCCCCCTAGGAGCCAGAGGGACCTCCCGGATGCTTCATGGGAGCTGCCCCAGGTAAGCACCGCTGGGACTCCCCACTTCGCCCCCCAGCAGGTCCCTCTGGCTCTTAGGGGCAGGGTGGACACCCAGTATGGTGGCCCACAAGATCCTCCTGCCCAGTTCTGGGGCAGTCAGGGGACAGGAGAGGGGCTTGGATGGGGTAGGGGTCCCAGGGTGGGGCATCAAGGAACGCGGGAGGTTGGATGGGGCAGGAGTCCCCGAGGGGCGGGGGTGGGCAACGACCCCCTCGTGGGGTGAGGAGGGAACCAGTTGTTAAGATTTTGGCAGCTCATCACTGGATATACTGGAGAGTCAATGAAAGAAGTGAACTAAACTGGGAAGAGGAAACAAGAGTCATAGATTAGATCACACTATGGAAGTGAGTCTGAAGAAGAGCTGCACTGGTGCTAGACACCAGATTACCACAATACCAGGGAAAGAGAATTGGGCCAGACAACTGGAGGTTGGGAAGGAATTCTTAGATATGGGAATTGGCTCCTTTGACTGTGCATTATGATAGTAATTTAGGATCAAAAATAATTAGGAAATATACCATTAATATAATATCTCATTAATGTCCACACTACAGTTAATAGGTTCAAATCTCCAGTCAGTTACACCCATGCAAACTTAAAGTCAGTTGGGCTGCACGGGTGTAATTGATAGAATTTGCCCCAATAACTTTAATTACATATTACATTTACTGAGTCTTCTATCTGATGATGCAACCTTTCAACTGCCAGGAACACTGGAAATAGAAGAGTTGATATAGGCTTCCAGAATTAAAATGTACATGGAAATATAGCGTACTTGAGTCCAGGAGAAGAAACTGAAAAACCAGCATTTGCAGACACAGCTATCATTGATGGGGTAATTCGTTGGGACATAGTGACCTTTTAATAACAATTAGTGAAAATGGGCTATGGTATTAAAATAAAAAGCCTCCATTTTCACGATTAGGAGAAATAAATGATATGCAAACTGATTGCAGTTTCATGGGTATCATCTATGCTTTATGCACTGCAACTCCCATGTGGTAATATAGCTGAAGTATTCCATACCAGCACTCCACAGGGGATGGAACAGGTACATGGTGGAGCAGGTATCAAAGGCCAGGCTTCTGCTCAGGATCAGTGTTCACCCAGTCATAAGCAGGGTTCTTTACTGCCACATCATCTGTTGAGAAAGAAAACCAAGATATCAAACACAGAACATGCTGTATTTCTCGGGACCACATTGTGAGCCTCTTACTCACACTGCTGAACGATTACTTACAAAGGGTGTCTCACTGACATCAATGGAAGCATTTGCATGAGTAGTATCTGCTCCCACCAGAAGGTGTTCACAATGTGGCCCTCTGTAGCTCTGGTCCTTCACTAAAATGGGAACAATACATACCTTCCTCACAGTGACCGAGTAGCTAAATTCACTCCTCTTGGTAATGTGCTTTCAAATCCGCAGATGGACGCTGCAATCTAGAATTCTTATGTTCCAGCAGATCAGTTCTAAACACACCTTACTTAAAACTGCTGCTGCTGTTTTTCTGCACAACTCTCCAGAACCACACATCTTACCGACACAGGGGTCCGCACAACCCCCTAAGCAGGGTTAAATCACCTTTGAGACACAAAAACCAAATATTAGTAGCACAGAGTTTTATGTTCAGAGTTATCCAGTGGGCTAAACACGTGCACTGTGTGTATTTAGACTCGGCTCATGAACAAAAAACATTCAACATCTAAATGTTTCCATCCCTGCAGCTTGCTGACATTTGGTACATTCCTCTGACCTATTAAGTGCTGATTTGCCAGCTCCAGCGGTAGGTGGTGCTAGAGAACACTGACCCCAAAGGACTGGAGCAGAAAAGATACAGCAGAACATTCACACAGGAGATATGTCTGTTCCACGAGTTCTGGGGTGAAGTTCACACCACTGAATAAGCATCAAATTTTACAAACCAGGTGCCGCAACCGATTCTTAAATTTGCTGATGTTATGGATGCAGCTGCTCAGTTATTGCTCTAACCTGCTGCTCTGTTCCAGTGAGCTACCAGGGGGACTCTATTTAATGAACATCCTGAAGTTCACTAAAGCACAGAAGTCTCATCGATTGCAGTTCCATGCTAGGTAGTACATTGAAAGCCTATAGTTACACTATCGCACAGAACCTACTCACCTCCACATAGGTTGATTATATAGAATGGGCTGAGTTTATTCTGATAACGGTGGTGGCTGCAATTCTTCTGTAGGACCTGATGTTGGTTTGGACCCCTGTAATTCAAATAACAAATGAACTGACCAAGTGTCTTGCTTCCCCGCCCCCCAAGACAGTTCCATTTTTCAACGGTCTTGACTCTGTTCTGGAAATTTGACATCTTAAAATGGGACAACTGAGAGTGTCCCATTTTATGCACAGCATCTCTCCTCACTCCTTGACCTAGCAGAGGGCACTGCTACAAGCTGCAGGAAGCCATACTCCCTATCCCCCGCCTACTGGGAGAGCAGCTACAGCAGGCAGAGGACCATGGCAATGCCACCAGATCACCCCCACCAATTAACCATCACCAAACCCCAGCGAGCAGCACCACCACCAGGCCAGCATTAGCAGCAGAACCGCCACCCAGGCTGCCGGAGTGGAACCCAGCTGCTGGTAGCACCAACCCCTAAGGTGAGGGAAGAGGATGAGTGTGAGAAACTAGCTTCTCAAAGGGGTGGGGAGTAGGGTTGCCACTTCTGAGATCCAAAAAAAAGGGGACATCTAGGATTCTTCTGAGCCCATAAAACTGGACACCGGGCAGTGTGTACTGAGCACCTTTGCAGATTTCCCAGGCAACTACCTCAAAACAGGGAGGATCCTGGGAAACCTGGACTGGTGGCAACCCTCGTGGGGAGTAATGACAGTTTTACCTTTTCTGTGTTGGGTTTTTTCCCCACAATTTTGTGAACGTGGTCACCTTAACAACAAATAAATAAATAATAATAAAGCTGTCTATAGTGCTGCCCCCTAGTGGTGACTTTATCTCAAATGTTAGCAGTCTGTGCTCTTTGAACAGAAGGGAAGGAGCTCATTCCTAGCCTCCGGTTTCACCCTGAATGTCATGTCTTGTTGTCTGTGGAATCAATGGCAAGGTTCCTCCGAAGTGATTATCCATCATTTGCACTCCGCAAGGAACAAATTGCTTCGGGAGAAGCTAATTTGTAGGGATGACTCCTTAAGAACCTTCAGCCTGAGGTGAGATCCAGTGGGGGTGGATTACGACTGATAGAACTGGCAGCTCTGTTTATGTAATGCTTCTGCAAAAAGACCTGTTGTTCAAGGGTGGAATCAGGACAGCTTTGTTCTTGGAAAACTCCTTGTTACTGGAGAGGCATAGAGAACAGGAAAACTGGGTCACGCTTGTTGGCCTGTGGGCTGAAGCTCTTGATGCAGGGATGGCAAACAAATAGTGAAGTGCTGGGAAAAAGGGCGTGTTCCTGAGGCACAGACACTAAAGCTCTGATCCTTCAAACTCTTATGCATGTGAGTAATTTTACTGGCAGGACTTGGGCCTAAGTCAGGAGAGGAGCCACAACCCCCTCCAGCACAAATGCATTGGCTTTATTCTTTTGGAATCATTCAAAGAATTTAAAGAACTATTCCACATATAAAAATGTATGCAACTCCGTTCATTTCAGTGAGACTGTATTATTGAGGTCTGCTCGGGCCTAATTTTAAAGGATCCTAGATCTGAACCCAACCCGGACAGAGCTGTCCTGAATCCGATCCAAGGGCATTGAGTCCCTTTCAAATCCACCCCAACTTGGACCCAACACTTTCCTCTAGACCCGTATCAGAGCTGCCACCTCATCCTTGGGGCTTGGCCTCTGTGGGCTTCCTCTTCCCCACCCCCTGTGCCCACAATCCATCTCTAGTCCTAGTCCTAGTCCTGCCAGCTGCCACCGCCTCTCTGCACCGTATGTGCTGCGGAGAGAGAGGTACTGCAACTTGTCAGCATACTCGGTCCTCAACGCACGCAGCACAGCAAGGCGGCAACTGGCAGGACCTGGACAGGCAGCCACCACCACACCGATCCCACAGGCAGGAGGAGGTGATCAGAGATGACCTGAGCCCAATAGGGTCAGGTTATTTTCTGATCCTTTCCAATACATGAAGTCAGGTCACATCAGGTTTGGGTCAGATTGGAAGGCTCTACTCTATTAGCTTGGCAAGCTATAGAAGTGTAAAAAGAGACAGATTTCCTCAGGTATCTGTCAGAGGTAGGTAAGAACCACCCAGGAGATGGCTACGTGCTATGTTAGCATTTCATACCCTGCGTCCCTAATACAGACAGAGTCATGGTGTCCAGAACAATATGACTACCATATTTCCTCAAGTAGATACAATGGGTAGAAAGAATAGTAAATATGGCAGGTGACCAGCTTGGCTTAACAGTGAAATCCTTGCTGATCTTAAACACAAAAAAGAAGCTTACAAGAAGTGGAAGATTTGACAAATGACCAGGGAGGAGTATACAAATATTGCTCAGGCATGCAGGAGTGAAATCAGGAAGGCCAAATCATAATTGGAGTTGCAGCTAGCAAGAGATGTTAAGAGTAACAAGAAGGGTTTCTTCAGGTATGTTGGCAACAAGAAGAAAGTCAACGAAAGTGTGGGCCGCTTACTGAATGAGGGAGGCAACCTAGTGACAGAGGATGTGGAAAAAGCTAATGTACTCAATGCTTTTTTTGCCTCTGTCTTCACGAACAAGGTCAGCTCCCAGACTACTGCACTGGGCAGCACAGCATGGGTAGGAGGTGACCAGCCCTCTGTGGAGAAAGAAGTGGTTGGGGACTATTTAGAAAAGCTGGACGAGCACAAGTCCATGGGGCCA
Source organism: Lepidochelys olivacea (assembly GCF_965140295.1). Lineage (NCBI taxonomy): Eukaryota > Metazoa > Chordata > Testudines > Cheloniidae > Lepidochelys > Lepidochelys olivacea. Next base: position 52,454,526 of record NC_140412.1, read on the forward strand.
GATGCGCTGCATCCGAGAGTGCTAAAGGAGTTGGCGGATGGGATTGCAGAGCCATTGGCCATTATCTTTGAAAACTCACGGCGATCGGGGGAGGTCCCAGATGACTGGAAAAAGGCTAATGTAGTGCCCACCTTTAAAAAAGGGAAGAAGGAGGATCGTGGGGAACTACAGGCCAGTCAGCCTCACCTTAGTCCCTGGAAAAATCATGGAGCAGGTCCTCAAGGAATCAATTGTGAAGCACTTAGAGGAAAGGAAAGTGATCAGGAACAGTCAGCATGGATTCACCAAGGGCAAGTCATGCCTGACTAATCTAATTGCCTTCTATGACAAGATAACTGATTCTGTGGATGAGGGGAAAGCAATGGATGTGTTATTCCTTGACTTTAGCAAAGCTTTTGATATGGTCTCCCACAGTATTCTTGCCAGCAAGTTAAAGAAGTATGGGCTGGATGAATGGACTGTAAGGTCAATAGAAAGCTGGCTACATTGTTGGGCTCAACGGGTAGTGATGAATGCCTTCATGTGTAGTTGGCAGCCGGTATCAAGCGGAGTGCCCCAAGGGGCCGGTTTTGTTCAATATCTTTATAATTGATCTGGAGGATGGCGTGGATTGCACCCTCATCAAGTTTGCAGATGACACTAAACTGGGAGGAGAGGTCGATACGCTGGAGGGTAGGGATAGGATACAGAGGAACCTAGACAAATTAGAGGATTGGACCAAAAGAAATCTGATGAGGTTCAAAAAGGACATGTGCAGAGTCCTGCACTTAGGATGGAGGAATCCCATGCACCACTATAGACTGGGCACCGAGTGGCTAGGTAGCAGTTCTGCAGAAAAGGACCTAGTGGTTACAGTGGACGAGAAGCTGGATATGAGTCAACAGTGTGCCCTTGTTGCCAAGAAGGCCAATGGCATTTTAGGCTGTATAAGTAGGGGCATTGCCAGCAGATCGAGGGATGTGATCGTTCCCCTCTATTCGACATTGGTGAGGCCTCATCTGAAGTACTGTGTCCAGTTTTGGGCCCCACACTACAAGAAGAATGTGGAAAAATTGGAAAACCTCCAGCAGAGGGCAACAAAAATGATTAGGGGACTGGAACACATGATTTATGAGGGGAGGCTGAGGGAGTTGGGATTGTTTAGTCTGCGGAAGAGAAGAATGAGGGGGGATTTGATAGCTGCTTTCAACTACCTGAAAGGGGGTTCCAAAGAGGTCTAGAAGGTCTAGACTGTTCTCAGTGGTAGCAGATGACAGAACGAGGAGTAATGGTCTCAAGTTGCAGTGGGTGAGGTTTAGGTTAGATATTAGGAAAAACTTTTTCACTAGTAGGGTGGTGAAGGACTGGAATGCGTTACCAAGGGAGGTGGTGGAATCTCCTTCCTTAGAAGTTTTTAAGGTCAGGCTTGACAAAGCCCTGGCTGGGATGATTTAATTGGGGACTGGTCCTGCTTTGAGAAGGGGGTTGGACTAGATGACCTCCTGAGGTCCCTTTCAACCCTGATATTCTATGATTCTATGAATTTCTGAGTGTCCACATGTCCCTTTAAGACTATCACAGTTCTTCATTTGAGAAAACCATTCTCTCCCTTACATATTATAGGCAGGCTGGTAGCACCACCTATTATTAACATTACCTGAGTCATCCCATTATCAAGTAAGTCCCATTTTTAGTTGCTTATTACTGTCTGGGCTGAAATTTTCCATGGTAGATGTCCACTCAGGCTGAATTTGTTTTTGGAAAATTTCAGCCAAAACCATTCAGATATTTCGGATGAAGTTACAGAAAAAATTATGTTGCTTTACCCAACTTAAAAAATTCTAGCAACCTTTTCTTTGACAAGTTTTACTGCCCCGGGCACTGAACCAGAAATGTGCATGTGGTGTGGGGAGGGAGTGGATGGCCTTTGTCCTGAGAATGTGTCACTTTTTGCCATCTCTGTGAAAATCCACCCAACTTTGGCCAGGTTATAAATCTTTGACAATCACAGTTCACACGTGCTCTGTAGAGATTTTCGAGACATTCAGAGCTAAATTCCTCAATGATTCCATTCCAGTGAGCATGCTCCAGCCCAGGACTTTCCCAGCAATCGCGGGTCTGAGTCCAGGAACCAGAACTGAAAGCTGGGGGGCTGTCTCTTCCATGCTCTCAGTGCTCCCACTGCTGACGCTCCATGGTATTGAGGAGGAAGCTGCATGATTCAAATGCAGAGGGGACAACAGTCAGACTGAGGAGGTGGGGGAGAGTAGCTTGGGAGAAGGACCCTGGGGTTTGGGGAGATTGGGACTGGAGGCTTAGCAAAGAGGGAGAAGGAAACTAGGGCTAAGTATTGGGGGTCGGGGTGGGATGGGGGAGACTGGGACCCTGGATGGACACCGGGATAGGCTAGGCAATGTGATTGGGAGTAATGAGGGAAACAGAGAGAGGACAAGGGGCTAATGGGAGTGGGGAAAACAGATCAGATGAAGATCCAGGGGGAGACTGGCAATGGCTGGACAAGGCCAGGAATCCGTGGGGTAGGAGGAGGTAGAGGTGTGGGGACAGATTTGACAAGGAACTAGGATGCAGTGGCAACTGGGACTAGCTGGGCAAAGGGACTGGGTAGTCAAGGATGAGAAGACTGAGGAGTGGAGGCTTGGACTGGGACAAGGAGGCAGAGGTGGGGAAGAGAGAATTGGAAGGGTGACAGCCTTCAGGGGAAGGGCAGAAGGGTTGAGCTCAGAGGTGACAGAAGAGTGTACACACTACTCCACATTCTTCTCCAGAGCTGAGAATGGCACTCAGATTCCTGAATCTGCTGTCAACAGTCTGCTGAGTTTGATGTCAGCAAATAGCTGTGAAACCCCTGGCAAAGAGTGTCTCCTCTCCCCTACTAATGCTGGTCCACATAAAGGAAGACAATCTATTACTGTTACCAGTTACTCCATTAGCTCAAGTGGCAGAGGTCTGGGAATGGATCTAAAGGTTCCAGTCCTCTCAATGACTCAAATGTGTTAATATGACTGAATTCCTGTTTTTATGACAACCTGATTATTTATAGCAGAAGTTTAATTTCCTTAAACATTTGCAACTGACCATGACTAGTAAGTATTACTAATAGGTTTTTTTAAATATAAGACTATCAGGTTGTGCACAGAACTACATAATCATGTGCTCTTAGCATACCATTTGTCCTTTCTCCCATTTGGTCCTGGTGTGTGTTACACTCAGTTGTTGTGTCTTGTTTTAAAATGATTATAAGCTCTTCAGGACAGGGACTACGTACTTCCATATGTTTGTACAATGCCTACACAATGGGGTCCCAATTATTAATGGAGCCTTTGGGTAAGCATAATTATAAGAGTAACTTTTAATCATAGAACTAATATGGTGCCAAAAACTAATGATTAAAGACAACTGAGTAGCTTTATTTATAACCCTACGTTCATCAGTTTGGACAAAACTGTCCAGTTCGCTGGGTGGTGTGAATTGAGTTTCAGGTACCTAAATACCCTCCCTGCAAAAAAAAAACAAAACCCTCAGCTAGACTGGAGTGCTTCCTCAGCTTTACTCTGAAACTGGCCGTTAGAAGGGTTCACTGTGAGACACAATGAGTTTTGTAACAAAACCCTCACCACTAAAAGTCACTGGTTTCAGCTGAACTTCTTGCTGAATTCCCCTTTTTTGATCTCTACCGAAGCCAGAGACAGGAGAAAGCTTAGTGAGAGAAAAGGTAAAACTCTGATCCTTTTATTCAGTGACAATCTCCCTGAAATTTGGTGGCACAAAGTGGAAACTTCAGCCTCAACTTGTCACTGAAAACCAAAACTTGGATGATGAGCTTTTGCAAAACTAAATCCAGGCTTTCTTTCCTAATTAGAGATGGAATTGACTCTAAAATTAGCTACTTAAGTTATGAATAGTGCTAACAAACAATTTTGTATTTGTATAATTGTGTTACAAAGAGAAGATAGTAAAGAGAGGAACCCAAGAGTCCACATTAGAGAAATGATTGTTCTAGCTACCTCCTAGCAACAACTCTTCTCTTTTTTGTTATGCTCAACAACCCAGAAAACCCTGCCCTTCTCCTATTAAAGGCTGGTTTAAGGCATGTTTTTGGAATGTTTTAGTTATTTTGGAGAAAAATCAAGTCAATTATGGGTTACACAGTAAATTGAAATCCTCTTCGGTTAACCACATCAGAGATTCACCTCTGCTACTGCAAGCATTCTGGAATGGGTTATAAAATACAGGAGATGTTACCAGTGAGTCTTTCACAGCTCCAGCAAACAAGTTACACTGAGACCACCATTCAAGAGGCACACCCCTAGCACGCTATAAGACTAGGACATTTGCACCTGCAGTTGCCCCAAAGAATCCAGTTTAACAGTGTGTCGTACTACCAACAGCAAATCTAGATAGCCACATTCTCCCCAGAGGTGGGCAACTACCACTTTGATCCCTTTACCCTCCCTGGTCACCCTTAGGCATAGAATTACTTTGCTATAGCTACACTGCTCAAGGGTGTGAATAATCCACCCCCGAATGATGTAGTTACACTGATCTGAAGACAGCACTATGTCGGCAGGAGAGCTTCCCCCGCCAACATAGCTACCACCTCTCAGGGAAGCGGATTAACTACACCTACAGGACAGTTCTCGCCTGTTGGCTTAGAGCTTCTTCATTCAAGTACTACAGTGGTGCAGCTGCACCGATACAGCGGTTTAAGTGTAGACCTGCCCTTAGATAAGGAGCTCCATAGGGGAGAGCCATTTTCAGGTATGACTGGTAAGCAGATTGAGCACTACCATAAATAAGTGATAGCGACCCACTTTCCAATAGCCTTACTCCCACCAAGGAGCGGCCTTCTCCATGGCCTACATCAGGAGAGAGGGTGTTGGGAAGTGGGCCACTTTGAGCACAGAAATAGAGGAAGAAACTATTATCTCCTTACTGGTTTCAGAGTAACAGCCGTGTTAGTCTGTATCCGCAAAAAGAAAAGGAGTACTTGTGGCACCTTAGAGACTAACCAATTTATTTGAGCATAAGCTTTCGTGAGCTACAGCTCACTTCACTTAACCTCAAAATGTCTTTCTATACCTTCACCCCCACCTCTTGATGAGGCCTAATTCCCCTCTGACTTAATTAAACACAGAAGCATTTTGAAGCCACTGCATTGACTGTTCATTTAGTTTGTCTTTCTGAAGAAAGATCTTTTGGAAGAATCATTGCTACTGCAGCATTCGTCAACCCTTACTGGCTATTGGGGTAGAGGTTTAGGGTGGTACTTTGCCTCAAACAGTGTAGAATTCACATTACTCTGAATGTGGGTTACTAGTGCCTTTACCCTCAAATTATGGAAAACAGAGTATACTGGTGAGTTGAGTTCTTGTTGTTACCTCATGCCTTACCAGCAGCAATTCAGTAACCATTAAAGAACTAGGACTAAACACAATCTTACTCAAGGGCCTTAAACTTGTGATCTGGCTCCTGTACCCAGCAAATTAACTGAAGATTTAGATAAGAAGCACCAGTATGCAGGAGATTTAACCACAACATTTGTTTAGGTAGTTCAAGAATTGGCCTCTGGGGTGTAGTGCAATGGGATGGTTCCTTCTTCCTAGCTCGGAGGAATATACTCTACAGCTTCCTCACTAGCTTTTCCTGGTGTTTAATTAAATAGGTGAGGAAATGAGGCTTTGTTGCAAGTTTCCTTTTCAAGAATAACTGTGGAAAGTCTGAAGCAGGCCGGGTAGCCAGGCTTTCATTCCAACAACCCACTCTCTTAGTGCTTACTAAATACCACATCTGTGATTTGTAGCAAGTTGCTACAGATTTGCCTTTTTGTTTCTCCAAAATTGAAACTCTGGAAAGACTTTACCATATAGATCAAGAAGGGAATTATCAGGAGACTGTTTCTTCCTGATTTTGTGCAGTCCCTCAGGTACTACAATGATGGATAGCGGTGTAAAACCCTGGAGGTAAAGAGTGTCCTTCAGGAAAGTTAAAAACTAACCAGATGAATAGCAGTGGATGAAGTGTTAAAGACTGTATTTCTACTTTCCAACTTGATTACAGAATATTGAGTAAATAGAGATACCTACTGCTTGCCAGTCCCCAATGTTAGCATTCACTCAACAGGACTGCTTTCCTTCCCACACAGCTATCTGAGGTTGTTAGTTCAATTCAATCAGGGTATTGCAGCCCTTGTGACTACAGCTATCTGCAAGCTGTTCCTCCTACACACTGAGCTATCCCACAGGAGCAGAAAGCCACAGGCAATGGTGCTAACTTACAATGTGTTAAACCAGATCCTTGCTTTAGTGTTTTTCTACAAGGCACAGGAGCATTTTCCCATCCAGCCCAGCTTTGAACTATTTAGACAAGCTCCTACCTGCTCCCTCCCTTAGATTTCGGTGGTTTGAAGAAAATGGGGACTGACTAGTCACCACACATTTTGCAAAACCAAGTCACGGCCAGTGAAGTTTTGCAGATTTAAAGCCAAACCAAGATTAGCTTCTCTCTTACTGAACCCCTTATTCTCCTTCCCTTTTCTTTCCAGCAAGGGCCCCACACCATCTCCCCCCTCAAGCCATGCATCGCCAACTCATCAGTCCTTGTAACAACCCCAGAGGGATAATTTGAGCCCCATAAGGCCAAGATAAATTGCCAGAAGAAGCCATACTTCTGCTTTAGTGTCACCAGTTTCTGGAATTTAGGTCTCCAGGTTTTTAGCTTTTTCATAATTAAGAAAAACAGGTTTTAGTGAGCATATGTGTGACCATCTTTTCATGCTCAGATGAAGTCTTTTCTGAAGCACTAACCCTCCCCCGCCCCCCATGAGAATGAATTTCAACCAATCCCTTCCATAGATAGTTGTGAGAACTGAAAGAGACAAGAAGGTTCAGATAGTCTCAGTGTGACTTCTAAAATCCCACCCTCAAGTACTTGCTTCCAAAAAATGTTTTAACCAGTAATAAAGCTTCACCCCCTCCCCCAATGAGTTGCAGAGCAGAGAGTCACAGAGGCAGCAAGAGCTCTGTTAGTTTTCATTACAGCCATGGCAAGACCTTACAACCAGCAATAACTTCTAAAAAGAAAGTGAGACATTAAACTCACACACATTTCTTACCCAGTGCTTTTATATAAACCTCAAAGTTTTCACTGGAGACAAGTTTCCAGGTCCCTAGAAATAGGTCACAAATGTTTGAGAGCACATAGCAAGAGACAAACGATTGGAGTGAATTACGAAACTCTCAACTGTTTTTTTTTGAGGATGCCATGAATATGTGATAAGCCAGGAGGACCAATGAGAAAGCCAGGAGGACCAATGAGGAGTCAGAGGTTCCAATTACCAGCGTTTCACTAGTTTTGCTTTGATCAGAAAACCAAAATCTAAGGCATTGGCAGTAAACAGCTCAAAGACTGGCTGTAAGAAAGTGCCCCCCCCCCCCCCAGGGTAAAAGAGTTGCAGAAGAAATCCACACAGAGCTGGGAATAGAATCCAGGACTTCAGGCTCCCAAGCACATTGTCCAGCCATATGAAGATCTGTCTTTGATTGCAATTGTGACTTTATGAACAAAATGTCCAATCCTAGGTGGAATGGGTTCATAAGAGGAAGGGATTACATTGTGATAACTGGGCCTAAACATTTATCCTAGTCGTGAGCTCAACTGTGAAAAGTGAGTGAAAGTTCATAAATTATCACAATAACCTATAACAACAAATGTAGATGGGCAAAGGTGCAAAAGAAACGACTGAATTAGATCAAACAAAAAGGCCTACTGATATAATTCAAAGTCTGTGTTAAGATTATGCCTGGAAACAAGAAAAATGTGGGACTGGCACTCAATGAACCAAATCTGGTGCATCAGTAATTACAGCAGTGGAAGACTGTCATCACACGCATGAGTTAGCCTGCATCCCCATTGTAAAGTGGGTGATTTCCAACCCAGGGATTCTGGGTTCTAATCTATAGCCCCAGCCAGGTAAAATAGATTGGGTTTAAAGCACTTTCTGGGTCAGAGATTGTTTAGTATGGACAATAGGGGAGTTAAGATAAAAACCAGGTTACCTATGTCATCAGGACACATCCCTCAGAATGCTAGAACACAGGGTCACTCTACGCTAGCACAGATGACCCCTCCCCGCATCTTGCTGTCTGTGGTATGGATATAGCTGGATATGTATCCTCCTTTTTGACATTGGGTTCCTTGGAACCAGTGCTACCCATTTATTATCTCTTTTTCCTCCAAGGGTCGAGATTATTTCTGGGCCTAAGTTCAATTAGCATTTGTAACCAAAGTCAGCAGTCAAATCCAAAATTATGGGCCAGATTCTACTGCCCTTACTCGCTCACAGTGGTACCTTGCTCTTCGCAATCAGTGCGCTACATGAGGAGTCAGGGTGGTAAACTCAGACCCCATCATGGCATTCATACAAAATACTGTTTGTTTAAGCAATAGAAAAAACACCTTAAAGTGCAGCCTTTAAACCTAGCTTGCCTGGGTGTGGGCTTGGACAAGCCAAGCTGGAATAGATACAATGGTTCATGAACCATTGTACCTGCAGTTCTCAGTTGAGAGAAGAAATTCACACCGTTATCTGCCACCAGGGGGTGTCCGTCCAGTCTGTTTGTATGTTTGTTTGTTTTTCCCAAGACACCTCCACCCTCTTCTGTCTTTCTTGTCACCTACCCAAAATGCTTCTTTTGAGGACTCATTTTAGTCTCCTTTATATAGCCCACCACTGTCATCTTCAACACTGTATAACATGAGCCTCATCCTGTCTTTTCCTTCATGCTGAGACACCCCCCGGAGTGCCAAGTGGGCAGAGTTTTTCTGATGCTGCCAGCTGCGTGCCAGCTTTTTAACTAAGCTGATGCTGCTTTCTGCATTTTGAACCATACAGACAGTAGGCAAGATTTATCCCCTGGAGCTCAAGCATGTGCAATATCCCCACCTTTTCCACTCACAGGAAGACACCTTTAGACTCTGATGACAGTGAAATCTCCCCATGAGATCGTCTGAATTAGCACATTCCAAGCTGCCCTAACCTCTGTCTTCTTGGGCTGATGATTTTGCAGGCTCTGCAAGCCTGTCTCCAGGCTGCCTGGATGGTAAAGTTATTAGGTGGCTTCTGCAAGGGTTCACCTTACTTGAGATAGACACGTTGCTGGTAGGGTTTGGATGAGGACTTCTGCAAACAAAAGCCCTCAGGACCCAGAAAGCAAGTCTACTGTACTAAATGCAGACTACCGGAAAGAAGAAGCATTCCCAACCCCAGGAGGAATGGGGAAGATAAAATGGTAAGTTCCCTAGGGAGAAGTGCATGAAAAGTTAAAAATTTCATCCATCCTACTCTTAGGGCCTAATGTATTGATGTAAAGACTTGGGCTGAATATTCTTATTTTCTCTCCTTTTTTATCTGTTTAATTATAGCAGTGGAATTGTTTGTTGCTTTTCTAGGAATGGGATCTTAAGAAGACACCCCTATGCTGCAGCTTCTTAATTGTTTTGTGTAAATTGAATGACTAGACTGGCACACACCCATGTTCTTCTTTCAAGGACTGGTTCATAGAAGAGAAGCTACAGTGAACAGTACCACATTCCAGAGACAGGTCAATTCTCTCCTCTGTACATTACAGAGCGAGTATAAAAAGCTAGCTGATCAGCCTGGCTTCATTGTAAACACATGTGTAAGTGACTAATCAAGGTGCAAGGTAACAGAAAGAACTACTGTGCTTAATCTCCCTAAGAACGGCATTTGTGCTGTCAGATTTGTCCTCAAAGAAAAGCTGGCTGGGAATGCTCTGCTAAAGTTTGAGTTCACTGTGGATTACACTTTCAGATAGAACAATAGCATTCAAGGCTAGAAGGGACCACCAGCTCATCTAGACTGATCTGCTGTATAACCCAGGCCAGCAGGCTCACGCTAGATCCAACAACTGAAATTAGAGTTAAGTATCACAGCCCATAAGAGACTAGACTATTATGTTCCACAGGCAGAAAATAGGAGGGACTGAGGTACACCACTGCCCATGGCCCCCACAGTGACAGGGAAATGATTGAGATATACCCAAATAATCTGGGACACCCCCCCCCCCATCCTCACGATCACTGCCAATCTGACCTAGGGGGAAATTCCTTCCAAACCCCACATCTGGTGATCGGAGAGAAAATGCTTGGTGCCACCCCAGAATCCTGGCCCACCCCTTCCCATGTACCAGCTCTAGTCATGGCCATCCCTGATGCTTCAGAAGAAGGAGATCAAAAGTACTCTTCCTCGTTTGCATCAATATCATTCATTTATTTAACATGGGTGTTTGAGAAAAGCAGCTGCCTTCATCAGTTGGTATTTTTAGGTGAGGAAATATAGCAGTGTACTCTCAAGGGAAGCATTGTATATTCTGTTGTGCATTGCATTTCTTCAGACCAATTAGAATGGCATCCAGCCCATTCATGCGTTAAGATAGAGACTTTGGTGTGAATTATTGGTTTGTGTATTATGAGGAATGTGACTCACCCTATGAGTTAAGCAGTGGTAATCCAGCATACAGAGGTGGGGGAAAGTTGCACCCTGGGTCCCATCATGTGAGGCTCCATGTTAAATTTGTTTAATCTCTAATATAGTCAGTTAGGGAAGGAGATACAGCCTTTAAGATTACTACAGCAGTGGGGAGGACAAGAATTAAGATATTAATGTACAGTTTAGATGTCTGTGGGGAAGATGTTGTGGTTTTGGGTAGATCAAGGGGACATAACTTAAGAAAGCGTTCCTATAATATTAGGATGGAATATTCACAAACCTCAAGGGAATTAGGCACTTATGCCTTTATACAACTTCCAAAAACCAAGCCTATATTTATAGAAAAGCTTTCTAGAAGGGGACTTTCACTAAAATAGATCTATTTGACTAGATGTAAGCAGGGGAATAGTCCCGCTATTGTGGGGAACTTTCCTGGCTTCTGCACTACCCTGGTGAAGTGGGCAAGCAAAAGGATCTGAGTCCTTGCTCCCACTTCCTTTAACCAGTGGCCTCCCTGCCCTTGAGGGCTACCCTTCCACTCCGTCTGGCGGAGTCCTCGTAACCCCAACAAGGCTGGGCCCAGGATTCCTAGGAGGCTCGACCCCCAACCCGGCTGTCGTCAGCTAGGACAGGGGCTAGGGTGTCCCCACTCCAGGGTACTCTCTGCACTGGGCACTTCTGACCCACTGACCATTACATACAATTTGAAGCAAATGCAAGTTATTTAATCAACAATTAATTTTAAAAAGAATAAGGGAAAATGGGAAAGGTTAAAGGAAACACATCAACCCGCTCTGTGGCGGGAAACATCACAAACAGCGTCTCTGGAATGTCAGGGCAGTTCACAGTCTGTTCCTTGTAAGTCCCAGGCCTTCCTCTCAGGCCCTGGCTGTGCTGCAGGGATGCTGTGGGTTGGACACTTGCTCTGGTGGTGGCCTCACGGTCTCAGGCTCTAAGTGGTAGGACCCTTCTTCCCAGTGTCGCCCCCGCCCTGTCACGGTTATGATCCAAGCCTGGCCTGCAGAGCCTCTTGGCTGAGGCATCTCCCTGTGCTGGGCCCACTGCCCAGGGTCCCCCTCGGTCTCCCCAGCTGCTCACGACACCCGGCTCCGGACTGCTCCAGCCCCAGCTGCACCACTCGGTCTCTGCACTGCTGCTGCTGCTCTGCCTCCAGCTCCCTGGGCTGCTTCTCTGGCCCCTCTGGCTCAGGTTGCTGCAGCTCTGCTCCCAGGACAGGTCTGCTCTCTCTGGGCTGTGCCTCTGGCTTTGGGGCTGCAGCTCTGCTCCCAGGACAGGGTCTGGTCCCTCTGGATCTGACACAGCTCTGCTCCCCAGCTCAACTTGGGCCCCTGCTCTCTCCTTAGCTGGGCCCCACTCTGTCTGACCCAGGAAATTCCAGCTCACATGGAGGACGGGACCTCCCTGGCCTCCTGACTCCCTGATTAGCCTGCCCGCCCTGTCATTCAGGCTGACCTGGAGCATTGGCCTCTCCCCATTGTTCCTGAGGGCTGTCAGTCTCAAGGTCCTGATTCCCCATCGACCCTTCCCCCTTTTAGTACTGGGAGCTAGCAACTAAAACACCCCCACTGAATGTTAGTAAGGGGCAACTGTCCCCTTACATAGATTAGAAAGAATTAGTGGGATTTTTAAAGCACTTTAAACTAGAATAGACAAGCAACTTGGAAACATTATTATTCTACAAGAATAGAGGAGGACAGAGTAGGCTGGAGAAGGTGGACTGGACACCTTCATCTCACCTCTGTTTTTACAATTCTGAAGGTCAAATCTTCAGGCATAGTTACAAGCTAACAAAGAATATGGCCTCCAATATTCAGTGTCTGAAAGCGTTTTTGTTACTCTGAGACAAGCCTGTACACATTGGAGTTGGAAACAGAAGCCTGTACTGGAGCTTTCTTGTCAAGGGCCGTCTCAGGGAGTTTCTAGTCCAGTGGGCAGGGATTGATGTCCTCTTGCTTTCTCATATATTCTGATGCACGTGACGTTGTTCGTGGTACATTCCTAAAAAGGGGGAAGTTATCACAGTATGATTTTAAAATGCCTCCATATGCAGTTCAACAAGTACTATCACACATGGTTTTCAGAAAACACTTAGAGAAGCAACAATGCAATGCTGACATAAGGTAGAGTTCTTTGCCTCTAAGAGTTTCCTTCAGGTTAAAAAAAGTTAGTCAGTCATCTTTGCTACAGTTCAACTTGCTAAGCATTTACTGTGGAGATACACTGCTCAGTGATCAAATAGCAGGAATGGAACCACCACCTTCCTATCCACTAATCTTCTCTTTATTGTGGTCTCCTTGCCATTCCACTTCTGCACCTGAGTCAGTTAGCCATCATCTAAGGTTACAATACTCTACCAAAAACAAACACAAACCTCAAAGTAAAGAGTTTAGCCCACTGTCCTGCAGGTTAGAAGTTATTCAGTCTGCAGGAGGTTAGGAAAGATTGGGGTTTTTGCCTCTATAAGGCTTGTCACTTTGCCCCCATTGTTTAGCCCTCACCTTTGTTTTCCTGTCATCTGCTGTGGTTTCCTCAAACTCCTCCCAAGCTTGAAGGAGACCTCAATACTTCTGAAAGTGCTCTTGGTTTGGATTGTTAGCACATCCCCATCAATGCTGATGGTCACAGTGGGTTTGGTGAGGCTGCCCAGTTTCCTGGTGGCTAAACTCACACCTGCAAGTTACAAGATGTCTCAGATACTCGTTAAGGTCATGGGATAAAAGTTAAAGGAATAAGAGTAGGACTAGTCTCCTATGCTCTCTGTACCAGCAGTTTGTTACTGTAGTGCTTAGACCAGGGGTGGGCAAATTTTTTGGCCAGAGGGCCACACTGGGGTTGTGAAATGGTATGGAGGGCCAGGTAGGAAGGCTGTGCCTCCCCAAACAGCCTGGCCCCCGCCTCCTATCCACCCCCTCGGACTTCCCACTCCCTGACTACCCCCCTCAGAATCCCCGACCCATCCAACCCCTACTGCTCCTTGTCCCGTGACCACCCCCTCCCAGGACCCCCTGCCCCAACTTTCCACCCAGAACCCCACCCCCTATCCTACCCACCCTGCTCCCTGTCCCCTGACTGCCCCTTCCCCCCTGTGACCCCACCCCCTAACAGGACCCCTGACCCATCCACCCCCTCCACTCCCTGTCCCCCCCTGCAACCCTCCCGTACCGCCATCCAACTCCCCCACTCTCTGTCCCCCCCCAGGGCCCCATGGGACCCCACCCCCCTCCAACCCTCACCGCTCCCTGTCTCCTGACTGCCTCCCCCACAAACCTCCACCCCAGGACAGTCCCGTGGATTGGATGTGGCCCGTGGGCCATAGTTTGCCCACCTCTGGCTTAGATCCTTTAGTCCAACTGAGGTGAAGCAAAATTTATATAGTAGTCTTACGAAGAAACAGCATCAATGTTACACTTGTGCTTGTATCATGTCTCACAGAGCAGTCCTCTCATGTATAGTTTGAGTAAATTACAGAAAGGCACCTACATCAATTTCCTTGTTGCGGTAGAGTCTAAAAGTCAGCAAGATATTCCAGTTCACTTGTAAGGTGAACAAAGCTTTGTTGAAACAATGCTATGGGTCTAATTCTTTACTAGTTTGCACTTTGAGTCATTCATGCAAAGTGATAACAAGATCAGTTAAGATAGGTAGCATTTGATACACCTGTGCAAAGTGACTACATGAGATGCAATGCAATGGAGCTCTAGACCCCATGTTACCTAGAGTTTAAGTTTCATAATGTTTAGTTTACTTATGTACACAGCAGGCACCTCACCCCTATTATTCTCTCCTTTCCGTAGTCCATTTACCTCCCCCACCCCCAAAAGACATGCTCAGTCTTCCACTAAGAGCAGCTCAAGGGGCAGCATTCATGAGAACAGTTCACATCAGAAAGCCACTTTCCCTTGTCAGCTTACAGTTCTCAAAATAAACCCCTCATGTCCCTTCTGAAGAAATGAGCACTGGGAAGCTGCAGAGTGAAGAAATGTAGGAGCAGAGTTCAACTAGAACATATCCTTTCTAAATCCCACACATTACAACATTTCTCACCCAGCTCTTTCATGTCATCATCAAATTTTTCACTGGAGCTGAGTTTCCAAGTTCCTAGGAACAGGTCACACATTGTGAGGATTTGCTCAGTAGACACACTCAAGAAAACAATAGCAACTCTCAAAGAGAGCCAAGAAAAGAGCCTAAGCTATACACACCCTGAAAGTCTGTTTTTAAAGCTGATCTGAACATGTGACATTATGAGATAACCAGTCAGGAAAGTTATCATGGACTCCAGTGAATAGAATTTTAGTTTGATTTCTTTTAGCACAAACCCACAGTCAGTAAATACAGCACAGGATATAAAAAAATCACAATTTTAGCCCCAATTTAAAACATAGCTTCTCCAGAAATAAAAAACAAAAAAAGAAAATCACCATTCCAAGACAAGAGCAGCACAGTCTTAAAGAGATGTATGAAGGCTCAAGAAGCTAATTGTTTCAAAAAAACTCCTAATCATATGCCATTAATAATGTTATTTATAAAGCACTTGGGCCTATAGGTGCTTGAACTAGGGGTCCTGGGGGTGTGGCAGGACCGCATGGCTTGAAGTGGTTTCCATCACATACAGGGTTTACAGTTTGGTTCAATGGCTCTCAGCACCCCCACTATACAAATTGTTCCTGCCCCCCTGCTTGGGCCCAGATGCCCAACTTTAACTTCCACAATGGCTCTACACCAGCAGAATGTTCCCACTGGCAGGAGCTGACACCAGTGCTTGAAGTGCTGCTTTCTGGCACTGGAACTTCACAGGGCAGTTAGGAAGAGGGTCCAGCAAATGGTGCATTGGCCACTATGGCAAAAGCTCAGTTGCCTTCTAATACTAATATTAGTTATTATTTGTGTGTAGACATAGTGCCTAGAGGCCCAATCGAGATCAGGGCCTTATTGTGCTAGGTGCTGTACAAACATATCAGTCTGTGCCCCAAATAGCTGACAATCTAAATACACAAGGCAAAGGGTTGGAGGGGAAACAAAGGCACAGTGCCACGAGCTAAGAGTAAAATCCAAGTCTTCTCTGGGTCCCAGTCTAGTGCTCCAATCACTAGACCACACTTTCCCTGATATAAATCACAATAGTGGAACTTCTAATAGTGGGTGGTGCCAGAACACAGATACATGCCAAGATGCTGCTCACTGGGAGAGTGCGGTGTGTGCAGGGGAGCTAGGTCTCAAATACCACCAAACCCCTTCCATGACTTCAAAAACTGACAAGACCACCTTAAAATCAATCTGTTACTGTCTAGATAGCCCATTTAAGATTGCTGGTGATTGTGATCATCACAACAATGCTCAGTCTGTACAAGGTATAAGTAATGAAGACTTGCTGGAAGCCCAGTTAAGAGAAATGTGAAGTAATTGGAAGTAAGTGTTGGAAGGGACATGTGGAGAAGAGTGTAGCCTGTGCCTGTAATGCAGCTGGAAGGAACATCTAGTCAGACGCATGGGTTTCCACGGAGCCCCCTTACAGAATCAGGGCTTAAACCAACAAAGAGCAGGCGTTTCATTGGAGAATCCTCTTAGATACCCAACCAGA
Source organism: Lepidochelys olivacea (assembly GCF_965140295.1). Taxonomy (NCBI): domain Eukaryota; kingdom Metazoa; phylum Chordata; order Testudines; family Cheloniidae; genus Lepidochelys; species Lepidochelys olivacea. The sequence goes on from NC_140412.1 coordinate 52,470,635, forward strand.
GCCGCAGAAATTTATCAGTTTAACTGACCTGAAATCTCCGCCCTGCCCAAGCATACTACACTTTCTGCTACCGAAACCTTGACAGAAAAAAGACCTGCTGCCTGGTTTGATCAGAGAGGTCCAGCTTTGATAGGAAGCTCCTCAGTGAGGTCCCTCTCCTCAAAACTCACTTCTAACATGAAGCCTAGGAGTGCTAGGTGTGCTCGAGTGTGTTCTGTGTGAAATCTGTTGCTTGTGTTCTGCAGGAGGTCAGATGATCATAATGCTCCCTTCTAGTCTTAAAATCTATTACTCTAACTATATTTGTTTAATAAAGAGGGGAGAAATGCAACAAGAGGTAGGGAGCATAAATTTCTATGATCAAACCTTAGCATGGCTCTACCAGTGTGTTTTTTGCTGTCCATCTGTTTAGACTGTAAGGCCCAGATCCTCAAAGGTATTTAGGCACCTGTCTCCCATTGATTTCAATGAATTTCAGGTGCCTAAATACCTTTGAGGATCTGGGCATAAGCTTCTAAGAGCAGGAACATTGTCTCCTTTGCTGTCCCATTCTGCAGTAAGCACACCATTGGCACTTAACAAATAACAATAATTAGCACTAGAATTCCGTGGATAGGAACAATACAATTTATTTTAATAGATGTGCAACCCTAATGGGGTTAGGATAAACTATCACCCAGATCCTGCAACTAACAACAGGGTTCCAAGTGGGCAGAGAGATCCACTCATGCACATTCAGTTGCAGGAAAAGGGCAAAAATCTGTTCCTGGGATCATAGCAAGGTCTAAGCAGGTGCAAGAAATGTCAGGTGAACAGAAACTGATTCAGACTCCAATCCTGCAAAAATTTACACATGTGCTTAACTTTATTAAGCACTGTGAGTTGTCCCACTGATCAGGGCCTAATGCTGTAGACTTTTCTTCCTGAACAAAATGCTTCTTAAATATTTTTCTTTAATGCACATTATTTTTGAATGCTAAAGACCATTAAGTGCTGAGAACACAGTGATCCATGTGCCAATGAGAGAAAATAAAGGAATAACAACACTATGACCTACTAAGAAGGAAAAAAAAAAGGAGCAATGCTCAAATTGGAGTTCCTGATATTCTCTCTCACCATTGGTCATCCCAGAGGGTCACATGGTCAAGGATCCTTTTTAAACAGGTGATGTGGTCTTATGGAAGTCATACTACTTTCTTGTCTGATAGTGAGAGTTGTTGCTTGATTCCTGCAGAAGCCTGTTTAACAAGCCTCACATAATGTATGATCTATTTGTAGGCACCTGGAAACTCAATTCTAGTAAAAACTTTGAGGATTATATGAAAGAACTGGGTAAGGAATGCTATGTGGGGTTACTTCTGGTTGTATCTGTGTCTTCTTAGGGAAAGATCACTGAATTTGCATTTTAATCCAGATTTCTTCTTCCTGGCTTTAGGGACTTTCCTGTACTATTCACTGAGGGCTTCCTTCCCTGCTCCTGCCCACCCCCCGGCTGATTAACTGTCTTAGCCACACTATCTTAAACTGCAGAGTTCTTGGGGAAGCCTGTTGCTTGGTTTAGTGTGTTCAGGCTTCTTAATGTAGAAAGAATTGGACTGGAGGGAGTGGTATCCTGTTAATTGAATAATGCATAATTAACTTCTAGTAGAAATAATTCAGTAGTGCTATTGTCTAGGGTAGAAAAATCCATTGGAGTACTCAGTACCTTTGCCCCTTGGAAACACAAAGCAGTAGAATGCTGAGACTATAATAAGATCCGTAATTAAACACTTGTCTAATCTGGATTTCTGTCTAAGTGGTTGTTTCATTGAAGTACGATCTTATGTTGATATTGGAGTACTAGAATTTCTAGTTCATTAGAACTGGAATTTAAGTACCCTAGGGACTGGAAGTAGTTGCTGCTAGCTGGCTAGTGTGTGCTTAAATTAAGGAATTGCATGGACTCCTGACTAGATACCTGGAGAAGTCTTGACTGGGTAATATGCTTCTCTAAAGACTCCTAGTTTTAAATTGAAGTTGACTTTAAAGGGTCTTATCTCTCCCATAGACTGACTGGAGACTCTGACTAGCTTCTTCTGAGTTAGTACTGTAATCTAACAAGTCTTTCATTTAGAGACTAGAAGCAAAATTCTCAGACTTCTAAATCCTGTTTTTCTTAATGAGACTTGAGCACCCTGGAAAACTCTCCTAAATCTTATGGAGAGCACAAGTGTTGCCTTTTAGTCACTTTTCAACTGCTACTAGTTCTGTAGCAAACTGTTTGTTTGGGGAGGAGGGGTCTAAATCCCTTTAAAAGCATTTAGGCTCTCTGGAAACTAAAGGTTGCATAACTTGGTGAAATTGACTCACCAGGATTCTCTTGGCCCTTAAACTCCAAGGGCATATGCAACTGAATGTTCAATTCAGTAAAAGGATTGAATTTGCATGGCATTGCACTTCAGAATAGTGGCTGTACCAAAAATATCCTCACTTCATACTCCCTGGGCTTGGAATGCCCTTATCAGAAGTTTCAGGCAGCCTCTGAAATGTAGGATTACTAAAATAGAGCAAGGGGCAGATTCTCACGGAAACAAGTCATGAATGTTTTAAATCCCTGGTTCCCTGCCTTCCCTTAGTTGAAAGCAATAACACTAGGCAAGAGGGTGTTCTGGAAGTGAATAGACTATCTAATATAGTCTCCTGCATGATCTACAGGTGTGGGCTTTGCTACCAGGAAAATAGTTGGTGTGGCCAAGCCCAATGTAATCATAAGCACCAATGGAGATGTGGTAACCATCAGAACATTAAGTACCCTCAAAAATACAGAGATCTCTTTCAAGCTGGGTGAGGAGTTTGAGGAGACCACAGCAGATGACAGGAAAGTTAAGGGGAGTCTTCCTTAGCACCAGCTGGGGTTGTGGGAGGGAAAGGATTTCAAAACTGCTCTTGAAGTTAGCATGTCTAACATGAAGAAAGTGCTACAAGTGTTATGCAGAACTATAGGTATACCCAGTCAACTGGGGTCTGTTAATGTTGGACTTGTGGTCAAATCTCCTTTAATCTGCGGGACACAGACTAAATAGCAACACTTTGTTTTCTTGTCTCTGCAGAGCATCATAACACTAGACAATGGCTCACTGGTTCAGGTGCAGAAATGGGATGGAAAAGAGACCACATTAATAAGAAAATTGGTGGATGGGAAGCTGGTAGTGGTGAGTTAATGCCTGGTATTTAATCACTGAATGCAACATGTGTTCCATATTGGCTTCTAATGAGGCGGTGGGATGGAAACATGTAGGATGTGAATTATGATAGAATGGGGGTGGGGCTGTAACCTCAAAACTAGTGAGACTTGCACACTAAAATTCAGGAGTGTTAAAGATGGAAGAGCTGGAGAAGCCCTCAAGGCATGGGCATTCTCCTAGCCTTCCATCTACCTATCACAAACTGTGAAGTGAAGAAAAATGTGCACATAAAGCTGTGTAACAATGAGTGGGTAAAAGTCCAAAAGTCAAATTCTCATGAAAGTTGTGTCCCTTTTCATGAAAATCTAAGTCTTGACCAGTTGTAGTAAATCTTCTTGTAAAAGACACTCCCCACCATCCCCTGCAGAGCCACTATCCCAGCATGATAGTCTAACACACTGACTGGTGAGCTTGCATCATTGCTTGTCATTGTGGTATGTTGACTGACATGTGATCTGTCACTACTGAATTGACAATGTGGCTCTTTGCCATATTTCTTCCTGCTCTTGTTTCCTGGGTGCTGGAAAAAGGAATTTTTGTAGCAACTCTGAACCCAGGATGTTGCAGAGAAAACATATATGGGCAGTTCCTATGCTAAGTAAATGGTGCCTATGCTCCCTCCGCATGCTGCCTTGAATATTAAAAATACTCCTGTCAGGTTGGCCTCCTGCTGAGACCAAACTGTGATTGAGAGGCCTATACACTCCTTAGGTACAGAGAGTTTGAGTTGTTCCCTATTAACTTCCTTGAAGGGAGGAATGGAGGTGTTATCTAAAGCTTGCTATTGGTTTAAAATAAAAAGTGAGTACTTGATTTGCTGCCTAACATACATTTGTTCAACAATCTGTCGTCCTAGGAATGTACCATGAACAATGTTATCTGCACTAGAGTCTATGAAACTGCATGAAGAAACCCTGTCTCCACAATGGACTGGGATCTAAGTTGTGGAGAACCAGCTCAGTTCCAGGAGTGAAGCTCCACAAGTCTACTTTGTGACCAAACCAGACTGTTTACAGACTTTATGCCAAAGCAGTGTTGTAGCTAATCTGAACTCTTGTGGTTATGCAATAAAACATTCAACTGTCTAGAAATGGTGGTTTTGGAATTTGTACAATATAGCACTAGCTAATGGGAGGGGGGGGGGCAGAGGGTCTTAACAAACTGGGGAAGGACCAGGGTGTCCAGTAACTTTTGACTCCCTTCCTTACTATGGCAAGAGTAGGTAGATTTAATCTTAATAAATACCAAGTAATCAAGCTGATTCATAGGGTTGCAGCAATGGTGACAGCCAGATGCACAAAGATGTTATAACACTCAAAGCTCTTCTGACAGAACTCAGTCTCCATATGCCTGAGACAGGTAAATAGTCACAATTTTCTAAAGGGGGAAGTTTCCACAGGAATGGAATTCCTCCCCCAGAGATGAAGACTTTCTTCCTCCATTTTAATATTGGATCTTAGTATGGGAAAACAATGTGAAATAGATGTGATTCTCAGTCTAAAGGACTTCTGTCATTGGGTGACAAGCAAGAAAAAGCGTACTTGTGGCACCTTAGGAGACTAACCAATTTATTTGAGCATAAGCTTTCGTGAGCTACAGCTCACTTCATCAGATGCATACAGTTTTATGCATCCGATGAAGTGAGCTGTAGCTCACGAAAGCTTATGCTCAAATAAATTGGTTAGTCTCCTAAGGTGCCACAAGTACGCTTTTTCTTTTTACGAATACAGACTAACACAGCTCTGACTCTGAAACCAAGCAAGAAAAAAAATTCTACTAAGAAAACCATAAAGCAGGAAGAATACCTTTTGGAAGTATAAAACATTCCAGGGCAAGAGCACTAATGGAGGCAAGTGGTGTACAAGTATGAAAAGGTATGGTGAATTCAATATAACAGTACCCTCAGAATGGCAGGCAGATGGGTCTTAGTGGGTAAGGTGGCCTAAAAAGCTAAGGGCCCACAGGTGGGGCCAGATTGTCAAAAGAACTCAACTTTCCTTTAGGCCCCTACATAAGGACCCCATTTTCCAAACAGCTCAGCATCCAATGTATTAATCTCCTTTTGAAAATCAGGCTGCTTATTTTGATGCCAAAATGGGTGCTAAGCTCTTTTGCATGCACTTAGGGCTGGATTATCAACACAAACCAGGGACTTCATTTATTATAAACTCCAATACACTTGCACTCTAGTGTGTTTTTAATTTAACATTGTCAACAATTCACATTAGTGATGCTGCTTTAAAATATGCCTGTGTACAACAGTCCTTTTCTTAAGGAAAGAGCAGTATAGAACTTTCTTAACTTAGCTGGAGTTTATCTGGTGTACAGAAAGAGGGCATTGTCTCGTATGCTCAAACCCTGCTGGAGGGGGCATTGCATATCCCAAGGAGATGAAAGAGGAATGAGTATAATTTTGTGATTTTTTTTTTATTTTAAATAGCCTTTAAAATTAACAAGCAAAGCCTCTTTTCTTGTATCCTCTCTGTTCTGGTCAGTCTCTAATTGACTTCTCTGAGGGCACACCAATGGCAGAAAGTTAATAATGAAGTCAGTTGGAGAATGACCAGAAAAGAGATCCTGAACACAATCACCATCGTGTTTTTGGAGATGCTGAGATGTGAGCTGGGTACTTAGAGACCATCTCTAAACTGAGTGGTCTTCATCCTTCTCAAATTGCTTTTCAACTTAGGGCAAATTAATAATATAGCAGCATATTGGCTTCTAATGCTGTCAGTTCATTATGGCTTCTCCATTTCTTTGTTAACCCTCCAACATCTACCTTGTTCCTTCCCCACTCTATCCCCTCTTTTGTCACAAACTACATCTGAAAGCCTAACTATATACAGCATGAAAGAGCGCCAATATTCTCTGTATCTGTGTAGCACCCAGGTCCAGATCCTCAAAGGTATTTAGGTACCTAACTCTCATTGATTTCCATGAGAGCTAAATACCTTTGAGGATCTGTGCCCCAAAAAATTGGTAGTTTCCCATCTGCCAGCTTCCTGTAGTCTCTTGTCCATTCCGCTTCTGTACTTGAACTAGTGAGCCATTCTCTAAGGTTACAACATTCTGAAGAGACACCAGGTTGGAAATGAGTATTTACCATCAAAGTCCTTCAGTTTAAAAATGAAGCAGTTCACCTAATTTTCAACAAGTCCCATGGTCTATGTACCTAGTACACAAGGTACCTTTGAGTTCCAGTAGGACATTTTCTCCAGCTATTTCATTTCTCATTAATCATTTGCAGATTTATTAATGAGTGACATTGAGAGACACCCATTTCCAGCAGCTATTTTTTACCTTGATATTAATGTCCTCTGCTGTAGCTTCTTCAAACTATTTGCCCAGTTCAAAAGTAATCTCCATATTTTTGAATGTGCTCTTGGTTTAGATTGTCATTGTGACTCTGTCACTGCTGGTGATCTCCTACTAGATTTTTCCCAACTTCCTAGTTTCCTATGGTATGACTAAACCCATTTCTTTGAGTCAGACAAGACACTGGCTCAGATTTTAAACATCATGTGAAAGTCATTGAGGGATGAAAGAAGGAAGAATAGGGTTAGTTTTCTGCTGAAATTTCCTACTTCAGCTCTTCCCCATACACAACTGATGGTGAATATTTAGGCACTTTGGTCTAAGTTTTCAAAACACAGTGATTTTGGGTGTCCTGCTTGAGTGACTTAAAGGGGCCTGATTTTCAGATATAGATGCTCAGCACTTTCTGAAAATAAAGCCCCTTTATTTTGGATACCAAAAAATATCAAGGCATCCAAAAATATTAGTCACTTAAAAAAATTAGCAAAAAGAAAAGGAGTACTTGTGGCACCTTAGAGACTAACCACAAGTTCTCCTTTTCTTTTTGCGAATACAGACTAACATGGCTGTTACTCTGAAACCTGTCATTAAAAATATTAGGCACTGATGTAGAAATTGGGCCTCATTCTGATCTCACTTAAATCTAAAGTAATTCCACTGATGTCAGTAGAGTTCACACCAGTTCAAAAATAGTGTGAAATATGAATCAAGCCTAATGTATTAAATGGTTGACTAAAATATTATCTCCATTATATTTTCCACACACTTTTTTTTGTTGTTCTATGTTTAAAATATCCAAGTTTGCTTGGCAATACTTTTTTCAAATAAAGGCATGCTTCTTACTGCTTATGGCACTGTTATTCTCTAGGATGCAATCCTGGCACCACTGAAATAGCGCAACTTCAGTGGGGGTCTGAGTTTCACCAAGATTTTTTGTTTTTACTATTTTCTCCATTATTCCATGATGAAATGAAGTTAGATTAACTGGATGATATTTGTCCAGATCTTCGTTCTTTCTTTATTCTGTAAAATTTGTAAGCACATTTGCTTCCTTTCAGTTTTCTAATTACATCCTCTTTGAGAAGGAGAATCTGCATTTAGACTTTATTCCTGGACTGTTCGTTCATGGCTCCTGTGCTGTCTATTGTTCGCTGCTACTAATTCACTGAGGTAAATGAATTTCATTCTGATCTTAACCTGACAAAGGGAAATGTACCATCTTTCCCCCACTCACCTGAGCTTGGAATTCCTGTCTCTTTTTAATTTGCTTAGGAGAAAAGGTTTGGGCTTCAAGATATGCTATTTCCACTTGTGATGGTGCTGGTATTTCTTGCTATTCTTCTTTCTAAGCTATAAATCCTTTGCATGAGCTGCTGTTTCTGCATAGGGACACAAGGATGGATGGTAGCAATGTCGACACTGTTTGAGTAGCTTAAGAATGGCTTTTCATCTGTATAATTAATGCACTGTCCTTTCATTCTTAACATTACTGGTACTGCAGTATAACTGCTGTATTCTGACTAAGGGCTTGCACAATGCATTAGTCCGTGCTAGAGGGTGTAAATTCTAGTGTACAATAATGTGTGATGCACTAACTGGCCTGTGTGGACCCTTCTGGTGTGCACTAACCATTCCCTAGTGCACATTAACTTAGTACTGTTTGAAATGGGACTACTCTAGGGGACATTTTGTGCACCTTCAGGGTCCACATGGGCCAGTATATGCTAGTTCACGCTCAAATTCACACTCCTCTAGTGCAGACTAATACTCCATGTAGACAAGCCTTAATTCTCTCTCCTTGCATGTCTTAAGGGCTGATCCTACGAGTTTCTGAGCACATTCAACTCCCAATGACAGCAACAAGCAGTTACCTTATAAAAGCGCCACCCTTTGGATGGGAACATTAAATGGAAAAACTGAAGAATTCCAGTTGACTAACTGTAGTAGGATCCTTGTATAATTCACATGGGGAAGCCTTGTGAAACAACAGAAGAATCTGACTTACCCAAGAAGCTAGGACACTTTTTCTAAGGGGGCTGCCTTTGTTTATACTTTGAAACATATGTGATAAATTAATCTGTGCTTTGGAAAACGGGTCATATGGACAACATCTGCTAAGATTAACATTAATCTTCATTTTGTGGATTTACTCTCATGTTGGCGCTTTTTTACTTTTTAAAAAAAATGTTCTGCTTTTGGTACCTTTCATTCCCCTGTATTTCAGATATTGCTCAACCATTGCAGCACCGGAATCAGGACTGTGCCATAGAGCAGGGCAGAAAATGCTTTTCCTGTCCTGCATGAAGTTTAGTGAGTTCAAAAAAATTCCCATTTCACAGTGGGATAAAACTGAGACCTTTTTGAAAATTTTCACGGATATCAGAGGTGCAACCCTACACTCCCGGTCACTCTTTCTTCTTAAGAAAACTGAAAAGACTGACACTCTTTCTCCCATAATGAATATTTAATTATTTATACAAAGTAGAACAGCTTCAACAGGAGAGCTCGACTCAAAATAGCTAATAGCATTAGTGGTTAGGGCACTCACCTGGGCTGCAAAAGACCTGGGTTAAAATCCCTGTCCCAAATCAGGTAGTGCAGGGACCAGAACCTGGTTCTTCCATGTCTCCTGTGTCCCCAGTGAGCACCACAACTGCTGGACTATTGGCTAGAATGTGGGGAGGGTGTTTCTCTGGCTTTCACAGAAATTCCATCCTAGCCCAGAGTCACTTTCTGACAAAACGTTTGCCAAAACTGGTCCTAGGGTTGCTACCCATCCGGGTTTTACCCAGACTGACTGGTTTTTGGCTTCTGTGTCAGGGTGCCATTGAAAGTTGCCAGGTGTCTGATCAAAAAGGGAACTTGGCAGTGTCCAGTCAGATGTACTGATCAAACGCCAAAAGCCAAGTTACTGCAGGGCTGGGGGAGGCACCTGGTCATTAACCCACACCAGCCCCTACTCAGCCAGGGCCAACCCCTACATGCAGACAGGCTCCTTGTCAGGCTGAAGCAGCTCCTGTCTCAGCCCCAGAGCAGAGGGAACCCAGCTGGTGTTGGGGGAGGGAGGTGGAAATGATCCAGAGAGTAACGGGGGAGGTGGGAGAAGAGTGAGCAATGAGGGTGCAGCCTTGAGGGGGAAGAGGCAGAGGGGCAGGGTTTGGGGGATGAGGCATAGAAGGGGCAGGGCATGGGGGAAGAGGTGGAGCAGGGGCAAGGCCTTGGATGGAAGCGGCAGAGCAGGGGCGAGGCCTTGGGGGGAAGAGGTGGGACGGGTGTGGGGCTTCAGGGGTCCGATTACCAATGATTAGAAAGGTGGCAACCCCAACTGGTCCTCTCATGGGAAAAAGGTTTAACTAATCAGCATTTTGCAACAAAAAACTATTTTATCAAAAAATTCCCAACCAGCTCTACTGGCAGTAATGGAAGCTTAACTACACTAGCTTACTTTTGTCAATATTATGAGATACTTGATGGAATAAAAGTAGATTCTTTACATATACAGTTGTATTTAATAATGTAAGGCCCAATTCTCCCCCTACCCTCATGGTATGTCCCAGAGACCACAGCATGTTATCTACCATTCTTCACATCATTTCCCCACTCAAATAGGATCCCCTTTTCATTGCTCCTGGGTACCACATTTGGCATCTCAATATTAGATAGAAGCCCCAAACTCAAGCTTGAGCTGATATAAATACTGTTTCTTCTTTCCATCATGACAACCTGAGATGCAACCCCACCATCTATATTCCCAATATTCTGCATATCCTTACAGTGTAAGCCTGAGAACCCAATGTACGTAATATAGTCCAGAAGCATGAGCACATTATAATCATGCAAAAAAGACCATCTGATCAGAATTCAGATACTTCAGAAAGAAGACTCATTTCTTCCAAGGAGCAGGTAGTATAGTTCCCTCCCCACTAAGGAGCATTTGGGAAGGTAAGGGGCAAAATATGAGTGATGTTGATGCTGTTACTCCTTTGGACCCAAGCTGCTGGTCAAAGTTCAGGGCCCTATAGGTTGTTTCCAGTAGAAAGAGAAATTGATAGAGCCCGGTATTTTCTTTGATGCAATCTTGTTTATTTACAAAGATTATACATAATGTCCTGTTTCCTGCACTCAGTAGGACTCAAACAGCAGTAGATAGCTACTTTGTGCACTATTTCAAACCTGCCTTTCCAGACAGCATTCTGTGTCCCAAAAGCTTTTTGTCAGGACCTCATTACCATCACTTCTGCTACGTCTGTCTACCTAGCTTGTGCCTTCTCTCTCTCTGTGTCCGCGCCACCCTCACCCCCAAACACACGTACACCAATGAAAGCCCTAGTCCCAGCATTTGAAAACCCGTGGGCCACATCATTTATTTTCTACTCAAGCTTTTTTCACGTGCTTTTGTTTGGTACTTCTGAGATTGTTTCAGCCATTTCTTTACACTTATCCTGAAAGAAAAGCAATGGATACGCCCAACCCATAACAACAAGGTTTAACCCAACTCACAACAATACGTTCACTTTAGTGTTCCAGAATTTTTGGTATTTCTTTGAACTACAGAGATCTACACTCCTGCCTTTCAAACGTGTTTGTTAACTGCAACACTGTAGTTATAAAATGAATGGTCCTTTTTAGAAGCTGAACTTTATATGCCTGCAAATACAAGGACATTGATGGGTTCTATGTCATGCAACTTAGATAATGGAACTCTAAAACAGGGGTTCTCAAATCACCACTTAATGGTCTCATCTCATCTCATGGTCATTATATTATGAACCACCTCTCTTCTCCACTTGTCCACTAGTAATGGGGGAGGGAAAAACAGCAGGTGTGGGGGTTTGGTCTTAATAGTGTGATGAAAAAAGCATTTCACAGTTTGTGATGAGAACTCCAAGTGGAAGGGTAAAAGACAGAGCAGAATAAAGAAATACATGTTTAAAAGATCAAATAGACATGTCATTTTGAAGGTGACTCATGAGAGAAAGGTGGTTCAGTAGTTTAATTACTGAGTGTTCTGCCTCCAGCTCTTCTCTGTCTAAAAGACTCGTGGACTTTAAGGCCAGAGGGGACTATCATGGTAATCTAATCTGACCTCCTTCACATTGCAGGCCACAGAACCTCACCCACCTACTTATGTAATAAATCCATACTCTCTGGTTGAGTTACTGAAGTCCCCAAATCTTGATTTATAAGCTTCAAGTTACAGACAATCCACCATTTACTTTAGTTCACTCCAGCAAGTGATCCATGCCCCACACTGAGAGGAAGGCAAAAAAAAAAAAAACCAGGGTCTCCACCAATCTTACCTGGGGAAAGATTGCTTCCCAACCAGAAATATGGTGATCAGTTAGACCCTGTGCATGTGCGTGAAACCCACCAGCCAGACAGCTGGGAAAGAATTCTCAATGGTAACTCAGAGCCCTCCCCATCTAGTGTCCTATCTCTGCCCAGTGGAGATATTTGCTATTAGCAGTCACAGATGGGCCATTGCCATTGTAGACAATCTCATCATACCTTCCCCTCCATAAACTTATCAAACTCAGCCTTAAAAACCAGTTAGGTATTTTTGTCTCCACTAGTCCCCTGAAGGCTGTTCCAGAACTTCACTCCTCTGATGGTTAAAAACCTTCATCTAATTTCAAGCCTAAACTTATTGATGGCCAGTTTATATCCACTTGTTCTTGTGCCAACATTTTCCTTAACTTAAATAATTTCTTTCCCTCGCTGGGGGACAGACAGCAATCATATCAATTTACAGACAGCAATCATATCTCCTTTGTTAGGGTAAACAAGTCAAGCTCCTTAAGTCTCCTCTTGTAAGGTAGATTCTCCATTCCTCTTATCATCCAAGTAGCCCTTCTCTGTACCTATTCTAGTTTGAATTCATCTTTCTTAAACATGGGAGACTAGAATTGCACACAGTATGCCACATGAGGTCTAACCAGTGCCTTGCATAATGGTAATAACACTTCCTTATCTCTGCTGGAAATATCTCACTTGATGCACCCTAGGATTGCACTAGCCTTTTTCATGGCTGCATCACATTGGCGGCTCATAGTTTTCCTGTAATCAACCAATACACCCTGGTCTTTCTCCGCCTCTGTCATTTCCAACTTATACGATCCCCTCTTATATCAAAAATTTTTGTTGTTAGTGCCTAAATGCATGACTTTGCACTATTACATTTCATCCCATTTCTATCATTCCAGTTTTCAAGGTCATGTGTGATATTCCAGTTCTCCTCCGTCCTGGCAATACCTCCCAACTTTGTGTCATCCACAGATTTTATTAGCACACTCCCACCTTTTGTGCCAAGCTCATTAATAAAAGTGTTAAATAAGACTGGTCCCAAGACCAATCCTTGAGGAACAACACTAGTAACCTCCCTGCAGCTTGACAGTTCACTTTTCAGCATGACACACTGTATTCTCCCCTTTAACCAGTTCCTTACCCAATTTTTGATTCTAGTATTAATCCTATTTTCCATGTGGAACTGTACAAAATGCTTTACTGAAATCCAGATAGATTAGATCTACTGCATTTCCTTTATTTAGAAAATCAGTTATCTTCTCAAAGAAAGAAATCAGGTTGGTCTGGCACAATATATCTTTTGGAAAACCGTGTTGTATTTTATCCCAATTACCCCTATGTCCTTACTACCCTCACTTTTAAAATCTATTTTAACACCTTGCATACAATTGAGGTCAAACTAATGGGCCCATAGTTTCCCAGATCACCTTTTTTTCTCCTTTCTTAAATATAGGTACTATATTTACAATTTTCCAGTCAGAGAGTATGACCCCTGAGTTTAAGAGTCATTAAAAATCCTTGCTATTGGGCTAGCAATGTCACATGCCTGTTCCTTTATGTTCTACTGAATGGAGATTATTCAGGTCCCCCGATTTGGTCCTATTCATTTGAGTTTGGCTTCGACCTCAGAGATGGTAATTTCTACTTCCATATACCTGTTCCCATTAGCTGCCCTGCCACTGCTCCCAATGCCTCATTACCCTCATTAAAAACTGAGGCAAAGTATTTGTTTAGGTGTTGGGCCGTACCTAGATTATCTTTAATCTTTACCCCATCCTCAGTGTTATCACTTTTCCCCTATGCTTTCTGACCTGCAAGAGGTAGCTTTCCTTGCTGACCCATCCCATCTTCCATTCCTTGCAGGCTTTCTATTTTCTCTTAATAACCCTATTTGAGATGCTTGTCATCCAGCTTGGTCTGCAACCCTTCCCTATGAATTTTTTCCCCTGGCTTGGGATGCAGGTTTCAGCTAGCTTCTGCAACTTTGACAAAGTAATTCCAAGCCTCCCCCACGTTCAGATCCTTGTGAGATGACCCACTGTGTGGCTTTAGCTTAATTCACTGGCACCAGGGTGACAATAGCAGTGATGATGGTGGCAGAGGAAGATGTGGTGGTGTTGGGAGGAAGGCAGCATTAATGTTCACAGTAGGGTGGTGCCGTGCTTGGCATCATGATTTGTCTCAGATACTACAGCAGCATCACTGAAATGTTCTCCTGGCACTGCAACAGCAACCTCATGTGCTGGCCCCCACGCCCCCCTGATTATTCTGCTTTATTCAGTGGAGGAAGCAGTGGCAGGCACAACACTGAGTCTTGGTACTAACACAAGTGGCTTTGGACAAGGTGTGCATTGTCTTGCCCCTGATGTTGTTTCTCCTGGTTGGTCAGTCTTGAGAATTACAAGTTCAGGGCATCTTTATAAAGAAGCTATTGAGGCATGCACAGCTCACACAGTCCTTTTGCCACCCACCAAGAGCTGCTGCTGTCATTGCCTTTCTCCTGAGGAACACTGCCTCACAAAGCCAATATAATGTGCAACCGGTTTGTGGGAACCTGGAAGCTTGTCTCCAGTGAAAAATTTGATGATTATATGAAAGAATTGGGTGAGAAATGCTATTTTTATAATCTTTGTTTGGAAATGTCTCTTCTTCTTCTATTTGCTCCTGGAAAATGTCTTCTTCCCATGCCTGGGGACTCTTCACTCTGGTTATATCTGTGGTGTAGTTCTTTATTTTTTTCCCTCTCTCTCTTCAATTTCAGCATCTTAAAATGAAAAGCAGAAATCTCTGGTTTGTTATAATAAATTTACTAACTACCTGATCTGCATCTCTTATTCCCATTTAATGAGAAATGGGGGGAAAACATATTTTTTGTCCTTCTTGCATACACTGTTAAACTTAGAACTTACAATCACTTACTGTATTCCATCAACTTGTGATGGTGCTGCTGTCTCCTGACACTGAGCTTCCTGGGGTCTAAATCCATGAATGAATTAATCTGTTACTGAGCAATTCTGGGAATGAAACAAATTAGGCATTCTTTTTTTAGTTTAATACTGGCTTCATCATTTTATAATGATTGCACTAGCGGTCACTCTCAACATTACTGTTGTTATTGCTGAGACCTTAATTCCCTTTACTTTAAAGGTTAAAGAGAGTAGCAGAATAATTCCAATTGACTAACTACAAGCAATTTTGGGTATAAATTCTGCTAGGGAGGTTTTTGGGAAGATACCAGGTCTTAAGAAAATTATTTCAGCATTGAATATTTGCAGTGACTAATGTTGTACTTTACAAATACTTTGATCTCACTATACCTAGTACCTTTCATTGAATTTAGCACATCATAGAATTTACAAAGATGGTAACTATTATTATCCACATTTTACATTTAAGAAACCAAGATGCAGCAAGTCAGAGGCAGAATGAAGAATAAAAATCTCAGACTATTGCTCTAACTAGTTGACCAGAATGTGGGCTGTGTGGTATAGTGAACCTTGTAAAAAGAACCTTGTAGATGGCAGTTGTATTTGTAGCTTTTTGCTCCCATTTACTTTTATATTTGAATTTTTCTCTATTTGACATGTTTACTTTTCACTGATGTTTAGTTTCAGAGTAGCAGCCGTGTTAGTCTGTATCCGCAAAAAGAAAAGGAGGACTTGTGGCACCTTAGAGACTAACAAATTTATTTGAGCATAAGCTTTCGTGAGCTACAGCTCACTTCATTGGATGCATTCAGTGGACAATACAGTGGGAAGATTTATATACATAGAGACCATGAAACACTGGGTGTTACCATACACACTGTAATGAGAGTGATCACTTAAGGTGAGCTATTACCAGCAGGAGAGCGGGGGGAGGAGGGGGAACTTTTTGTAGTGATAATCAAGGTGGGCCATTTCCAGCAGTTGACAAGAACAAGAACATCTGAGGGCTATCACCAGCAGGAGAGTGAATTTGTGTGGGGGGGGTGGAGGGTGAGAAAACCTGGATTTGTGCTGGAAATGGCCCACCTGATGATCACTTTAGATAAGCTATTACCAGCAGGACAGTGGGGTGGGAGGAGGTATTGGTTCATATTCTCTCTGTATATATAAAGTCTGCTGCAGTTTCCACAATATGCATCTGATGAAGTGAGCTGTAGCTCACGAAAGCTTATGCTCTAATAAATTGGTTAGTCTCTAAGGTGCCACAAGTCCTCCTTTTCTTTTTGCGAATACAAACTAACACGGCTGTTACTCTGAAATCTGAGGAACAGTGTGGGGTACAGGGCGGGGGGAGGGGGGAAGCTCACCTTAAGTGATCACTCTCGTTACAGTGTGTATGGTAACACCCATTGTTTCATGTTCTCTATGTATATAAATCTCCCCACTGTATTTTCCACTGAATGCATCTGATGAAGTGAGCTGTAGCTCACAAAAGCTAATGCTCAAATAAATTGGTTAGTCTCTAACGTGCCACAAGTACTCCTTTTCTTTTTACTGATGTTTAGATATTCCAGAGACACTTAAATGTTGTAACTACCCTTCCATAACAGAGAATACTAACTAAGAGTACCCCAATTAGTCTCTTGTATATTTTATGTTGTGAAGTACAAACAGAAATGTGCTAGATTCTAGATACTTTGATTCTCTACTACAGCTGGTTGAAAAAATTGAATTTTGAAATGTTTTGACTAGTAAAAGACAAGGGGAAAATGTTTCAAAAATATTTCTGTGAAAAACGTTTGCCACCAGCTCTATTCTCTACATAGGTGCAGTGCAGATTAAAGCTGCCTGTGTTCCTGCCTACCTGAAAATACATAATTCTTGTGTAGTCAGTATATCCTGGTTTCTAACTAGACAGTTATCTGAATTCCTTTTATCTGAAAATCCTAGTTTTCAGAATCCACAATGTGTCCCCAAGTAGCCCTATGTGAATTAGTCACCTGCTAATAACTTCTAAATTAGCCTCTGAGAGCCTCTTAGGGCAGGTCTACACTACATCTGGGATCGACGCTTTGAGATCGATCCACCAGCAGTCGTTTTAGTGGGTCTACTGAAGACCCACCAAATCAACAGCAGATCACGCTCCAGTCAATCCCTGTACTCTACCCCCAACAAGAAGAGTAAGGTAAGTCGACGGGAGAGTTTCTCCTGTCAACCCCCCGCGGTGTATACCCTGCGGTAACTCAACCTAAGGTAAAGCTCGACTCCAGCTACGTGAATAACGTGAAATACGTGAGTTGCATAGCATAGGTTGACTTACGGCAGTAGTGTAGACATAGCTTTAGTGCTAATCAATGACTTTGTATTTTTGCAGTGGTTTTGAGAGGTTACCTGCAGTTACTGAGACCAAATCCAGTTTCAGCAGCAACAGCAGCTTGGAAAGACTAATTAAATTATGTTTAATTTGAATTAATCAGTATTAAGTTATGTACACAATGATTCTAATACCACTCAGTAAAGTTGTTCAAGTTGTTTTTTTTACTCTTTTATAAAGTACAAATTATTAAGCAAACATCAGCATTACACTCTTCATTCCCCATATCTCTCTATCAGTGTAACTGCAGCTCAGAATAGCACTTCCGTTTATCTCAATGCCCAGCTATCCAAAACTGTCAGAAGTCCCCCAGCCCATTCAGATAAACAGAAGTGTACTGTACATACACTGGACTGGGGAATGCCTCAGCCTATGAAATGCAGTTTTATATGTTGCCTCTGAATCTGAGGAATTAGTGTCACATTCCAAACTGTGGTATCTGTTTAAAAGGAAATTGCTCTGATGCTCTGTAAAGTGATAAAGAATTTCTTCCTTCATAGAGTATAATGGTATTTTTATGTCTGATTTGCAGGAGTGGGCTTAACCACCAGGAAACTAGGTGGCCTGGCCAGGCCCAATGTGATCATCAGAATGAAAGGGGATGTGATAACCATCAGAGCTGAAAGCACCTTCAAAAACACAGAGATTTCCTTCAAATTGGGCCAAGTGTTTGATGAAACCACAGCAGATGACAGGAAAACCAAGGTGAGGATAATGATTTCCTTCAGAGGGTTTCTGATCTGCTGGATGACAAATGGGAGGATTTTTTTATCCTTAAAAGCATAAATCTGCAAACCATCAGTGAAAAGGACCATAAGAGGAGCAAATGTTGTGTATAAAACGAATGTTGCTGAGTGGGCTGTGTGCCGAGAATGTGGAATTTGCTCAATGTTAAGTGAATTGTCTCTTTAATATGCAAGGCTCTGGGGAAATAGTCACATTTTGACTCATTCTTTGGGTCTTTGCAGAGTGTCGTAACCTTAGAAAAAGGGTCGCTGGTTCAAGTGCAGAAGTGGAATGGCAAAGAGACCACAATAAGGAGAAAATTGGTAGATGGGAAAATGGTGGTGGTAAGTGACTAGACCATCCCTAACCATTAATCACTGAATGCTGCAATGATGTAGGCAACAGCTTAATAGTTTAAATCTAATTATACTGTCAATTTTCACCTTCTTTTTGGTTTCACTTACGACAGAAATAGTGAGAGAGTGGGTCAAGAAATGACTTTAGGAAGCAAGTGGGAATGAAGTAAACATTATATTCCACTCACACCTAAAAAACCCTCTATATTAAGGTGAAGTTAAAGATAAGACTGATTCATAGATTTGTAGATGTTAGAGCTCGAGGGGACCATTGTGAACATCTATTCTAACCTCCTGCATAACACAAGCCAGAGGCTTCCCGGAATTAATTCTTGTTCAAGTCCAACAGCTATGACAGAACTAGAGCAGATCTTTTAGAAAAACATCCAGTCTTGATTTAAAAATTTGCCATTATGAAGAATCCACCACAACCTTTGATAAGTTGTTCAGTAGTTAATTGCCCCTGCGCTGGTAAAAATGTGTGCTTTATTCATACTCTAAATGTATCTAATTTCAACTTTCAGCCATTGGATCTTGTTATACCTTTGTCTGTAGACTGAAGA
This sequence comes from Lepidochelys olivacea, assembly GCF_965140295.1. Classification (NCBI taxonomy): domain Eukaryota; kingdom Metazoa; phylum Chordata; order Testudines; family Cheloniidae; genus Lepidochelys; species Lepidochelys olivacea. The sequence continues at coordinate 52,489,424 of NC_140412.1, forward strand.
GCCCGCTATTATCGAATTTCTGTTCCCCATGTAGGTACTTAAAGACTCTGATCAAAGCACCCTTAACCTTTTCTTTGATAAAGTAAATAGACTGAGCTCCTTGAGTCTCACTAGAAGGCATGTTTTCCAATCCTTTAATAAGAGGGGTATGAGGGAACAGCAAGGGGTAGAAAGTGCTATATACAGCCATCCCCGCCCACAGTCTTAGGAAGCTCCTTTGGTTTATTTGCAACTTATGAATTTTAGGTGGTTCATCAGTCTCCTTGCAACGAAAAGTTCATTTTTCCATTGACAGTCCATGTTTGTAATCTAGTTACACTTTGAACTCACTACAAGGAAGCAGGGACTTCTTTTTAAAATGAAAGCAGTCATGTGAATTTCTATATTAAGTTACAAGAGCTGATATTGTTGTCATTGCAATAATACTCATGAAGGCAACATGTGTTCTTGGAAGAAATTTGAAATCTGTGACTAGCTACCACGTCATGTCTAATTTTATGAAGTATGGTTTTCTTTAAGCACTCTTTTGAAAGTTTATGCTGTTGAAGTAGAATCCTTTCCCACTTGGAGGATAAAAAATAATTTTGCTGTTTGGGGATCTATATAAATTAATGAAATAATATATAGGAAATATTTCTATTGACTTCCTTGGTCTTTGGATTAGATGCTTATGCACTGTCATTCAGAAGTTTCTATTAACCCTTCTTTTTTTGTCTTAGGAATGTGATATGAAGGGTGTTGTCTGCACTCGAATCTATGAGAGAGTGTGAGGAAATCCCATCTCTACACGGGACTAGAAGTGGCTCTGGAAACCCAGTTCAATGAACAAAGCTCTATCTATTATGCACCTTTTTTTCTTATTTCCTTTATCAGGAAAACAACTAAATTATCAAATGATATTTCAAAGCCGTAGTGTAACTAATCCAAAGTATCGTGGTGTTTAAATAAAAGCTTCCGGACATGTGAAATGTAGCTTTTGTCTGTCTTGTAGAATTGTTTTGATTTCCTTTATTGGGAATTGCACGCCTTTCCTTAGACTCATAGATATTAAGGTCAGAAGGGACCATTATGATCATCTAGTCTGACCTCCTGCACAATGCAGGCCACAGAAGCTCACCCTCTCACTTCTGCAATAAACCTCTCACCTATGTCTGAGCTATTGAAGTCCTCAAATCATGGTTTAAAGACTTCAAGGTGCAGAGAATCCTCCAGCAGATGACCCGTACCCCATGCTACAGAGGAAGGCGAAAAACCCCCAGGGCCTCTTCCAATCTGCCCTGGAGGAAAATTCCTTCCCGACCCCAAATATGGCGATCAGCTGAACCCTGAGCATGTGGGCAAGATTCACCAGCCAGATACCCAGGAAAGAATTCTCTGTAGTAACTCAGATCCCACCCCATCTAACATCCCATCAAAAGCCATTGGGCCTATTTACCATGAATAGTTAAAGATCAGTTAATTGCCAAAATCATGTTATCCCATCATAGCATCTCCTCCATAAACTAATGGAGTTTAATCTTGAAGCCAGATAGGTCTTTTGCCCCCACTGCTTAGGGATGATGTACTGCGTAGAAGATATGAATCTACTTTCCTTGATGTATGGATGAACAAGACTGTTTCTGTTTGAAATGTTACAGTACAGACTGCAAGGCACTATCTTTCTTTGGAGGTGTTAAGACACTTTTACTGAAAGCATCCTATCTAGAATAATCCTTATTTCATGGCTTTGATATTACAGTTTCTCAAATAGAAAAGGAGTACTTGTGGCACCTTAGAGACTAACCAATTTATTTGAGCATGAGCTTTCGTGAGCTACAGCTCACTTCATCGGATGCATACCGTGGAAACTGCAGCAGACTTTATATATACACAGAGAATATGAAACAATACCTCCTCCCACCCCACTGTCCTGCTGGTTTTCTCAAATGGTTTTACTATTGAACAGTACACATCAGGATATCATCCTTACCCTGCAAAACTCATAAGGCTCTCCACACAATGTATAGTGATTGTGCTTGCAGAAGAAATTGCAGTACATCAGTATTACCACATTATTACTTCACTCTGAAATTCTAATCTGATCGCACAAGTTTATACCTTTAAATGTGATGTTTTTGCCATCTTGGCTCTTATTCCCAAAAACACTTCCTGGAGAAAAAACAGCATGTGTCTCATTCAGTATTTCTATCTGGGAAGGAATAGATTCTCTAATGTCAAATGTTTCTTTCACTGTGAAATGAAATGTGAAGTGCTGTCTTGAATCCATTCTTGAAATCCCAGATCGACAAGCACTCGACCTTTAAAGGTGCTGAGCATTCGGGCTCAGATCCAACAAAGCACTTAAGCCTGTGCTTAACATTAGGCACAAGTGATCCCTGTGACTTCAATGAAATTACTCACATACTTAAAGTTAAGCATGTGTTTAAATGCACATTGTGCTCTGCACCTTGAAGGATCGAGCGCCACAAGAGAATACTTTCAGACTTTAACTGCACATATATTTTGAAGATCATTTGAACACCAACTCTTCCTTTTCACTTACCTGACTTGACTTAGAGTTAAGCATATTGTGCTTCACTTCCAAGAACTAGCTTAAATGAAAGCAGAGCAGGAAAGTAGCATCAAAACCTATTCTTGCACATGGCGCTCACATTGACTAGAATGTGAGATGCACAAAGAAAATGCAATATCCTGAATTGGGTGGTCACATTCTACCATCAGTTTACACCCTATGAAGTTTCATTGGAGGTTTATACCAGGATAACCAGGGGTAGAACATGTCACCAGGGCCCAGATTTTTAAAGTTATTTAGGCATTGCTGTACTCAGTGCTGCAATGCCTTTCTAAAGGGATTTAGGTACTTAGCAGTCTAAATCCCATTAGCTGTCATGCTTGTAATTTATGTAACAAAACTAGACTACACCTGTAAATATATTTAATTGAGCTGCGTATTTGGCTTGTCAATACTTATTTCCTTTAGTTCTTCCACTTTGTGATGCCAAGTCATTCAAAGTGAGTACATCCAGCAGTATCTATTGACTCGTTAATCAGACTGACCCCTGTGCCATGACCCAGCTACGTGGGAAGTTAACATTGGATTACATGACTTTTCCTGCTTGGCTAGAACTGATGTGATAGAAATAAATGTTTACTTTGGCTTGATATGCAGCATAGCAGTGGCGTGAATCTTATGCTGGCCAGCTGTGTGACCTTGACTATATCATTTCAAGTCTTGGTCTTGATTTCCCCATCTGAAAAGTGAGGATAATTATATTTTCCTCCTTTGTAAAACACAGCGAGGTATATGGACGAATGCTCTCTAAGGGTTATGTATAATTATAAGGCTCCTATCCTGATTCCCTTAGACAAGTCAATGGGAATTTTGCCTTTGTCTTCAATGTGAACAAGTTCCAGCCTTAACATTTGTGAAAGTGAAGTATGAACACTTATGACCTGAAGCAGATATAGAGGTAGACTCATCCTTGCACTAGAGCAGGGTCCAATGCAGGGGCAGAAGGGAGGCAGCTTGTGCTCAGCATAAGGCCTGTGTTCATGGAGAGCACTAAACATTTCCATGTAGCCTCCTTCTTAATACACCATGCTTTCTGTACATATTGGGAGTCTTCAGTCTGCCGTGTGGCATTAGGAAACACTCAATATATAAGAGATACTGCTGATTTTAATACACAGGAGAACGCAGTTATAAACATTTAATACCAAGACTTTCCACATTTTTAAGAGGACAATGTGTTAAAGCAATCACAGTATGTGGGACCATAGATCGACATTGCTAATATCAATACCATTTAAGTGGTCAGTACTCTGAGACTGTTGTGGGGAAAAACGTTAAGTGAGGCTTGTTTTAATGGTTCAGCCAGTTTTAGGGGCAGGGGAAACATACAGACTACAGCCAATTTCTGGAGTTGACTTTAAAGATATGAACCGCAGTTAAAAAAGAAGTGTGGCTGTCATATACATGTACACTGAGGATATGTCTACACTGGAGCTGGAAGGTGCAATCTCTAGCTTGTGTAGCTGTGCTAACAGTAGCAATGGAGCCATGCAGCATAAGCAGAGGGAAGGGCTGGCCACCCTACTACATGCCTACAGTCTCAGATGGGTTTGTACTCGGAGTGGCTAGCATGTCCTGCCACTTGCACCACCAAGGCTGCACTTCTGTTTTCAGTGCACTAGCTCAATCAGAGCTAGCAAGGATATGTCTACCTGAGCTGGAAATTACATCTTTAATAGATTCAAAGGCCAGAAGGAACCATTGTGATCATCTAATCTTACCTCCTGTTTGACACAGGCTATAGAATTTCCCCAGAATAATTTCTAGAGAATATCTTTTAGAAAAAATACCCAATCTTGATGTAAAAATTGCCAGTTATGGAGAATCCACCATGATCCCTGGTAAACTGTTCTAATGGTTAATTACCCTCACTGTTAAAAATTTACTCCTGATTTCCAGTCTGAATTTGTCAAGCTTCAGTTTCCAGCCATTGGATCATGTTATATCTTTCTCTGCTACACTGAAGAGGCCATTATGAAATATATGTTCCCCATGTAGGTACTTATGGACAGTAACTAAGTCACTCTTTAACCATCTTTTTGTTAAGATGAATAAATTGAGTTCCTTGAGTCTATCACTATAAGGCATGTTTTCTAATCCTTTAATCATTCTTGTGGCTCTTCTTGGAACCCTCTCCAATTTATCAACATCCTTCTTGAATTGTGGGCACCAGAACTGGATGCAGTATTCCAGCAGCAGTTGCACCAGTGCCAAATATAGAATAAAAATAACCTCTCTTCTCTTACTTGAGATTCCCCTGTTTATGCATCCAAGAATTGCATTAGCTATTTTGGCCACAGCATCACATTGGGAGTTCATGTTCAGCTGATTATCCAATACAATCCCAAAATCTTTTTCAGAGTCACTGCTTCCCAGGACAGAGTCCCCTATACTTTAAGTATGGCCTACTTTCAGTATAAGCCCCATATCAGCCTCGCCATTATCTTGCCTGGGATTGATGACAGACTGACCGGCTTATAATTACCCAGGTAATCCCATATACCCTTTTAAAATATTGGCTCAACATTTGCTTTCTTCCAGTCTTCTAGAACTTCCCCAGTGTTCCAAGACTTTTTGAAAAATTAGCATTAATGGTCCAGCTATCTTCTCAGCCAGCTCTTTTAAAACTCTTGGATGTAAGTAATCGGGACCTTCTGATTTAAAAATGTCAGACTTTAGTAGATGCTATTTAACATCTTCCCAAAATACTAGTGGAATAGAAATACTGTTTTCAATTATATGACTACTTCATCTTTTTTCCCGAGATACAGAATAGAAATATTAATTGAACACTTCTGCCTTTTCTGCATTACTATTGATAATTTTAGCAGTTCCATTTAGTAATGTCTTCCAGCTCCAGTGTAGATAAACTCTTAGATATATACATATTTAGATTAGGAAGTTTCATTTCCCCATTCTTTGTACATCTATACATGTTTTTTAAAAATATATTGTCTCATCATACTCACTTTCTATTGAGGGCAAACAACACTGGACTGAATTCTGCTCTCCCTTTCACTAATATAAAATCACTGGTTTAACTAGGTGAGATGACAGTGATTTGTCAATAGATATTGCTGAGGTTGCCTTGTTAAGGGAGTAGACTGGGGCTTGGGAGATCTGGGTTCAAGACTTGTGGCTACCTGTGTGATTTTGAGCAAGTCACTTAATCTCTCTGAGCCTCAGTTCTCATCTGTAAGAGTGCAGATTACAGCGCTTGTGTTGTCAGTTTAGGTTATAAAGCTTTCAAAGTAGGCACCATCTATCATTATGTGCAGAATATAACACAATGGGATTCTGATCTCAGTTTGGGCTTCTCTAGGTACTAATGAAATACAAGAAGTAAATAGTAATAATGCTATTAATATATAAAATGACAGAGGATCCTAAACTATTAAAGTTAAATCCTGACCTGGCTCTAGATTCAAACTTTTCCAAAGTTCCAGGTGGTTTCAGTTAAGCCCCATCTCTAATCTTGCCGAATTACACTAGATCTATGATCATTTTACTAAAAGGAAAAGGAGTACTTGTGGCACCTTAGAGACTAACCAATTTACTTGAGCATAAGCTTTCGTTAGCTACAGCTCACTTCATCGGATGCATACTGTGTGCATCCAATGAAGTGAGCTGTAGCTCACGAAAGCTTATGCTCAAATAAATTGGTGAGTCTCTAAGGTGCCACGAGTACTCCTTTTCTTTTTGCGAATACAGACTAACACGGCTGTTACTCTGAAACCGATCATTTTACTGTTTGGAACATGATGAAAAGGAAAGCAGCCAAGCTGCAGAGTTTCTGTTTAACTGTCTTCTACAGTTAATGACAGCAATCGAAGTGCATGCCTCTTAATACTAATCTATTCACTTAACACTTCACCTAGTCCTTAAATAAGCAAGACCAGTTCTTGTGAACAGTTCAAAGCTAGTCACCAGACACATTGACATCGTGCTGACCGTACAGATCAGAAATGAAAATTTTCTGGGCTCTTTCCTCATGCATCTCTCTCCCAGAAGGTGACTCAAATGTTCCATTACATTCTAAATAAAGACAAGATGCAACAAATGAGAGTAATAAAAAACAAGACAGAAGTAGGAAAGGAGGACAAAGGTAACAATATCATGTGGTTATATAGGCTATTAGTGGACCCAATTCAAAGGCCACTGGGAGACTTTCCATGGACTTCAGTGGATGTACCATCAGGCCTAGTGTGCACAGCCTGATGGTCCTGAATCATCTAAACTTTTTAAAGTTATAGTCTTCAAGATTCCCTAACAAATCATAAACTCCAGTGCTCCCTGGACATTTGCCGTCCACTCAGAAACCCTTATCTTGTGTTCACTGTCTGCAATTAATTCTTTATGGGTTTATTTGTCTTTCCTTGTTTTATCCCTTTCACTGGTATCTGGCTAACCACTCACACCCTGCCCCTTCTGCCTAGTGGTTTTTGGGTTTAATTTTCCCCAGCAATTTAGGGCCAGGGTAATTGCTGCTCTAGGTTTTTAGCTCCTGAATAAATGTTACTACTTGTTATGAACTCAGTATTTGGCATGTTCACTCTATACAAGAGTCATTTTTAAACTGTCCTGGGAGCTGGGATTTTTCCAGAACCGGAAAAGTGCAACTTAGCTGATAGTGAAGAAAGCAGAGACAGCTGGAGTAGGTGCTACATTCAGTCAGTGCCATGAAGAAGCATTTTATAACACTAACCTCCTTAAAGTACTGCAGGGAGAATCAGGAGAAACTTGAGGCTTTCTGAAACCTCACAAAACTTTATAGAGACATATTTTTCCGCAGAAAATTAGTTTTTCTCCACTTCTATGCTTCTTAAATGGAACAGGTGCTGTTGGGACATACACCATGATACTCGCAACAAACTACATCGATACGTTTTGGTCTACACTTCGACCTGTGCTTACACCCAGACAAGCAAGTTTATTTGCTCTTTCCCCATCCTATGGGGCACACAGTCAGGAACTTGGTTAATTCACAAACACCCTTAACTCATTCTCAGAACTTGCATATACACACTAGTCTATTATGCAGCACTAATGGCTGGATCCAGTGCCCACGGAAGTCAGTGGAAAGACTCCCTCTGATTTCAATGGCTTTATGTCCCTTACCATGCCAACCTACTTATCCTGTCTGTAACACTTGTACTTTTTCAGGGCTCTGCGGGACTCTCGGTTGCCCTCAAGGAATACCTGTGGCACTAGGGGCAGGCACAGCACTGCCATCATTGCCCTTCTCTGTCCTTCCTGTCATCCCCTGGCATAGGATTGTGCCAGGGTTGAGAAAGGCAAGTGAGTGGGCATGGCCATGGCATGTGGTGTTCCAGTTTTCTTGGCATGTAGATGACCCATAGGAGGCAGTATCGGGGTCATTGCAGCCAGAACATAAATTAGAGCTGTCCTGAGGATGCTCTCACTCATGCCAGGGGATGGGAAAGTCCCATGTAAAGACAGAATGCAAAAGTAGTTTAAAGCCACCGGTGCTGCCTCCGTGTCCCTCCCGCCACCTCTCACACACATCTTTTTCCTGTACAAAGAATTGAGACCACTGATTTTAATGTGTGGATATGACACAGCAGGGCCTCTCCCCATCTTAACAAGCACTCACTGCCGTTCCCAATGTCCTTTAAGTAGATTTATTTGTCCAAACATAAACACATAACACAGTTCCTCAGCTCGCCCTTTGTCCTAGGATTTCACAGCCTCCCGTCCCAGGGGAATCTGGTAATCCTGCTTCTTGCAGCTTCCAAATCCCAGCCAGCTCCATTCTCACAGTCAGTTCTCATTCAGGCAGCATTGTTCTACCTCTGGAACACCAGACCCAGGGTTACCGCCCTCAGCACCTAGCCCCTTGTTTCAGGGACCCATCACTGGAGTTAGTTCCATTCCCTGTGGATCCTCTCCCCAGCCATAGCCTGCCCCCATCCTTCTTCTTCTCCCTCTACTTCTTCATCCTGTATTTAATGGCATTGCAGACTCACACTGGGAGTCTATGACCGCCAGGTGCTGGATTTCATAATCTATAGTTACAATCTCTTCCTTGTCAAGTACTTTTTAAAGAAATTGTAATATTGCTTGCTTAATGGTGCCCCATTTTCTTGATGTTCTTACAAGGTATTTTAGTGTAAACTTTGTCACTTCTGGATGTCTGAGTTTGTCATACAAAACCCCCCTACAAATGTTATGCTCTTTAAACTCCCAGAGGATGTGATAAACTATTTTTTTTACCTTGTTTGTCTCACACTGTCCATCTTTGTATTTGTTAATTAAGGTCAAGTTACTGTTTAAGCCACAGTGTCTGGTAAGTACTCGAAGTAGAGATACCTCACTCTTTCTCTCAGGCTCTTGCAGTATGTCAGCATTTTCAGTTTTAGGGCATAGATCATGAAATCTTTTCCCCTTGTTTCTTTTGTCCAGTCTTCCTGCCACTCGTCTCTTAGTTCATTTTTAATTAGCTTTCTAAATTCCTATTTACTTAGAGCAGTGGTCATTAACCGGTAGATCACAATCGACTGGTCGATCCTGGAGCCACTAACAGTCGATCACAATCTCAGGCCGCTAAAAGTCCGGCAGTGCAGTGGGGCTAAGGCAGGCTTCCTGCCTTCCCTGGGCCCGCACTGCTCCTGGAAGCGGCCAGCACACCCCTGTGGCCCTTGTAAGGGGTCTCCATGCGCTGCTCCTGCCTGCAAGCACCACCCCGCAGCTCCCATTGGCCGGGAACAGGGAACTGCAGCCAGTGGGAGCTGCGGGGGCAGTGCCTACAGGGAGTGACAGCACACAGAGCCACGTGCTGCCCCAGGGGCCACAGGGGCATGCTGGCCACTTCCAGGAGTGGCCTGGGGCCAGGACCAGGGCAGGCAGGGAGCCTGCCTTAGCCCTGCATGCCACCACCAGGGAGCCACCCGAGGTAAGTGCTGCCTGGCTGAAGCCCACACCACTCCCACACCCCAACCCTCAGCCCTGAGCCCCCTCCTGGAGCCAGCACCCTGCACCCCCTCCCGCACCCGAAACCCCTGTCCCAGCCTGCTGAAAGTAAGTGAGGGTAGGGAAGAGCGAGCGATGGGAGGTGGTGGGGGATGGAGTGAGCAGGGCAGAGCCTCAGGGAAGTGACAGGGCCTCAGGGAAGGGACGGGGTAGATCCTGGGTTGCACTTAAATTCAAAAAGTGATCTGGTACATAAAAAGATTGGAGACCACTGACTTAGAGGAATCTCTATGTCAAGTTTTTCATCTTTTACAGTATTTTTTGCTACTTTGTCAGCTGCTTCACTTCCTGCTATCCCAACATGTGCTGGGATCCATGCTGTTTCAATGTTTGAACTCCCATCTGTGCCAATTCTGTTGTTAGTAATAATATTTCATTAATTATATCAATACTGCTATCTGAATTCCCATTTTTGTTAGCCAGTAGTCCTGGCAGTGAATCTGTCAGGCAGGTTACACATCTAATATCAAGTATAATACCAACTTTATCTCTGCTAGTTCTGCTCTCATAATGGGTACAAAATTTGATAGTCTAATGGATTTCTTTGTTTCAAGTTTTGGGACACAGAATGCTGTTTTTTCATCCTTATACCATCCATAAATATTTGGCAATATTACCCAATTTATCACAGATATATCAATTTGCTAAATTTAATACTTTAGCTCTCCTTTTCCCCTTTTACTTTCATTAGATACTTCCAGATTTTTAACAGGGAGTGATTTCCCACCCATATGCATGTTCCTATGGCTATATATGCTAATTTTCTTTTAGGCCTTTCTTTTCTTTTAGTTCCTTTGTCCATACTTTAATCCTATTAACATGATGCATTTTGGGTTTTTTCCCCCATGTTGTCCAGTGTTCTTCATATATTTGTTTAGTGTTTCTGTTTTTCCTGTTTCCTCTGACATTTGCTCAAACGGGTTAAGTTAAGTCCATAACTTCATTCTTAATGCTCCAGACATTTCACCAGCAGCTCTTTGCATTACAAAGATGTCATGATGAAAACACCACATGCAGTGCATAATCCCTGGTCTTGGATTGAGTCTTGTTTCCTTAGGTTCATTTTTGATGCTGAACTAAATGATTAGCATCTGGATTCTGTTCAGATTTATTAATGCTCTCTAAAGCTTTACCCTTTCTTTCTCGTCTGTGCCACAGTTTGTTTTGGAAATACTTTTAAATAGATTGATTTTACCTTTACATTTTCAGTGTGATCCTTCAAATGTTAGCTTTCTATCAAATGCCACACCCAGGAATTTGTAGCTTTTAACTATGCCTATTTGCCGTCCATCTAGAGACAGCTGACAATTTTTTTAGTTTTCCTTTTAGTGACTATATCATTGCTTTAGTTCTGAGAATTGAAATTTAAAGCCTGACATGTTTCCCGATACTGCACTTTTCCTAAGTGCTCCATTAATTTGCTTTTCAGCTATTTCCTGATTTCTGTTTTTAGCCAACATGGCACAGTCATCTGCAAACAAGAAAATACCTATTCCTGCACTTACCCTTTTCAGAAGATCATTTATTGTTATGTTAAATAAGATAGGGTGGGTGACCCTCATCCTTGAAGTGCCTTTTGTGATTGTATATATGCTAGAATAGGCTTTCTCTGCCCTGCATAGTTCTTTCGCTTACAAAATCCTTTAACCACCAATATAGTCTTGGGTTTATGCCCAGGGATGATATTTTATGCAATAAGCACTTTCTCCATAATGTGTCATGTGCTTTTTCAATATGTAGCAAAGCTACTGTCATATATTCTTTATTTACTCTTACTTTATGATCAGCTGTACTCCTTCAACCAATTGTGATCACTGTCGATAAGTCCATCTCTCTGTAGGTATGTTAATAATCTTTCCGTCATCATTCTTTCCATGGGCAGTGCATATAAGAAGCCAGAGGAGGCTAAGTCTCCCCAAAAAAGGCCAGCCATGCAGGGAGGAAATGCCGCAGATGCGGCGTGAGCCACTTCTCTAAAGGCACGCTGCCCCACCACCGCCTATGGGGCGCTGGAAGTTAAGCTACATAGAAAGGGGGGCACCAGCTCCAGGACCATGGCCCCACCTGCGCTCTGCCCCACCCCCACTCATTTCTTCCCCCAAAACTCCCCACCTCTCCACCCCACCCCCACTCCATCGCTCAGCTAAGGCAGGAAAAAGTGATGGGGCCATGGCTCCACGCCCCCCCTGAGCTCCCTGTTCAGAGAAAGGGGTGGAAAGGAGCCAGCAGCGGGTGGGAGGGGGCTCCAGTAAAGAGGCAGAGAGGATTAAGTGGTGGATGGGGGGACCTCAGTGGAGGAGATGGAGAGGAGCGAGCGGCGGGTGGTCAGGACCTCGGCGAGGTGGTGCAGGCGAGCAAGCAGTGGGCAGGGGGACCTTGAGGGAAGAGGCAGAGAGGAGCGAGCAATGGGTTGAGGGAACCTGGGGGGAAAAAGGGGAGAGGAGTGAGCGGTGGGCAGGGCCTCAGGGGAGGGGGCAGAAAGAGGCGGAGTGAGGGCGGGGCCTCATGAGGAAAAGGCTGAGTGGGGGCAGGGCCACGGTCCAGGTGCCTGTGCGCCCCCCCCGCCCCCACACACACACACTTCGAAGGAGCTTCCCGCACTCACGTGTGACCCTCCCCAAACGGAAAATTCACACCCCCCCTATGATTATTTCCATGCCTATACCCATGGAAGGAAATTGGACTGTATGCATCAGGTCTTGTTCACAGCTTCCCTGGTTGCCACACTGCAACTACAATCCATTCCGTTGGTAGCTTATCTATTTCCCATATGCTGTTGTATAGTTTTAGTAATATTTTCAGACTCCCTTCGTCCAGGTTTTTTAGCATTTTGTCAATATGCCGCCCTTGCCTGGTGCAGAGTTTTTCCTTTTAGCTGTAGATTTTTGAAGTTCCCTCATACAGAAGGTTTCATTCAATAGCATCTTCCTCCAACCTCCTGCAGTTCGGATGATTTTCTTTAATAATTTTTTTTAACCTTAAGCACATTCTTATATTTTGATTTTCATCATTACTAACATTGTGGAATATTTCTGCCAGGCCTTCTGCTTTTTCTTCATTTGAGCTTTTTAGCCCTTGGCCTTCTGCGGTGAGGTCTGGTAAAAAATTGCTCTTACTCTGTATTCCGTTCATTTTCCTAACCTGCCTATATACCACCGATATTTTAGTATCTTTATTTATTTTCCCACAATACTTTATCCAGTTTTCTTTTTTTGCCTTTTTAATAGGCCTGTGCACAGTTGCCATGCTTCATTTATATTTCATTAAGTCCTCACTCTTCATTGTATTTTTCACTTTCTTATATGTTTAGTTCCTTTTTTTCATTGCTTTATTACATTGCTCATTCCATCACTGTATATGATTTCTACCTTTAGGATGACTTGATATCTTAGGTATAGCTAACTTTGCTGCCACCATGATTCCATTAAATATAATGCTACCAAACTCCTCAGTGTCATCACTTATACAGTGTTCATTACTACTTTTCCTACATTTGCTTCTAAACAGTTCCCAGTTTGCTTTTCTCATATTCCAAATAGGGGCTCCTCCTCTTCCAGCCCTCTGAGAGGCCTTTATAGCCCCAGTTGTAGCTGTGCCCTCTTTAAGTGGCTTATTTGGGCCCACTTGCTCTGACACAGTGGCACTGGGCCTGGTCTACTCACAGGGGCTAGCTACCCTGTGACAGTGGGAATATTTGTCTCTGCAGACATCGTACATGGTAGCTTTTAATTCTCCTAGACTGTTTTGGTGAAGTGAACTTGGATGCCAAATTGGGGGCAATAGTGTTCTCTTGGGGGGGAATTCACACTTGAGCAGAGGGCCAGTGCAAGATGCTATGAAAAATGACCTTCAGAAAATCTGGAATTTAGATGTAATCAAGTTCTTTGTTAGGGAGGTAATTACTGCATATCCTTGTTATTTCAGTGTGAAGTATCATGATTGGCTATAGGCCATGATACTGCATATGGGAAAACAGAAGTCCTTAAAATAACAATGTAATTTTTATCTAATGGCAAAACAACATTAGAAAATGATGTAGTCCCCGAGGCAAGCCTATGGTAAATGGATACAACTGTTCATACAATATTTTGCAAGGAACAGTAAACTGCTTTACAGTTTAGGTAGTAAATCAGCATTTACATATGCTTTTCCCATATGTTGTTGACTTTTTGAGATTAAAATGTTTTATTGAGAAAACAGGATAGCTCAGGGGACTGGAAATGGAATAGGTCACCAATCTGAATGTGGGCTACTCAGTATTAACCAAGACGTTGCTGGTCAGAGTGGTTGTTTGTGAAATGAGTAAGGAGGTCTCTATCTGCTTCCTAGTAGACAGATGTCGGTATTACAGTTGGTACCCTTGTAGCCTTAGCTGGTCTCTGCAGAGAGGTCAAAGATGCTACGAGAATTGAGGCCACGCTTTCCACTCTACTACTAGAGCCAGTCCCTCCATGTCAGGATTGAGGCCCATCAGTGCAACAGAGATGGGAAGTCTGTACTGGAGCAGTGTAAGATCCTGTCAGCAATTCCAAACCAATGGGTGGCCTACAATAAGTTTGACTTGCTTTAAGATTTCACTGTGAATTTTGCATTGAGCAGTAATATAGTGAGGAAAGAATTTCTGTGTGTCTAGCTTACTGTATACTATCAACTGTAATAAGTGAATCAGAGAGAACGCAGCTTGCCTTTCTAATCCCAGGTTGAGTTATCAGGGCTGGCATCTAAAAAAACCACAAATATACATTTGGAAACTGAACATATTTGAGATGAAAAAGCAGTGAGTGACAATGAATGTGGAGCTCCATGGTATCATTTTTCACAGTCTCTTAGTAAAGGATAACATTTTTAATTACTGCACCACTGTTTCCTGTATTTTATACCACTTATAGTCCAGGGTCGTACAGTGTATTAATACTTGTAAATTTAATTTAGGCAGTTTGTAAAAAAAGGCATATGTGTGTTACACAATAGTTAAATATTCTTTGACAAAGTCCTCCACTCTTATTTTCTGCCAGCTCTCTCAGAGAGCTTTCAAGCAACTAGAAGTCAACAGGTTCAAGGACTAGTTTACTTCAATAACACTAAATCCTGTTTTTAGTTAACAAGAGATAAAGAAGTAGGCACTATACACAAAGGTGTGTGCGTGCGCGTCATCCAGATTCCATAAAGAATCTGGATTAGCAAAGGGAATGTGGGCCTGGGTTCCTCCCTCTGTCTTTCTTTCAGTGTAAACATGAAGTCCCATTACAACTGCATTATGTTGGCTCTGTTCCTAGCTGGGCAGAGTACCACACTGGACAATAAAAATGTAATCATTATAGCTTGAAAGTATGAAGTTTGAAACATTTTTTCAAGGAAGACTGAGAAATTTGACCATCTATTTTTCTTCTTATATCTGTTTCCAAAACCCAGGCAAACATAGGAGCGATCTGGCTAAATCATACTTTTTCTGCTGATGGCCAGAAAAAAGGCATCAAAGAAGTGAGAAAAAGGTGTAACATTTTAATTCCAGGTCAAATGTAACGTTTTAAGTGAATGTAATATGTATGAAAGGTGCCAAATTCACAGCCCTGGAGCAAGATCCAAAGAACAGGATAATCATGGGCAGCAGCAGTTCAAGCTTCCCACGCTGTCTTGCTAATGCCTCAAACTTGAACTGGAAGGCTCTCTGACAGAGGAGAGATCTAAGTTCAGTCAATAAGGGTACCAATCAGATTGTGGTCTGAAGAGAACCCTTCACTAGGAACTCATTTCCTAGATAGTAGGCCATCAAGCAACAGGTATTTTCAAGTACCCTGAAGAACTTCATCACAGCAATCTCATCTACTCCACCAACATTTACTGTTTCTCCTGCTCAGTCAGGACTCAATTCAGCAAAGTCCTCAAGCACTCGTATAATGTTTAGCACTTGCTTAAGTGTTTTGATGAAGTGGAGCCTTAATTCTCTTGAATCTTGGCTTTTGAAACTTTTTTGACCCCATGTGCGACTACATACCATACCCCTGCAAAGGTCGACTACATGACAGAGCAGAAGCTAGAGCATGTCCTTGTGCTCTGGTCTGGGTGGAGTTGCGTGGGAACTGTTGTTTATCTGATACTTAGTGTAAAAGCCAACTGTCCTGCAGCTAGAGCACCTTATGCTGTTATTCTGGCAGCTCTTATGAACTAAACAGGATTAGGGTTGATCAGTATTTCGGCAGGTCTCCAAGGAACACCCAGCTCCTGCATGAAGTAATGTTGGTCATGCAATGGGGACACTCATACGTCTCTGCCAATACTGGGCCAAGGGCACAACGTGACACTAGTCTAGAGCTACTGGGCCAAATTCTCTGCGGGTATAAATGGGTCCAGCTCCAATTACTCCAATTAAGTTCAGTTATTTATACCAGTAGAGAGTCTGGCCCACTGTTTTTCAGTGAGATGTTAAACGGTGGCCCTGACTGTCACAGTTTCAAGATAACTGCACCTGCATCCCCCTTCCATGGTCCACTCTAGGAGTGCCCAGTCAGGTCTTAGGTCTCCAGCCATCACCTATGTCTTGGGAGGAACTCTTGTCGTACTCCCGCCTGACCAGGGTTTATTAAGGCCGCACAGGTCCCTGCCTTATCCTGTGATATCCGCAGCAAGCCAATCTGCCTAATGACCAGCACCTCTACTGTGTTTTCTCTCCCAGGGCCATGACCAGCGGTGTGCCTATAATTACAAGTTACCAAACAGCTCTTTCTACGCAAGCACATTTATCCTTAAGGCAAAAATGTTACAGAGAAAAGATTTAAACACACACTAAAAGCACCAGGAGTCACCCATCAGCCTCATGGCGTCCTAGTAGGCCAAAGTCTTTCCAACACTTCCGCAAGGGTTGGGACCCCCTTTGGACAGCTGGTTCTGTCTGTTTGCTGGATCAGAAAAAAGGCTACAAGTCAGTCCAAGCTCATCTTTTTATACCAAAAACCCTTTCTTTGTTTTCTGGACTCTGGGCATCTCAGCTTGAACCAGTATATGTAAACCACTCCAGGGGGTGATACCCCTCTAGAATTGTTTAGTCTCAGTGACTCACCTTAATCACATCTACACATCCTGTAGGAGCTATGGTAACCATTCATAACTTTAATACAATATGGTCCCCAAAAATATTGCATGGGATTGCAATGTCTGTCAAACTGACCATTGATCATTTAACGTCCCAGGGCTCTTTTCATAATAGTGGGGTTGTTAGTACTTGCATGCATTTCATCCCAGCTGCATTCTGCCTGCTTATATCCACCCTGTTCTTTCAATTGGCTATGTACTCACATAAATTGTTGTGTAGTAGTGATGTGTGCTCTCCAACAGTTGTCACGTTCCAAGCCAGCAGTGGCTTCATCCCAATGGTTGAGGAAACAATCCTTACATATGTAGTTTGTATATGTTTGTAAGATGCCTTGGGATCCAGTGGGCTAAAAGGTGCTCTATAACTGAAATAATATTATTCTGGTGACTCTCTGTAGCACAGTATGACATTTCTATGAGGTTCTGATGTTTCAGATAAGCATCCAAACTCTGGGGTGCTTAATGGAACCAAACATCTTTGAATCTTTTGATCTTTATCCATCACAAGTTTTTGCTTCTCATTTTTTAAAAGAATACAGTTTTCATCAGGAAATCGTAATGTGAACCATCTCCAAGATTTTCAGGGTGAAAGTTTATATAGTTGCAGGAAATTACTCAGTGCCTTACAGAAGACGATTGCATAGTGCTGTTTGCAGAAAGCATTCTCAACATTTGGGTAAAGGGTGAAAACATAGAAAGGATGTCAGAGTTCAGCAACCATGTACTATATTTCAAAATTGGGACAGTGATTTGTTTACTGAAAATCCAGACCTGGAAATTGCTCATGAGTTTATTTTCAATTATATGTTCTACTGATAATAATAGAAATATCACCCCAGGGACCTGAGCTGAACATTGAATAAAGCATTTGAAAATTCAGATTCGAAGCCAAGAGATACAAGAATAGGTAATTTATCTTTGTCATGATGTTAATAGCGTCACAACCAGGTGTGGTGGAAGTATGCAAGGCGGCCAAATGGAAATCAATTCTTATTCAGTAGCAGAAAATCCTAAAAGCACTGCTGGGAATTTAATCGGCGCTATTAGTTAAGGGAAATAACATAAATTATTCGGTCACTCCTTTGAAATTTACGTGCCTTTACACACATGTCCATTATTATATCACATTCACAAATATATGCACTCCCAAACAAGAGATATGTGGGTAAACTGGTTTGCATCCCCCTGGATTCATGAAACTCAAGTCTGAGTTTCATGAGCTGTGGTGGAAGGGAGAACACGTGTGGAAGATGGAGAATCTAGGGCCAGCCACCTTTGCATCAAAATGTGAAACTGATTGAGTTTTGCTTTTTTTAGTTGTTTGGTTGGTTTTAAAATAGTTTATGTTAAACTCTATTGACTCATATACTATGGGTGATACGGAAGAGTTGAATCTACCTTGGTGGAGCTACTATAAAGTGGATGAATAACTGGTTGGAAAAGCGTTCCCAGAGAGTAGTTATTAGTAGTTCAGAGTCAGAGGTAAAAGTGGGCCTTACACAGCTTTAACGTCACTGCCCTTTTTGTCCCCGTCCCCCCCGGGCCACCAACAGTGGGGGCAACAGGGGCAGCTGCCCCGGCGATTTAAAAGGGCTGGAGCCGCAGGTGGCATGAGGCAGACACTGTGGAAGGCTGACCCCTAGCCCCACCCTTTCTGGTGGCCCAGACCCGGGCCCCCATACCAGTAAGATGTTTATATTACTTTCACCCCTGTTCACAGTCAAGCTGGAAGGGTATACTGACTGGGGCCCTGTACCTGCAAGTCTAAGCTACATGAAATTCAGGTAGTTTATAGAATCATAGAATATCAGGGTTGGAAGGGACCTCAGGAGGTCATCTAGTCCAACCTCCTGCTCAAAGCAGGACCAATCCCCAATTTTTGGTCCTAGATGACCCCCTCAAGGATTAAACTCACAACCCTGGGTTTAGCAGGCCAATGCTCAAACCAATGAACTATCCCTCCCCCAACTCTACTAATGTTTTCAAGTATTCTCCCATTCCCCATCCGGTCCTTCCTATCAGTAAGAAGTAGATGCAGGAGGATCATTTTATTAGCCCATATCATCTAGAAAATAATGTTTTATCTGAGTCTGTTGAGTTTTTTTCTTAACTATAGTAAAATAACAATAGAGTGATTTATTATAGGAGGTTTTGTGTGGAAGTGAATGGTTTCCTTATCTCAAGGAAATTACTGTATAATATAGACATTTTCACAAGGTGGTAGAGCATGGAACCAACTTAATTCACTATTCTCCAGCAACATTTTTTTAGGGCTTCCTGTATACTCTGATCCAGGGTAGTAGTATTTTGTTGTGTCTTCCAGACCTATGTAAATCCAAGACAAATATCCCTTCATAAATGCATTCTTTTGTCTAACTGAGGGCAAATTCTCCTGTCATACGTGCACAGTGGTTCTCTGTTCTAACATTACACTCCACCCAACATACACACACATCCCTTCTGTGTAACTGACAGTGTATAGTGTGCATGAAAGGATAATTGTGCCCTAACATTTCTTAGTTTCCAACATCGCTGTACCCGCCACCTTTAACTCTGTTTTGTGTCTCCCTTGCCCAACTCAAGTGCTATTAATGTTTGTTGTTGTCACCACTGTAATTCTATTGCAGTAGCACCCAGAGACCCAATCAGGGTCAGGGCCCCAGGGTGTTAGTACAGTACTAGGTTTCAGAGTAACAGCCGTGTTAGTCTGTATTCACAAAAAGAAAAGGAGTACTTGTGGCACCTTAGAGACTAACCAATTTATTTGAGCATAAGCTTTCGTGAGCTATTGGGAGGGAGGAGGCATTTTTTCATGCTTTGTGTGTATATAATAAGATCTTCTAAACTTTCTACAGTATGCATCCGATGAAGTGAGCTGTAGCTCACGAAAGCTTATGCTCAAATAAATTGGTTAGTCTCTAAGGTGCCACAAGTGCTCCTTTTCTTAGTACAGTACTATGCTTCCCAAATCACATGCTACAGTGTTTATACAGTGTTCAGAATTTACTGCCGTATAGCAGCTGAATAGTAACCTAAAGAAATACTGAAGTAAAACTGAGCAGCTCCATTTGGATTCACTAACTGCAAGCAAGAAACCTTATAATGTAAATGCCAGTAATTTCCAAGGACTGTACAAACACAGGCCCTGATCCTGAAAACAAAACCGCACAGGGGTCCACCTGCATTGTTCTCTCTGAGAATTACAGCCATATTTTCTTATACTAGCGGTACACTGATCTTTTTGTACTTCTCACTTCTAAACTGTACTTTCCCCTGTCCCTTCCCTTCAGGGGCAAGTACAATAGAACAGTCTTTTTTCAGAGAAAGTCTCTGGCTCGATGACTTTCAGTCTATAAGTGTAGAAATGGTCACACAATCCAGGTACAGTCTCTGAGTGGGTCAATATTCATCAACTAACAGTATGTAAAATATAACCATAGTAAACAGCAATAACTGCTATTCACAGCTGTTGTGAAATGATGCTGATAGAAACAAAACAAAAAAGGATGCTATATAGATTTCAAAGGCAGAGTACCCTCCTCCTCTCAATTGCAGCAGTCAGACATGCTGGCATTAGTTGTTCAAGAACATAGTGATCTTCCCTAGTTGCTCGGCTATGATTTTGTGCATTAACAAAAAGGCAAACTACATGCCACTTTTGCCTCTGGTCATTTTCACAGGCAAAAATTCACAAAGCAAAATTTGGTAGTTTTCACGTGGCTAATAACTAGAATACAGTGATTTGTTGCAGCAAATCTATGGTAGTAAAGAATGAGTCATAGATTTCACCGGGCAAGGTGAAATACCATCACTGGTGTATCTAGTATGCAATTGGAACCCATTGGGAGCCCACTGCTCTTATTTTTCATCCCAGGTGACATGATGACCAGTCTCACAAGATATTTGCACAGGGCCTTAGCTCAGGATGGAATCAAGAAGTTGGCTCTGACCTCAAAATGGAGGAAATAATGCTCTTTCCATGAAAAATGGTATAACTTCCATCTCTCCACTGCTAACCTTAGCGCAAAGATGTGATCCAAAATGTGTTGAGCTGTAGGTATTGAACCAGAAATAACCTGGGACAATCCTGTGTCAGTCATGATAGTCCTGAGATCTTGAGCTTGAATTAGAGTTAGTCGCTGCATGGATGTTGAAATCACCCATAAAAAATTAATCTCAAAACCACTCAGCTTAATCAGAGGCTCTGAAGTGCAGTGGCACAGCCTGGATTTCAACACATTCTGTTTTAACATCATCCTAAGACTTTCACTCAAGATAGATATACAGAAAGGATCAGCAGTGTAACAGTACTCACTGGACTCAGTGAATACTGCCCCCTGCCATGTGAGAGAGGAATTGACCTTTTGTTCCTCTACAACACAATGGGAGATGACTGCAGCCAGGAAATAAAGACTAGCCTCTTACCAATACTCCTGTATGTCACACATTTATTATATACAGTGGAGCTGGTTGAAATCTTTCATATGAAAATAATTTTGAGTACAAATTGTGGATTTTGACCAAAATGAAAATTATTTTTAAGGTGAAAAAAAGCACTTCCTCTCACTTTTTTTTACTTTCCCCCCTTTTTTTCATTTGAGAAAAAAGGATAGGAGCTAAAAAATTAAGAAGAAAGTGGGTTTTTTCCCTAATTTTCTCTCATACTTGTACTCTCCTCTGTCCCCCCCCTTTTCCCAGTGGGAAAAAGTAAACAAATGAGAGAGCGTTTTTCTCCCATCAAAGTAACATGAATGTTTTAATTTTTTTTTCATTCAGAAAATATCATTTAGATTTTTCATTGAAAAATGAAAAATTTTGGAAAAATAGTCACAAAAATCTTACCTATTTAGAGGGTTTAATTGGGGTTTTGTTTTGCTTTTCGTGAAACATATTTGCCATTTTCCAACCAGCTATATTATATAGTATGGTGTCAGACATAAGCAGAATCTTTGAATTCACAGGTAGTTAGGCGCCAAAATACTTTTGAGGATCTGGGCCCTGATTCCTTGAATTTGGAAGGGAATCTGGCAGAGAACTACAGGAGGTCATTGGGCACTTTCAAATGTTCTTGGAAGCAAGTGGTATAGAAGAGAAAACGGAGAGGTTGAAATTCTCCTCACTACCACATATGGTAGGCTCAGAGGCAATAGAAAGACTCAATGCATTTCTGTGGGAGTATGAAGGGCACAACAAACTACTAAACAAAGTCATTCAGAAATTTCAAGAACTCTTTGATCCATACAAGAAGGACACATGGGAAATGTACATTTTCTTACAGGACACTAGCTGCTAAGTGAGGCCATGGATCATTATCATAGAATCATAGAATCATAGAATATCAGAGTTGGAAGGGACCTCAGGAGGTCATCTAGTCCAACCCCCTGCTCAAAGCAGGACCAATCCCCAATTAAATCATCCCAGCCAGGGCTTTGTCAAGCCTGACCTTAAAAACTTCTAAGGAAGGAGATTCTACCACCTCCCTAGGTAACGTATTCCAGTGTTTCTGTCACCCCTAGGTCCTTTTCTGCAGAACTGCTGCCTAGCCATTCGGTCCCTAGTCTGTAGCTGTGCATTGGGTTCTTCCGTCCTAAGTGCAGGACTCTGCACTTATCCTTATTGAACCTCATCAGATTTCTTTCGGCCCAAACCTCCAATTTGTCTAGGTCCCTCTGTATCCTATCCCTGCCCTCCAGCGTATCTACCACTCCTCCCAGTTTAGTATCATCCGCAAATTTGCTGAGAGTGCAATCCACACCATCCTCCATTATGGTTCATAGAGTTGCATTAAAAAGTTAGGTAATGTGAATTTGAACAGTTAATAGATGGACTAATAAGAGGCTGAATTATCTGTGATGTAACTGATAACCAGGGATCCTAGAAATCCTTTTGCCATGGAAAAATGTGCAATTTGCATTTTTAGAGAGAATCTTTAGTTTTTACAGTTTGTGAAAAAATATAAACATATACAGTAGTACTCCATGCCACAAGTGCTCACATAGGAATATGGGAAATTGATGTTTCAGCCCCGGGCAGCAGGGTTCCCACTGTCAGATTTAATTTTAATTGTGGAAAAATGCAAATGTTTATGGTTTTTTATCTGCAAATTTTGGGGGGTTTATCGTGGAAAACTAGGATCCCTGCTGATATCCAGGTCAGAGCAAGGTATTGTGGAAAATGAACTTGCCTTTGGATAGATCAGAAGATATTTGCAGGACTCATGAAACCTATGCTTCCCAAATGAACATGAGGGGATACAGCTGAAACTGAGTAAACAGGATGACATATATGGAAGGAAAACATGATTGGAAGCTATTTTTTTTGTATGAGATGTAGATTTTCCAAAATCCTAAAAGGAAGGGTATTTAGTGAAAGTATGAAGCTCAGAAAAAAAGAGGGATTGAGTTATCTGAGTCAGAAAAAGCAAATGAAGGCAAAGTTATTGCTGAGACAAAGGGGCAATATAGAGCAAATTGGCTGACAGTCCTATTAACTTCAGTAACTTCCATGTTATCATGTTTACTCAAATTCAGCTGTACTGCCTTGACTTAGATAAATATTTCCTGATTTAATTATTTTAATAAACAATATATTTTAAAAGCACTTTTGTCCCTTTGTATTTCAAGGGAAAGAAAGGGAGAGTCTTTTATTTCACATATCCTACAGGAAGCCCATTGCATAAGCTGCATTTCATTAAATTCTTTTTTTCACCATTCATTTTTAGATTTTTATTTGTATTTCTTTTACAGGAGCACTTAAAAGTAAAACGTCATTTTTCTGAATTCCTAGCTGCCAAAGTTCTTGGGTCCTGTTGTCTTGCCTTTCATATTGCCTTGAGCATAAGCAAATAAATTGGTTAGTGTCTAAGGTGCCAATAGTACTCCTTTTCTTATTTGATTTCAAACAATTGTTTCCCCTAGCCTATCTTTTGTATTTTCTGGCACGCTGACTTTCTGATTACATGGTTTTCAGAATTTCCTTTCTCTTGAGTTCTGAATATTTTATAGCTTTTCACAGTGATTTAATTCAACAACTAACGCATTAAGATGGTTGTGTAGCACAACATATGGATTAATTAGAACAGCATGTGGTCTGCGGTGATCCAATTGGCTAGCACTGCCTGAGGTCTGGAAAGGCCAAACTTGATCAAATACATCTGTATTTTAATTAGGATTCCTTTGTCTATATAAGTGTGGGTTTCAGTGAGATTTGGATGCTGATTACACTGCTGTAGTGCTCTCTAACACTTCTCAATCTATGCCAACCCGTTTGTTAATGAAATTCAAGCTAACACATTTTGGTTTCTCACTATACAATAGGATGTGCTCAATGTTAAATCAATGCTGAGTCTGATTCACCCGCTAATACAATGCAGTGGTGTGCCTCAAAACATCTCTCTTGCCTTGGATTTCTACTTCCCCAATGGTTCCCTTAATTCTAATGGCAATTCCAAATCTAGAACTTCCCTGAGTGCTGAAAAAATATGTCCAGTGTGCAGTGGCAGTCAAAAACACTAACAGAAAGTTAGGAACCATTAGGAAAGAGATAGATAATAAGACAGTAAACATCATAATGTCACTATTTAAATCCATGATACTCCCACACCTTCAATACTGTGTGCACTTCTGGTTGCCGTATCTCAAAAACCGATATATTAGAATTGGAAAAAGCACAAAGCAAAACAAAAATGATTAGGGGTATAGACAGCTTCCACATGAGGTGAGATTAAAAGGATTCTGACTGTTCAGCTTGGAAAAGAGATGACTAAGGGGGGATATGACAGAGGTCTATAAAATCATGGATGGTGTGGAGACAGTGAATAAGGAGGTGTTATTTATCCCTTCACATAATACAAGAACCAGCAGTCACCCAATGAAATTTATAGGCAGTATGTTTAAAACAAACAAAAGGAAGTGCTTCTTCACACAATACACAGTCACCTTCTGGAACTCATTGCCAGGGGATGTTGTAAAGACCAAAAATATAACTGGGTGCAAAAAAGAATTAGATAAGTTCATGGAGTATAAGTCCATCAATGGCTATTAGCCAAGATGGTCAGGGATGCAACCCCATGCTCTGGGAGTCTTAAGCCTCTGACTTCTAGAAAATGGGACTTGACGACAGGGACAGGTCATTTGATAATTGTCCTGTTTTGTTCATTCCTTCTGAGGCATCTGGCACTGACCACTGTCAGAAGAGAGGATACTGGGCTAGATGGACCACTGGTCTGATTGAGTACGGCCATTTGTATATTCTTAAATTCAGCACATACCACAGACCACTACTTTAACAACAACAACGAGGCATCACATTTTTAATAGTGATTGTCAAAATTCAGATTGGAAAACGGTGGGCTAATTTTAACTTTTTACATCAGATCTACCAAGCTATTTGACACCCATTTGCATTAACTAATAGGGTCAGGGCATCCGTGTGATCTTCATAGGCCCATTTTATCCAGTGAGTGTGTATTTTGCTTCCATTCATGACCCAGAAAGACAATAAGTGAATAGTCCTTCATCATGGCCAATTTCTTTTTAAAACGCAGCCTTCTGTTTCAGGTGATGTTTAGGAGGAGTTTTTAATTCAGCAGCTTACTGTGTTGCTGCGACTTCTGGACTCTGTCACAAACTCTTTGTAAAAATAGATTTAAATCTAAAAGCTGTTGAAGGAAATTAGAATATTGTTCTCTGCTCAGATGCTTTAGCCCTGCTATATTTTCTGCCAGCTCCCTTTTATGTATTGAAGAACTTACACTAAAACAAACTAACTATAGAAATGCTGCTGCCACAAAGAGTGATTTCCTAAACTGTCTGTCTAGTACAGTGGTTCTCAACTGTGGTCCGCCGCTTGTTCAGGGAAAGCCCCTGGCGCGCTGGGCCGGTTTGTTTACCTGCCACATTCGCAGGTTCGGCTGATCACAGCTCCCACTGGCCGCGGTTCACCGCTCCAGACCAATAGGGGCTGCAGGAAGGGCGGCCAGCATATCCCTCGACCCGTGCTGCTTCCCGCAGCCCCCATTGGTGTGGAGCGGCGAACCACGGCCAGTGGGAGCCACGATCGGCTGAACCTGCGGACACGGCAGGTAAACAAACCGACCTGGCCCGCCAGGGAGTTTCCCTGAACAAGCAGTGGACCACAGTTGAGAACCGCTGCTGTAGCATGTAACAAAATGTTCTCTCTCTCTCTCTCTCTCTTTCAATCTCTTTTTCATGTGTGTGCATGTCTGAAGCAGCATCCATCAGCATAATATCTATATGCCAACTGACTGGCAGATTGAATCCATTCACCTCCCACTGAAAGCTAGTAGCCCAATAGTTTAGGACAGGATGTTAAAAGTAATTAAATTAGTACAATGTATAATTTGAATATTCATGGGAGCTGGGTATGTGCCAGCTGGGATAGGCTTTGGCAGTGTATGAAACATATAGAAAAAAACATATAACAAGATCAGTCTGAGAGTTTGTAGCGTAATATACTGCTGCCCAAGCTCTCTAAGTCTGCTGTACTGCAGGAGGAATATGCTTACCCACAGAGAGAGGAGCATACACTTACAATCCTCTGGATTGATCCACTCTGGTCCTGACTGCAAGTTCTTAAGAAAGCCACAGTCACAAGAATGTGTTGGCCTTGTCTGCTGCAAATGCAGTTAATGCAGATTGTAGGGCTATAGGACACTATGTAATGGAAGGATTTTATTTTGTAGGATTCTTTCTCCCTGTCCTTCACCCACACTGAGCCTATAGTAATTTCACTGGGTGCGAGCAAGATTGTAAGACTGCCACAGCAGGCTTGCTCTGTTGTACCAGATTTCCACTTCTAACCACGTAGGCCCTCCTTGCTGCTGCTGTACTGTCACTATGCTTTCACTGATTGAGGAGTGGTTGTCTGAGTATCATCAGGAGCAGCAGTCCCTTAGTGCTCACTATTAATTTCTCAGACACTGTGTCCCAAAAGGTTACTATGGAGTCTGTAATAAAGACTGATATTGTGCTTGCTTGATTTCACTTTTTAAGACAAACGATATTGTTTACTAAGGCAACCCATATACACATCAAGTATTTTATTGTTTCACTAGAAAAGCTCTGCGATATCTTGTTTGCAGTGTTTTCGTAGCCATGTTAGTCCCAGGATATTAGAGAGACAAGGTGGGTGAAATAATATCTTTTATTGGACCAACTTCTGTTGATGAAAGACCTGAAGAAGAGCTCTGTGTAGCTTGAAAGCGTATCTCTGTCACTAAGAGAAGTTGGTCCAATAAAAGATATTACCTCACCAAACTTCTCTCTCTGAGATACCTTGACATTACAGTTCAATAGCTACTTTGGGGGTGGGCTGGATTAAGTCATCAAAGAAATTTTAGCCAGAAAATCATTTGCAAATTGCATGATTCATCTCAAGTCCAAGAAGTATTCTGGGTCTCTTAAAAATGGACCAAGTAGCTGCATATATATAATCTATAACATACTGTTTAATTCATCACCACTAGTCGGAGACTAAAAGAGTAAAAGAATGATCTGTTCAAGTCATTTTTCTTTCTTGGTATTTTAAATATGTATGAAATAATCATGTGCCCTGGATTAAGGTTTATGTTAAAAAGTCACATGTGTCCTGAGCCAGGGACCACTTCTGGTCATATGATTCCTTTATTTTATAAAGCTCTTTGGATAAGGATGCAGTTGACGAAAGATGATTCACAAAGCCTTGAAAATCAATAATATATATATACTATATATATATTATTGATGATTTATATAATAATAGATAGATATAATAATAGATGATTTATAAAATAGCTGGCTGCATATCATTAGTACTAGATAAGAACTTGCATTGTCAAATACTGATAACACAACCTGTTACGATACAGTGAGCCTGGTATCATGGAGCGGTTTGAGCATTCTTAGAATGTTTATTACTTTGCTTCCAGTTTAGTCATATGGCCATATGTGTTCCAAGACATTATATCCTCCGCTTATAAGGAACGCACTCTAACTTCCTGGCAATAAAATAACATTAACAAAACAAAACTTTGGATATTGGGTCCCATCTGCTGGGAAAAAAGTTGGAACTTACTCAGAATGAAGACAGTGAGACATCCCTGTAGGGTAACTATTTTACTGCTTATGGTATCTGATGCTAATTGAGTGCCACTACTAGCCAAAGGGGGCACATGAAGAATGTTTAAATGGCGTAGTTGCATTATTTGGTTTTGGTTTTTTTATTTTGTTGTTGTTGTTTTTTAAGTATTTGACATTATATTTATAACATTTAGATGCTTGAAACTGAAATGAAGGGTTAAATCCTGATTCCAGCATTTGGCCTTATTTTCTTTCTTCTATTTTACAGTGCCTCACACTCACATAGGTTTGTTGTTGTAGAGTTACTCAAGTGCATGGGGTGGGGGAGACAAAGTTTCATTTTTATTTTTCATTAGTCATTGGCACTGGTTCAGTTTCAGTGGCCTTCTTGGTATGGATGGAAGACCAACAAATTACAAGCCGTGCTTACCAAAGGATGCCTCTACAGGGCTGGTGATCATGAGGTCCCCGAAAGGTTTGGTAGCATAATAAGATTGCAAATGACAGACACAGACTGAGGATCCAGCCAGACCATCTTAAGTACCTACCTAGAGATCTAGTGCTCAGTCTGGAAGGAGGCTACATCTCTTTGGGAGATGATGATGAATGATGTGGGGGAGAGGGTTACTGAAGTTATATCTAAAGAGAAACGTGTGTGGTGGAGCAACAGTATGAAGAATTGTGTAGACTTTGCAAACTAAATTTAAAATGGTAGGTCAAATTTTGAGGCTACCTTCCCTTAATACAAGGCAAAACCTCTAGAGGTTTGCTGGCTTGAAAGCCTCATCCTGTGTCACTATCACTTTATCATTGACTGTCATTGCCATTTTAAATTATCTGACTGGGAACCTGGGTATGACAGAGCACAAGGAATAAAGACTATTCTGCGGGCAGTAGAAAGGGCAGGTGAACATCGCAGGTGCAGAGGGAATTTTTAGAAGTCAAAGGCTGGTATTAAGAATCCCAATCCCGCTGCATAAAGGCCACAGCTGGCTACATAAAGTCCACAGCTGCCAAGTTTTGTGCAGCTCTATGAGAGAGATTTTATGCAAATTATTATTATTGTTATTGTTGTTATTATTTTATTTTATTTATGACTTGTAATGCAGTTATTTCTTAGAGACCCCAAATCAGGGATCAGGCCCCATTGTGCTAGGCGCTGTACACACACAAAGCACTTACAATTTACATTTTGTGCTAATCTGCCTGTTTATATATAATTTATGTACAGTCATAAACTTCACTTTTAAAAAAATTGTATTGATTTAGTGCTGGTGAAAGGTATGTGACTGACAGCCCTGGTGAATGAAGGCTTCTGTTTAGCTATGGGGCAGCAGTAGGACAAGTTTCTCAAGCCCATGTCTCTGCTGGCATACTTTACCCATGATTGGGGTGAACTGAAACAAAGGTCGTTCTCTCTCCATGGCTTGTACAGCTCTTGGCTTCTCTGCCAAATCGGCCAGTTAGTGCAAAGTCTGGTGGTGAGTTAGTGATGTGGGACATGGAAATGACACTCACCAAATTCATCTCAGAGCGGCCACCAAACACCTATAGGAAGCGAACAACTTTGAACTCCTGCTTTGCTGGGCTGGATTCAAACTATCGACCTGCAGGTGAAAGACATTATCAAGTTAAGGCCTCACTTAAGAGAGGGTTTTATAGGTAGCCATATAATGTATAAAGAATAGCATGAGTACAAGGTCAAGCATTCAGCAGTTAGGAAATGCCTGAATTAAGGTTATCCAATAACCTTATGTGTATATGCATTATGATACAATATTGAATTACAAGATCACATGCTTCTTTTTCCACATGAGTTGTCAGGGTGATTTGAACCCAGGCCCTTCAGAGGTCACATTCTACTTGAGCCGAATGACTACTGGCAGCAGAAATAGTCTATTGTCTCTGTGGACCAGCCTCTAGAGGGAGACAAGACACATACTTTGTCACAAGTATTTGTGAAAGAGCAGTGCAATGTTGGGAACCAAGATTCCTGTGCTCTATTCCTAGTTCTAGAAACAGACTGTGGTCTAGTGGCAGATCCAAGCACATAGATTTGGCACATTCATTCTGAAAGGTATTGTGGATGAGACTTGGGTCTGTTGTAGTAGAGGTTCCAATCCCAGCTCTTACAGAAGTGATCTTCAGAAGATCCTCTCCTTTACCTTAAACAGGGCGAATGATAAATGCAGACTCCTAGGGGAAGGGTATGAGGCCATGATCAGCACTAATGAGTGTGAACTTCACAGAAATATTAACACCAGGCAGTAGAAGAGGTAAGACCAGAGCTCCTGACTCCCAGGCTAGGACACCTCCTCACTAGGACAAATGGTATTTCACAAAGGTTGGTTGGGCTCTTTCTCTTTCTCTCATGGGTCACATTATACCAGAGATGCAGGTAGCTGTGATGTGGTTGCACAAATGAATCTAAAACACAACACTGCAGATATCCTTCTGATACTTTTCTGCCCAACTAGAGTAAAAATGGTGCAACAGGAACTGGAGCTGCGGGAACTGGAGCTGGTTGGTGCCGCTTTGCTCTTTGAATCACCGCTGGCACAACACTGGCTTTTTGACACAAATGCCCGGTCTAATATCCAAACACACGTTTTTAAAGAGAACTGTAAACCCTGCACTTCTCTTCTGAATTAAGAGGAGAGAAGTTAAACCTTTAAGGAAAAAGTTACCAGATGATCCCTGTTACCACTGTTATTCTCCCTGCCCTACCACTTTTCACTGCAGTCTCTGCCATCTCCTCTTGAGGGTTTTGTCTTAACCTAGGAGAATAAGGGGAATGACTTCATCTTTGTCTTTAAAGTGCCAGACTCTTCTGTGGTGCCATGTAAATAATAATAATTAATAATAAATTATAATAATTAATCATTAATCATAATTAAGAAACACTGTCCTGAAATGATGGAAGGGCTGTATGCTCTTATAGGTACCTTCCTTCCTTTGAGGTGTAAAGGAGAGGCCATTGTGGTCACTAAAGGTCCCATGTCATTTTTATAAAACTCAGACTCTAGTCATTATATTCTGCCTACTTCAATTCCCACTGATCTGCAATGTCGTGGTTTTTGCCCTGTTAAACAGTTGCTGCATTTCACCCAGTGGTGGGTCAAGGGCTCCTGATTACACTATGAAAACTGCCATTTTGATAAAAGAGGCTGCTCCTGCCAAAATCTGAACTAACCTCCTGCTTTGGCTTAGTAGCACAGGCTCAACCTTTCCCTAGTTATCCCCACTCAACAAAGTTTTGTTTTAAAGTTTCCCTGGGTTCTTGCCATTGGGCAGAGTTAGGATGACCAGATAGCAAGTGTGAAAAGCTGGGTCAGAGGTGGAGAGTAATAGGTGCCTATATAAGACAAAGCCCTGAATATTGGGACTGTCCTTATAATATTGGGATATCTGGTCATCCAAGGCAGAGTTCACTATGAAATGCAGATTTCCTACCTATTAGCCATTCTAATTACATTTGTAACTGTGTTGGTCATAGTTTCCCATTCAGGCTCAACATGGCCAAATTGTGGGAGTCAGTTATCATGGCAATGAGTGATATAAAAATGCCTGTAAATAAAGAATAGCAAAAGGCCTGATCAGAAGCCCTGTTGAGCTCAATGGAAAGACTCCCACTGACTTTAGTGCACTTTGGATCAGGCCCAAAAACTGTGCAAAGCCAGACAAGGAGAGGTTTATGCAGTGATTGTAGTGCTTGCCCTGTGTGCTGACAAGTATTAATTAGCTAATACTCCAATGGTCTTTGGTAGCTTGGATTCAGTGTCATTCCTTACAGTTGCAAGCATGTAAGTGTGTACCTAATTTTAGGTAATCCCAGGGATGTTAATGGCTTCAGTGCTTTGCAGGATCATGGCCTAGGTTTGTAAAATACTTGATCATCTACCTTGTGAGCAACATTTCTCTCTGATATTGTGTTTGTTATCAGAATCCTTATAAACTAGCCTCAGACTGCTCCATTATGCCAGACAGTTAATACTGTGCTTGCCCTTTGAATTATACTCAGTCAATATACTAAGTTTCAGAGTAGCAGCAGTGTTAGTCTGTATCCGCAAAAAAAAAAAAAAGGAGTACTTGTGGCACCTTAGAGACTAACAAATTTATTTGAGCATAAGCTTTCGTGAGATACAGCTCACTTCATCCAATGCAGTGAGCTGTAGCTCACGAAAGCTTATGCTCAAATAAATTTGTTAGTCTCTAAGGTGCCACAAGTACTCCTTTTCTATTTTCAATGTACTAAATGGCTCACATGGTAGTATATGGCTATTTGTTATTCTTTAGAGCAGCAAGTTTGTCCCTTGTAAGGATGGACCATACTTTACTGAACCAGATGTTCATAAAAGAAGCCCGGGGTTTAAAGCATTGGTCAGGAATAGAAAGTCTCACAGCTAATAAAAGAAAATGGAGGAGGGAATCAGTTTTCTGTGTAAGAACATTCTCCATCAGCACCCAGGAGGGCTCTGAATATAGTCAGTTGTGTCAGATTCCTGCTGTGGCTTCCAAACAATGCTGTGTTGTGTGAAGGCAGTGCTAATGCAGTGGTGTCTCTGTGTTATATTGACTGCTAGGCTGAGCAAATCCCGGAATGATTAGGAATTCACTTTGTGTGCCCTTGTCTTCCGCAGCTAGTTGGTGAAGCAGGCTATTGTGGATGGAAAAAGGAAACAAAAAGCATTTTGATCTGCACAGCGCTCATGAGATGGTATTGAATTTATTGTGATTTAAAACAAAAACAAAACCCAGCAAAGAAACAGATCAGTATCTGATTAGAGATCAGCACATGCACAAATGCTGATGGCGAATAGTTGCAGGCATCATTTTTCAGGGCCTTGAAAAAAAGCTTTGTATTTTTGTGTCTAGCTACTCTTTACTTAGAGATGTTAGAGTTTGCCTTAAGCATTAGCAAGACAAGCAATTGCTTGGGACCCAGAATTCTTGGGGAAATGTAATAACCATTATCTCTTCCAGCAGTAAGACTGGAGGTGCAGGAAGATCTCCAATGGTTTAAGTAGGGAAGGTGATTTCTGTACCAGGTGCCGTGGTCGTGGAGGGTGGGCACCATGGTCAAGAGGCAAAGAGCAGGGTGGGCTGTGTGTGCGAGGCCACAGAAGGGAGCTTGGGGCAATGGGCGGTGGGGAGCCCAGGGAGGCAGCAGGGGCCAGGGGGATGGAGACATGGATGGGGAGGCAGCAGGAGCCAGGGGCAATGCACGGGTCGGGAGGAGAGGGAGGCAATGGGCCTGGGGGTGATGTGGGGTGGGTGGGGATCCTGGGGAAGCAGCAGGGGCCAGGAGTGATGGGTGGGGAACCCAGAGAGGCACCAGGGTCCAAGGGCACCAAAATACAAGTTCACCCAGGGTGCCATTTTCCCTAAGGCCAGCCCTGCACTGAATCTTTTTAGGTCTCAGTTTTTTCATCCATACAATGGACATTTTAACATTAAGATTTTTTGAACACTCACTTTTCACCTCAACTATATTGTCCATGAAGTTTCACACAGTGGAACTGTTCCAGATAGTGGATAGCCTACTCTTTCAATGAGCTCATCCATACATTCTGATGTTGCAGATTGTCAAGTGTCCAATTACAGACTAGATCATGGTACTGTAAACCCTAATGCTGCTGTTACTTTGACTCCTCCATGGCAAAGTTTGGAACCTCAGGTTAGAAGCACATAGATAATTGCACCAAGAAGTGAAATGATTTTCTGTTAATCTTAGCCAGTAAAAGTCCTTCATTACTGCAAGGATGCAGCACTATTGCATATTGATGACTCGGCTCATTACAATTTTTTCCTTGTATATTTGAAAAGTGCTATACATCTAATTATCACAGGCTAGAAATGGTCTTGATACATGCAATCCAGCCTCTTGCAATTAAATTTAGTAAATATCCTCTATTGATCTTAGAAGTTCAATGAGGGCTTGATTTCATCTCTTTGAATCTAGGACAACATTTCCATTTCCATTGATGAGGTAGGGACTGAACCTTCATGCTCCACTAGAACCGGTTGAAAAATCAAAAGAGTTCCTCACAAAAAAAATGCAAGTTTTTAAAGAATTCCCCCCCCCCCAGACCAATATTTCAATTTTCATTTTTCTGCAGAATTTCTTATAAACGCTGTTTTTGTTTTTTAATTTGTTGTTATTTTGAAATATCACACTATGTAAGATAGCTGACCAGCCAAAATTGGCAAAAGAAAACCTTCCCCTCCCCCAAAAAATGCACTCAGTCCTTTCCTTCCCAATTCATTTTAATTCAATGAAACTTTATTTGCGTGACCAGCTATACAAGTGTTGCCAAAGTTACAGTAGGAAGGATAACAATATACAAGGCATATGACTCTCATGCTTCCTGGCCAACCCTTAACTGTGGGGAGTTCAGAAGAAACTTTCCCAATAGGCAGATTCCTCTACCATGGTGTTTCTCACACTGTCCTCTAAATCATCTGACATTGGTTTCAATAGGACTAAGATTTCACCCACTGTCAGACACAGAGCCCTGGCTAAATTGCCCACTGGTCTAACTCAGGATGGTAATTCCTGTGCTCCTAGCAACATGAATCAAAACAGGCTGATTGCAGATTACTGCATCACTAAGAACAACCTTTTTTATGTTTACTCATCGTGTAGGTCAATTTGGATAATTGCTTAGTCATGTTTTTAAAACATGCACAATTGTTAAACGTAGACAGTTTTTCACGATTAAAGTTGCACACTCAGTTTTATTATAGGTTTCAGAGTAGCAGCCATGTTAGTCTGTATCCGCAAAAAGAAAAGGAGGACTTGTGGCACCTTAGAGACTAACAAATTTATTTGAGCATAAGCTTTCGTGAGCTACAGCTCACTTCATTGGATGCATGAATTTATTATTATTATTATTATTATAGTTTCACAGCCCATTAACTGCTCACTTCTGTATGGATAATGGTTTAATCAAATACATATCATATGTCCACTATGAACAAATAGGGGATCTGCTGGGGTCCCTGGTTTTTCACTACTCTGATTGCTGTTTCAGGGGATGGATGGGTGGCAGTAATCTTGGAAGCTACATGGCCCCGCATCATCTAACAGGTTAACAGTGCTATTTCACAGCCAAATCAGAGATCGCTTGGACGTGACCCCTTTCCAGTTCTTTCCTGGATGATTCCTATCAGCCAACGAAGAACCCACCACACTACATTAAAACTTCAGGAGGGACTCCTTGATCCTGCTCAAGGAGTTTTCTCTGACCTCATTCCCGTAAGTAGAGGTTGGGTTGAGTCTGAGAGCCTTCAGAGCTTCACCAACCACGACCAAGAAGTAAGTGCCCTCTCCAAAGACAA
The DNA here is from genome assembly GCF_965140295.1 of Lepidochelys olivacea. NCBI lineage: Eukaryota > Metazoa > Chordata > Testudines > Cheloniidae > Lepidochelys > Lepidochelys olivacea. Next base: position 52,524,494 of record NC_140412.1, read on the forward strand.
AGCAGGCTCTATGGCTGCTGGAGCAGATAGGATCTTAAGGTTCAGAATCCACAGAAATGAATCTGGGCTAGATTTAAGTGACTTTCCCACTGGCACCAATCTACCTCTAATTTTAGGCAGAAAACATGTGAGCATGAACAATGAAGCATTTAATTTTTTGTTAATAGACCCTTGGCCCCTAAAAGGTGGAATATGCTAAAAAAATTGCTTGTACATAGTGGCATATGGAAAAACAGACCCTATGGCACCAAACTCTGTACCTCTTCTTTCTTGCCCCTAAAATAGGCTCAGATTAATGCTGCAAAGGAGCATCCATTTGCCCTTACATTTTATTTGCCCATACCCGCAGCAGTTCTCCCCTTTCTTTCTTAGACTGACTATTCCTGTCAGGACCACAAGAAAGCTGCATGAGGGGAAGTGGGTGTATCAAGGGGTGTGCTTGCTAAGATGCATGTACCAATGCTCCCTGGCCTCGGTATGGCTATACTGCAGCTGGGAGCAAGCGGCCCAGCCCAGGTAGACAGACTCACTCCAGGACTCTAAAAACAGCAGTGTGAAAATTGCAGCTCAGGCTGGAGCTTGGGCTCTCAAGCCCACCAACCCCCTAGGTTTCAGAACCTAAGCTCCAGCCCAAGTGCAATGTCCAAACTGCTATTTTTCATGTGCTAGCTCAAGCCCCACTACTGTGAGTCCATTTAGCCCAGCTGGGAGGCTCACTCCCAGCTGCAGAGTCAACATAGGCCCAGGCTGTCCCCTGGATGCCCCTCAGTACCCTCTGAGGGGCTGCAGACCTGCCCCTCCATGCATTTATAGAGGAGTCAGATAGAACCATTCCAGCCTGCATTTCCCTCCAGGCTATAGCATTGGGAGCCCTTAAACTCACAAGAGAGATTATGAATAACCATCAGGATGTGGAAATGCCAAATTACTTCAAAAAACGCTTTTAATTAACTATACCAGCCAAAGCAAAACTGTATATGTGAGCAAGTGAAGTGTGCTTGGCATTCATGCAAAGGGCTGGGGTAAATGGGTAAAGGGCAAGTCTAACTATGTCTTTATTATTAACAAACAACATCTGATTATAGCACTGTCTGCATTTAATTACTAGTGTAGATTCCAGTGTTTGCAAGTGTCATGGTTTTTGCTAAATATGTGGAGGCTTGCCATTTACTTCAAAGGCTTTTGGATCAGGCTCTAAGTACTTAAATTTTGCTAAAGACAATGTTGTGCTCTCAACTTGCATCCAAATGAAAAAGTAAATGTATGAATTCCAGTTTCTGACCCTTGGCAGAAAATAAAATAGTCTAATCCTATATCACACAGGAGTGTTTTGGCTCCCTGAAATCTTTCAAAGAGCTTTCAGTGTGGCCATGTGAACACTTTTTTCCCAATTGTTCATGCAGAGACATATTTGCATGAATATTTATGCGTATTTTCACTTTTTGCAAACAAACTTCACCACTATAAATATTTACCCCAAAATGGGTACCTTGTAAATATCATTGTAGTGACGTCATGGTTTTCAATCAAATGAATCTTCACAATTACTTTTATGGTGTATTTTGTCCCATTTCAAAGAAAAATATATTTTTTTCAAAGATGAAGATGTAACTATTCATATATGAGGATGAAATTCACCCAAAGCAGATTTTCATTTAGCTCTTGGCTTTTGACTTGAAATTTCTCATAACTGGAAGGCAAAGCCTGCCGATGTACTACAAAATATACCTTGAATTTAGGATTCTGCCTTCAGCTGAAAATGAAAGTTCCAAGCAAAGATGCAAAACAATACTGTCCCATCATAAAAGAGACAGACACTTCTTTTTGTACACTCAGTGTGTATGAACATTACTAAAATAGCACTTATTATTTGTATTACTGTAGCACCTAGCAGCACCAGTCACAAACCATGACCGCATAATGCTAGGTGCCATGCATACTTATAACAAAAAGATGGTACCTACCCCAAAGACCTTACAATCTAAGTAGAAAACCAGAGACAACAGACAAACCAATGGGGAAGTCCAAGGAAACAATGAGACACTATTGGTCAGCATGATAAGCAATGGTATCAGTGCACCAGCAGCCTAGCCATTGTTAAGTTTTTTGTAGGCATCATAGGAAAGGGGAGTTTTAAGGAGAGCTTTGAAGGTGGAAAGGGAGTTGGTTTTTCAGATGTTTATAAGGAGATTGTCCCAAGCATCATGGGCAGAGTGGGAGAAAGCAGGAAGGTGTCTGTTTGAAAATTTAGCAAATGGAACAATAAAAGACCTGCATTATGGACCAACTGGAGACAGGAGTTAATGAAGTGAGCTGTAGCTCACCAAAGCTTATGCTCAAATAAATTGGTTAGTCTCTAAGGTGCCACAAGTACTCCTTTTCTTCTTTCAATACTGAAAGAGAGAGGATACGAAGGTGGGCATAGGTCATGAAGGGCCTTGAAAATGAAGACAAGCGTAGGGATACAAAGAGACGGTAACATGGTCAAAGTAACAGGCTAGGAGAATGATCATTGCAGCACCATTCTGAATGGCTAAGAGCAGGGAAAAGCTGCATTCGCTCAGGCCAGAGGCAACTAAGACACCTGTAATCACAACACTGTAATCGAGACACAAGATGATAGTTTTAGCTGTGTGGATGGATAAGAAAAGCTGAATTTTAGAGATGTTATTCAGAAAGAATCACTTAATGCCAGGAGAGAGTTCTGACTGTTTTCAAGCTACCCATAACAAACAATAAATTATAAATTCTTTGTGCAATCGAGCCATTCACAGTTTATTAGTGCTGCTGTTTTTATTATTTTTCGAGCTAGCAACTGCTCAGTGACTTTGTCATATGTACTGTTTGGTTTCTATATTTTAAAAAGATCAATGAGTTTATCTTATTTTACCTTAATTCACCCTTCACTAACCGTTTCTGAAATAAGACTCCAACATCAATTTTCATTTCTTAATGTGACCTAGATAATGCTCAAGATTTTCTGCTGGTGTAAATCAGCATAGCTCCATTGACTGTGGTGAATCTTCCCCAAAGTGTTTACTTGGGTTTTAGAGCTAAACAGACATATCGCTCATCTTTGTTATCTCATATCGCTCATCTTTGATACATAAAATGGTCATTAATAAAATAACCATAAGAATCACGTTGTCATTCTTCCTCAAACTCACTGATAATCAAGTTACACAAGTGCTAAACAAAAGTGTTGATTATTAGAATCAGACAACTACACTTCTGAAATGCTGGCTTTCTGGGAATAAAACTCCAGCTTTAATAAATCTGTGTAACTTTATTACTAATTATCAGTATTATTGCAATGCCTAGGACTCCCAGCCATGGACCAAGCCCCCATTGTTCTAGGCGCTATACACACACAAAACAACATGAGGGACCTTGCTCCAAAGAGCTTACCATTGAAGTATAAGACAAGAGAAAACAGATGGATGCAGACAGACTGATGGGAGTACAAGGAAACAATATTGGTCAGCATGGTCGGCAATTGCCTCAGCACACCAGTGGCCTGTTGATAGGATTTTGTCATCATGGCAAAAGGTTTTTAAGGAGGAATTTGTAGGTAGATAATATGTTAGTTTGTGCAGGTTATAGGGAGCTCCTCCCAGGCATAAGGAGCAGCATGGGAAAAATCATGAAGATACTTGTTTGAAAATGTAACAAGTGGGTAGCATTAACATGTAACATGTAACATCGAAGGCAGGAGCTGACATCTCAGCAGAGAATGAGAAATGCTAATCAGGGTGAAGATAAACCATGATGGGCCTCTGACACTTAATTAGGGCGCTGTATAACCAAAAAAAATTGGACAGCATGAACAAGGGCACAACCTGTTTAGGGGGATTTCAGTCAAAACTAAAAGCTGATGGAAAGTAAGACCATGTAATAAAGGTTTCAAAGTAGCAGCCGTGTTAGTCTGTATCCGCAAAAAGAAAAGGAGTACTTGTGGCCCTTTAGAGGCTAACAAATTTATTAGAGCATAAGCTTTCGTGAGCCACAGCTTTTCTTCATGTAATAAAGGTGTCCGGAAAATATTTCAAATATTTCTATTAAGATTTTTGTAAATGATCCAAAAATCAAATCATTCTAGATTTACAAAAATATTGTGATTACTCCCTGGAGCCCATCTGACTCCTGGATTCTTTCAATCTATTGTATTCTTAATCTTAATCTTCAAGGAGGGTAAAGATCTTGAGGAATGTGTTTTACCTTCATGTGCCTAAAATTCCCAGTGTGAATACAAACATTTTGGTCAAAATGGCTGTTCATAGCGCTAAGTGTACTTTGTAGCCTAGTGCTACAAAAGTAACACTGGAGAATATAGATAGGTTAACAGAGCTAGAGATTATGAAGTTACACTCTGGAAGTGGGTTAAGCCAGATGGCAAGCTTTACATTGGTTTGTAATGGCATTCAGTCACATATCAAATCTTCCAACTGGGGATTTTGTGAAAAGAGAAATAGAGAAAGTTAACTGTTTCATTTATGAAGGGCTACTGCTTTTTCCATCAAAAAGCCAATGCAAAGAAACAAAATCTTTTAAAAAAAGTTGTGTGCCCCAGATCTTTCTTGCGGATACATTTTCTCTGGAATCAAGCCCTTACATTTCTTCTAATGGCAACTCATATAATATCAGTTTTCATTTTATGTTTATTGCTGTGCATTGTACCATTTCACATGTTCATAAAGATAGGCAGGCTTGTTACAAAATGCAATAGACACAGTTTGTCTTCATTTATAAATCTGACAAAATACAGGAAGAGGTTTTTGTCTTTGTAGAACAGTCTGAACAATGGCCAATATTTTACTATGACACACAAAAAACTACATTAAAAGAACATTCTTAAGGTTGCAAGTCTCTGTGGGAGTTTGTGCCTCAGTTTTGGATCAATCCCTGAGAAAGCTCTGTCTCATGAACAGATGAACATAAGAACATGCTGGGACAGACCAAAGGTCCATCTAGTCCAGTATCCTGTCTTCTGACAGTGGCCAATGCCAGAGGAATGAACAGACCAGGTAATCATCAAATGATCCATCTCCTGTTGTCCATTCCCAGTTTCTGGCAAACACAGGCTGGCTAATAGCCATTGATGGACCTGTCCGTCATGAATTTATCTAGTTCTTTTTTGAACTGTGTTATAGATCCTCTGGCAAAGCTGAAGTTTATCCTTGTGCTGGAAAGTTCCACTGTGTCATTTACAACCACAGTCTTTATCCCAGGGCTTTAAGTGAACTTTTAGATATGCTAGGCCCAGGCTACTGGGTACCTTGATGATGACTGAGACCATGAACTTGACTCGATATTCCAACGGAAGCTAGCATAGAGAACGGGGGTGTTTATGGTAACCCGCGGGGGGAAGGGGGAAGAGAAGCTCCCTGTGAGTGTCACATGGAGGGATAAGTGGGGGAGTGACAGGAGCTATTGAGACTTGGATTGGGGGGAGGGGAGGGAAGCTGCCCCCAAGCTAGGAAGGGACATGCCAGTAATTCCTACTGCTCTTACAGCAGTTCCTTGGCGGCTGGTACCCAGGGCTTCCTGTGCCCCTTTCGCAGCTGGCATCCTGTGCACTGACACCACTTGACCCCTGCTGAGGTGCCCATGCCTTGTCCCCTACCCACCCTAGCTCCTGCCCTTACCCCTGGATCACTGTCTCTGCTGGGACCTGTGGTGGGTGGAAGGTGGGACCAGGCTGACCCGGGGCATCCTACCCACTCTCTGGTAGCCAGCCCAATGTTGTGTGACAAAGTTACTGCTCCAGCCCCTCCGTTGAGTCTCACCTCATCTCCACAATATATTGGGGGTGCGGGAACAGAAGCTGATCCATCCCCACATGCAATATTTCCATTATGGGGGCGCTAACCCCCCTTTCCACTAGCTCTGGCACCCAGCCCCCTTGGTAGCCCATGTTACTATGGAGATGTGCTCCAGCTTTCTGTACTACGCGGAGTTCCCTTATTGCTGATGGATTCATGCCCTGTACTATTTCACTGCTGTAGTCCAGACAGAAGGTTTTCATAGATTCATAGATACCAAGGTCAGAAGGGACCATTACGATCATCTAGTCCGACCTCCTGCGCAACACAGGCCACAGAATCTCACCCACCCACTCCTGCGATAAACCTCTCACCTATGTCTGAGCTATTGAAGACCTCAAATCATGGTTTAAAGACTTCAAGGTGCAGAGAATCCTCCAGCAAGTGACCCATGCCCCATGCTGCACAGGAAGGCGAAAAACCCCCAGGGCCTCTTCCAACCTGCCCAGGAGGAAAATTCCTTCCCGACCCCAAATATGGCGATCAGCTGAACCCTGAGCATGTGGGCAAGATTCACCAGCCAGATACCCAGGAAAGAATTCTCTGTAGTAACTCAGATCCCACCCCATCTAACATCCCAACACAGGCCATTGGGCCTATTTACCATGAATAGTTAAAGATCAATTAATTGCCAAAATCATGTTATCCCACATAGCATCTCCTCCATAAACTTATGGAGTTTAATCTTGAAGCCAGATAGGTCTTTTGCCCCCACTGCTTCCCTTGGAAGGCTATTCCAGAACTTCACTCCTCTGATGGTTAGAAACCTTCATCTAATTTCAAGTCTAAACTTCCCAATGGCCAGTTTATATCCATTTGTTCTTGTGTCCACATTGGTACTGAGCTTAAATAATTCCTCTCCCTCTCCGGTATTTATCCCTCTGATATATTTATAGAGAGCAATCATATCTCCCCTCAACTTTCTTTTGGTTAAGCTAAACAAGCCAAGCTCCTTGAGTCTACTTTCATAAGACAGGTTTCCCATTCCTCGGATCATCCTAGTAGCCCTTCTCTGTACCTGTTCCAGGTTGAATTCATCCTTCTTAAACATGGGAGACCAGAACTGCACACAGTATTCCAGGTGAGGTCTCACCAGTGCCTTGTATAACAGTATTAACACCTCCTTATCTCTACTGGAAATACCTCTCCTGATGCATCCCAAGACCACATTAGCTTTTTTCATGGCCATATCACATTGGCGGCTCATAGTCATCCTGTGGTCAACCAATACTCCAAGGTCCTTCTCCTCCTGCGTTACTTCTAATTGATGCGTCCCCAGCTTATAACTAAAATTCTTGTTATTAATCCCTAAATACATGACCTTACACTTCTCACTATTAAATTTCATCCTATTACTATTACTACAGTTTACAAGGTCATCGAGATCCTCCTGTATGATATCCCAGTCCTTCTCTGTATTGGCAATACCTTGCAGCTTTGTATCATCCGCAAACTTTATTAGCCCACTCCCACTTTTTGTGCCGAGGTCAGTAATAAAAAGATTAAATGAGATTGGTCCCAAAACCAATCCCTGAGGAACTCCACTGGTAACCTCCCTCCCAGCCTGACAGTTCACCTTTCAGTATGACCCGCTGGAGCCTCCCTTTTAACCAATTTCTTATCCACCTTTCAATTTTCATATTGATCCCCATCTTTTCCAATTTAACTAATAATTCCCCATGTGGCACCGTATCTAACACCTTACTGAAATCTAGGTAAATTAGATCCACTGCGTTTCCTTTGTCTAAAAAATCTGTTACTTTCTCAAAGAAGGAGATCAGGTTGGTTTGGCATGATCTACCTTTTGTAAAACCATGTTGTATTTTGTCCCATTTACCATTGACCTCAATGTCCTTAACTACTTTCTCCTTCCAAATTTTTTCCAAGACCTTGCATACTACAGATGTCAAACTAACAGGCCTGTAGTTACCCGGATCACGTTTTTTTCCTTTCTTAAAAATAGGAACTATGTTAGCAATTCTCCAGTCATACTGTACAACCCCTGAGTTTACAGATTCATTAAAAATTCTTGCTACTGGGCTTGCAATTTCATGTGCCAATTCCTTTAATATTCTTGGATGAAGAATATCTGGGCCCCCCGATTTAGTCCCGTTAAGCTGTTCGAGTTTCACTTCTACCTCAGATATGGTAATATCTACCTCCATATCCTCATTCCCATTTGTCATGCTACCATTATCCCTAAGATCCTCATTAGCCTTATTAAAGACTGAGGCAAAGTATTTGTTTAGATATTGGGCCATGCCTAGATTATCCTTAACCTCCACTCCATCCTCAGTGTTTAGCGGTCCCACTTCTTCTTTCTTTGTTTTCTTCTTATTTATATGGCTATAGAACCTTTTACTATTGGTTTTAATTCCCTTTGCAAGGTCCAACTCTACTTGACTTTTAGCCTTTCTCACCTTATCCCTACATGTTCTGACCTCAATAAGGTAGCTTTCCTTGCTGATCCCTCCCATCTTCCACTCCCTGTACGCTTTCTGCTTTTTCTTAATCACCTCTCTGAGATGCTTGCTCATCCAGCTTGGTCTACAACTCCTGCCTATGAATTTTTTCCCCTTTCTTGGGATGCAAGGTGTCAAAGATGTATAGCTGAAGCCAGGTCATTATACTCCAGGGTGAGACAGAGTCTCCTAGTTAACTGAAAATGACAAAGTATTATTAATGGAAGCTGCTATGTGAGAGCTCATCAGCAAGGAACCCGGGAGCGTTCCTGAACTATGGAGTGATCACAGAGTGCTGAAGACATACACCCAATTGTAGGTGTGTGCCTTCAGCAAAAGGAGACTGCATCCTGGCTGTAAACTCTTCAGAATGCATTTCTTTGCCCGCTAGCATCATCTCTGTCTTGCTTGGGTTCAGCTTCAACAGCTGTTCTTACATTCATGAGCTGATCTCATCCATGCACTGGGCCATCCTGGTGGTAGTAATTGTAAGTGATGAAGGATAGCTAGAACTCTGTGTCATCTGCATACTGCTGGCACTTGAGTCCCTGTCATCTTAGTCACTGTATGTAGTTGTGGGACTGGACTGGAGAGAGGGTTGGTCCTTGACGGATGCCACAAGGGAGAGCTCTAGTGATGGAGGTTCAATTTTCCATCATTACTCTTTAGATGCATCTATCCAGGAAGGACTTAACCCTTTTAAATACTACCTAGCTCTTATATAATGATTTTCATCCACAGATCACAAAGCACTTTTACATATGAGGAAACTGAGGCACAGGGAGATCAAATGACTTGCCTTAAAGTCACACAGCAAACCAGGTCTTCTGAGTCCCAGTCCAGTGCTCTGTCCACTAGCCACTTCCTCCCACGTTCCTCTGGACCCCCCCCCCCAACTCACCCAGGCAGGACAGCAATATCTCATGGTTGACAGTATCAATGCTGGAGACAAATCCAGGAGAATGAGAATGGATGTGTGCCCCGCATCCACTGATAGCAGTAGATCATCCATCAGTGCCATTAAAGCTGTTTCCATCCTATGTCCTGAATCCAGATTATGCCAGGCCTAGGATATTAATTTAAATTAGATGAACTTGTATTGATTGCCTTTGGCTAGCTTCTCTATGAGCTCACTCAGGAATGAAGAATTAATTTTTCATTCACCTCCCCCATAACCGAATGATGGGAGAAATCTCTGCAGAGAGAATCACGTGGCAGTGTCCTCCCATCGCCCCTACTTGGACAAGGCCCTCTGTTATTAAGGGTTTGTTTCTGTGTACTTCATGCTGCACATCCCTGACTGTATGAAAGGTGACATCACCAGTGGAACCTGAGCTACCACTGAACATAGGTGCTATAGTGGGGGTGCTGAAAGCCATTAAACAAAACAGTGAATCCTGTAAATGATGAAAACTACTTCAACCTAGGGAGTGCTGCCACACCCCCAGCACCCATAGTTCCAGCACCTCTGACACTGAATGGAACATCTTGTAACATCCCTTCTCTCTTTCCTGACCGGGTCTTTGGAAAAACTGAAATACCTAGGGAGGTGGTGGAATCTCCTTCCCTAGATATTTTTAAGGTCAGGCTTGACAAAGCCCTGGCTGGGATGATTTAGTTGGGGATTGGTCCTGCTTTGAGCAGGGGGTTGGACTAGATGACCTCCTGAGGTCCCTTCCAACCCTGATATTCTATGATTCTATGACACTTCCTCTCCTACCCCCACAAAGAATCCATCTCAGGTTTTGCATATGACCAAAGGCATTCTGAGATAGGCCATTAGTTCAACCTAATTTCAGGCATCAGCAAATTGAATATATTAAATAAAGCTGCTAATTCATCAACACTGAGTCTTAATGTGTTACTGAAAGGCCTCCAGTAACCTTGGACACACCTCAGAGGTGCTAGACTTGTAACTCCAAAGCGTATTTTATATATACCATTTTAACACATATTGGCCCTAAGTTTCAAATCAAGTTTCTCTCAGAATTAGCAGTGTTTTAGATGCCCAGGGACAGACAACGAATAGATGATCAAAATCAGAATTTGGAGACATTCAAAGACTGCTATAAATTTAATACATGCTATTTCCTCTCTTGAGGGACTATAGCCTTACTCTTGGCAAGCAAGCAGATTCAGTCGACTGGGTCTTTTACATCTCAAAGTTTGAAGGTCCCATGCTCTTGTATATTACAGAAATATAAGGCTTTTAAGAACCAGATTCTGCCCCGCTTACACAGGCTGAGTAGGACCTTATTTCAGAAGCAGCTCCAATGAAGGTAGTGTGACTAGTCCTGCTATAAAGGTACTATTGAATGTGAGTAAGGGGTGGTGGAATCTGGCCCTGGGTAAATAAAGAATCCTGCAGCAGCAGTAATGCGATGAGTGTTCCCTTTGAGCCTCTTTGAACCTTTTCCCCATTATTTTTAAGCTTCATTTTCTGCCTGAGATCTGCTTAGCTCTGTGATATGAAATAAATCTGTGGATGAATTAAGAAAGGCAAGAAGAGGCAAAAGTGAGGATTGTGAGAGAAGGGAAACACAGATATTGTGTCAGTTGATTTTTCTTCAAGTTATGGAAATGCTTATACAATAGACCATCAACTGTAATTTCTTTTGGAGGACAAGTTGTACAATTCTTTACCATAGTTCAAAATGTTTAATAGATAATAAACGATCACACACCATTAACCTACATTAGGCAGCATGTTATCTTAAGATGAGACCTGATTTGTGGTAGCTTTAACTGCTAGGGTCTCTTTATAATGTGAAGATAAAGGAAACCTACAGCTCTGTGTAAAATTAGTTGAAGGTCATCTGCCAAATACACATTGATGGAAAATAGTTGGTACCACTGCAACAGGGCTTTCCTGATCATCTATTTCACATCATTTGCTATAGTGTCAAGCCAAAAGGAGGAGCCTGCATTGTCACATTAACACTACCCTATCCATATGAGTCGCGACCGTAACCGCTTAGTTCATAGAGTGACTTTACCAGTTCCGAGCACAACTAATGCTGGCTCATTTCTTTTGTTCTCTTATTTCCCACTATCTTCTGTAAGGCGAACTCAGCAAGCTGCCAGCGTACTCCTTGCATTTATCCATTCAAGCATCTGAGATCATGCCAGAACATGTCTTAACATTGCAAAACAGCCTTCCTCAATAAGCAGCTTCTGTTACATTAAAGAAAATCTTTCTCCCAGTACTTCATGGTAGTGGACTTTTTTTCCTTCCCCTGTAATACTTGGTGAGTATGTGGTAATAGATGAAGAGGTTATTATTGCTTAACGTTGTTACAACGTTAAAATCTTAAGACATTCAATACAAGCTACAACATAATAAGCAAAGGGAGTGCCAGTTGCAGGTATATATCTGGAGAGTTCCTTTTGTAGACCAGCTTGAGAATCTGTTCCAGTTGAGGTACCACACTGATCAGTTTTAGAAATGCAGTCATCATAGTTAGCTATTAGAGAGACAAGGTGGATCAACCTCTGTTGGTGAAAGAGACAAGCTTGCAAGCTTCTGAAGAAGAGCTCCCTGTAAACTTACAGGCTTGCCTCTCTCACCAACAGAAGTTGGTCCAATAAAAGATATTATCTCACCCACCTTGTCTGTCTAATATCCTAAGACCAACACAGCTACAACAACACTGCAAACTGTAATTAGCTCTGGTTTCAGAGTAACAGCCGTGTTAGTCTGTATTTGCAAAAAGAAAAGGAGTACTTGTGGCACCTTAGAGACTAGCCAATTTATCTGAGCATAAGCTTTCGTGAGCTACAGCTCACTTCATCGGACTTTCCGGGTGAGCTTTCTATACCTGAGATCACCTCATGGAGGAGACATTTAAAAGCTGAATCTTGTAGATTGAATGACAGTCGTGTTCAGTGAGATGAGTGACTGAGGCGGACAGTTTACTGCTTTAAAGGAAAACACCAGAGATTTTTTCTCACAAAGTTTCAGAATCATGCAGCTTTGTATAACAATGGAACAGGCATTAAACAATAACATTTTTTGAAGTAAAGCACACTCTTTCTTTGCAAACAGCCTGTGAAATCACTCCAAGGCTGATTAACTGACAGCGAAAGAAAATCTTGACCACTGATTTCCATGGGAAAGGCCCCCATACCAGATCCTCAACTGATTTAAATCAGCCTTGCTTCATGCTGAATTGCATGAGCTGAGGATCTGCCCCTCTGTCTTTTCTACCAGGCCTAGAGACAGAGAGGAGCACAGAGGTGTGATCATCCTGCCAGCCAACTCCTCTGTCTTCGATTATGTCTACACTACGAGCTAGGGATGTGATTCCCCTGCTCACATACACATACTTGCACTACTGGGCATTGAGCTAGCATGAGTATAGATAGCAGCAGTGTAGCTGCAGTAGCAGAGCTGTGCAGAGTATATAGCCACAACTTCAAAAGCTCCTTGAAACTAAGGATTTTCTCAAACAGGAGAATATTGATCAAAACTAGGATTAGCACATTCAACATAAATACCAATGGCACATCAGTGTTTGCAGGTAAGGGGAGAATTACATCAAAGCAGCACTGCCAGGGGGACTTGTGAGTTCACTTTATCTGCTGTATCTTCAGGTGCAAATATTAATCTACCATGTTTTGTTCAGTATTCCCCATTCTAAGTAAAGGGATTACTACATATGTAGCAAAGCTAATGCTGTGGTGTAGTAAATGTCAAGACTGTAATAATGCTCACTGTGTGCACCAGATAAAGTAGAGATGTCAAAGTGCTAATGGTATCACACTCCGCTATCCCAGACGTGTCCTTCTGAATAATTTCTGCAATTCAGTTCTTAAATGAATGCAATATTATAGCTGGAGAAAATATGCACAGTGAGAAATGATTGGCAGAATTTTTTTCCAATGGTATAAGCTCACACTGAATAGGTGTAAAGAAATGCATTGTTGGAAGGCACTTTATTACCCTTGCGACGGGCCTGGTATAATTCTTGAAGAACAGAAGAAAGAACTTTCCTTTTGAGAAAATGATTTTTTAACTCTGAAGTCATTAAAAGAACCAATCAGAAATATTTTCAGAGCCCTCTGTAACAACCATTACAAGAGCCCACTCTTGTGAGATATGAATGCCCTCAGTTCCTGAGGAAGTCTGGCATAAACTTCTTTTGGGGAGGGAGGGGGAAATCTTAGCTTCTAAAGCACTATAGAGTAATGTCCACTCTTGATCTCTTGTGCTGTATCAAGAGATGACCTAGAAATTGACTCAAGCACCTTTGTTTGCCTCTCAAATTAATATTTTCCCTTAGTCAGTATCACAACGATGCACACCTGAATCTGGATATCCAGGTATATTATATGGCTCCTCTCAGCACAAAGTGTGATCTGCCATAGTTGTATTAAAATTTTTAAAGAGTGTATTTTGCAACCTATTACACAAATCCACAACAAGGATTTTCCCAGTGAGCTCATAACCTTGCAGGCAATTGGAATACGGCCCTATCAGTGATTCACCATAACATGACTTCTCATGTTAGAACATGAGAACCTCACCCTTGAGAGCTAGATGTATAAACCAGTTTTCATCAATGCAGACTCTATGGAAGGCAATCAAGCAAGACACTAACTTGTAAGATTTGGTAGGGTTGTGGGATGGGGCAGAACAGCCATTCAGAAATATAGAGCCTGTCTTACCACTTCACAAGGGGTGCTGCCCAAAGCATAAGTTTACACCTGTACTCTTTACTTTGCTCTATAAGTCCTAAAAATGTCCTTTTCTCTTCATTAGATCAGTGGGATTTAGGACACTGTGTATTGGGTTCTTCCTAGGGTCCCAACCTAACAATGGGCTGCACAGAGCCTTTCCCATGCACTTTTTTCATATGGCCATTTGAAAAGTGAAGGATGTTGATAAACTGGAGAAGGTTCAGAGAAGAGCCATGAGAATGATTAAAGGATTAGAAAACATGCCTTACAGTGGTAGACTCAAAGAGCTCAATCTATTTAGCTTAATAAGAGACAGTTAAGAGACAGTCTTATGTATTTACATAGGGAACAAATATTTAACAGACTCTATTTAATATTTAATGGACTCTGCAATCTGGGAGAGAAAGGTATAACACAATCCAATGGCTGGAAGTTGCAGCTAGATAAATTCAGACCGCAAATAATTATCAGTTTCTGACAATGAGGGTAATTAGCCATTGGAACAACTTACCAACAGTCATGGTGGATTCTCCATCACTGATAATTTTTAAAACCAAGATTGGATGTTTTTCTAAAAGATCTGCTCTGGGAATTGTTTTGGGGAAGTGCTATGGCCTGTGTTGTACAGGAGGTCAGACTACATGATCACAGTAGTCCCTTTGGTGCCTTGGAATCTATGAAAAGGGGATGTCCAAGTTTGTCATCTACTCTACTCTATTGCATCTCTGCCATCTGAGTTGGTCACAGAAGCCAAGAAGGAGATTTGTAGCTGAGTGGCACCACCATATTGCCTTTTATGTGCCACTCTTGCCCTTCTGCTTCTACCCACCATCCTCTATACCCTCTTATACTGTCCTGCTAGACCAGTGTCTTTCTAATTTTACCCTTATTTTTCAATACAATAGAGCCCCATTTTCAGACCCTGCAAACTATTTCCTCCCCTGAACCCCCAGTTTGAGTGTGTGGTTGTTTAGTAAAAAGTTTGTTCATAAAAAAAAATACTCATCAGCATTTTTATTGTTTAGCCAGAAGAAAGGACATCATATGGGATTTGAAATGCTTTAATTAGTGTCAAAGAGAGGTACAATAAGATAATTCATAATCATGTGCCCATAAAAGCATTCCCATGCCCAACCCTCCACATCCAAATCAAATAAAAGCATTTTGCATAATCAGGACACTTATGACTAAAATCAATTATTACGCTCCTTACTGCCTACAGTAGCTGTCACTGGCCACGGATCTGAAGTAATGGGTTACTCCCCCTTCTGCTGCAGGCTGCTCCTATTACTCCCCACCCCCGTCCCAGGTTTTCACATTTGCTGTTTGGTCACCCTAGCTGCAGCAGTAACAAAGTAGTGGCCTTTCTGGTTACACGCTTCCTGTGATGGGCAAAGAGTGGGCACCTGAGTTCCATCAATATTTTCCACTAATGGGGACTCCTCATTTGCCTGAAACCTCTTATTACCCCAAGAGTAATTTTAATAGTGTCTCTTCATGGCCTCATTTATTTCTGTACACACCTTTAGCCCACTGGCTCCAAATGTGGACTTGCCATCATGAAACATGGGTATCAGCAAGTGGTACTTTATATCTGTAGCCTGTTCCCACAAAGCAGCAGCTGTGTTCTTGTCCACAGAGATTGCAGCCCTTATCTGGGCTGACTCTCACTGATAGAATAAAGAGTGTTCTTCCTAATTTGGATTTAGGACCCCATGTGCCCCAAAATAAACTGATAGACCCTGCTCTTGGCAACAATGTTGGATAACACTCTGGGAGCCCTATAATGCATGGTATCACCATATCTGAGAGGCAGGCTACACCAAAGCTGTGCTTTCAGAGGGGGTATTGCTGTTTGGATGCAGTGGAGCACTCCAGGACAAACGAGGTAGCCAGCTACTTCATGTAATAATTGATGTTCCTGTCATGCTGTCTGGAGTGGCTCATGACCGTGAGTGCCTACCCCAGGGCCGACTGTCAAAAACAGGGCAGCCATCCCACACTCGTAATATGTTCTATAATTAGATTTCACCAACCCAGTAAGAAACGTGAACTCCTAGATCACTATAACAGTCCTACCAGGGAGTCAGACAGTCCCCTTAGACTCTCCAGTGTATCTTGCCACCCAGACAAACAGGACTTAAGTGACCATTTATCACTTACACCACAAAATCACATCACATGTAGGTTGCTTCCTGTCCCAAGAGACCAGTCACTCATTCCAAATCAATTGGTATCCTAGAATCTTACACCAAAAACAATGCCTGCAGCCAATCCTGTAATAAACTCTCTAAAGGTTTAACAACTAGGAAGAGGAAGTAAGTTATTTACAAGTTAAAGCAAGCAAACATACACACAAATGAGTTACCAGCTAAATCCTAAGAGTGACAGAGTTGTAGAGATCTGTCAATTCAAAGTGTCTTTCAGGGCAGACCCAGGAGGCAGCCCTGCAAATCTCTGGCTTCAGTTTAGAGTCTCCGTTCCTTCAGCGTTCAAACAGCCAAAAAGATGGAAATTTTTCCTGTGGCTTTGTTTTATGTCCTTCATTCAGCTTCCAAGACTACAGGACGAGTTTCCTTGCACGTAGCATTTCCCATTTGTGATAGGGCCATTAACCAATCCTTTGTATTGCAAGGATCCTCAACTGACCATCAGATTTTGATAGTCCTTCTGGCTGGATGGGAGGAGGGAATGATTCCCATGCCTGAGCTCACAGCAAACATTTTCAAAGTTGTAAAGCGAAGCTTACATATTATAGCCTGGAATACAGACATTTCAAGTGAGACTAATGCATGCAGCACCTTACAACAGTAAAAGCATTCTTTTAAGACTAATAACTATTTTGAGCAAAACTAATGCCATGTCGACACTACAAAATTAAATCGACTTAACTTACATCAGCATACAGCTGCTGTAGTATTACACTGCTTGCGCGAGTACACACTTTGCTCTTTGTGTCAGCGGTACCCATCCTCACCAGGCGCGTTTGTACTGATAGTACTGTTAGGGTGGTGCGTTGTGGGCCAACAACAGTTGACACGGACACTGTGCTGGCCGAACAACATTGACCTTGACTCTACACGTCTCATGAAGGTGGAATTAAGTCAGTGTAGCAGGGTGGTTGTGTCAGTGTAGACACTTCGTAGTTAGGGTAAGGTAAGCTGCCTTGTGTCGACCTTCCTCTGCAGTGAGAGGCATGCTCGCTTGTTGGTTCAAACTAGAGTAAATGGTGGATTCTCTGTCACTTAAAGTCTTTAAATCAAGATTTGAGGATTGTAGTACCTCAGCCAGAGCTTATGGGCCTATTATAGGAGTGGGTGAGTGAGTTTCTGTGGCCTGCAATGTGCAGGAGGTCAGACTAGATGATCATGATGGGCCCTTCTGGCCTTAGAGTCTATGAGCCTGAGATATTGTGTTGTACTGTTTTCAACTCTCCCTTTCGTTAGTCACTCACTTCCACTCAACCCCTGAGCACCTACAGCCAGATTTTAAAGGTATTTAGACACCTAAAGATGCAGATAGCCTTTTGAAAATCCCACTAGGCACCTATCTGCAGCTTTAATTTCCACCTGCACATACTAAATGAGATGGTAGCTATGCAATGAATCGCACAGCCATGGGATCAGTTGCAGTTATCATGCACCTTGACTATCTCACTTGCCATCAGCCTGCTAATCCATCCCTGAGACTGCTTCCAAACCCTTGAGTAATTTCAAAAGGGCTGCCAAGCAACCCGCTACAAAAATGTTTACTTCTTTCCCCTCCAAACATGGAATGGCCCCTTAATTTCTATATACTGCAGCATAATTTCTATGCATAGGGACTCAGTGGTGAGGTTGCACCCGACCCTGACAGAGCACAAGGGCCAGGCTTGCACCAGAAATACCCCAAGGCCTCACCCCTCAGTGCCAGGTGCACCAGGTGTGAGCAGGCAGGCTCACCCAGCAGGATCCAAATGTGGAGTGCCTTTCTATGGGGGGCTCAGGTGAGGTGGGAGGGTTCTGTGTGGGGCAGTCTGGATGCAGGTGGCTCAGTGGAGGGTCTGGATGCACAAGGGCTTGTTAGGGGGTTCCAGGTGCAAGGCCAATGGGACTCTGAGGAGCAGTCAGGTGAAGGTGGTTGTGGCTGAGCAGGGGAGGGGTGCCTGGGTGTGGGAGGATGGGGCTCAGCAGGTGGGGTCTGGGTGTTGGGGGAGTGGGGCTTGGTGGGGTGGGGGTCTGGGTGCCACTCATCAGGGCAGTCCAGGTGCAGGAGGTGGGGGTCATCGGGGTGGGGGGTTCGATGGGCTTGCTTAATGGGGGAGCCCCAGCTACTCCTGCTGTCAAGGGGATGCAGCATGCTGGGCTCCTGCTTCCCCCATTCCCCTATCTCCTTCTCTTCCCTGTCCCATCCCCCTTCCCCACTCCCTTTGCCCCATCCCATCCCCCTTCCGTGTCCCACTACCTCTTGCCCCATTCCCTCCCCATGCCCCTCCTCACTGCCCCCTACTTCATCCCCACCCCCTTCCTTTCCACACAGTCCCCTGCCCCTATCCCCATCCCCTCACTCCCACATCCCCCCCCCGCCCTAGCCCTAGCCCTAGCCCATCCCCTTCCTTCACCACTGCCTCTTTCCCCTGCCCCACCCTCCAGCCCACATTTTCCCCACCCCACCAGGGCACTTACCATTGTACATAAAACATGCAGGGTGCCCAGCACATATAGACGGGGAACACGGCCGACGCTAGGACACAGGAGGCAACATCCATCTGCACAGTCAGCGAGCCGAGCGACACCCTCCCTCACCCAGACTGCTCTGTGTTCACAGAGGGCGAGGGGGCAGGGCAGTGGCATGTGACTCCACATGCCTCCAACGCCTCACCTATGTTTGGAGGGCCATGCCCCCCCCCCCCAAACTACGCCCATGGGCATCCCCAGCACTCTCCGCCAGCTGCACTGAGGGCTGAGCACATCCCTAGCACTCTCTGCCTGCTGCTCCAGGAACTGGAAATGGGGCACCCGTGCTGCTGGGGAGGGGCGCATGACCACTCTTGTGGATTCCCTTTGCTTCTCCATCATTTTCAGTGGCACAGAATTCCCCCAGGACTCGAAGTAATATTCAGTCACCTCTTCTTATGCATTGTTGGGGCTGATCTGGAGTCAAAGGCGGATTTCTTCTGACATGCTCCCAAGGAAACATTACTGCTCTACTGCTCAAGTGTTGCAAACAAAGTAATTGTTTATGATTTTAAGGCCAGAAGGGACGACTGATCTCCTCTAGTCTGTCTTCCTGCACAACACAGGCCATAGAACCTCTCCTAGTAATTTCTGCATAAAGCCCATAACTTCTGTTTGAGCTAGTGTATCTTTTAAAAAGACATCCGATCTTCAAGACATCCAGTCATGCTTGTTCTTTTATCTACTGAGTCTGAAGTGATGAGAATAGTTATGTTCTCATTGGCCCAGTAAGCAGTAAATCCATTGATTCCATTGACTTCATTCTAGGACTGAGTTTATTTCAATACTGAGTTTTGGATCACTGTGAAGAGGCAGCTTCTAGGTATTTTTTAAACTGAAAAATATGATGTGGATTTCAGTTTGGACAATGCTAGTATTGTAAGAATTAACTCAGGATTCATATGATTTTGCCAGCTTGCATTATAACATTTTTATAGTACTGACTGCCTATTTATGCACCTAGTTTTCTACATATAAGTGTATTACCAGTTTATGTGAAAGAAAAAACACAGGATTTACAGACCCCCTTAATATGAAGAGGAGAACAATTATAAAAACACAAGTAGAAGGCTTGTGGTTTGTTTAAGCCACACATTTTTAGTGTAACTTCATACTGTACATTTTTACAAATGAGCCATTCAAAGTACACTTTGGTTATTCAAGCACTTTAAAGAAGATATTATTTAAAGTTTGCTAGTTAAATGGCATTTGTTTCCCTCTATATATCGTTTCCACAGATGTGGGAGAAATATGCAGAAAATGAACAGTTGCAAGCTTTGTGGCTTTAAAGAATTATTTGGGACGGTAGTGTAATGCTTGATCACATTTCCCTGTGTAGGCTGCCCTGGTGTATATAGCTAGAGTCAGCTTTTGTTTTGATTAGGTCATTTCTCAGCCTTTCTATTGGTTTACAAAGCACTTTTCATGCCACTAATGGAACAAGCACTGCATTCTGCAGGTTGATCATGTTGAGTCTGGAATTTTCCATTCACAGACCAGCCGTGTCATCACACCACTTACATGGTAAGTGGCCTGTGATATTGCCCCACATTCTGCAAAATCAGTCTGTGGCAAGTAAAAGAAGAGAAAAATTGATAATGTGTTTAGACTACACATTTAAGAGCTGCCAAGCTCTTAAAATAACTGACATTTCAAACTCACAAATGAACTAACATACTACAAGGATCTCCAAGGGTTTGCTAGAACCTAGGGCTTGGAGTAGCAAATGTTAGTTCATTTATAAGAGGGAAGCAGTCGGAATTCTTGAAGCTGAAGTCTTTTAAAATTCAGAGATTTCCCATATGCAACCCCCTCCTTGGTGGGGAGATTAAATTCTCCCTGCAGCCACAAGCACACAGCAGCTGGCATGCTTCCAGTCAGCAAGCGCTTTGTCTGATTTATTAGATGGAAACTTTGCGGCAATACTCTGAAAGGAAATTAGAGTAAAGGTGGATACCTCCTTCTGGGTACTATAGGTCAAGAGGCTGGAATGTACCACTTTGTTCAGTCCATTATAAGAGTGATTAGATGTGGTTATTTTTGGTCCCCTGAACAAAAATATGAATGCTTCCACCGTGCCCCTTACCATAAAATCCATTGAACAGAAGTGTTGAATGCCCAGAGAAAACTTAGCTAGATACAACTAAGGACAGCACATCACCAAAGATAGCACAACAGCACTCTGCTATAAGGAAAGTCAGTATTGCCTGTGTAAGCAGTGTCAGGATGAGCTCCACCCTGACATCTGGTGGTGAGGTGTGGCAAGTTGTGGAAAAGAACTTCAGGGGCCGATCTCATTTGCATAGGCACACCCACCACGCCTAGAATGAGACCATAGCTGCCCAAATGGTCACTTTGGCTGCTGTGGGATCCCCAGTGTCTCTGTTATTGGGGCAGGAAGAATAAATTGCTATTACCCTGATTATGGGAACTGTGCTTGGAACTGTACGTGGCCTTTTGTTATGATGGAGGGATTCACCATCAACTAAGTAGCACTCGCTAGGCAAGGGTCATGGGTTCCAAAACTGTGTGAATGGAGAGAGGCTGGGGACAAGTATTAATACTTGGTGGCATGGGCCCCTTGGTGAGGGCCTTACATGCTGATTGCACTTCCTCCTCTCTCCACTGTGGAATATCAGAGCTAATTTTGATTTCATTAGAAGTCTAGTTATAGGCTGCTGAGCTCACTTTGGGCTGACAGTGCACCAGCACTGGGGCTCCCCTACTATAAGCTGAATTCACCTAAGAGCTGAAATCACTGAGTGTTGTGTTAAGTAGTGGGTGAGCCTGAAGATATATTGTGGAGCAATTTGCGGGACGGCTGGTGAAGCAGTTCGACACGGAGCAGTGTGTGGATGGCAGGAGCTGCTTGTGGGCCGTGGAGCTGAGTGAAGGAGTTCGTGGGGCGGCTGGCGGAGCGGAGCGCAGCTGAGTGAAGGAGTTCGTGGGGCGGCTGGCGGAGCGGAGCGCAGCTGAGCGAAGGAGTTCGTGGGGCGGCTGGCGGAGCGGAGCGCCGCTATGGAGCTATGGGGCGGTCAGCTTCAGATCACGTAAGGTGCCTCTTACCCCTGTCCCATTTCCACCCAGATTGGGAGGTAAAGCTCCGCCGATAAACTTTCGAACTCTGGGGCTGCCCTGACCAGGGACAGAGACTTTTGGGGCATTGGACTTTTGGGACTTTGGGTGATTTGGGGTTGCTGGACTCAAGAACCAAAGGGAAAAGGGCATGCCCCAATTTGCCTGGGGTGGGGTTGTTTTTGCTCATGGGTTGTGTTATGAATCCTGTTGGTGGTGTTTCCCCAACATAATGCCACATTGTTTCTCTCTGTTATTAAAAGACTTTTGCTACACTCAGACTATGTGCTTGCGAGAGGGGAAGTATTGCCTCTTGGAGGCGCCCAGCGGGGGTGGTATATATTGGTCCCAGGTCACTGGGTGGGGGCTCGAGCCGGTTTGCATTGTGTTATTGGAATGGAACCCCTAGATATTGAACCCGGCCCTTGTTGCTGCCAACTCTGACGGGCAGAAGGGTTACACCTGTCTTCTCAGGACATGATGCTGCCGGATTTGGTGCCATCGTGCACATGGCCTGGCACAGGGACACAAACAGTGGGGAAGGGCTCTGTGTACACTTCAGGTAGGAATTCTCTTTCATGGGGTTAACTTTAGTTGGTCTTAATTTTTCTCTCTTGGGATTTGCAATACGGGCTCTGCCTGGCCCTTGTGAGGATGCACAAAAGGGGTTAGGGGAAAGAGTGTAAGAAGTCTTCCCCTTTCCTCCCACTTTGCCTTGCTTCTACACAGACCACACAAAATTGCAACCCTGGCGCTCAGGGGAGGATAGGGGCTGCTCTGCTTCTATACTTTGAGGAGTGTTCATATGGGCAGAGAAAGGTGGGCAGGAGGCTGGGATACCCATCCCCAATAAGTCAGCCTTTAGAGCTCACTAGCTGCACAGGGGAAGTAATGCACACCCCATGAATGGATGTGGAAGCAGCTGCAGAGAGGCTGGGATGCCCAGAAACTCAGGGACGTGTTCTGTTTTCCAGAGACAAAAGGCTTCCCTGTGCTCGTGATGGGGCAGTGTGGCTCTGTGCCACTCGTAGTGTCACCTTTGATGGAGTGCCACACCACACTCTGAGTCACTGGTAGGCTATAAGCCAGCTGATGCAATCGCCCAGTGTTAGGATGGCAAATTCAAACAACCCAAATACTTCCAACTTCAGCAGAGGAAGCAGCAGTATTCATGTACAGGATTTAAAAATAAAAAGCTATTGGAGCCGTGAGTAATCTTTTTTTCAGATTGTGAAATACTCCTGTTGAGTAATGATTGAGTGACTTTAAGCCTCGTTAATGCTCTGCATTGGGAATTGAAAGCACTTCTGCATTGCTATACAGTACTGTAGATCTGAAATAGGGTCCTGTCTACAGCACAAATCAAATTGTGTCTGTAGTGGAGTTGGACCCACTTACATCACTAGTGAATTTGGTCCTAGATCCTTACCCAACCCCTTCCTATTCTACAGGATGTGTTTTAAACATGGTTTTATACTGGTTCTACCCTGCCAACACCAGCCAGGAAAACTGTTTAAACAAAGCTATCAGGAGTCCATTTTTAACGGTGTTTAAAACCAGTTCCTGTATCAGTGTCCTCACTAGTGTGGACAGTATCCAAGATCAAGATTACTTGGTTACCCTGTATTCAGGGGAACATCTACTTCCTGTGGAAAAAACCTGATAGACCTGTCAATGTTTCAGAAATAAAATGTGTGTATGTGTGTCTGTATGCAATATCCAAGAGTGTGCCCCCTCTGTTTCCTCCACCCTTTGGTCCTCTCTCATCTCCTCTCCCACTCCCCTTCTCCTCCTCACTGCAATTTGGACCTGGAGAACTGGTAGGAAAAAAAATGCTATCCTCTCCTGTATAAAGGGTGACCCACAGGAGCAGAGGAATCATCTCAGTATCTGGGTTTGGTAGTTAGGTTGTTATAACTACATTGCTCAGGGGTGTGAAAAATCCACACACCAAGCAATGCAGTGAAACCAACCTAAATGCCAGTGTAGATACTGCTATGTCGAACGGAGAATTCTCCAGTCGATCTAGCTACCACCTTTTTCAGAGGTGGAGTATGTACACCAACCAGAGAACCCCTCCTGTCAGTGTAGTTAGCATCTTCACTGAAGCGCAACAGCTGTGGCACTGGAGTGTTTTGAATGTAGACAAGCCCTTACTCAATATCTTTAGAATATAGCTGTTCACTTGCATTTCCATATTCTTAGTTTATACATATGTTGGGAAGTACATTTCTCTCCCCTTTCTGGGGACAGACAATTTGACCTCAAAGGGTTCTTTGAACTCAGGGTGTGGCCACGTAACGATGCATACATTCTTTGTCTTAGCTTCCTCATTGATCAGACTAACATTCAGTTGTGTATCTTTGTTTGTCCCAGCTTTAGATATGTGTAAATGTTCTCCCAGACTAGAGTATGACTGTCTCCGATGAGATTAACATTTCCTTTCCTGGCAAAAAGACCACCATCTCTTGTGACCCTACATTTAAACATATAGTGATAAAATTTACCAGTATTTACCTCTTTCAATTATGTCCATTCAATATCCAATTATTGACAGCTAAACCCCCATCTTTCAGTTTTCAAAAAGTACTGTTTAATTGTTGGGGAAGATGGCTTATGATATATATCTTTTTCTCTTCATGATACCCCATCTGACTTCTTCTCAAGAGCTTCTCTGCTTATTGCACTATTCTGAGAGCTTCATCCTGACTTCACTGGTATCTGTTCCTGTCACATTGTACTGTTTCTTTCTCATTGTGCTATTATCCTCTTACCTTTCTTGCCTGCTTTATAAGACATGACATACAGGAAGTGAGGCAGTGCCCCACCTACAATAATCCTGGTCTGGCGGTGCTCTTTATGGCTTATAATCAGTTTTTTTTAAACACATTGGATCCTTTTTGTGGATGTAACATGCATCTAATTTTACACCAACATTTGAATTATGGGTGCTGATCTGAGTATGTACGCCTCAAAATTCCTAGTTATGGGTGAAAATCAAGTATCTAGAGGTGCAAGCAGTTTGATTTGCTCCAGCAATTTAGTCTGAGGTCACACAAAGACGTAAGCATAAAGTGACCCCTTAGGGAGAGAGACCAGACCTCGATCCAGCTGAAAGTTTAGGCCAGCATATAGATCCCAATCTTGTCTGTTCACACAGAACATTAAAAGAAATTGGATTTCTGCATGTCACTGGCTGCCAGGATTGGATGTACAGTGATATCATGGTGTATCATCAAATTCAAAGTGATTCCTGTACATTATTAATCATTGTATTTGTATTTGCAGATAAAAATGCACTAAAATAATTCACAACAATTTTAGGCTAGTTTGTTGTGCAGAGCACATACTTTGCATGCTGACTATAGTTGTCACTAAGCATATGTCTACACTGTAGTTTAGACATGGGGACTGACACAAGTTTACGCCCAAACCTCCTTACTGTCCACACACAATGCCTTCTGACACATGCCTGCATCCCTTCAGAGCACAAGGGGTATCGCTACAAGCCCATGTTCCACTGTAGCCTGTGGCCAAGTCTGCCCACTTTTCAGTGAGGACATAGCTAAAGCTTGCCTTGCCAGGCTTCTGTTTGGCTAGTTTTGAGACATTTGTTAAGATAATGGGCAGAAAGCTGTGAAGAGAAGGATGGCCTCCCAGTGAGGGTGCTCATCTGGGACTTGGGAGGTCTGGGACAAATTCCATGTGCTGTCACATGCTTCCAGCGTGATTGTGGGCAAGTCACTTCATCTCTGCATCAGTTCCCCATCTGTGAAATGGGGATGGTAGTACTTCTCTACCTCTCAGGGGTCTGAGGAGAATGATATGAGTTGTATAGATCACAGGTGCTAACTTTCAGCTTGCCCCGGGGATACTCCACCCCCACTCCACTCCAAGGCCCTGACCCCACTCTGCCCCTTCCCCCAAGGCCCCACCCTCACCCCACCTCTTCCTGCCCCCACTCTGTCCCCTCCGCCAAGGCTCCGCCCCCACTCTGTCTTTTCCCACCCCCATTCCGCCCTCTCCTCCGAGTACGCCCCACCCTCACTCTGCCTCTTCCAGACCCCACTCCTCCCCCAGCCAGTGCCTCCTGCCCATCACTGAGCAGCTGATTGGCAGTGGGTGAGAGGCACTGCGGGGGGGAGGGGGAGAAGCTAATCGGCAGGGCCTACTGAGCAGCTGATTGGTGGGTGGCTGGTGGGTGGCTGGTGGGTGATGAGCACCCAGTATTTTTTTTTCTGTGGGTGCTCCAGCCCCGTAGCACCCACGGAGTCAGCGCCCATGGTACAGATTAGCAGTGGCTAAAAACCTTTATTATAGTTATATTTAAGTATTCCTTTAGCAGCAAGTCTGCAGAAGGGAGCCTCTCCTGCCCACCTTATGAGATGTGCAAAGACTCAGGCAATGGCTCACCTTCCAAGAAACACACATACTGTATTTTTCACTATATGGCTAAGTTAGCCAAGCATGCATAGCTACCGACTACATTGCCAGTAAACGTTGGTCAAAAGTGTTAAAAGCCTCATATGCCAGGCTAAAGTGAGATTTTTTCAGAGGTCAGTGAAACTGAACTGAATTTTCACTGGCTCTTCTCTTCATTGTGGGGTTCTTTCCATGTATAATCTTCTGAGCCCCAAACATTTTAATGCCAGAGCTCCCCAGAACACATGGAAAAAGAGAAAATGGGGAAAGTATTTTTTCTGCTTTCCTCATCACACTTTGCTCAAATCTGGACAATAAAAAACATTTCAGCAATGACCAAGCCTAAAAAGTTACAGCCCTAAAGAATGGTTTGCAAAGGTATGAATAACTGAAAACAGGCAGCTAGAACTGAAATGCTTGTGCAACCATAAGCACAATAATCACTGCTACTCCTACTATCACATACAGTGAATACCGACCTCTGTGTGTGGGCAGAAACAGAATCAAAGCCAGTAGGTTTCTATTTTTCTCTATTCCTGCAACTTTAGCAGTAAATATTTCCGCTTGCCTCAGTGATTTATAATTTCTGAATGAAAAGTGAGTTTGCAGTAACTAAACTGACCAAATAAAGAGAAGAGCTGTGGTTGGCAGTAGATCTCTCACTCACTTTGAACACACACATTACACACTCCTTTCTCACACCTTCCACCCATAGGGATCCAGTTTTCTGGAGAGAAAAGCCATGATTTAGCTACAAAGCATACACCTGTTGCAACCAGTGCATTGCCACCTTTGATACTCTGCTTTGTAAGAAGACTGAGACTGGCTGCAGCAGTTGTTTGTGTGAGTGGCAGGAGAGTAACTGTGTACTGGGAGAAGAATGCACATAGTGACACTGATCTATGAGAGGCGAGCCCAGTGGGCCCCCAAGGCCCTGAGCAACTGCTTCAGAATGGCAGCCTGGGGAAAAGAGGGACAAAGATGAGATGAACAGACGAAAAACACTTTCTCTAGAGCTACTCCTGGTGGCAGTGTCCCCGTGGTGCCCTCCAGGATAGCCTCCTCTGGACACTGGAGGGAGCATAAGGACATTTCTGATCCTACAGGCAGAGTCCCTAGGCTGGGATTCTGGCTGCCAGTCCCCTAGCACAGTTCTGACACATTCTGATCTATGTATCACAGCCCCTGACTCTTCGCAGGAAGTGAAGAAAAGGGCTGGGAAACAAGACATTTGATTTAAAATCAAATTATTAAAATAAAGGGTTTAAAAAAAATGGTGGCATCAGCATAGCTAGTCCAGCAGGATTCAACAGGTGGAGTTTAGATGAAAGCAAGGAGTTTAAAGGTGCCCAAAGTTTGCCTGTCCCATGACCATAGTGTCATACTGTGCAGCTTTTAGCTCACGTGACCTTATTTCAGCTAAATGGATCATTTGGCAATTCAAAGTCTGTTTCATCCTTCCCCTTCGCCTCTGATCTAATTCTTTGTCCTACTCCCCACTTCCTTCTTACGCTAGTTTTAACTCTGGCCCTTGTGGGAAGGCATTAGGCTAAAATGGGATTGAACACTGAGCACTGTGACACAGATTAGTTAAATATATTTTATAAATATAGTTAATCAAAGCAAAGGCATAGAATTAGTTCATGCATAAAGGGTGTTTAGAGAACAATGTACAGGAAAACAATATAAGACGGGGCATTTGAGGAGTCCTAACCTAATGGATATGCAACAGGATCGGAGATTTGCAAAACTTGTAAACCTGGACATGATACAGGACACAGCCTTCTTGGCTACTTCTGTCTCTTCCTTTGCAACATTCCGTATGATATATAATCATGGACTCCATTGCAGTTTCAACATAAGTTAACCATTTCAGTGCAATCAAACACAACACAAATGTGGTACCATGAAATCTGAGCAGCTTTTAAAAGGCATCCTTGAACTAGAAAAAAGCACCAATCCTTGTCAATGACACATCCAACATAGCCATAAAGGAATTAAACTTTCGGAGGCAATTTCTTTGCAGTGAAAGAATGGGTGTGGGGAAGGGATCAGTTGCAGCTCCCCAGTCCTCAGCTGCCAGGTCCTAGTGCAATTTAGAGCAGCATTGGAGTAGCTCATATTTATATTAGTGGAGGATCAAGCACTGCCTGCCCTGTCTTGCCCCCTTCCTGAGCTGATAGAGGGAGTGGGAAGCACCTGGCAGGAGGGGGAAGAGCTGCCTCCATCAGCTTTATACCAGAGGAAAGCTCCCTTATGCAAATAGAAATACTCAGCTGATCATCTCTATCCAGTGTAAAGATGCACCACTCTTCCACTTTCCCAGTGCAAAGTGGACTTAGACTGAAGAATCTGGCCCTGGATGAAAATTTAAAAAAAAAAAAAAAAATGGAGGGCACAAGGGGTGTTGGAAAGTCTGGTATTTAAACCAACCCAATTGATTTGGAAACAAATTCTACTAGTGCATGTGAGCAATAGTTGTCTCTATTTCATCTCTTCATTATTTGACTCAGGATTGATCTGCCAGTGCTTAGCAATCAGGGATATTCCTATTCAGGATAGAGTACATCAATGGAAAGCAAAAAGAGTGCTGTTGTACATGGTGATTACTTGTGAATTTTTATTTGCATGATCAGTACTTTTTCCATGTGGTCATTTTTTCTCCCGTTGAATTGGTTAAGCTATGTTTCCTGTATTCACGAACATCACATTTTATGCACATAAGAAGAGTATCACAGTCAATTTATGGATTTACAGTCTGTTAATTCTGCTTTAAGGATTATGGTGAGAAAGCAAGAATTCTTTCCTTCTCCAGTAAAAGATCTTGGTGTCAGTTGAAATCATGTGTTTATTTTACATGCCTTTCCTAGTAATTTACTCCATATATTTACAAGTTACTCTTTGCACAAAGTCCAGTACTCCTATCTGTGTGTCTTATTTGCCACCAATTTCTCTGAAGAAAATTCCAGCCTAGAGAGAAAGATGAAAGGAGAGACTAACTCCTCTGTTGGGGACCCCATCCATGCAGGAGCCAGGCACAGTATACACTCACGCTGTGTCTACACTGCACCTGGGAAGTGCGATTGATTACAATATGTATGGGCATACCTGAGCTAGGTTTGACTGAGCTAGCTCTCTAAAACTAGCCACAATCCCCTTCTTCCTATACAGTGACTAGCATGACGTGCAGTAATCCAGCAGAGATTTGAAAATTAACAGCGAATATGTTCATCATTGTGCAATGGAGGTGGATATGAATCTTGGTTACTCAGCAGTAGCAGGATACAGGCCAGATGGAAGGAAGGAAGGAAGGAATGAGAAGCTTCTTAAGATGAGCAATTGCTGACTGGATGGAGTCAAACCTGAGTCTAAGGTGAATGCCATGGGCAAAAGGAGTGGTAGGAGGCAGGCCTTCAAGCAGAAGAGAGCCTGAAAAGTACTTATAATGGCCACTACCAAATGCCGGGGGCTATTTTAAGTACCTGAAGGCCAAACTTTCTTTTTTCAGTTCAGATTACTAGGAATCTAAAAACAGCTAAATGGCCAGGCTTAATTAAAAATAGATTCTGCTTTGGAGAAGTGTCCCTTCATTACTAAAATACCTTTTGACAGTATCAGTATATCCTTTTCTGTTTTTTAGTCTCTCTGATAATACGCACTAGTTGACAGAGTCAGAAATTTCTCTTTTTTTGTGGAGAATTTTGACTTTTGTTGAAAAACAAAGCCAGAAGTTTCCTGTTCTAGGGTTTTCAGTTTTTTGATGAAAAGGCAAAACATCTTCCATGGAAAGCAGACATTTTTTTCTGAAAAAAAAATATAGTTTTGTCAAAACCTATTTTCCACCAAAACAGTTTAGACGGAAAAATTTTGACCAGCCCTCACACTAGTATCTCATTTGACTTTTCTTCTTTTTTTTTTTAAACGCTAAAGCTGGACACTGCCCAGATACCAGGTTAATTAAGTTCAACCAATAGGCTTAACAGTTTTCATTTTCACACATACCTACACTTCTCTTGTTCATTAGATGAAGGATTTAGATACTCAGTGCTAATGAAATGAACCTGGACTACAAATACACAGGATGGTACCACAAATTAAGAGCATGAGAAGCTAATGAGAAGCAATTAGCATGAGAAGCTAATTCTGGATCTCATCCCACTCTTATGTCCATCACAAATAGTGCTCATCTGTCATTCTGAGGCCAGGAGCAGAGAATTCTATTATCCATGACCAGCACAGAGACACACACACACACACCCCTCCAGTGAGTGAGTGAAGTTTATTTACTCAGACTTTGGTCAGAGGATAAGTGAATCTATAAAGGGGACAGCTCATCATGGGGAGGGGGAGAAGAGCCATTCAATCCCAAATTAACTAGAAATTGGTCAAACTGGACAGTCTCTACGTAAAAGAATAAATGGACACAAATCAGATGTCAAGAATTATAACATTCATAAACCAGTCGGAGAACACTTCAATCTCTCTGGTCACGCAATCACAGACATGAAGGTCGCTATCTTAAAACAAAAAAACTTCAAATCCAGACTCCAGCGAGAAACTGCTGAATTGGAATTCATTTGCAAATTGGATACTATTAATTTAGGCTTAAATAGAGACTGGGAGTGGCTAAGTCATGATGCAAGGTAGCCTATTTCCTCTTGTTTTTTCCTACCCCCCCCCCCCAGATGTTCTGGTTTAACTTGGATTTAAACTTGGAGAGTGGTCAGTTTGGATGAGCTATTACCAGCAGGAGAGTGAGTTTGTGTGTGTATGGGGGTGGGGGGGATGTGAGAAAACCTGGATTTGTGCTGGAAATGGCCCACCTTAATTATCATGCACATTGTAGGGAGAGTGGTCACTTTGGATGAGCTATTACCAGCAGGATAGTGAGTTTGTGTGTGTGGTTTTTGGGAGGGGGGTGAGGGGGTGAGAGAACCTGGATTTGTGCAGGAAATGGCCCAACTTGATTATCATGCACATTGTGTAAAGAGTTGTCACTTTGGATGGGCTATCACCAGCAGGAGAGTGAATTTGTGTGTGGGGGGGTGGAGGGTGAGAAAACCTGGATTTGTGCTGGAAATGGCCCAACCTGATGATCACTTTAGATAAGCTATTACCAGCAGGACAGTGGGGTGGGAGGAGGTATTGTTTCATATTCTCTGTGTATATATAAAGTCTGCTGCAGTTTCCACGGTATGCATCCGATGAAGTGAGCTGTAGCTCACGAAAGCTCATGCTCAAATAAATTGGTTAGTCTCTAAGGGGCCACAAGTACTCCTTTTCTTTTTGCGAATACAGACTAACACGGCTGTTACTCTGTAACTAGAAATGCTGATTCTGGAATGCAAATTTTGGACAACTTTAATTACTCTTCCCAAAAGTTGTATAATCGAATGTCTCCCTTGCCCTGAAGACATTATGGTTTGATCTTTCTGTAATGATAAATAGTTTTTCCAGTGGATCTGGCACAAGTGATCTTTATTTTACGATCAGACAAGTGTAGTAAGTGATGTGCTGCCAATATTTTAACAAAGGGGGTTCCATATTTTTACCCTAGCCTGAGAAAAAATTTAAGCACACGCAGTCTTGCTGCACACAGGAGGCTGAGGTGGTGGGAAATCACTGGTTTTCCCATTGAAACAAAAACACGTTTTTGTCATTATAATCATAGCCAAGGAAGGAGGCAGTATCACATGGCAAACTAATGTATGTACAGTAAGTGCTGTTCATACATTAGTATTTTATAGAGAACTTTGTTCTTGAAAAGTATGCTGAGTACAATGATAATTCACCACAGAGCTCTGCTTGTGTAATTTGAAATCAGGGCTTGGATTCCTGGTAGGAGGCCTCCCCGGGGTTTTTTATTTATGCACAATGGTTTTGTATAATAAATCCAGAATTTTGCTAGGACCCGTGTTGACACTTAGTTGTGTGAAAAGAGAAAAATATTCTCCCATCTAGTAGTAACCAATGAAATTCTCCTGTTTTTTCAGCTTTATGAAAAAGAAATTAGCCAAAAAGAAAAAAATCTGATCGATTCCAAAGGTAAAAGTTCCTTCTGAAGTATTTTAATGAGCCCCAGTAACTCAAGAAGGAGTAAGCTCCATTTCAGGCAGTGTAACTCCCTCTACCCCTCAATCTTCTTAAAATTTGGTAGCAACATTTGAACAAGTGGCTCTCAATAGGATACAAGAAGTTCTGAGGTACTGTGGTGATGGCAAGGTATAAAAATCTGTAATAGCTAGGCAGATAGTTACATATTTGTGTGTAGTCCTGGTTCATTTTACTTTTGGAATGGATCCCCTTAGCATTATTACTGGAACAAATGAACCCATAGATTATTCTGTGCCCAGACAGAGTCCCTATACTCTGTTGAAGGACTTAGGAAAGCCCCTCTGTCTGTAAGTTATTTTCTCAAGGAGAGTATATCAATCCAATTCATTAATCCATTCTTTTTAAACAGAAGTTGTCTGATCGAGTGCAGCATTACACAGCTCCTGGCAATGGGAATTGCAGTCCCAACAAGTTTCCTTTGACACTCCAGGCTCATCTCTGACAAATCAGTGCATAGGCAGACTTGTGACTCTGTATCTGGGGCCTTACAGTACACAATCTGTAGCTATTGGCAACACGTTATTCACTTCCCACCACTCTTATAAGAATCCCCACAAAGTAAATATTTGATTTTTTAAACCTGCTGCATATGTTATCTGGCTGCTATGATAAAGCTGCTTTCATTTGCTAGCTTGATGCCTGGCATTTCAGTATGGTGTATTTATAAAACATTATTTGGAAGCACCTGCTCTCACTGAAGTGAATGAAAAAATTGCCATTGACTTCAATAGGAACAGGAACAAGCTAAGTCTTTTCTGGAATTGTAAGGTACAAATAAGTCAGCTTATGTCATTTCTATGAGGGGAGCTATTGGGTGTTGCTGAGAATGCAACCAATAGAAGGAATATTCTTTTTTGAAGCAGAGTTTGGAGAGAGGAGCTAAAACAGAGGACTAACTTGAAAGAGCAGTGAAATTTTGGAAAAAACAGCTTCCCCTCAGCTGGCTAAAGAGCAAATAATATAAAAAAAAAAAGTCAAACATTTGCTACAATCTGTGCTGATGATTAGTTGTGTGAAAAAAAGAAAAATAGTCTCACAACTGATGACATTTAGATTTTGGTTTGATTTCTTTGTCTTTATGAAAAGAATTTAGCCAACAGTGAAGAAAATTAGTGTTTGAGAAAAAGACTCAAAAATATTGTTATTGTGAGGCTCTATAAAATTGTAAATAATAAATCAAGGAACTCTTTAGATGTCCAATGCAGCAGAGCCTATAAAAAAACTGGAGACACAGATTTGTACAGAGATACTTTAAAAACATGTACTGACCTTTGAATGGGCAGGTAAAAGTGAAATGGAAAGCTGCTCTGAGAGACAATTTACCACAGTTGACATAGATCTGTGATTTTTTTTCTCCACCCATCAGTTTTCAGAGACATGTGCTCTTCAAGAAAAACCAGTTAAGACAGACAAAATATGTGAGAACCTGAAATAAGGTGTTCTTGATTAAGGCTGCTAGACTTTGCAAGAAGCTACCAAAAGGAGGTGGCTAAGCTAAAACTTGGTCATCTTTAGAACAAACTACAAGACCCAGTTATCTTCCCATCATGATGAGAGACAGGGAAACATTACCATAGGGAGGGATTGGGGGGACGGACCTAGAAGATCTATCTGAATCTACCAGCGGCAAAGAGCAGAATCTACTACCAAGTCTACTTTGGATAATGTGCAGATCTTAATGACCTGACCAGCACTTAGTACAGTAGCAGGTGCTAAAATAAAGTAATCTAAGATAGACTGGTTAAGATTATACTGTATCAAATCAAAAGCCCTGTAGGGAAAGCCTAACCTATATACTGATGAATCCTTCACTGGGCACAGCAGACTCGCCCCTTATTTAGGAAATTATATATAAGAGAAGTTCAGGAATCCACTCCCTTTTTCCAAAAATAACCTAAAAGATTGAATAAATTTAGTGCTCCCCAAAGGTGCCAGTTTGACAGCCCTAGAGACAAAAGTCCACTCTGTCTGCAGGACA
This sequence comes from Lepidochelys olivacea, assembly GCF_965140295.1. Taxonomy (NCBI): domain Eukaryota; kingdom Metazoa; phylum Chordata; order Testudines; family Cheloniidae; genus Lepidochelys; species Lepidochelys olivacea. Next base: position 52,558,761 of record NC_140412.1, read on the forward strand.
AGTACAACCAGACTGTCTCTTCTAGCTTCCAGGGAAGATTGCTTCTTACTACAAGGAGTTTATTTTGGAAGTAATATAGGGCAGCCTCGCTGGTGTTATGGCTGCAGTAAGGAGCAAATGCACAATAACCTCCAGCGGAGTCTCATCTGAATGCATGCCAGGAAGCTATGGAGATACACCCTCAACCCATACAAAAAACCTTTACCTCATGTCCCATCCCTACATATCGAGGAAAAAATAGTAAAGAAATTAGCGCAGCCACATCTAAGACAAGATTTTCAGAATAAAAGAGATCAACATAAATTTATCTCCAGAAAGACGCAAGGCACCATTTTAAACAGTAGCTGCTTTGTTAAGCAAAAAACAGACTGAGGTTCTGGAGATACCAAAAATTCTAACTAAGAAAAGTTAGGCATGTTTGGATAGCTCGATTTTCATTCTGATTACACGGAATACTTTGTTAATTTGCCAGTAGAAACCAAGTAGAAACTTAATGCTATTTATATTGCTTGGAGACAGAAATTTGGCTGGAATGACAATCATATGGAAGTTTGAGCTGCTTTATGCAGTGAAATGCAAGTTTAATGAAAAAATCCAAAGGATTAATTTCTTAGACTTAAAAGTACCTTTTGTGAGAGAAAAGGAAAACCTCATATTTCTGGGAAAATGAATTTAAAGTCTTCCATTTTCTAACTTTATTGGCAAAATTCAAAGTGAATTAATTTGGGGTGTGAATTCAAAAGACTAACAGAATGGATAATAAAAGCAGCATGTAGTTTTATGGGAAAATAAATTGAGCCCTAAAAATATTGCTAAGGAGAAAATATCCAAACATCTGAAAGCAAATGAAGCCACTTAAAAAGTATTCTAGCGTGGGACTAAAAGACCTAAAGGATTAGTAATGGTTGGAGTAGGAGTCTTTTATCTCTCAGTCAATGTTTGAACCTACCTCAGGCCAATAATGTCAAAAGGCTGAGTTTGTTAATATACAATGTCAGCTCTTTTTTGATCTCCGTGAATTGAGTTGGAGTTCTCAGTTCGGTTCCTGCTTTCTGATGTCTGGTAGGACATGGGTAGCAGGGTGGTTTGGTCACTCAGTAGGCCTAGTGGTCTAGGGCTCCAACTCCAGTTTTTCTATCAGTTCAAGGTATCTCAGCCTCTGGATGAGGTCCCAGCTAAACTGGTCTCTTTTCTGGTAAACCCGTGCTGTGCCCTCCTTGGGTCCAGATTGGATAGGGACACCTGGGCCCTCCTTCTCCTCCACTAGGCCCCAGCCCAGGACCCTAAAAGTGCAGCAGCATGAGATGGCCTAGATTCAGCCAGCCCCTTGCTCACTTTCCCCTGGACCACTTCTTACCACACACTGTCTCTCAGTTCAGGGTATGGTTGCAGTTAACTTAAAACCTTTATTCAAAACTCTCATTGTCTAGAGCCAATCCCTGCAGCTCTCTTGTGCCCTTGCCCACAGTTCTCCTCCCCTCTTGCGGAATGTCTAGGAGGGGTGGGGAAGACTCACCTACAGGTCCAGATGGTAGAAGAATCTTCTCCTATTGCTGCAGAGCAGAGCTTCTCCAGGAAACAGCCTCTCTTCCCCCCCACCCCCATCTAATGTGCTGAAGCTCCCTTTATACTGGTCTTCTCCCCAGGAGCATGCTCAGCAGTGCCTGAGGTGCGGGGGCCTTCTGGGACCAGTACTGCTCCAGCCCTTCTCCTGTCTCCACCTTAGTGTGGGGTTTGTAAACCTCATCACCACATGTAACTATATCACAAAAATTACTATGATGTGTGATACCAATTCAGACACTCACTGGAAACCAAAAGTCTTCACATTGTACAAGTGTGGAGAATGAACCTGAGGGGTGGTCTTTGCAGGTCAGGGGTTAGCCTCATTGGCTGGGAAAGGCAGCGTGGACAGTTTTGGACAATCCTATTCTTGTTCTGTGAATATAGGACGTCAGCTTCCTGTGCTATTAATACAGAACACTGGGGTGGGACATGGCTTCTATTCTCAGCTCTGCCACTGGCCTGCTGAGTGACCTTGGGCAAGTCACTTCTCCCCTCTGTGCCTCAATTTCTCTGACTGTCTGTAAAATGTGAGTAATGATACTGCCCTCCTTTATGAAGCACAGTAAGATCTAGTGCTGGAAAGCACTATAGCAGAGCCAGATATTATTCTTATGCGTGAACTTTAAAGACAAAATATCATCATGACATGGAAGGCAATGTGTTAACTAATATGTGACTTTCAGCCTGAAGAAAACTCTTCAGCCTAAACCACTAAGGAATTTATGAAGGAAGATAAAAGTTACCAAAAACAAGAGAAGTATTGAGGGAGGGGAAAAAACCCAGACCTAGAGGAATACTGTTGAAAGTTTTATAAATGACAAACCTACATTCTAAAAGACATTCCTCCAACACAGAGGAACATACAATTCAGTAATTCAGCCCCCTTCATCTGAAGAAAACAGCACTGCTTATCCATTCATCCAAAGGACCAAAACTGAACTATCTCAGAAGCTGGGAACAGTGGAGTTGCTTGTGGACAGATGGAATGAGAATAGCAAACTGTTTCCTGCTAAGCCCACTTGATGGAACTGGAAACCTGGCCACAATTGTGGTTTCAAGACAGGCATCGATGAAAGAGCTTCAGTGCTCACCACTAGACAAGTCAGCATTTGCCAAGCGTTACCACACTGCACTTTCTCTGAACAATGTTGCAATGTGCACAGAGCCCTGCCTGGGGTGGGGGGGGGGGGGCACTGCAGGGCCTCATTACCCCATGTGAGAAGATTGTGCTTCATGAGGAAAGTGAGGTGTCATCATGAAGCATAAACCTCCCCCAGGGCTGTTCCAAGTGCGAGGAGATTGTATGTTCTGGCTCCTCCCCACAAATCCCTGCCCCCTTCTGGGTAGTTTGCTCCCCTGAGGAAGCAATGGTCAGCAGTCCCTGCTCACAGGCACTGCTGTTGTCCTCTGCTCTTTAGTAGGCTGTGCAAAGGAGGAGAGGGGTTCTTTATGCTCACCTGGGACAGATCAAAATCTAACCCTATACATTCAGAATAGGAAATAGCTGGGGTAACAGTTAGGTGCCAGTTGGCAGGTTATGGATTTTTAATGATGAATACTGTAGCTTTGAGTTTGTGGGTGGAACTCTATCAGCCTGTCCAGAATTTTCATTTCATTCCCACTGATTGACATGTAGAATGGTTTCACTCTCTGTCATTCAGCAAAATAGGAGAAGGGGACATGGTCATTTGAGGTTTCCAAGAAAATCAAAAGGATCTCATGTTAAAGGGATGAAATTCACTGCAATCACCAGTCTGACCTGGAAACTGGATTTTGCTGCGTCAGTGAAGGACAACAGCAGTTGGGCGTGGATTAAGCCTAGAGATGAAATTCAGTGTCTTGCTTACAACACAAAGCTCTCAAATAGGGAGCAAAAGAAACATTGTGTGGTATATAATACAGATTAAACAGTCTCTTTTATTATTATTCAATTAATTTTTTTTAAAGTATGTAAAGACTGTAATACCTCCATTATTTCTGGATTAATTTCACTTGTAAGGAATTGCTTAATTTTTAAGTGTTACAGCAGCAACAGACTGCTCTAGCCTAGAAAAAAAAACAATGGTTAGTTCAATTCTTTTTCATGGCAAGCACTTTCAAAGAAGAGATTATGCCTTCAGGGTCTGATCCGGAGAGGTGCTGCTAAGCAACTGCAACCTCCATGTAAGTCAAAGGGAGCTGCAGGTGATCAGCAGCTCTTGTTATTAGGCTCTGAATCCTAATGGACAAAAGAGCAAAATGAATCTGGCATTGTGTGTGCTGAGTTAAAATTTTAGTGGGCTCAGGGTCAAAGAATTTCACATCGGGTATGGTTGACAAGAGTGTGGATATGATTGCATTATTTTCATGAAGGCTAGTATAGGGAAGTTCTAGTTTCTAAAACCCATTGCCCAGTTCCTCCTCCTTTTTCACCATCTCCCTTAATCTATCTAAGTTACATATATGGCCCTTATTACCATAGTGTCTGAACACCCCACTACACCCCTGTGAGGTAAGAAAGTACTACTATCTACATTTCACAGATGGTAAATTGAGGCACAGAGAGGCTCAGTGACTTGTCCAGCATCGCACATAAGCCCTAACCACTGAGTCATCCTTCCTTTATATTACACAACTGCAGGGCAAATGGACACAATTGTGAGATTCCTAGCAATGCTACATACTTGCTCACATTTCTTGGAATTCATTATTTGATTCCCCCAACATGGGTAATAGTTCTCCATCTCTTTAGTATATCAGGGGGTCATATTAAAGCTGGCAACATTTTCCAGAGAAATTTCAAATCTGCACATAAAAAAATGAGTGAAAATCTTCACAACATTTTCAAGAAAATGTCATCCCAGTTTTCAACCTGTTGTAAAGGTTTGGACCCATTTGACCCATTTTACCACAAGCTCTAACTAGCATGATCTCGCTTTCATCTGTTTCCCAACAGAAGGGGAACTGCCAATTTTTTATTGTTTATTAGGGAGGATGAGTAACTGGGACAATCCTGGGCACTTTGTATGAACTTTTGACAATAGAAATCATTACAGAATCCCATTTAAACATGGGAATTTAACACTGATCTTTTTGTACTGAGTTACCCTTGTGTTCATTTTTCTTTTTGTGCAACATTATTTGCAATAGTAAAGTATGTTGGCAGGACATTGAGAAAGCAATATCAAGGACTTACTTGGCTACATACTTTTCAGCAGGATTCATTCTAAAGGACTGTAGGAACTTATCACCCTCCAAAACAAATGTCAGCAGAGTTCTAAATCAGGTTCCACGTGCCATTAGCTGCAATATTTAGGGCATAGACTAAACATTTCTCAAACTTTACAAAATTCAAGTGACTATTCACTTTGGTTTCTCTTTAAACAAGTTTGCATTTCCTCTGGGCTCTTCATTTTCTTGACATTTGCCTTGACTGGCTCTTGTGATTGGCAAATCCTTTCTGCATATAGTACAACATTGCCTTAACAGACAATCTGCAATATGTATTCATATTATATATGTGTATAAACATCCACCCAAATACAGCTACAGAAGGCAGCGTGATCTGGTGGGTCAGGAACTGGCCTAAGAAAAATGAAACCTATTGGGTTTTTCCCCTGACTTTTTTACTGTCCTGCCATTTGACCCTGGGCATGTCACTTCCCCTCTCCGGTCTTTGTCTTCCATTTGTAATATAAGGATAATGATAAACAAGTGAGTTGAGGTTTATATGTAAAAAAGGGCTATATGGACTCAATCTTGCATGGTGGAGTGATCCTGCAATGAATCCTATGAGGGGGAATTATTATGGATAAAACAGAATGTGCTGAGGTGGCACCCCTCCCCCGCAGCCATAACAGAATGTGACATTAATTTTCATTTCAGTTATTGTAGTCTAGTTGGTAAGCTACTCTTTCACCCCTAGTCTCTCCCAAAAGGCAAGGCTCGGGCACAAAGGTGGCATGGGGAGCTTTGCACTGCCACTGCTGGTGAAATTCCAGTTCTGTGACAAAGGAGCGTAGACCTTTGGAATATTTATTGATTACCAAAATCACTCAAAAATGTATTGAAATTTACAGGAATAGCTAGTACCATTTAAAACCTTGTCTCTGTAATTGAACATGTCCTGGCTAGCTTGGGACACATCCACCACCAGCAAATACAAGTACAACTGGAAAATCCTCTGAAATCCACTTTACTTTTCATGTTAGTGGTGTCGTAAGTGACTGATTCATCACTGATTCACTCCGAACCATAAGTAATTGTGCTTGCTTATATGATAGACAGATGAAGAAACATTAGCTGGGATTATACTCTAAATATAAATACAGTTTAGATTATTACACCATTATGTGAAATACTATAGATTGTGATGCAAATTGTTACTTAATAATGCTTAATAACACTAAGCATTTATACTGTATGGTCTCCATATATACAACAGTGCATTTTGGGCCAAATTAATTACTGCCATAAGATGGCACAATCCTGCTGAAGTTAAAGGAGTTGCCCCAATGGCAAATTTAGTCATTATCTTTCTCCTACTATAAACAGAAACCATTACCCATTCCTCTTTCTAATCCTTCCTCAAGGCCCACTTCTGTCATGATACCTACCCATTTAAAATGGCTGCACAGTTAGGCTCTACAGACTTCTGATAATCATCTATTATTTGACCAATTGCAATGAGATCCTACACTCACTTGACGGCATTTCTCTGTGTGCTTATCTGGACGTAATGCGATAACTTTTGAATATTGCATCTGATCAATTCCAAAATTTTAGGGAGTGTTCTAGGCATAATGGGCAGAACCCTGTTGATTTTGGTGAAAATCATAATACCATGATGGGGGAAGATGGGGGGACAAATAGATCTTCTTGCATCAGGTCTATAATTGACTATAAGTCAAAGAACCAGTGGATGGCAGCTGGTAGCACTTTCCAGCAACACCCCCAACCCATCTCAGCTCTGCCCATAATTCCAGTAGTGTTTAAAATACTGACCACTTATGTTATCTCCCATATTTAAAGAAAATAAATAAGAATGATGGAGGGAATGAGAAAAGGTGGACACAACATGCCTCTGGCATGGGACGAGAACGGGGGACCCCAATATGGAGGAAAAAGGGAAATAAGTGACACACACAGCCCCTGGCTTGGGGGCCAGGTAGAATGGGGGGACCCTGATGTAATGGTGAAATGAGGATCACACAGCACCTGGGATGAGAGCAGAATGGGGCACAATGATACACGGGAATTGGGGGAGGCACAGAAAGCCTCTGACATGGTGGGGGGAAGAGGACATGGGAGGAAGGGAAAATGAGGGAGCACACAGAGCCTCTCACATGGGTAGAGAATGGGGCACACTAGTGTACAGGGATTGCCGAACTGGGGGGGGACACACAGAGCACCTGACATGGTGGGAGGGGAACATGGGGAGCAGGAGGGAGTACACAGAGCCCCTGGCATGGGTGGAGGATGAAGTGCAATGGTATGGGGGGAATACAGGGGACACAGAGCCCCGGGCATGAGCGAGAGGGTGTGTGTGTGTGTGGGGGGGGTTTACAGGGAATGGGAAGGTGTCAGACATGGAGCTTGTGGGGGAGGGGTGGAAATGGAGGGATGCAAGGAGCCCCTAGTGTGTCTAATAAGCTTGGCTGACACACGCCACAAAGTGTGTGACCCCCTAGTTTATGATTTGACAACAAGCACCTAGCCATGCACATAGCTGGACTATGTTTACACATGCTCTTTCTGCTGCTTGCCTCCTTCACTCTGCTCTGCTCCTTCCTGCAGTCTGTTATACCCACTGTTGTGTCTTGCCCTAAATCAGCCAGCGATCCTGAAGGCTGATTTCTCCACACTTGCCCTGACCCCCAGGTACCCCAGGCCCATGCGTATTACAGTGTAGAATTAGGACCCAAGATAGGAAGTTTTCTGGGGTAAGGAATGTGGAGCATTAATCCTGAATAAGGCCCCTATGTTCTAATGTAATGCAAAGCGTGCGTGCGTGTGTGTGTGTGCGTATTAAGATCCTGTCAGATAAGGAGTGAAATTTTGAAAGGAAAAAGGAAAATTTGGGACAGGAAATACCTATCTTGGGATTAAAAAATACAATTATATAGGGCTCAGAGAGAGGGTATTCCTTTTCTATATAGACCCATTTAGGAGTTTCCACATTGTTTTGTGATCCTGTGTCCCAATGTTTGGCTTATTGTTTCCCAATGAGGAAAATGTCAAGATGTCCAGGAAAGCACTTTAAAGCAGTTGGCCATTCAGTCAGTTGTGGTTTTGATATGAGTACTTGTGACACCTAGTGGTTGAGACCTAGAGTAATGCACAAGTCATTAAAGGAAGAGGAAGTAGGTAGAGATGGAGGTGGAGACAGAGGGGGGGTTGGGGAAAGGAAGGGTTAAACACAATCTGGGGAGGAACCTGGTGACTGTAGAGGTGGAACACAAATGCTGTTGGACACTGTGAATTAAAAATGTTCCATTGACACTGATGTGAATATTTTTGCGGTGCCTGAGCCAGCAGAACCAGATATGCCATCTAGCAATGAAGAGCACTAGCTACAAAAACATTTTGAGATGGGTATGGAGATTAAAGAGGTTTGAGTTCTGTGGTAAGGCTGATACTTAAATAATGGGATACAATTATGCAGCCTCCTAGCTTTGTTGCAGAACTGAGCCATATTACTCTAAAGCACGTCTTCTAGCAAATGAAAAGGCTAACTTGGAAAATTAAAGGCTGCCTTACAAACAGATTTTGCCCCAATAGGGAGGCCCAGGAGTTATGGATAACTGAGTTTCATCAACACTATCAGGACACTCACAAGTATGCTTTTGATGGATAGAAGAAGAAGAAGATGGGTGGTCTTCTCAACTGGGCAGTTCCAATGTATGAAGGAAAGAGAAGGGATTCCCTTTTAAAACCCAGTTTACTGCTGTCTCATTTCCAGACAGAGAATCTCTATCCAGCCTGACTACACCAACCACAGATGTGGTCATACATATTGTTCAATTTATGTCAATACTATTGTAAGGTTTGTCCAACCAGTAGAGAAACTTTGGATCACAATAACTGTATGATTTTTTAGAATTCTTAGGGATGCACGGGATTGACAGTTCTTTATGTCACTCCCTAAAGACAGTTTTTGCCAGTTGCTGTTAGGCTTTGTGAGTGATCATTTGACTGGGACCTACCTGTGTTAACTCTATTTGCCAGTCCCATCAGTCATCATCAGGTGATGTTCTATCAGAAATGGTCAGAAGAATTCTAATCTCATATAGTAACTAGGGTACAAGTTGTATGTGATCCAGAGATGGGGTAAATATTTGCCAACAGAAAAAGGAGTGAAACTGATTTTGGGGCTATGCCACAGGATCACTTTACTTTCCTCGTGCCTTCCTCTGCACAATGGAAACAGTTAGGAATGAAAGTTGAATCGTCTGAATGGCTCCAAATTCCATTCCTCCACTTTCCCACCCAGGGCCTCAGACTTGCAAGTAAGCCAAGAAACATTGACCCATCAGGTCAGAGCAGCAGAGTCACTCTTTTGGGATTTAATGCCATCCTTCTGTGATCTGAAGCAGTCTTGTGTATGGGAACTTGGCAGGACAAATCTAGAGCCACACTGTAATCTCACAATGTCCCTGGGCTATTATTCAAAGCCCTGGAGAGTAAAGAGAAGTTGAGACTAGAAGCAGCTGGACATGAGACCCCACTGGTGGCTTGGATGATTAATAGTCAGCAGCCTGGATTGCAGAAGTCCAGAAGGAGTTGACATGCAAGAAAAGGAAGGGCCGGATAGGGGAGTCAATTGTGCAGCCAGGGTGAGAAGCTGTGAAGAGGCAGAGCAGCTAAGAAAGGAGCTGTCTTCTTGATCCATGTGTGACCTCAGCAGGAGACTGCCACCAGTCTATGGTTCTAGGGTAGGGCTCAGGGAGTAACATTGCACCAGATAAAGCTATAAAAGTGGTTAGGTTTTTTTCTTTTTCTTTTCATGAATGAATGTAACATTCATATAAATTTGATCCATACGTAGGTGCAAGAATAATGAAATACCAGAAATTACAAGATCATTAGTTTCTTATCTTTGCAGTGTTCGATTTCAGGATCACCATGGTAAATCCAGAATCACTCCATTGGCTTGAAAAGAGTCACGCTCAATTTACACTGGTGTAATTGAGATCAAAATTGGGCCAATTAGGTTCAAAGTTGATGTTTTAACATCTAGCCTAAAAATCTCAGTAAGGGGACAGTAACCATCCTTGTGCAATTTGTCTGTGCTCCTGTTCCTTTCTTTTCAGCTAGAAATGCCATTGGAGACGACATAGCAAATGTTCAACTACTTCTGGGGCTGCTAAAATCCTCTTCTTTTGACAAAAAAAAATCCGAATTTAAGTGTTAGAATTTATATAAGAAAAATAAAATCAAAATGTTTACACCTTCATCAATTTGTTTTCTTGCTTTCAGAGAGTTTTAGTAGTGTAGAGAATGTTAGTCTTATCAATGGGTGGAGCAGCTATGGAAAAATTCCACATTGGTTTTCCCGTTAAAGAGAAATTCCTCAGATTTGATTTTTCTGGAAGAGTAAACGTCTTTTTTTCTAGTGGCATTAACTGTAACATTTCCTACATGCAAAGAACAAATTGTGAGGGATTGTCCTGCGTTTCCAATTAAATGTGATACCTCTTTGTGCTATGAGGAATGACTGAGCTAATAACTCTTCAGCTACAGCTGAGCTTTCCAGAAAAGCAGTTTCTATTTTGGTGTGAGGATATGGCCGTATAAATATTAGTCTTGTAACTAGCAAACACAAGCCATATAAGAACTGTGTCTATACACTGCACCCCAGAGATGTAAATCACATAAAAGGGTCTGAGCTTGTTCATTCTGGCTTGTGCATTAACACTGCTAATGAAGCGTCTAAGAATCTTGCGCTCAGTTATACCTATATAACCCCATTGTCCTCCGTTACACCAAGCACAACCCTATTGTCTTCAATAGGCAACAGGTGAAGTCACTGGGGTCACAAAGGCATCCCTGTAATTGGAATTAAGTTATTAACTCTGTTGATGATGCTCAAGCTATAAAATAATGCAGCTGGCTTTTCCAGGACAACATTGATTCTACAGGGCTCCCTGCAGCAAGGAGTCAAATCTTACTTTTTTTCATTTAACTAAGCAGAGCAACTGAATGCACATAGGACGCAGTTCTGCTTAGTAAGTACGTGCCATTGCACAGTCACTTTGCGTGGTCAATCAAGAAAAATAACAGTTTTATTTACAAATTCTGCTGAGAACCAAGCCCATTGGAAATGGGTAATGAAGAAAATTAATGATAGCTTTCTCACTAGAAGTATGAAATAATTGTAAAGACATAAGGAATTTAATGCTGTACCATGTGCTTTGTAGGTGTTTCAGAAGCTATTTCAATCAGTACTTTTATTTTTAACATAGTATGTGACAGTGGATTAGAAATGCTTTTTTACTTGTTTGGACACATTCATAACATTAATGGAGTTATCAGGGAAGTGTTACTGTGAGATGCAACTGAATATCCTTCCTACTGAAATATGTTGATACTATCCAAGGCCAATACACAATGTAAAGGAAATGTTTTGCCTGTGATGAAGTAATTAATTGGAATAACTTTGGCAGAATAAATGTGTTTTGTCCTGTACTTCATTTCCACACACTATTCTTATGTTTTATTTTACTCCAGGAATAAAACAGAGCCAGGTAATGTATTAAGAAGTGTTGAGTACCAATGCCATTCTCATCCCTCTATTGCTAAAAGTTAGCATTACCAGCATATTGGACCAAAAATAGAAACAGTAACCGATCATCATTTCCTTTTGCCTCTAACTGTGTTGAATTGTTAACATCACCGAATTCATAAAAACAGGAAAGAACCCTCATATGCTAAATTTTACAACATTAAACCTGTTGAACAGCCCATAGTATGAGTGTCTTAAAAATTAAGCACTTTCCTTTTACCTCTAAGGGTATGTCTACACTACAAAATTAGGTCAATTTTATAGAAGTAGATTTTTAGAAATCGATTTTATACAGTCGATTGCGTATGTTCCCACTAAGCACTTTAAGTCGGCTGAGTGCATCCTCACGACCGTGGCTAGCATCGACTTACAGAATGGTGCACTGTGGGTAGCTCGCCCACAGTTCCCACAGTCTCCGCTGCCCAATAGAATTCTGGGTTAAGTGCCCAATGCCTGATGGGGCAAAAACATTGTCGTGGGTGGTTTCGGGTACATGCCGTCAGTCGCCCCTCCCTCCGTGAAAACAATTACAGACGATCGTTTCACACCTTTTTTCCTGGGTTACCCGTGCAGACACCATACCATGGCAAGCATGGAGCCCACTCAGCTGTTGTGAGCATTATAAACACCTCGCGCATTATCCTGGAGTATGTGCAGAACCGGGCTAAGAGACACCAGCATGAGGACGATTGTGATGAGGACATGGACACAGACATTCCTGAATGCACGGGCTGTGGCAATTGGGACATCATGGCGGCAGTGGGACTGGTTGATACAGTGGAACGCCGATTCTGGGCCCGGCAAACAAGCACAGACTGGTGGGACCGCATAGTGTTGCAAGTATGGGATGATTCCCAGTGGCTGCAAAACTTTTGTATGCATACAGCCACTTTCCTTGAACTTTGTGAATTGCTTTCCCCCACTCAATGTGCAGGAATACCAAAATGAGAGCTGTCCTGACAGCTGAGAAGCGAGTGGAGATAGCCCTGTGGAAACTTGCAACGCCTGACTGCTACTGGTCAGTCGGGAATCAGTTTGGAGTGGGCAAGTCTACTGTGGAGACTGCTGTGATCCAAGTAGCCTAGCTCAAACAACCCAGCATGAACAGGGTCCTTTTACTGTTCCCTTACAAAAATTCCTCTCTTTCAAGCAGGTGACGATGAATGATATCACTCTCCTGAGGTAAACACAGAAAGATAAAGACTGAATGTTGCTTGAATGCAGCCAAAACCTAGGACCATTCGCTGCCATGCTTTGTGCTGCAATGATTCAGGAATACTTGCTACTGTCTTGGCATGGTAAAGTGTCCTACCGTGGAGGACAAAATAAGGCAGCCCTCCCCAGAAGCCTTCTGCAAAGGCTTTCCGAGTACCTCCAGGAGAGCTTCATGGTGATGTCCCTGGAGGATTCCCGCTCCATCCCTGGACACGTTAACTGACTTTTCCAGTAGCTGTACTGGCTGCGAATGCATTCCAATTCTTCAGGGCAAATCAAACATTAAACACTATTGCTTTTAAACCCTATACTGTAGTTACAAATGTGCACTCACCAGAGGTGCCTTCTCCGGCTTCAGGGTCGGGGATCCCGCCCTGGGAGGGTATTGGCTCTAGGGTGATGAAAAGGTCCTGGCTGCCGGGGAGAACGGATTCACCGCTTGCCTGCTGCACGTCCTTATCCCTGTTGTGTGAGACTCCCCCCTTGCAGCTGATCATAGAAGCGGCATGTATGGGGTTCTGACCGAGAGCAACCGTTTGTCTCCTTTGTCTTTTGGTAGGCGTGCCTGAGCTGCTTAACTTTCACTCAGCACTGCTGTGTGTCCCTATTGTAGCCTCTCTCCACCATGCCCTGTGCAATTTTGGCATATATATTAGCATTTCTTCTTTTTGATCAGAGTTCAGCCTTATCAGGGTTCCTTCCCCACTCTGAACTCTGAGGTACAGATGTGGGGACCCGCATGCAAGAACCCCTAAGCTTATTTTTACCAGCTTAGGTTAAAAACTTTCCCAAGGCACAAATTCCACCTTGTCCTTGAACAGTATGCTGCCACCACCGAGTGATTTAGACAAAGAATCAGGGAGAGGAGCACTTGGAGTTCCTGTTCCCCCAAAATATCCCCCCAAGCCCTTACACACCCTTGATAATATCCTAACCAATTGGTTACAAAGTGAACACAGACCCAAATCCCTGGATCTTTGGACACCGAAAAAAAAATCAATCAGTTCTTAAAAGAAGAATTTTATTTTAAAAAAAAAGAAAAGGTAAAAATCCCCTCTGTAAAATCAGGTTGGAAGATAACTTTACGGGGTAACAAAAGATGCACAAAACACAGAGGAACCCCCTCTAGCCTTAGTTTCAAAGTTACAACAAAACAGGGATAAACCTCCCTCCAGCAAAGGGAAAATTCACAAGTTGAGAAAACAAAGATAAACTAACACGCCTGGTCTGGCTGTACTTACAGTTTCTGTAATATGAGAGACTGGTTCAGGATGGTTTGGAGGACATGGATTGATGTCTGGTCCCATTTCGTCCCAAGAGCAAACGAACACAGAAACAAAGAACCCAAAACAAAGCCTCGCCCCCCCCACCCCCCGTCCCTCCAGGTTTGAAAGTATCTTTTGTCCCCATTGGTTCCTTTGATCAGGTGCCAACCAGGTTATTTGAGCTTCTTAACCCCTTACAGGTAAGGGGGAATTTTAGGCTACCCTTATGGGTATGACAGGCCTGCACAGATTTTTCTCCCCATACAGCAATCAGATCCAGTGTCTCCCTTTCGGTCCATGCTGGAGCTTGTTCGTGATTCTGGGGGGACTGCATGGTCACCTGTGCTGCTGAGCTCGCCACGCTGACCAAACAGGAAATGAAATTCAAAAGTTCTCTGGGCTTTTCCTGTGTACCTGGCTAGTGCATCGGAGTTCAACGTGCTGTCCAAAGCGGTCAGATTGGAGCACTCTGGGATAGCTCCCAGAGGCCAATACCGTCAAATTGCATCTGTACTACCCCAAATTCGACCCAGCAAGATCGATTTTAGCACTACTCTCCTCGCTGGGGAGGAGTACAGAAGTCAATTTTAAGAGCCCTTTAGGTCAATGGAACGGGTTTGGTTGTGTAGACGCATTCATTTTAAAGGTTTCAGAGTAGCAGCCGTGTTAGTCTGTATTCCCCAAAAGAAAAGGAGGACTTGTGACACCTTAGAGACTAACAAATGTATTTGAGCATAAGCTTTCATGAGCTACAGCTCACTTCATCGGATGCATTCAGTGGAAAAAACAGTGGGGAGATTTATATACATAGAGAACATGAAACAATGGGTGTTACCGTACACACTGTAACGAGAGTGATCACTTAAGGTGAGCTATTACCAGCAGGAGAGCGGGAGGGTGGGGGGACTTTTTGTAGTGATAATCAAGGTGGGCCATTTCCAGCAGTTGACAAGAATGTCTGAGGAACAGTCGGGGGGGGGGGGGGAATAAACATGGCGAAATAGTTTTACTTTGTATAATGACCTGTCATAAATATAAAGGGAAGGGTAAACCCCTTTGAAATCCCTCCTGGCCAGGGGAAAGCTCCTCTCACCTGTAAAGGGTTAAGAAGCTAAAGGTAACCTCGCTGGCACCTGACCAAAATGACCAATGAGGAGACAAGATACTTTCAAAAGCTGGGAGGAGGGAGAGAAACAAAGGGTCTGTGTCTGTCTGTAGTTTTCTTTGCCGGGGATAGACCAGGAATGGAGTCTTAGAACTTTTAGTAACTAATCTAGCTAGGTATGTGTTAGATTATGATTTCTTTAAATGGCTGAGAAAAGGATTGTGATTAATAGAATAACTATTTCTGTCTGTGTATCTTTTTTGTAACTTAAGGTTTTGCCTAGAGGGGTTCTCTATGTTTTTGAATCTAATTACCCTGCAAGATATCTACCATCCTGATTTTACAGGGGGGATTTCTTTATTTCTATTTACTTCTATTTTTATTAAAAGTCTTCTTGTAAGAAAACTGAATGCTTTTTCATTGTTCTCAGATCCAAGGATTTGGGTCTGTGGTCACCTATGCAAATTGGTGAGGCTTTTTATCCAACATTTCCCAGGAAAGTGGGGGTGCAAGTGTTGGGAGGATTGTTCATTGTTCTTAAGATCCAAGGGTCTGGGTCTGTAGTCACCTAGGCAAATTGGTGAGGCTTTTTACCAAACCTTGTCCAGGAAGTGGGGTGCAAGGTTTTGGGAAGTATTTTGGGGGGTAGGACGCGTCCAAACAGCTCTTCCCCAGTAACCAGTATTAGTTTGGTGGTGGTAGCGGCCAGTCCAAGGACAACGGGTGGAATATTTTGTACCTTGGGGAAGTTTTGACCTAAGCTGGTAAAGATAAGCTTAGGAGGTTTTTCATGCAGGTCCCCACATCTGTACCCTAGAGTTCAGAGTGGGGGAGGAACCTTGACATGACCCATCCACTCCCAGTCTCTATTCAAGCCTAAGTTAATTGTATCCAGTTTGCAAATTAATTCCAGTTCAGCAGTCTCTCATTGGAGTCTGTTTTTGAAGTTTTTTTGTTGAAGAATTGCCACTTTTAGGTCTGTAATCAAGTGACCAAAGAGATTGAAGTGTTCTCCAACTGGTCCTTGAATGTTATAATTCTTGATGTCTGATTTGTGTCCATTTATTCTTTTACATAGAGACTGTCCAGTTTGACCAATGTACATGGCAGAGGGGCATTGCTGGCTCATGATGGCATATATCACATTGGTAGATGTGCAGGTGAACGAGCCTCTGATAGTGTGGCTGATGTGATTAGGCCCTATGATGGTGTCCCCTGAATAGATATGTGGACACAGTTGGCAATGGGCTTTGTTGCAAGAATAGGTTCCTGGGTTAGTGTTTTTGGTGTGTGGTTGCTGGTGAGTATTTGCTTCCGGTTGAGGGGCTGTCTGTAAGCAAGAACTGGCCTGTCTCCGAAGATCTGTGAGAGTGATGGGTCGTCCTTCAGGATAGGTTGTAGATCCTTGATGATGTGTTGGAGAGGTTTTAGTTGGGGGCTGAAGTTGATGGCTAGTGGCATTCTGTTATTTTCTTTGTTGGGCCTGTGCTGTAGTAGGTGACTTCTGGCTACTCTTCTGGCTCTGTCAATCTGTTTCTTCACTTCCGCAGGTGGGTATTGTAGTTGTAAGAATGCTTGATAGAGATCTTGTAGGTGTTTGTCTCTGTCTGAGGGATTGGAGCAAATGTGGTTGTATCGTAGAGCTCGGCTGTAGACGATGGATCGTGTGGTGTGGTCTGGATGAAAGCTGGAGGCATGTAGGTAGGAATAGCGGTCAGTAGGTTTCCGGTATAGGGTGGTGTTTATGTGACCATCGCTTCTTAGCACCGTAGTGTCCAGGAAGTGGATCTCTTGTGTGGACTGGTCCAGGCTGAGGTTGATGGTGGGATGGAAATTGTTGAAATCATGGTGGAATTCCTCAAGGGCTTCTTTTCCATGGGTCCAAATGATGAAGATGTCATCAATGTAGCGCAAGTAGAGTAGGGGCGTTAGGGGATGAGAGCTGAGGCTAAATTCAACCTAACCCCATAGTGTAGACCAGGGCTAAGAGTACGTCTACACTGTATCTCAGAGTGTGGCGCCACTAGCCAGCTCAGCTCTGGTGGACAGACATGCACTAGCTCTTCTCCAGTTAGCACACTAAAAATACCAGTGTCGCCCAGGCAGCAGCTCAAGCTAGCCATCCGCGTACAAACCTGCCCAGACCCCATGGCTAAGTATTTGGGAGGTGAGCTCAAACCACTGTCCATGCTGCACCTGGCTATACTACCGTTTTTAGCACACTAGCTCGAGCAGCGCCAGCACAAGTCTGTGTACCAGAAGTGGGAAGCACATCCCTAGCAATGGTGTAGATTTCAGAGTAGCAGCCGTGTTAGTCTGTATTCGCAAAAAGAAAAGGAGGACTGGTGGCACCTTAGAGACTAACCAATTTATTTGAGCATGAGCTTTCGTGAGCTACAGCTCACTTCATCGGATGCAATGAGCTGTAGCTCACGAAAGCTTATGCTCAAATAAATTGGTTAGTCTCTAAGGTGCCACAAGTCCTCCTGTTCTTTTTGCGAATGGTGTAGATGTACCCTAAAATTAGGATTCAAGGCCTGATGCCAAAACCACTGATGTAATGGAAGGTTGCCCACTGACTTGAGTGGGCTTTAGGTCTGGCTTTAAGTGCTACTTAAGGACTGAGGGATGCACCCTTAAATTGGGCAATCTTAGCTCCTGATCAACAGCAATCCACTTCACAAAATAGATTAGCATATACATCACCATTGCCAGGAGAGGCCCAGGTCAGACCTGATGTGGAGACTGAACAACTCCGAACCCCCGACAAAAAAGGAGTCATCAGTTCTGCAGTAAACTCTGTGGTATAAGGGCTTGTCTACATGCAGACACTCAGGAAACTAATCCAAATGAACTAAAAGTGTGAATTTAAAGTGGACTAGTTAAACTGCATAAAACCTTTGTGTGGAGACTCTCATTCAGAATTAAAGTGGCCTTAATTTGGTTTAATCTTAATTTATTTCTAAAGTAAGGGATTAGCTCTCCTGAGGGTATGTCTACACTACGAAATTAGGTCAAATTTGTAGAAGTCAGTTTTTTAGAAATCATTTTTATGTATTCGAGTGTGTGTGTCCCCACACAAAATGCTCTAAGTGCATTAAGTGCATTAACTCGGCGGAGTGCTTCCACAGTACCGAGGCTAGCGTCAACTTCTGGAGTGTTGCACTGTGGGTAGCTATCCCACAGTTCCCGCAGTCTCTGCCGCCCATTGGAATTCTGGGTTGAGATCCCAATGCCTGATGGGGCAAAAAACATTGTCGCTGGTGGTTCTGGGTACATGTCGTCAGGCCCTCCCTCCCTCCCTCCATGAAAGCAATGGCAGAAAATCGTTTCGCGCCTTTTTTCCTGTGTTACCTGTGCAGACATCATACCATGGCAAGCATGGAGCCTGCTCAGCTCACTGTCACCGTATGTCTCCTGGGTGCTGGCAGACGCGGTACTGCATTGCTACACAGCAGCAGCAACCCATTGCCTTGTGGCAGCAAACGGTGAAATAGGCCTGAAAACCATCGTCATCGTGTCCGAAGTGCTCCTGGCCACCTCGGTAAGGTCGGTCAGGAGCACCTGGGCAGACATGGGTTCAGGAACTAAATTAGGAGTGACTTGACCAGGTCATTCTCTTTAGTCCTGCCGGCAGTCCTATTGCACCATCTGCTGCCAGCCAAAGATGTAAAAGATAGATGGAGTGGATCAAAACAAGAAATAGACCAGATTTGTTTTGTATTCATTTGTTCCCCCCTCCCTCCCTCCGTGAAATCAACAGCCGACAATCATTTTGGTGAGGTCTGTCAGGGGCACCTTGAAAAGTTTAATGGAGATTCAGTCCTACCTGAAACACCAGGGAGAGGGATAGCTCAGTGGGTTGAGCATTGGGTTCAGCATTGACCTGCTAAACCCAGGATTTTGAGTTCAATCCTTGAGGGGGCCGTTCTGTGTGACAGTTGTATTTGTTTCTCCTTGATGTAAAGCCACCCCCTTTGTTGATTTTAATTCCCTGTAAGCCAACCCCCTGTAAACCATGTCATCTGTCGCTCCTCCCTCCGTCAGAGGAATGGCAGACAATCGTTCCGCACCTTTTTTCTGTGCAGACACCATACCACGGCAAGCATGGAGCCCGCTCAGATCACTTTGGCAATTAGGAGCACATTAAACACCACACGCATTATCCAGCTGTATATGCAGCACCAGAACCTGGCAAAGCGAAACTGGGTGAGAAGGCGATGTCAGCACAGTGACGAGAGTGATGAGGACATGGACACAGACGTCTCTCAAAGCACAGGCCCTGGCAATGCAGGCATCATGGTGCTAATGAGGCAGGTTCATGCAGTGGAACGCTGATTCTGGGCCCGGGAAACAAGCACAGACTGGTGGGACTGGATAGTGTTGCAGGTCTGGGACGATTCCCAGTGGTTGCAAAACTTTCGCATGCGTAAGGGCACTTTCATGGAACTTTGTGACTTGCTTTCCCCTGCCCTGAGGCGCAAGTATACCAAGATGAGAGCAGCCCTCACAGTTGAGAAGCGAGTGGCAATAGCCCTGTGGAAGCTTGCAACACCAGACAGCTACCGGTCAGTTGGGAATCAATTTGGAGTGGGCAAATCTACTGTGGGGGTTGCTGTGATGCAAGTAGCCAATGCAATCAAAGATCTGCTATCAAGGATAGTGACCCTGGGAAATGTGCAGGTCATAGTGGATGGCTTTGCTGCAATGGGATTCCCTAACTGTGGTGGGGCCATAGACGGAACCCATATCCCTATCTTGGCACCGGAGCACCAAGCTGGTGAGTACATAAACCGCAAGGGGTACTTTTCAATAGTGCTGCAAGCACTGGTGGATCACAAGGGACATTTCACCAACATCAACGTGGGATGGCCGGGAAAGGTACATAGCACTCGCATCTTCAGGAACTCTGGTCTGTTTCAAAAGCTGCAGGAAGGGACTTTATTCCCAGACCAGAAAATAACCATTGGCGATGTTGAAATGCCTATAGTTATCCTTGGGGACCCAGCCTACCTTAATGCCATGGCTCATGAAGCCGTACACAGGCAGCCTGGACAGAAGTCAGGAGCTGTTCAACTACAGGCTGAGCAAGTGCAGAATGGTGGTAGAATGTGCATTTGGACGTTTAAAAGTGCGCTGGCGCAGTTTACTGACTCGGTTAGACCTCAGCGAAACCAATATTCCCATCGTTATTACTGCTTGCTGTGCACTCCACAATATCTGTGAGAGTAAAGGGGAGACGTTTATGGCAGGGTGGGAGGTTGAGGCAAACCGCCTGACCGCTGGTTACGTGCAGCCAGACACCACGGTGGTTAGAAGAGCACAAGAGGGCACGGTGCGCATCAGAGAAGCTTTGAAAACCAGTTTCATGACTGGCCAGGCTACAGTGTGAAAGTTCTGTTTGTTTCTCCTTGATGAAACCCCCAGCCCCTTGGTTCACTCTACTTCCCTGTAAGCTAACCACCCTCCCCACCTCCCTTCGATCACCGCTTGCAGAGGAAATAAAGTCATTGTTGCTTCACATTCATGCATTCTTTATTAATTCATCACACAAATAGGGGGATAACTGCCAAGGTAGCCAGGGATGGGTGGTGGAGGAGGGAAGGTCAAGGCCACACAGCACTTTAACAGTTTAAAACTTTAAAACATATTGAATGCCAGCCTTCTCTTGCTTGGGCAATCCTCTGGGGTGGAGTGGCTGGGTGGCTGGAGCCCCCCCCCCCCCACTGCATTCTTGGATGTCTGGGTGAGGAGGCTATGGAAATTGGGGAGGAGGGCGGTTGGTTACACAGGAGCTGTAGCGGCAGTCTGTGCTCCAGCTGCCTTTCAAGCAGCTCAACCATATGCTGGAGCATATTAGTTTCATCCTCCAGCAGCCTCAGCATTGAATCCTGCCTCCTCTCATCACACTGCCGCCACCTTTCAGCTTCAGCCCTCTCTTTAGCCCACCACTTACTCTCTTCAGCCCGCCACCTCTCCTCCCGGTCATTTTGTGCTTTCCTGCACTCTGACATTGTCTGCCTCCACGCATTCGACTGTGCTTTGTCAGTGTGGGAGGACAGCATGAGTTCAGAGAACATTTCATCGTGAGTGCGTTTTTTTCGCCTTCTAATCTTCACTAGCCTCTGGAAAGGAGAAAATCCTGTGATCCTTGAAACACATGCAGCTGGTGGAGAAAAAAAAGGGACAGTGGTACTGGTAAAAAGACACATTTTATAGAACAATGGGTACACTCTTTCATGGTAAACCTTGCTGTTAACATTACATACATAGCACATGTGCTTTCGTTACAAGGTCACATTTTGCCTCCCCCCTCCCCATGGCTAACAGCAGGGAACATTTCTGTTCAGCCACAGGCAAACAGCCCAGCAGAAACAGGCACCTTTGAATGTCCCCTTAAGAAAAGCACCCTATATCAACCAGGTGACCATAAATGATATCACTCTCCTGAGGATAACACAGAGAGATAAAGAATGGATGTTGTTTGAACACCAGCAAACATACACTGCAATGCTTTGTTCTACAATGATTCCTGACTACGTACTACTGGCCTGGAGCGGTAAAGTGTCCTACCATGGTGGATGGAATAAGGCTGCCCTCCCCAGAAACCTTTTGCAAAGGCTTTGGGAGTACATCCAGGAGAGCCGCGAATGCCAGGGCAAATTAATCATTAAACACGCTTGCTTTTAAACAATTTATACTATTTTAAAAGGTATACTCACCAGAGGTCCCTTCTCCACCTGGCGGGTCCGGGAGGCAGCCTTGGGTGGGTTCGGGGGGTACTGGCTCCAGGTCCAGGGTAAGAAACAGTTCCTGGCTGTCAGGAAAACCGGTTTCTCCACTTGCTTGCTGTGAGCTATCTACAATTTCATCATCATCATCTTCCTCGTCCCCAAAACCTGCTTCCGTGTTGCCTCCATCTCCATTGAAGGAGTCAAACAACACAGCTGGGGTAGTGGTGGCTGAACCTCCTAAAATGGCATGCTGCTCATCATAGAAGCGGCATGTTTGGGGCTCTGACCCAGAGCGGCCATTTGCCTCTCTGGTTTTCTGGTAGGCTTGCCTCAGCTCCTTAAGTTTCACACGGCACTGCTTCGGGTCCCTGTTATGGCCTCTGTCCTTCATGCCCTGGGAGATTTTGACAAATGTTTTGGCATTTCAAAAATTGGAACGGAGTTCTGATAGCACAGATTCCTCTCCCCATACAGCGATCAGATCCCGTACCTCCCATTCGGTCCATGCTGGAGCTCTTTTGTGATTCTGGGACTCCATCATGGAGTCTGCTGATGAGCTCTGCATGGTCACCTCTGCTGATGAGCTCTGCACGCACCTGCAGCTTGCCTCTCTGGCCAAACAGGAAATGAAATTCAAAAGTTCACGGGCCTTTTCCTGTCTACCTGGCCAGTGCATCTGAGTTGAGAGTGCTGTCCAGAGCAGTCACAATGGAGCACTCTGGGATAGTTTCCGGAGGTCAATACCATCTAATTGCATCCACAGTACCCCAAATTCGACCCAGCAAGGCCGATTTCAGCACTAATCCCCTTGTCGGGGGTGGAGTAAAGAAATTGATTTTAAGAGCTCTTTAAGTCTAAAAAAAGGGCTTCATCGTATGGACGAGTGCAGGGTTAAATCGATTTAACACTGCTAAATTCAACCTCAACTCCTAGTCTAGACCATGGCTGAGTGTCCCCCTGGAGACAAGCCCTAAATTATTGAAAAGCTTCAGACTGCTGCTATATTTTGACACAGTAAATGTGGAAGGCCCAGAAAAAAGAGAACTCAGTCTGGCTGATTGGAGCAGGAAAATGGACTTTCTCTTGAAGTGGACACTTGACACTGGAGATACAGCTGAAGATACCACTGAAGAAGAAATGGGATGTTTGGGGTGGGGGGAAAGGGATGCTCAGATGCCAGTGTAAGGAAGGGATCTATTGGATATCTCCTCAACAGAAGACATGTTACAAATGGGAAGAGAGATGCTAAGCAACCCCCCTCAGAAGTGGTGCTTGCATGAATGGGGTAATTAATGGGATGGAGTTGTGGATCTTTAAGTAAGGCTTTTGGGGAAAGGAGAGTGGTCTAGACAGATGAACAAGGCCTTGGGAGTCAGGAATGTTCTAATCACACCAGCTCCTAGTGATTTCTTGTGTGCTCTTGGATAAATCATTTGAGATCCTTCCCTATCTAGGAAATGGAAATAATACTTACTTATGTACCTCTCAGGGTTGTTGAAATAATTGATTAGTTAAGGCCAGATTGTGTCCAGCCCGGCACTTTTTTGCATGGGGTGAGCAGGAAGTTCAAGTTGCTTCCAGCCCTCAACTTTCCAGGCCTGCTGGAAGACCAGGTATAATCACAGTGCTTGCATTTCCAGGGCTTCTGGGAACTAACACCTTCAACAGGTGGGGAGGACAGGGTGAGGGAATGCTGGTCAGTGGATCTTGATTCTGGGCCATCAAGCAGGTTGGGGAGTTCATGCTGTTCTGTTCTACAGGGTTTGGGGACTGATGGCCCGTCAGGTACTTCCTCAGAACTGCAGGATGAATCCTGGAAGATGGCCAGATTTCTTTCCTGGGTTCACACTGCAGCATGGCTCCTCCATACCTAATGTCGTAAGCCATGGCTGAAAATCACAACCTGGCCCTTAATTTCTGTTTGGCACTTTGAATGTGCGGAAAACTATGAGCCAGGTTCAGTCACCCCTACTGGTGTTACATAGCATCTTATTGCGTCCATAGCGCCATTGATTTCAACTGATGATTGCAGTGGGACTACTTGTGGACTAAGACACTGTACAATGTGCATAAAGGTGATAGAGGCTGGCCCTTCATTAAGTATTAACCATTAGCATAATAACAGCATGTCTGCCTTCTGGCAGGTTAGTTTTACAGTTTTATTATTGTGCTTTATGGAACTTTTTATGAATTTTTTTAATTGGAACTATAAGTAAAAGAATTAGGATTCAGTGGATTTTGCAGACACTATTTGAAACTGATTCTGAATTAGATTTAATTCCATTTATTGCTAAAACTTTATACCTCTCCTCTGACTGACTTTGACTTCATCTGTAAATATCTCCAGAGAGTAGTTAAAAGCATCTGCTAGTGAGAATTGATTCAGAAAAAAAGGTAAGCCACAACATGTTTGCGTTTTGACACGCTCATATAATCTTATCTTTATCTCTGTAATAAAGAAAAGTAAATAAATTCTAAGCTCTGTGGGCCAAATTCTGGTTTGACATACAAGGGCTGAAAAGCCAAAACCAGGAGAGGAATCATGGGATAAAATGTGTCGGTTTAAATTCTGACTTCTCTCCAAAACCTCAGGAGATACAGGGATGGATCACTTAAAGATTACCTGTTCTGTTTACTCCCTCTGAAGTACCTGGCATTGGCCACTGTCGGAAGACAGCCTACTGGGCTAGTTGGACCTTTGGTCTGACCCAGTATGGTCATTCTTATGTTCTCCACCAATCTTCCATGGGTGAACACTGGAGGACATTCTGGGACTGAGCTGAGGGGCCAAAGGACATTTAATGCATGTTAACATGGTCCCATGCACCTTCATCTGAGGCAGATTATGCCTTTTACTGGAAAGAGTAATCTATTTAATAAGCTGTGCAAAGGGCTGAAGGCTGCCAAAACATAGACTTACATTAGCAGTGTAATGTAACATGTACCCAAGTGGAGAAGGGCGCAATTACAAAATTTCGTGTCTGGAGCTAGCCTACTATATAGTTTCTTGTCTTTCCAAATCATGCTCAGGTAGAAGAGAAACACTTTCAAATTTAAGGACGGCTTCTTCACAGAAAATGGTGCACTATGTGAATTTTGGTGCAGCATTTGAATAATTGGGATACTAATTTATATGTATGCATGCAGACTTGGAGATGGAAATACTCATTTTGATGTGGCAAGACAGTTATTCCTAGATTCTAACTTAAAGAAGAAATGAGTCACTTGGAGTGAATTGCTTCATGAAGAAGTGGGTGTACTGAACATAGCTTTATATATAAATATTCACAGTTTTTTAGTCCTAGTGTAAGGAATAATCACATATTTTATGATCAATTGAATGAATTAGAATTGGTATTCAATGACTCATTTTTCTCTAGGATACTGAATTTTTCCTCCTACAGTTACCATGAATTATGTTACCCGAGTCCTGGCATCCTTCTTGTGTCTTGAGTGGCCAGGTAGCCTGAGCTGACATGCATAACATTTCACAAAATCTAATACTCTTAAGAGCTCTGACTCCCCTCCCCAATCTCTGACCTGATCACAATTAATTGCTGTTGCTAATTTATCGGAGGCTGCTCCTCCAGCCATCTCAGAACTGATGCCAGTTTATTTCCATCCTTTAATGAGACCATGAAACCGTAAGTAGAGCAGCATTGTCTGTTCCCTCCACATTTGTCTTTCTCCCACAGCCACAAAAAATTAAAAAATAAAAGACTTTTTCTCTGTCCCTAAAATTATCATCAAGGATGGAACCACAGTGATATGCCAGAACTTGCTTCTATGCTTTATAGTTCTTCAGTCATGCTATGAAGGAATACTGGATATTGCCTTATTTCTTCTTTTTGATCTGTTAGTGCAGCTTCTTCTAGGTTTTTAGCCATCCTATGTGATGTGATGAACTAGGAATAATTAGTCAACATTCAAGGACAAAATCAGTCATTTTAGCACTAAGGACAATATGTCATATTTTCACGTGAGCTATAAAAGAAAGAGAAAACCTTATCTTATCAAATGGAGAATAGAAACAGACTGGAAAGAAATTTGATTTTCAAATTTTGAGTATTACAAACCATACAGTTCAAAACTCAAACATAAGTGCTATTTTAACACTATTATCTAGTCTTCAAGGGCCCCAACCTTGCAAACATTTACACATCTGCTTAACTTTAAGTCTCCCTTTGACGTTAATGGGACTACTCACATGCTTAAAGTTAGGCATGTGTATAAGTGTTAGCAGGCTCAAGGCCCTAAATCTACAGCTGTATTCATTTATCATCATCTTCTTTCAAAATGAGGTGGTTTGCTACAACCATGTAATTATGGTAAAATAAGTCACTTGACTGGTAACCAGGAAGAAAGCACATTTTCAGATCACAACCTGCTTGCTATTATGAAGGCACCTGGAGTTTGCTGTAGAACAAGACACACAAAACCAGATAGCCCTCTGTGTCCTGCTCCATCAAAAGTAACCTCATCACAAAAGAAACAGATGTCCCATGAAAGACATGGAAACCTTTTTTCTCTTCAAATGAAAGGCAAACAATTAAATATTGTGTGGTGTTAGCAATGCAAACAACAAAGTAATAGAGCAGTGATCGCAAATAACAATCATGTTGTGCTGTTTTTCATAGATTCCAAGGGCAGAAGGAACTATTGTGATCATCTGATCTGACCTCCTGTATATATGCAATAGAACTTCCCCAAAGTAATTCCTAGAGCAGATCTTTTACAAAAACATCCAATTTTGATTTAAAAATTGTCCAGGATGGAGAATCCACTAAGACCCTTGGTAAATTGTCCCAGTGGTTAATTACTCTCATTGTTAAACTTGTATGCTTTATTTCCAGTCTGAATTTGTTTAGCTTCAGCTTCTAGGCATTGGATCATGTTATACCTTTCTCTGCTAGACTGAAGAACCCATCATTAAATATTTGTTGCCTATGTAGGTATTTGCAGACTGTAATCAAATCGTACCTTAACCCTCTCTTTGTTAAGCTAAACAGATTGAGCTCCTTGAATCTACTGCATATTTTCTAGTCCTTTAATCATTCTTGGGACCCTTCTCTGAACCCTGTCCAATTTATCAACATCCTTCTTGTACTGTGGAAATAGGGTGACCAGATGTCCCCATTTTATAGGGACAGTCCTGATATTTGGGGCTTTTTCTTATAAAGGTTCCTATTACCCCCCCCCCTTGTCCCGATTTTTCACACTTGCTATCTGGTCACCCTATGTTGAAAGCAGAACTGGACACAATATTCCAGAGGTGGTTGCTACTCCTGTGGGAATTCTGCACCAAAAAGTTAAAAATTCAGTGCACATTTTAAAATTCTTCAAATTTTATTTGTCAAAATAACACTATGTAATCACACCAGTTTCAATTATTTTGGTAATTTATTTCAAAATACCAGTCAGCAAGTATGTCTGAAACAATACAGACACACAAAAATTCCCCCAGGAGTAGAGTTATAGAAACCCATATGACAATCCAGTTCCTGCTTCTCTGCTCCCTCCCCCACAGAGCCCAGCTGCACACCCCCACCCCTCCCACAGAGCCCAGGTGTGGCCCCCCCCCAGCCCAGGCACTCACATTCCCTACCCTCCTAGAGCCCAGGGATCCAGAGGGAGCAACAGCCTGATGCTGGGTCCTGAGCTTGCACAGAATTTCCTGCAGACTGTTGCCTCCTTACTTCAGGGCAGGCTGGGAACTGCAGCTGCTGGAACCCTCCAGTTCCCTCCCCCTCGTCTTGTCTTCTATTTGTGAGCTGGGGTCTGCCACATCCAGCAGTCCCCAGTGGCAGCCAATTTCTGTCAGGAAAAAAAGGAAATTCTGCGCACCTAACATTAATTTCTGCAAAATTCTGTATTGTGCAGTGGCACAGAATTCCCCCAGGAGTAGGTTGCACCAGTGCCAAGTACAGAAGTAGAATAGCCTCTCTACTTCTTGTGATTCTCCTGTTTAATCATCCAAGGATTACATTAGCCTTTTTTACCACACCATTGCTCATGTTCAGCTGACTATCCACCACAACCTACAAGTTTTTTTCAGAGTCACTCTTTCCTGAGATAGAGGCCCCATTTTGTAATTATCACCTATAGTCTTGTATACATCTAAAAACAAAGAAATTAAAGTGTGTGTTGTTTGCTTGTACCCATCTTACTAAGTGATCCAAAGCGCTCTGTATTAGCCACCTCCCCTCTTCATTATTTGTCACTCCCCCAATTTTTGTGATCTGAAAGCTTTATCAGTGGGTTTAGTGTTTTCTTCCAGGTGACTGATAAAAATGTTAAATAGGGTAGGGCCAAGAACTGATCTCTGCAGGACCCCATCAGAAACACACCCCTTCAGTGATGATTCCCCCTTTGCAATTACATTTTGAGACCTATCAGTTAGTCAGCTTTTAATCCATGTGATGTTCATTTTATATTGTTCTCATTTTTTAATCAAAATGAGATTCCAAGTCAAATGCCTCACAGAAATTTAAGTACATTATATCAACACTGTTATCTTTATCAACCAAACTAATAATCTCAAAGATAGATATCAAGTTAGTTTGACAGCATCTATTTTCTATAGACCCATTTTGATTGGCATTAATTACATTATCCTCCTTTAAATCTTTATCAAGTCCTGTATCAGCCACTCCATTATCTTGCCTAGGATCGATGTCAGACAGAAGATCTTAATATTACGCTGGTCATCCCCTTTACCCTTTTTAAATATTGGCACATTAGTTTTCTGTTTAATAGCCTGTCATTCTAGTTCTTGTAGAAAATGTGGCAAAGGCAGAATTTGCATGTTAATTATAAAAACATCTTTCCAGTATTAGAATATGTCATAAATAGAGGCCTGTGCACTAGTGGTATTTAAAAATATTATGCTGTGGGCCTAAAATCTTAGGCAGGCAAATGTAGATGAGGTGAAATTCACTGCCCTCATATTGGGGAGTTGTATTTGGGCTATGTGGGTGGAGTGCAGGGAGGTGAAGTTAACTTCACAAATCCAGGGTCATAGCTTCTACCTGTGGCACTATAAATAATCTGGAAAAAGGGGTAAATAGTGAGGTGGCAACATTTGCCGCTGATACAAAACTACACAAGATAGTTAAGACCCAGTAGACTGAAGAGCTACAAAAGAATCTCTCAAACCTGGGTGACTGGGCAAAAAAATGGCAGGTGAAATTTAATGTTGATAAATGCAAAGTAATGCATATTGGAAATCATAATCCCAACTATACATATAAAATGATGGCATCTAAATTAGCTGTTACCACTCAAGAAAGTTTTTGACATCATTGTCAATAGTTCTCTGAAAACATCCACTCAGTGTGCAGCAGCAGTCAAAAAGCAAACAGAATTCTGGGAATAATTAAGAAAGGGATAGATAATAGGACAGAAAAATATCATGTTGCCTCTGTATAAATCCATGGTATGCCCACATCTTGAATACAGTGTGCAGATGTGGTCACCCCAATCTCAAAAAAAAATATATGGGAATTGGAAAAGGTTCAGAAAAGGGCAAGAAATTATCAGGGGTATGGAACAGCTTCCATATGAGGCAAGATTAATAAGACTGGGACTTTTCAGCTTGGAAGAGAGACTGCTAAGGAGAGATATGACTGAGGTCTATAAAATCATGACTGGTATACAGAAAGTAGATAAGGAAGTGCTGTTTACTATTTCTCATAACAGAAGAACTAGGAGTCACCAAATGAAGTTAATAGGCAGCAGGTTTAAATCAAATAAAAGGAAGTATTTCTTCACACAATGCAAAAATCCACCTGTGGAATTCCTTGCCAGAGGCTGTTGTGAAGGCCAAGACTATAACAGGGTTCAAAAAAGAACTAGATAAATTCATGGAGGATAGGTCCATTAATGGATATTAGCCAGGATGGGCAGGAATGGTGTCCCTTGCCTCTGTTTGCCAGAGGCTGGGAATGAGTGACAGGGGATGGATCACTTGATGATTACCTGTTCTGTTCATTCCCTCTGGGGCACCTGGCACTGGTCACTGTCAGAAGACAGGATAGTGGGCTAGATGAATCCTTGGTCTGACCCAGTAGAGCCATTCTTATGTTCTAATGCTACTGAATAAAAACTTGAAACTAATACTGCTCTGTAGTCCTGGTACACCACATGGAATACATCATACAGAAATCTCCTCTTCAAAGGTTAGGGAAGCTTACAAAAAATAAAAGTGAGGAAAAATACAAAAGAGGACCAAAAATGATACAAGGATGGGCCAGTTCAAGAAGACACATCAAGAAATATGAAACATAAGAAAGCATCTAGAAAAAAATTGAGAGAACTATAATCAAACTATCTGCAGGTATTTATAAAGGGGATCATTCACAAACCCATAAGAAGTTAAGAAATGGCCTAAAGTTATCTTATGGAAAGAAAATTTTAGGTTCCATATTAGGTAGCATTAACACATAGAACAATTGGTTAGTACGCCAGACAGTATTTGCAGTGGCTAGCTAAGACATCAGTAGGAATGAGGCAGTGATTAGTTCTTCAAAATGCAAGCAGTGAATTTACATGACTATAGGTTTTTCTGAACCTACTATTCAGAATCCTGTTAAAAATTGCCAGCCAGCCAGCCTTAGCTTTCAGAAGAAGTTAGTCTAGTCTGATAACACTAAACAATCTACAGGTGTAGAATAGCAATTTCATAGGATCTGTTTTGACCACTTCCCAATTATAAAAATAACCAAGACAATATTTGTGATAATTTATTATTGCACTTGTAAGCATATAAACTGCATTACCAGATGTTTTGAGCAAGTAAAACTAAGGCTTTTAACTTCATGAACTACTGGAATATTTCCTGGTTTAGGATTTTCAGAATGTTACTAAAAAGGAAATAAGAAAATGTTGCTAGAAAATATTGCTATTAAGAAAAGGCTAATAGAATAGAAAGTGTATTTCCATATTAAGGCCTCCTTTCAGCAAAGCACTTCAGCACTTGCTTAAGTTTTATCATGTCTATTGGCCCCTAAATGTACAAGCTGACTATTTGGGTTAGAGGGTATAGATTCTCACCAGAAAGCAACCAACTAAAAATGTGCTCAGCTGTTTAAACACAATAGATAAAGTTTTCCTCTCAGTTTGTACCAGTTCAACTCTACTGATTTTGCAACAGGCACTATCTTAAAGTGGTTAGAAAGATTCTGCACCATAACAATTTTATTACCTTTATCATCAATGAAATATGAATCGCTGAACCAAAATGCAGTTTGCTATTAAATCAGATGATGGGGATATCATCTCATTGGAACACTTAAGGTATAGTTAATACTGATTTTAGGCTCCCCTGCATAACTAATGAGCTTTTATAAATCTTCACCTGAAAAAGAAACCCCACTATAAATTAAAATTCCACTATATTGACAACAGCTCCACTTCATATATCTGAAAATTTTATTTAACAGCCACAACCGTTCAGAATAGTTACATCATGGCTTTGAAATATGATTGCCCACAGCTATGCAGTCCACTGAAATACTACAAAACAGGGAATAGAAAAAAACTGGAGAGTAGAGGAGCTTTGTTCGCTAAACTGAGCTGGTTTGTAGCAAGCTCCAACCCAGTATGGAGACAATGTCCTCATGCTTTCTCGTAGATTCTCTTACACTTGCAACCATTCATGTCGCATTCCTGGAAAACAAACAAAGAAATTAATTCAGTAGTGTATGAAAACTGCTGGCCTAGCCGGGGGTCCAGGCCCCTCTGGGGGGCCACAAGCAAGTTTCAGGGGGTCCACCAAAATAAACCAGAGAGCAGGTCTAGCATTAGTTCACTGGGGCCCAGGGCAGAAAGCAGAATCCCAAGTCCTGCTGCCCAGGGCTAAAGCCAAAGCCTGGGCAACTTAGCTTCACAGGGCTCCCTGTGGTGTAGGGCCCTGGGCTATTGTCCTGCTTGCAACTCCCTAAGGCCTTTTAATCTACTGAAAACCAGTTGTGGCACAGGTGAGCCATGGAATTTTTATAGTAGGTTGGGGGGGGCCTCAGAAAGAAGACTGTTGAGAACCCCTGATATAGGCTAAATTACTGAACACAGGGATGCAGATGGCAGTTTAAAATAGATGAGTCTTTTAAAAGTTAGATTCCTGCTATAGTCTAAGTAGTCAATGATCAGAAGTAGGAATGCACTCACCACCACCAGTTTCCCATCCTCTATCTTCCGTGTTATTGTGGTCTCCTTGCCATCCCACTGCTGGAGCTGAGTCAATGTGTTACCATTTAAGTTGACAATAGTCTGCAAAGAAAAGCAGGACTTAAATATTGTCCTCAGTTTCTTGAAGGGGAGGTGATACTCCCACACTACTCCAAGGCTCTACTGAAGTCAATAGGAGTTTTGCCACTGACTTCAGTAGGGCCAGGATTTCACTCAAAATTTCTCATGGCTCCTGTTCTTCTTCCATTACTTTGCTCTTGTTCAGTCACTGCTTTGGCACATTTATACATGAAACATGACTTCAACAACATGCACAATTTAAGTGAACAAGACCTGCTGAGTGTGCCAAGTTAGTCTCCTCAGACATGTGCTTTGGCTTTTTGGATCGTCTACATTTGAATGTAGCACTTGGCACATGTGTTGCCAGTGCATGGTGAGGGATGGGAGGGTCTTGGCAAGTGGTCAGCATTCACACAAGGAGATAATTGGAATGAGAGAATCCTATGAAGAGGGAATAATCTCTCTTCACCCTCCACCTCCTCCCAGTCAAGTTGGAAGCTACTTGAACTCTTGTAAAGACAGGGAATATGGAGTCTGAGTCACATTTAATTTACTCCCTATATAGGTTATTCCACTTGTTATGCAAATTGTGAGATTGGATCACCAGATTAGTTATTGGGCCATATCCTGCTCCAATTAAAAATCAAAAGGCTTTTTTGACATTGAAGTTAATGAAAGTGAAGTTCGGCCTTTGGTATTTTTAGCATGGGTCTGGAGGGCTGCCAGTTTTATCATCCCAAGGTGTGTCACTGCAAATGATTAACCAAACATATCAGGCTTTATTTGGTTTCAGTATTTTACCATTTGTAGACTGGTTAGTCCATAAAAATTGATGGATTTCAATGGGGCTTGATGACAACAGAGGTACCCACCCACCAACAGAGCAGGGTACTACTCAACATGAGAGAGAGTGGGGGGAAACTGGGTCCCTAAATAGAATTTATATCTGTAACCCAGCCACTCCAGTGGACTGGGTGTATTCAACGGAAAAAACCTCTTGTACTAACCTGAACTTTCCTGCCGTCTAATGTATTTTCCTCACATTTCTCACCCAGCTTGAAGCTGAGCTGTGACGATTTAAGGGTGCTTTCTGTTTTTATGGTGATTGTATCTCCATTCTTGATGATGTATACATTTGGTTTGGCTATGCCCCCCATTTTCCTCAGGGCTGAATTCACACCTACAGAGCAAGAGCAACAGTGTATCAGAGGGGACAGTTAAACACTAAGCCCACATAGAGGATCCCTTTTAATTATCTAGGGCAAGGAAGGAGAAGTTCATTTTGCAGACTCATTCATCCTGAATACTCCTGAGATCTAAATTGAATCTCTTTCTCCCCCTATAGGACCTGCAGGTCTCCTGAAAAGCAGTATCTCTGTTCATACAAATGGATGTGGAAGGTGGAAAAGGGGAAATAAGCTGTAAAGTAGTGTTACAAGAAGATTGTGTTCAAATTTAAGTGAACTGTTTAAAAAGTTCTCCAGCTGACTTTTCAAACTATAAAATTAATCCACTTTCATATTTACATTTAAATGTATATTATATAGATGTATTTCTTCTAACTTACTTATGGAACACCCAGCTGTCACTCTAGACATGTGTGTAAAATAATAAAATGCACATTTTCAGACCAATGTCAAAAGTATTAAATCCCCCCAAACTAGAAGACTCCCCTCTGCAGAAAAAAGCTTAAGGGAAAAATATGAGCTTTGGAGCATGACTTGAAATTCAACAAAGTAGGACTTTAGGACACTATTAAAGGAAGCACTTGAGGTCGCTTCATCAAAGCACCTCGCCTCCAGCCCCCTCTTGATTAATCCAGTGAGTGCTTTACCCAACTCAACAGGTTTCAGGCTTTGGGGTTACTCAGGACTTTCACCATGCAGGGCTTGATACAGCAGCTATTAATCAGCCATTTACATTGCAGCCAACAATAAACTGGAAGCCAATGCATAGCTCCAGGGTGAAATTCTTTCTGCAATAAGTGTCACTAAGTCAGTCAGAAGCTGCAGTCTGTAGTAGCTGTAGTTTGAATAGTCTTCAAGTACCCTCACATACAGCACAGTGCAGCATTCCAAAATGGGGGGAGGGATAGCTCAGTGGTTTGAGCATTGGCCTGTTAAACCCAGGGTTGTGAGTTCAATCCTTGAGGGGGCCATTTAGGGATCTGGGGCAAAAATTGAGGATAGCTCCTGCTTTGAGCAGGGGGTTGTACAAGAGGATCTCCTGAGGTCCCTTCCAACTCTGATATTCTATGATTCTATGAAGCTGATAAGGGCATACATTACTGTGGTGAGATCTGCATCCAGAACAGAAGGGCCTGGATCCACAAAGGCATTACAATGCTCAGTATTACAACAACTAGAAAAAAATTACAGGAACATGCTACAATCCACAAAGCCCGAGTTAGGCACCTAGGCTCCCAATACAATGGATGGGGAGAGACAGGTGCCTTCAAATGCAATCCACAAAAGCCAGCATGCTAGGCAGGCAGCTACCTAAGCTAGCCATTGGGAGATGCCCAAGAGAGGGTTGTGTACTAAGCCCCTCCTGGCTCATCAAGATAGGTGCCTAAGTCCAGGCTGTAGGGAAGTAGCTATCTTTGCTTAGCAATAGTGATCCATGAACAGGAAGCCGATGCCTAGAGTCAGGTGGCTCCAGTACCTAAACTGTTTCTTGCAGGAATGGGTTAGGTGCCTGCCTTGCTGTGCACAAAAAGAGCTGGAGGAGGAGCCCACTTAATAGCTTTAGCTCAGTAGTTAGAGTACTTGCCTGGGAAGTGGGATATACAGGTTAAATTCCCCACTCTGCCAGAAGCAGGGGAAGAAAGGACTGGAACAGGGGCTGCCCACTCTCCTGTTGAAGCTGCTCCACGGTGGCAAAATAATGAAAGAGTGATTGGAGCAAGGGAACTGGCCTGGGCTATCCCACATGGGTACTCTAACCACTGGACTAGAGAATTATTCTGTCTCTGGCCCAATGACTATATAAGTATTTATACTCAGTGAAACCTCATTTGGGGGGTGGAGGGGAGGAAGCAGTACAGAGAGAGAGACACAGACACTCTGCAGCATAGGCGCCAACTTCTACTGGCACCAGTGGGTGCTTGACCCCCCCTCTGCCCTTGACCCTACCCCAACTCCACCCCCTCCCTGCCCCTATTCCAACTCCTTCCCCAAATCCCCACCCCCACACCTCCCCCCTGGAGCTTGCTACAGCTGTTTGGCGGCAGCAAGCGCTGGGAGCTAGGCAGAGGAGCGGTGATGCAGTGTGCTGAGAGGAGGAGGCGGCGGCGATGTGGGGCAGGGAGCTTGGCTGCCAGTGGGTGCAAAGCACCCACTAATTTTTCTCTGTGGGTGCTCCAGCTCCGAAGCTACCATAGAGTCGGCGCCTATGCTCTGTAGTCTAGTGGTTAGGGCTCCCATCAGGAAGGCAGAAGAGCCAGGCAATCTTGAGACCCAATCATGACACAGGTGGAAGTGGAAATATCATTGAAGAACCAACTCTTTGTAATGTTAAAATTGTAGGTGGGGTCTGAAAATGTGAAACTGTGGCTTGTTGACAGACATGAACTGCTCTGAAGGTAATATTTAGAGCTGATCATCTGGACAGGAACAGTAGAAGGAGCTCTGTTAAGTGCTAACAATTCCTTGCAGACTATATTTAGAGCCATTCACTCTTTCAAAACTATATTCCTAGCAAAATCTGCATTCAATCTTGCAAGTTATTCAGATTTAAAATCTAAATTCACACGGAGCCTAAATATGCCCTATGCTAACTTAAATATGCTTTTAAAAAAAGGGTTGATAAACATGTTAAGGGTGGTGATAAAAAAAATAAGTCAGAATTCAGGCTGATACCTCTTTTCACACTTGTTTTCTGGGGGCGAATGGGTGGGGAAGAGAGACTGACATGAGCTAAGGACCTAGTGTGTTCACTTTAACTTTAAAATTTTCCAAGTGTGTGGTTGACTTGTACCACAAACAAGAGTTATATTTTGTACTTCACAGAGACTGTCTTTGCAAGGTCTGATTTTAAGATCTTGATTTAGATTTTTTTTTTTTGGAAACAAACATTGCCTGTCCCCACTCTTGTTTAATGTCATAAGCTGCATAGCAGGAAGTTGTATTGCTTTGCTATGAATGTTTACAATATCATAAGCTGCACTATCTTGTTATGAGGCAATTTTTTAAAAAGTTTTTTGAATTCTTTATGATTTAGGGTAGGATTTTCAAGAGTGCCTATAGGAGTTTTTTTGAAAAAACTTACCTTAACTCTTAATTTTGCTGTCTCTGGCTTGCAGTACAATCTGTCACAGTACAGCAAGTGGCTTGGCAAGGAACAATCACACCACATTGTGCTGCAGTAAGGCCATTAAACTGTTGTAGCCAAATGTACATTTTCCCCCCAGGCTAATTACTCTTTCGTTATTTATCCACAGGGGAAGAGCTTCAATGAGGGCACCTCATATCGGAATATCCCATAACTCATCTTGAAAACATGAGCCCAAAAGATTCAAAACCCATTAGGGAAATTAGAAGGACCCCAACAGTTTTTTAATTCAATCTCAGAATTGGGAGGAGGGGGGCTCCCTTGAGATTTTTGAACAGTTGAGATTGGTAATTAACTTAAACTGGGAGGAAATTTTCAAGGAAGAAAATACTTGGGCTAGAAAGTGAACTAACTGGTGGTGCTACCACTGGAACGGTTAAGGAATACAGATACATTTTACATCTAGCAATAGAAAGTCTCTTCGATGGCATTTTGTATCCCAGTAGCAGCTGCATTGATATAACCCCTTCTGATAATCTACTATCAGACAAATTCAGGTGAGAGCATTACAGTGCAAATTTAATAGAAATTAGGAAGAAGCTGATATTTCCTACTCCATTCTCTTCTCATGCTATCATTTACCCACCTGCACTTAACACTAAAGACTGTCATTTAGCTGAAAGCCTGCCTGCACATACACAGGTTTCCAATCTATTATTGGAATGTTAACATAAGGAACTGTGATTCTAGTCAGTTTCAATACAGTGTGCTCTGATTTTGCAGATTTAATGCACAACACAACCTCCTCTCAAACCAGATAATATGCAAGCTACTTTGAATTTCTTATTGTTATAAACAAGGTGTATATACCACTGAGTCCCAATCGGCTCTCACTTCCACTGATGTAAGTCTGGAGAAATTCCAGTGAGTTATTTCAGTGGAACCGAGAGCAAATTATGGTCCAGGGGCTTAGACATTCAGCAAACCACGAGGTTACAAGTGCCTCACAGCAGATGCTTTGTTTAGGCAATGAATGCCTAGATGTATTGGTGCTCCCCATCTCAGGTACAGTATAATAAAGACTAACATGCACACATGTTCATTTTCTTCGTTGGATAGATTTTGTTTTCTGTTCTTCTCCTCTTTCCCTAACCCCAGGGCAGGACCAAAACCAGTCCACGAGGTCCCCTCCCCAGGAGGGTGTGCTCTGCCCAGCATCAGCTTAGCCATGAGGGGAGAGAGGCTCTTGCTATTCAAGCCATTGCTCCAGGTCGCAGGGCTGCTTTTATGTTGTCGCCCTGGGAATTGTCTCCTTTCGCTTTAGTTAGCGATCTAGTCCTAGGCGGCTCCTAGCATCAGGCACTGAGACGCCCCCGCAGACCTTGGACAGAGCATCTGAAGACGCCAGGCACAGAGCTTTAGAGCCCAGACGAACTAGCAGAGTGGAGCGAGCGCCGGGGGCCCAAAGAAGGGGCACCTTAAATCTTAGGTCCTTACCCTCCCCCCACCCATCTCCAGGATCATACAGACAATACTAATAAATTACACATAGGTACACAAGAGAGCGCGTTTTCTTCTTCCAGCGGGCAGCAACAATGGGATTTAGGGAGACAGTCATCGACATCAGAGGCCACCAAACCTCATTTCCTTCCCCCAAACTTAACAGCCAGGGAGGTCCTGAATGAAAAGTCCTCGCTGCCCAGAGTGGCTGGCGGGCGGAGAGAAGGGACAGGACATTCCTTTGTTTTCTATCCAGGAGCAGAAGTAGCGAGCCCCAGCACCGAGCCCGCCGGCCACCTCCCCCTTCCCCTCCCTCCGGCGAGGATCGAGGCTATTAATCCCGCACCGTCTCTCTGCCCCGCCAAGGCTTCCTTACCTAATTCCTTCATGTACTCATCAAAGCCTTCGGTGGAGACGAGGGTCCACTTGCCTACAAAATCCTCGATGCTCATGGTGCCGGCTCGCCAGGAGGTGTCCGCAGGCGCTGGAGGCTGGAGGACGCTGTAGGCTGCGGAGGGGGGACGGAGGGGCCTTTATCCAGACGCCGCGAAACACGCGCTGCCGAGGAGAACCAATGGGGACCGGCAACGTCAGGGATTCCGACTCCCGGCCCTCGCCCGCTTTGCTCATCAGCCCCCGGGACAGCAGAGTGGGGTGAGGTTCGCGCCGCCGCCCGCCAGGAGAGCGCCTGCCCCGTCAGCGCCTGCAAGCAGAGACCTGCTGCCGGGCGGGCGCGGGGAGACGAGCTGGCACTGCTGCCGCCTTGCCAAAGGACAGTGCTCCGGCTACTGGAGCCCGAAGGAAGAGTGCACCTGCTCCCAGGTTTCCAGCGCAGCTCCCCCCCCCCCCCCCCCGCGCATCTGCAGCCCGAAAAGGGTCACACCGGGGAAAAGTTTCAGAGTAACAGCCCTGTTAGTCTGTATTCGCAAAAAGAAAAGGAGGACTTGTGGCACCTTAGAGACTAACCAATTTATTTGAGCATAAGCTTTCGTGAGCTACAGCTCACTTCATCAGATGCATATCGTGGAAACTGCAGCAGACTTTATGTATACACAGAGAATATGAAACAATACCTCCTCCCACCCCACTGTCCTGCTGGTAATAGCTTATCTAAAGTGATCATCAGGTGGGCCATTTCCTGCAAAAATCCAGGTTTTCTCACCCTCCACCCCCCCACACAAATTCACTCTCCTGCTCCTGATAGCCCATCCAAAGTGACAACTCTACACAATGTGCATGATAATAAAGTTGGGCCATTTCCTGCACAAATCCAGGTTCTCTCACCCCCTCACCCCCCTCCCAAAAACCACACACACAAACTCACTCTCCTGCTGGTAATAGCTCATCCAAAGTGACCACTCTCCCTACAATGTGCATAATTAAGGTGGGCCATTTCCAGCACAAATCCAGGTTTTCTCACATCCCCCCACCCCCATACACACACAAACTCACTCTCCTGCTGGTAATAGCTCATCCAAACTGACCACTCTCCAAGTTTAAATCCAAGTTAAACCAGAACATCTGGGGGGGGGTAGGAAAAAACAAGAGGAATTTTTATGCAAGAGGCTACCTTGCATAATGACACAGCCATCTGCATCCTGCCAGTTTGGGTTACCAAGCCCCCAAAGTGTCCCACAATCACTATAGTGAATAAGTGCCGCGCACACACACACACAAACGCACACAGGCGTCCAGGCCCTGGGGCCTACTGCAGCACCAGTGCCGCAAAAACCCCTGATCCAGCACCTGCGTCCTGCTGGATCCAGCCAGATCTTGGCCCTAAGACTCCAGATCGTAGTGACTAACTAAACATGTCTAGCTGCACCTGGACCGTCCTGCATTCTGGCAAACGAATGCCACAAAAATGCAGAATCTAGCGCATGGATCCTACTAGAGCCACCCAATTTTGGCTCACATTCCAAGGCCTGAAAAAAGAACAAGTGTAGCTGCTCTTACTGCACCAGAAAATCCAGCACAAACTGATGCAAAACCTGGATCTTGCACCTGGATCCATGGAGCTTTGCAATTTCTGGTTCTGACCACCAAACTGTATGATTTGTTATTAATCATTTTTTATGGTAGTGCCTGAAGATCAGCCAAGAATGGGTTGTGCTAGGCACTGTACAGATACAGAATAGTAGACAGTCCCTGCCCAAAAGAGCTTACAATCTACATCTAAATAGAAAACAAGGATAGCCATTCCTACTACACTGGAAAAATTGAACTCCTCATTCATCCCAGCCTAATAACACTGGAAAAATGCACTTCTGATACCTGGGCCTTGCCAATTTTTAATGACAATGCTCCCAAATTCTACTAAATAGACAAAACAGAGCAGCTATTAGCTACCCACCACAAAAACATGTATCTGGCACCTCGACACTACTGAATCAAGCTAGTTTTTTGTTCCCAAAATTCTACCAGCTAAGTAGAGGAGTGCAACTGTTTCAGTTCCACTAAAAACTACAGATCCCAAATGCATCCCTACTCAAAAGCACCCCAAAGATATATGCAAGTTCTGGAGTGGCTGGATCATACCACCTTTTTGGCCCCATGCTATCAAAACAGACAACACATGGTGTCACTCCTACTTGACCGGAAAAATCCATGCTCCAGCAAATCTCAAGATGCACCAGGGTCGGAGTGTTTGGGTGCAGTAGAAGCAGCTACGCTTGTTTTCTATTAATGCCATGGAATTTAAAGTTGAGGATCAAAAATTGAATGAATATAGCAAGATCCCTGTGCTGGTTCTGGGTTTTTGCACCAGGATACCTCAGGGTTCTGAAGTGTTCTGGTGCAGTTGGAGCAACTGGTCTTGTTCTCTCTTTAGGCATTAGAATTTGCTGCAAAGCTAATCCATGAAGCTAGCTGGAAAATTTTGAAATTCCAAATTATTCATTGAAAAAAGGGACATATTTTTCACCAAAAAATCATCCCATTTTTTTGACCAGTTCTTGTAATCAACCAGGTTTTTTTGTTTGTTTGTTTTTTTTAAAAAGAACCTGTACAAATCCAGTTGTTCAATCCCATTTGGGGGGAGGGATAGCTCGGTGGTTTGAGCATTGGCCTGCTAAACCCAGGGTTGTGAGTTCAATCCTTGAGGGGGCCATTTAGGGATTTGGGGCAAAAATTGGGGATTGGTCCTGCTTTGAGCAGGGGGTTGGACTAGATGACCTCCTGAAGTCCCTTGCAGTCCTGATATTCTATGATAAACCAAACAAGCAGTACAATATTCCCTTCCTGGGGGCACTGGGTTGTCAGTTACTGCTCTATATGTCCTTAATCTTCAGTAACTCTATTTTTAAGAATATGTGAATAATGTCTACTCATAAGAAAGCAAGTCACATTATTTTTTGTCATTAAATAGCTAACTTTAAACATAAACACTTCAGTTTCCTTCCTCTTTGATTTTTCTTGCTTGCGCAAGTGGATCTGAGTGGGTTTTAAATTAGCCTGATGTTTGCTATCTATTTCATGTCACAGCAGCTACTGTGCTGTCAGTTTGGTAGTCTTGATTTCAAAAAGGATAAATTAAAAACCATCTGATTACAGATCAAACAGACCATCTGTTAGTCACAATCTTTAATGTATTGGGAAGCACTGAGTCTTCTTTCTTGTGACTGAGCACAAGACGGCAGGATACGCCTCCCTAGAAGCAGAAATCCTGCCTTTACTATACCATTGCAAAATATTAATTCCTGATCCAGGACTTCTGAAGTCCTGTCTGCAAAGGGTTTACGTGCTCATAGACTTCTGCTTCACCCCCTTGGCAATACAACAGGGGAATGGAAAACACTCTATTTCCATCTAGTGGTGAGACAATACTCCTTTACCTGAAATGTAGGTATACAGCTAGAGATCTAGTTACCCGTGTATCTATAGTGATGACAATTCTTGTAATTTTAGCATAAGTCTTATGATATTTGGTGTTTTTCTTAAAGTCCCAGCTCCAGCAGTCATGGGAATATGGGAGAATCTTAGCTTTCATTTTTAAAAAGTGTCTAGCCCCACTAGTTTGCAAAGAAAGCTTGAAAATCTAACCCAACTGTACCCTAAGGCACTAAGGACAAATACAAATTATCCCAATTTTTAAAGTAAATCAAATGCATTTTAAGATAGTCCTGTGATTTTTCAGGGGAAATGCTGTCTAATGATTTTTAAATATTTGGGATAGGCATTGTTAAATTGTATCTATATCTCCAATAGTCAAACTTAAAAAAAATTTCCTTGACCTGGGAAATACTGCTGGAACTGGTGATAGCTCAGACAAGAGAAGATACTTTGTAATGTGACCAATGTAGATGTATCTTTCTGCACACACGTGCATTGCGCTGCAACATATTATTTATGTTTGATTACTTTACATAATGTTGATATTGGCCAAACATATCAAATATGGGTGAATGACTTTAGGCACCTAAATAAAAGTGGCTGCATTTTCAGAAATGCAGAGCTCTCATTGGCTCCCACTCAAATTTCTCTTCAGATTTCTCTCTATAAATCCTTATTCAAGTCCGAGTTCGGGTTGGCATCAAGTTCGGACTACCTTAGAAAGAACCCCTCTCTACTGGCCAGCTTCCTCTCCACTTCAGCCACAACCAAGGGGAAGGAAAATCTCTACGTTTACAGTGGAGCACAATGAGGCCAATCCATGTGCCAAGTGTTACAGTTCTAGTCTGGGTAGGATGAGCACTTTGAGAGTGTAACGGACCTGAAATTCTGGATGTGTCTCTTGTCGATCAATATTGTCCAAGAGGAATAGAATAGAATCAAATTCAGTGCAAAGAAACTACATAGCCAAAATTAGAGACAACATTTTGACAGCTTGGGCACAGCCACAGAGGGATAGTACAGAAGCATGTTGACCCCAAATAGGCAGGTTCTGCTTGACTTGCGTACGGGTGGGGAGTAATTTTGTTGTTTATCACAGCAAGGGCAGAAGGTGGGGAAAGGATGCAAAGAGCTCTTCCCTCTACACAAGACACCTGTGTATGATTCAGAGAGATCATGGACTTTGACTGCAATAAGAGCTGGGAATTGGGGCCAGCTAGCATTACTGGCAGATGAGGTTTCTTCTAATGTGACCATAGTCTCACTTCCTGCATGCCAGCCAAGGGAGGAATTAACGTCTTTCAAAATTACAATAGATGCTGCTTGGGCAGGGCACCTCCTCTCCATCTGCAACATATTGCTGGCTTGTTATGTGAGGCATAATTCTGTCCCAGATGTTGCCTCATTAAAATGCCCATCTACTTAATGTGGGAGGAACCTGTATAAAGTGGCAATCTGATAGTGTTATGCGTGGGCTTTATTGGGCAAGAGAGAAGGACTTTCTTTTCCCTGATGTCTAAAGAAATGGCCAAACTCTTTCTATACCAGACTCCTTATAGATGTGCGGTGGGTCAGCACCTATTGAAGCCTTGAAAAATTGTCCAAAAATATTAACAGCACAAACAAAATCTACTCACCTGCCCTTTAGCGGTAAAAAAGCTAATAGCATTCTACTAGGCCATCGAAAAAAGTTACTCACTTCTCCTGCTCCGTGAGTAAGAAGAATTTTGCAAGGCTGACTGTTTCTATTTCATATTGTGTCTGGGTGGTACTCTCTTGCCAGCTATGTAGTCACTGAGCTAACAAGATGAAACATGCTGATGTTACACAGCTGATGTGGGGTAAGCCTTACTCAGTTCAAAAGTTATTGCGATACTACATTGGGAACTGTGAAGCTATGTGTGACCCTTGACATTTGCATGTCAATACTCTCACTATCCTTTAGTTTACAGATATTTCAGTAGTGTCTGAGCTCTGGGAAGAAGCTGAAAGATTTGGGTGTGATTCTGACTGCAGTGGGTTTTATGTGTAAGTAGGGCCCTACCAAATTCATGGCTATGAAAAATGCATCACGGACCATGAAATCTGGTCTCCACTGTGAAATCTCCTTGTGTACTTTTACCCTATACTCTACAGATTTCACGGGGGAGACCAGCATTTTTCTCACATTAGGGGTCCCAACACAAAAAGGGGTCACAGGGTTACT
This sequence comes from Lepidochelys olivacea, assembly GCF_965140295.1. Classification (NCBI taxonomy): domain Eukaryota; kingdom Metazoa; phylum Chordata; order Testudines; family Cheloniidae; genus Lepidochelys; species Lepidochelys olivacea. The sequence continues at coordinate 52,602,463 of NC_140412.1, forward strand.
GAAGGGGGGTCACGGTATTGCCACCCTTACTTCTGCACTGCCTTCAGAGCAGGCGCCCAGCTCTGAAGGCAGCTCCCCACCAGCAGCAGCACAGAAGTAAGCAATGCTGCAACCTCTCCCACAACCGTCTTTTGGGTCAGGACCCCTACAGTTAAAACGCCCTTAAATTTCAGATTTAAATGTCTGAAATCATGAAATGTATTAGATTTAAAATCCTATGACCGTGAAATTGACCAAAATGGAACGTGAATTGATAGGGTCCTATCTATAGGCAATCTGCTAATATTTAAGTCAAAACAAAGTTGCTCTAACCCCATGCCCAGCAAAGTCTCCCTGGTATCTGCAAACCACACTACATGCTTTCTATCTCATCAACAATATCTGGGAATCAAAGCTTGGTGTCCCATTCTGCCCTTGGATGTGTGCACTATATCTAGGCAGAGTTTTGCCCTTTGGTGGCAGGTTTCCCAAAGATTCATGTGGCAGAAGAATATACAAAATGATCCCCGGGACCTATATTTGCTGTATATACAGTTATAACATATATTTGTATGCAACCTAAACAAATGACTTCTTAAGTGTTAACTTGGGGCTCATTTGAGTGATCAAAAATCACACCTCAAGGTTTGCATCTTTGGTCCACTGCTAGAGAAAATTTGGCTTTTTTTGTCCTGTTTTGGCTTTTTTGTCCTGTCAAGAATCTAGTCAGAAATTTCAAACTTTAAATTGTAAGGTATAGAGTTAGGGATTGTAATCAATGCAATTTAAATTCCACCTTAGCACTAGTCATCAAAAGGTATGCATTCTCCTCCCCCAGCTGCCTCTCTCTTATGATGGGGCCAGATTCTGCCCGCATACAATGGCTCTGAATGCAATATGGCTGCACAAATGTAGGTGGGAGTATCGCTTGGCAAAACTGCCAAAATCAATGGTTGAGATTTTCAAAGCCAAATAGGGGATTTAACCTTGCAACATCCATTGAAACTAATGAAAGTTGTGTGAATAAATCCCCTAAGCAGTCAGTTTGGCAATCTCAACAGACACCTTTTCAAAAAAATTTAATGCATTTTAATATGATCATTTGATTAAACTTTTTTTCAGTAAGAAAGGCCTCTCTCCTGCAGTAGCTACACTCAGGCAAATTCCTGTACCCATGCAGAGTCCCTGTGATGTCTCTGAGACTCTGCATGGCCACCAGTGCAGATCTGATTGACTGATAGCAGCCCTTAGCCCAGAGGTATAGTAGAAAACTGTAATTAGCCAACAGATTAATTTAAAAAGCACTCTATGTCACATTTTATGATATGGTCAAGGCTTGGTCAAAAGGCAGGTCCATTAATTATTCCAAGATCTTTCGTAAAAAATAAAAGTTATGTCTTCAAAATTATTCCCTATTTATTTGGGAGGGGGATGTTATACAGTACTGGTAAATGGTGAGACCTTGCTGAGATAATCTCTAGTCAGTTTCCTTGTTAGAAACAGAATCAGACTCTAAAGTATTCGAAAGATGAAAAACTCAGTGGGCCTGATGCTGGGTGACCTCACCCAATATTAATGTCAATGGGAATTCACAGTCCGCAGCATCTCAAAGGCAGAGCTCAGCATCTTGCAGGACCGAACCCTAAGTGTTAAGTATTATTATCCCCTATTAGAAGTGCCACATTTTTCATTTTTTACTGAGCCCACAATTGTCAGTTTTTTCAGCACTCTGAAAAAGTCAGACTGTCATTTCCCACAGACATTGATGTGCTCCTAATTTAATGCATACCCCATTGTTAAGATAACATGTCCTACTTCCTAGGTGACCATATACTTTAGCCCCATCTTATGGTCATCTTCATATTAACTCAACCTTGAAACAAATAATGGATTGATTTATTTGCGTGTAAAATAAGGGGTTTTAAATAAAGGATCAGTGCACAGGTTCATCAAACGTAGGGTGACCAGATGTCCTGTTTTTAAAGGGACAGTCCTGTATTTAAGCCCTCCTGCAGGTGTCCCAACTTTTTCTTAAAAATGGACAAATTGTCCCTTATTTTTTGCTTCCCCCCCCAGTCAGTGCCAGTGGGTCCTGCTGCTGGCCGGATCCCTGCTCACCAGCTGCCAGCCTACCAGCACTGAGTGGGGAGGTCCAGTGGCTGATGATGGGGGTGGGTGTGCAAGGCTGGTGGCGTGGTGAAGCTGCAGCATGCGGGGCCGTCATTCCCCGTGCTGGTCCATCAGCACAGCCCCCGCTGCATGCCGGCTCTCGGGCACCAGGGCCTTGCCCCCGTCCTGTTTCCAGCGGGCGCTGGCTGCACACTGTGGCAGCTGACAGGTACAGGCAGGCACCAGGCGACGGCCGGTTGTGTGTTGCCTCTGCTGCCCACCCATCGGCCCTTTACATGCTCCCCCTGTTACTGTCCTCTCCCTGCTTTGCCCCACTGCTCCTCCATATCCCCTCCAGCGAGATACATCCCACTCCCAAAATTGTGCGGAGAACCAGCCCCTGGTGTGGGCACTCAGCTCACCAGCAGCCTGGCCGGCAGGCTCCTTCCTTCCCCCACTGCCTCTGGCTGGGCTGGCACCTCGGGAAAGCCCAAGACCCTCCAGTCCGGGGCACTTAGCAGGAGGAGCCACACAGCCGCACCGCGCTGGCACAGGGAAACCTCTCCACCCCTCAGCTAAGCTCTGGAGGTGGGGAGGGGTGGAGGGATTTCCAGACTCTTCCCGCCCCAAACCTGCTGGCTTCACAGCAGCCCCCCGGGCAGCTGCTTAGCACCAGGATGGATTTGACTTAAACCAGATTGATTTAAATCATGTTTGAAATCATTAGTCAGGAAGACTCGATTTAATCATGGATTTCTACATAAAAGTGCATTCTTGTTGGTTGTTATAACCTTAATACATATTCTTCACAGCTCAGAGATAGATGTAGGTTTCATTTTTAGAAGGTACACACTATACATTTTTAAGTGATATATTTTGAAAACTTTTCAGATTAGTATTACAGCTATATCAGAAAATGAATGATTGTTTGGTTATTTCATTTACCAAAGGTAATTGAAGCAGATATTTCTGAAGTCATTGGGAGGTGAACTATCTCCAATTCAACAGGTTAATCATTAATATTTGGAGGTTTTTCTTGACATGCTGTATTAGGAGGGAACATCACCATACAGACATTTAAATTGTTTTATTTAACTAAAACAACAACATAATGTATTCTGGATTTTTTTCTTCAACAGCAAACATATAATATTTTAACAAAACAAGCATATGAATTTTTGAATTTAGTTAAACATTGAACTTTTTTAAAATCAGGTTTGTTTTTGTTAAAATTGTTTTTAACTAAAATAGTTAAATGAAATATTTTTTTAGAAAAACAAAAGTTAAATCGACTGTGTCAGCCAGGTCAACATGAGAAACTTAAAATATTGGCTTCTGCAGCTAACTCAGTCATCTTCACCTTTATTTTCCTGTTTGTTCATAATCTGGAAAAGAAAAACAAGCTTTCCTGCTTTTTCAGGTCCCAAACGATTTCTCAGTTAGGAATGAATTAGTTCAAAGAAAGAAAATATTCTTTCTACACTGGCAGAAGAAGCTACTGCTGTTAAAAGTGAAATTATTATCTTTTAAACTGTCTCCTCTCCTCTCCTGCTAATGGGCCATTCATTTATACTAATCAAAAGGCCCTTTTAACTGTCAGATCAGATATGGAAAATGTGTAACCAGTCTAATTACTCCTTTTACATTTTTACACTTATAACAACCATCAAAAAGAAATGTTCATTATAAATATCAAAATCTTAGCATCTAGTACAGATACTTTTACTAAATGAAAAGGAGGTTTATAAGCATCCATAGTTTGTCACAAACTTGAATAACTTATTTTATATTCTAAGGGATTGTCTACATATGGATGTGAGCTGTTTTGCCTGGGGCAGCCCTCAATGACAATGCAAAGGTCAGGGCAGGCTGCAAAAAGGAGAACAGATACTCCCAAAACTGGTGGTTAACACTAAGCCCTGGTCTACACTACGGGGTTAGGTTGAATTTAACTGCGTTAGGTCGATTTAAAAATGACTGCGTCCACACAACCAACCCCGTTCTGTTGACCTAAAGGGCTCTTAAAATCGACTTCTGTACTCCTCCCCTATGAGGGGAGTAGCGCTAAAATCAACCTTGCTGGGTCGAATTTGGGGTAGTGCGGATGCAAATCGATGGTATTGGCCTCCGGGAGCTATCTCAGAGTGCTCCATTGTGACTGCTCTTGACAGCACTTTGAACTCTGATGCACTAGCCAGGTACACAGGAAAAGCCCCGGGAACTTTTGAATTTAATTTCCTGTTTGGTCAGTGTGGCGAACTCAGCAGCCTAGGTGACCAGGCATTCCCCCCAGAATCACAAACGAGCTCCAGCATGGACTGAAAGGGAGACACTGGATCTGATAGCTGTATGGGGAGAAGCATCTGTGCAGGCCAAACTCCAATCAAAAAGAAGAAATGGTAATATATATGCCAAAATCTCACAGGGCATGTTGGAGAGAGGCTACAAAAGGGACACACAGCAGTGCCACGTGAAAGTTAAGGAGATCAGGCAAGCCTACCAAAAGACAAAGGAGGCAAATGGTCACTCCAGGTCAGAGCTCCATACATGCCGCTTCTATGATCAGCTGCATGGCATTCTGGGGTGGGGACCCTACCACTATCCCACCACTGTCCATGGACACCTGCAAGGGGGGAGTCTCACGCAACAGGGAGGAGGATTTTGTGGATGAGGAAGAGGAGGAGGAGAATGCACAGCAGGCAAGCGTTGAATCTGTTCTCCCCGGCAGCCAGGACCTTTTCGTCACCTTGGAGCCAATACCCCCCCAAGGTGGGATCCCTGACCCTGAAGCCAGAGAAGGCACCTCTAGTGAGTGCACATTTGTAACTGTGGTACAGGGTTTAAAAGCAATAGTGTTTAATGTTTGATTTGCCCTGAAGAGTTGGAATGCATTCATGGCCAGTACAGCTACTGGAAAAGTCTGTTCACATGTCTGGGGATGGAGCGGGAATCCTCCAGGGACATCTTCATGAAGCTCTCCTGGAGGTACTCTGAAAGCCTTTGCAGAAGGCTTCTGGGGAGGGCTGCCTTATTTTGTCCTCCACAGTAGGACACTTTACCACGCCAAGCCAGTAGCAAGTATTCCTGGATCATTGCAGCACAAAGCATGGCAGTGAATGGTCCTGGGTTTTGGTCACATTCAAGCAACATTTGGTCTATATCTTTCTGTGTTTGCCTCAGTAAAGTGATATCATTCATCGTCACTTGGTTGAAATAGGGGAATTTTTGCAAGGGAACAGTAAGAACCCCATTCATGCTGGGCTGTTTGCACTTGGCTAAAAGGGATCATCCCAGAGAATAGCCACAGGGCATGGGGAGGGGAGAAGGGATCATCCCAGAGAATAGCCATGCGGATGGCTGGGGGGAGGTGTGTGCTGCACATCCACCCAAAAACCGCAGCCCCTTCTTTTAAATGTGAAACCCAACCCATTGCTTGCTCTGGGAAAGGAGGGCGTTGCAGTTTGAAAACATTCCCACATGTTATGAAGGCATAAGGAGCCAACCACGCATACCAAAAGGCTTACCATGGCTGCCTGGAAACTGAATTCTGTTGCCCAGCTGTGTGTGATGTGTCACCATACCGGCAGGCACTCAAGATAAAAGGCAAAATGCGACCTTGTACCTAAAGCACATGTGCTGTCTGCTGTGAATTGCTTGATTCACTGTGAAAGAGTCTCCCTTTTGTTCTCAGAAATGTATCATCTTAAATTTTACTCCCCCTTTTTATCTCCCCAGGTGCAAATGTTTCTATGCTCCCCCTATCCATCTCCGTCCCTGAGGTTATCACAGATTAGAAGGCGAAAAAAATGCACTCATGATGACATGTTTTCTGAGCTCATGCAGTCCTCCTGCACTGATAGGGCACAGTTTAATGCATGGAGGCATTCAGTGGCAGAGGCCAGGAAAAAATTAAGTGAGCGCGAAGAGCGGAGGCAGGACGTGATGCTGAGGCGAATGGGGGAGCAAACGGACATGAGGAAGCGTCTGTTGGGGGAGCAAATGGACATGATGAAGCATCTGGTGGAGCTGCAGGAAAGCCAACAAGAGCACAGACACCCGCTGCATCCACTGTATAACTGCATGCCCTTCTCCCCAAGTTCCATATCCTCACCCAGATGCCCAAGAACACGGGGAGGGTGGTGTGGAGGTTCTGGGCACCCAGCCACTCCACTCCAGAGGATGGCCCAAGCAACAGAAGGCTGTCATTCAAACAGTTTGATTGTTAGTGTGACTACAATAAACAATGTGGCCTTGTCCTTCCCTCCTCCCCCACCCCACCCGGGCTACCTTGTCCGTTATCTCATTTTTTTTTAATTAATAAAGAAACAATGCATGTTTTCAAAACAATAGTTACTTTATATCGAAGAGGGGAGCGTGGTTGGCATACAGGGAATTAAAATCAACAAAGGGGGTGGGTTTGCATCAAGGAAAAAAACACACAACTGTCACACTGTAGCCTGGCCAGTCATGAAACTGGTTTTCAAAGCCTCTCTGATGTGCAGCACACCTAGCTGTGGTCTTCTAATTGCCCTGGTGTCTGGCTGCTCAAAATCAGACGCCAGGCAATTCGCCTCAACTTCCCACCCTGCCATAAACGTCTCCCTCTTACTCTCACAGATATTATGGATCACACAGCAAGCAGCAATAACAATGAGAGTGTTGGTTGCGCTGAGGTCTGACCCAGTCAGCAAACAGTGCCAGCGAGCTTTTAAATGTCCAAAGGCACATTCTACCACCATTCTGTATTTGCTCAGCCTATAGTTGAACTGCTCCTTACTACTGTCCAGGCTGCCTGTGTATGGCTTCATGAGCCATGGGAGCAAGGGGTAGGCTGGGTCCCCAAGGATAACTATTGGCATTTCAACATCCCCAACAGTAATTTTCTGGTCTGAGAAGTAAGTCCCTTCTTGCAGCTGCTTGAACAGCCCTGAGTTCCTAAATATGTGAGCGTCATGCACCTTTCCCAGCCATCCCACGTTGATGTCGGTGAAATGTCCCTTGTGATCCACCAGTGCTTGCAGCACCATTGAGAAGTACCCCTTGCGGTTTATGTACCGGTTGGCAAGGTGGTCCGGTGCCAGGATGGGGATATGCATTCCATCTATTGCCCCACCAAAGTTAGGGAACCCTATTGCAGCAAAGTCATCCAGTCACTTTCCCAGAGTCACTACCCTTGATAACAGAATGTCAATGATTGCACTGGCTACTTGGATCACAGCAACCCCCACAGTTGGCTTGCCCACTCCAAATTGATTCCCGACTGACCGGTAGCAGTCAGGCGTTGCAAGCTTCCACAGGGCTATCACCACTCACTTATCAACTGTCAGGGCAGCTCTCATCTTGGTATTCCTGTGCTTCAAGGTGGGGGAAAGCAACTCACAGAGTTCCAGGAAAGCGGTCTTACGCATGCAAAAGTTTCGCAGCCACTGTGAATCATCCCATACCTGCAACACTATGCGGTCCCACCAGTCTGTGCTTGTTTGCCTGGCCCAGAATCGGCATTCTACTGTATCAATCAGCCCCACTGCCGCCATGATGTCCCAATTGCCACAGCCCATGCTTTCAGGAACGTCTGTGTCCATGTCCTCATCAAAATCCTCCTTGATGCTAGCCACAGTAGTGAGGATGCACTCCACCGATTTAATGCGCTTAGTGGGACATACGCAATCGACTGTATAAAATTGATTTCTAAAAATCGACTTCTATAAAATCGACCTAATTTCTTAGTGTAGACATACCCTTTGTTAAACTCACCAACCCGTCACAAACTGTGCTTTGGATCCCTCACACTGGCTCTCAAGAAGCTGAAAAAAGAAATCACACAGCCTCCTTTATTGCATTCCAGTTCTCTGGCTCCCAATCAGCATAAAGTGAGAAGTTATTTAAAAACTCTGCTCACTATACAAAATGTTCTTCTGACCCCAAAGGGTCAGCCACATTACCTGGTCAATATTAATTTGGATCTTACCCAAAATACCATGCTGCCAGTCAATCCTTTAGTATCTAAAACTAAAGGTTTATTATAAAGAAAAAAGAAAGAAGAAGAGAGATGTTAAATGGTAAAGCACTCAGGTACACACAGAGACTTCAAAGTCCATATATCAGGTTCTTCGCAGTATTGATGAGTTTGCTGGCTTGAAAGTCCCTCTGGAACAAATTCAAAGTTTGGATGGGTGATTCAGTCATTTGTTCAGAGCTTCATTTGTAAAAAAGTTACTCCAGAGGTAAGAAGCAGGAATGATGACAAAATGGAGATGATGCAGCTGCCTTTTATATCCTTTGCTATGCATATTGTCCCAAACACAAGCTGCACAGCACATGGCATGGAAAAGCTTTACAGTTCTGTCCATAGGCATGGCCCTACATATCTTACTGACACATCAGGTGTATTCCCTGGTTCCTTTCAATGGGTTCATTGTACAGATGATGACCCTTGATGGGCCATCAAACAGGCTAGGCAGTGCTGTTACCAATCTGTCTGGGGGTATCACCCAGAAATACAGCACAAGTTCGGAAATACAGATATACCATACATTTCTATAACTCACAATACAAAGGTGATACAAACATATAAACAAGATTATCATACTTGGCAGAGCATAACATTTTCACAGATACTTTACATGGCATATCTAGCATGATTCATTGCAATTTTATAATACTGATATTAATAATGATAATAGAAAGTGTCTCACAATTCCATACAGAGTCATAATGGAGTTATTCAGGAATAACTATTCCAGAATAGCTATTCCTGAGTAACTCCATGTGTGGACACCCTTATTGTGGAATCTGCTTTGGAAGTGGAGGTAAACCAGAAAAAGTTACTCTTACTCTGGAATAAATGTCTTTTCTCTGAGGACATATCTACACTACAAAGTTAAGTTGACACAAGGTACTTACGTCGACCTAACTATGGAGGTGTATACACTGCTATGCCCCTCCTGCCGCTTTAACTCACCTGTTATGCTGACCGAATAAAACCACCTTGATGAGAGGCATAGAGCTTAGGGCAATGTAATTAGAGCAACACAGTGTCAGTGTAGACACTCCATTGCTTACATCGCTCCCTGGCCCTAAGTGGACTTCAGGAGGTATCCCACAATGCCCACTGTTACCACTCTGGTCACCGTTTTGAACTCTACTGCCTTGCAACCAGGTACCCAGGTGAACGCCCCTCCCTGTTAAAGCCCCAGGAAGTTTTGAACTTGCTCTTCCTGTTTGCTCACATAGCAACTGCCCAGCTGAGCATGCTGGCTCCGTGCAGCAAATGCGCTCCTGCCTGGAGTACATGGGAGGTGGTGGATCTCATGGGTCTGTGGGGAGAGGACACTGTACAGTCACAGCTCTGCTCTTGCTGCAGGAACTTGGTTGGGGAATGGAGGAGAAGGGCTATGATTGGGACATGCAGCAGTGCCATGTAAAAATCAAAGAGCTGCGGCAGGCATACCAGAAGGCAAGGGAGGCAAATAGTCACTCTGGTGCAGAGCCACAGACATGCCACTTCTACAAGGAAGGGGCTGAGGTCAGGGTAATGGTGAAGGGTGGGAGGCTGGTTGGGGGAGCACTCACGGTGGAGGTCAAGGTGCTTAGCCTTAGGCTGTAGGAAAAGAGGGCATGGTTTTAAGGAAGAATGAAAAGAAACAGAATTAACACTTTCCCTGTACAAGTAAAAGCAGATACCACTGGCATTCACTTTTTCATATAGAGGTAAACTGCACAGGGTTAAAATACTGATGGAGGGTGAGAAATCGATACAATTTTTGTGTGCCTACTGTAGATTATTCATTAAAGAAAAGAGATTTACTTCTCCTGAGGAAGGTTTTTGTGTTAAAACAATACCCAGCTTTCAAAACATCTTTACTTTAGTAATCATGTTACGTTAAAATAAATGGCAGTGTTACATGGCTTTGTACAGTGTTATTAAAAGTGAGTCAGTGTCACGTGGACAGGTAGTGTATTTCCATTACATTGCACATATTCAGTATTGGAATGAACTTTTGTTATCTGGACAATATGACTTGGGTTTGTACCTCCACAGTGATCACAGATGCACAGGGGTATCCTCTGGACTCTCCCCTCTGTCAAAGGAAGGAAGGAAGGAGGTTGTCTCAAAAGCAGTCAGGTTTCAGAAAAAAACTGGACCAGTGCCTCCAATTTCAAGAATCTCTGTCTTTCCACTGCACCTATAGTTACTTTTGCTCTGATGTGCAATTTTGAATCTATTCTCTCAATTTTGAATTGGAGTGGTAGTACTGAAATGTATTTACAACAGATTTCATGAGAGCTAGTAGCTTCAGAGAAATCGTAAACAAAGGGTATAAAATCCTTTCCTCTTTGCGTCAGTGCAGAAGTCCTGATATAAAGAGAAATCATTGTAGGGAAGCAGGGGGAGAAAATCACAAGGGAATCTCGTACACCTCATACTACAGCGAGCTGCATGGGAGTTACAGCGCTCTACAACAACTCATTAGATAGCAATGTAAATAATCTCTATCTGAAACAAACTCATATGTTTGAGATTTGTTTTAATTCTGGCTGAAACCTTCTCCAATCTTACAAAAGCTTAATTAGAAAAGAAAAAGCATTCCAGGACCCACCCACCCACTCTCTCTCTCTCTCTCTCTCTCTCCATGTATCTTCTGGGGCTGCAGCAGTACCCAAGACATTCTATTCCATGGGATATTAAACATGACAGCCACACATACACCCAGCTGTGAGAAACTCAGTGGTGTATGTGCTTGTGAATTCCCTGTTCCCTCCCCTTTAAACATACTTTCCCCTGCATGTATGAGGTTTACCTCAGCATTGTCTGTTGCGGTAATGCACACCGGCGATATCTGCTGGGAGAGCAATACAGCGGTGCACAGACAATCCAGGAAGTTTTTGGAAAGTGTTGGGGACAATTTCCTGGTGCAAGTGCTGGAGGAACCAACTAGGGGCAGAGCGCTTCTTGACCTGCTGCTATCAAACAGGAAAGAATTAGTAGGGGAAGCAAAAGTGGATGGGAACCTGGAAGGCAGTGACCATGAGATGGTCAAGTTCAGGATCCTGGTAAAAGGAAGAAAGGAGAGAAACAGAATATGGAGCCTGGAGTTCAGAAAAGTAGACTTTGACTCCCTCAGGGAACTGATGGGAGTAGAAAAATATTGCTCAGGCATACAGGAGTGAAATCAGGAAGGCCAAATCACAATTGGAGTTGCAGCTAGCTAGGGATGTTAAGAGTAACAAGAAGGGTTTCTACAGATATGTTAGCAACAAGAAGAAGGTCAGGGAAAGTGTGGGCCCCTTACTGAATGGGGGAGGCAACCTAGGGACAGAGGATGTGGAAAAAGCTAATGTACTCAATGCTTTTTTTGCCTCTGTCTTCACGAACAAGGTCAGCTCCCAGACTACTGCACTGGGCAGCACAGCATGGGGAGGAGGAGACCAGCTTCTGTGGAGAAAGAAGTGGTTGGGGACTATTTAGAAAAGCTGGACGAGCACAAGTCCATGGGGCCGGATGCACTGCATCCAAGGGTGCTAAAGGAGTTGGCTGATGTGATTGCAGACCCTATTGGCCATTATCTTTTGAAAACTCATGGCAATCCCGGATGACTGGAAAAAGGCTAATGTAGTGCCCATCTTTAAAAAAAGGGAAAGAGGAGGATCTGGGGAACTACAGGCCAGTTAGCCTCACCTCAGTCCCTGGAAAAATCATGGAGCAGGTCCTCAAGGAATCAATTTTGAAGCATTTTGAGGAGAGGAAAGTGATCAGGAACAGTCAGCATGGATTCACCAAGGGCAAGTCATGCCTGAGTAACCTAACTGCCTTCTATGATGAGATAACTGGCTCTGTGGATGTGGGGAAAGCAGTGGACATGTTATTCCTTGACTTTAGCAAAGCTTTTGATATGGTCTCCCACAGTATTCTTGCCATCAAATTAAAGAAGTATGGGCTGGATGAATGGACTATAAGGTGGATAGAAAGCTGGCTAGATCATCAGGCTCAGCGGGTAGTGATCAATGGCTCCATGTCTAGTTGGCAGCCGGTATCAAGCGGAGTACCCCAAGGGTCAGTCCTGGGGCCGGTTCTGTTCAATATATTTATGATCTGGAGGATGGCATGGATTGCACCCTCAGCGAGTTTGCAGATGCAGGGGTGGCGAATTGTATGGGCCAGTGGTGCCTAGGCTTCAGCAATATTCAGGGCCCTGGGGCCTGGCTCCACCAATGTTTGGGGCTGGGTCTCTCCCCCCGGCCCCACCTGCCACCCCCATGCACCTACCCCACATGTCCCCCGGCTCCCACTTGCTGCCCCTGTGCACCTCCCCAGGGCTCTGGAGCGTCCCTCTTTCCTCTTTGCATCAGTGCAGAAGTCCTGATATAAAGAGAAATCATTGCAGGGAAGCAGGGGGAGAGAATGCTCCTTGAAGGCTTCCTTCAGCTGAATAACCCTCACCCCTGTTGAGCTCCTCTTATAGCCTTGTGTTCATAATGCACAGGTCAATACTGAAGAGCAGTGCAAGGTCCATGCTTTCTGACAGAGATGGCTGTCGCGCAGGTCAGTTGAAAAGAGACAGGAAACAGAGTAGGATGCCCATGGAATGATGGGATTGAGAAAACCACATCATGTGATGCTGAACCTGTCCCCATCAGGCATTGCAAACCCTTCCCAAAACACCCTGCCGCCAGCTGCACAGTGGGATAGCTACCCACAGTACACTGCTCTGTCGGTGCAAGAACTGCTACTGTGGATGGCTCTGCTGACACAAGGATCATAGTGTGGACATGCAACAGTGGTTTAATTACAGTGGTGGCTGTACATCAACGTAACTTAAGTTGACTTAACGTTGTAGGGTAGAGATGGCCTGAGTTATTCAGAAATAGCAATTTCACATTCAGTTCACACTCTGCCTTAATCCAGAATAATTTTAATGTGTAGATAAATCCTTAACTACTCCAAGGTTTCCCATTATTTGTATAAGGAGTGGAAGGAAGGTCAGGTTTTAGTCCTTTAAAATATTGATCTAGATTTGCCCACTACTACCACATGTGTTTTCTCCCACATCCTGCTGTGTCTAGTCAGGTTTTATTAATGTATTTTCAATGTGTTACAGTAGTAATCTCAGATCACAGTTTAAGCATTTCCTTTTAAATTTGCTATGAACATGCTGAGTTCATGTTAGCCAACGTATTGCACATATTCAGAGGCTGATCATTACTTGTATTACAGTAATACTTAGAGGCCTCAACAGGGATTATGGCCACACTGGGCGGAGCATTATGCAAATAGAGAGTAAGAGACACATCCCTGCCCAGAATGTCTTGCAATCCAAGGCTCCAATCCTGCAAGTACTTATGCCTATGGTTAACTTTATTCACATGCTTAGGACTTTAAAAAACATATTGCACAGTTCAACCACCAAGACAGTGTCATACAATTTCTTTTAAATAACTATTTATATATAAAAAGAAAAGGAGGACTTGTGGCACCTTAGAGACTAACCAATTTATTTGAGCATAAGCTTTCATGAGCTACAGCTCACTTCATCTGATGCATAAAATTTTTTCCACTTTTATGCATCCGATGAAGTGAGCTGTAGCTCACAAAAGCTTATGCTCAAATAAATTGGTTAGTCTCTAAGGTGCCACAAGTATTCCTTTTCTTTTTGCAAATACAGACTAACACGGCTGCTACTCTGAAACCTGTATTTATATATAAGCATATATCTGCAACCAGCATTTGGAATACTTGGGCAAATTTTACTTCGTAACTCTGTTGGTGTTTTCCCACAGAGACTTCCTCACGTTATTACTGTTGCAAAAGTTTCAGCACAATGTACTTGGGCAAATTTTACTTTGTAACTCTGTTGGTGTTTTCCCACAGAGACTTCCTCACTTTGTTACTGTTGCAAAAGTTTCAGCACAATGTGTACCCGGATTTGAAATGTTTGCTCCTGGAGTAAGACCCAGGAAGTAATCAGCCAGATATGCTATGTAAGATATCTGCAAAAATGTCATAAATTACCAGATAGGATAATTTTATTTATGTTTGTATCACCTTTGCATTGTGAGTTATAGATATGTATGTATGTCTGTATTTCAAACTTGTGCTATGCTTCTGGGTGACACACCCAGACAATTTGGCATCAGCACTGCCTAGCCTGCTTGATGGCCCATTAAAGACCATCGGCAATACAACTGACCCATTGAGAGAAGGCAGATACACCTTATGACTCAGCAAGGCATGTCCCAATGGAGAGATCTCTAAGGCTTCTAAGCCATGTGCTGGGTAGCTTGTGTTTGAAAGAAAGGAAGCACAGGCCACAAAACAAGAGACTATAAAAGGCAGCAGCAACTTCTCCATTTTGTCTTCAATCCTGCTTCTTACCTCTGGAGGAACTTTGCTACAAACTGAAGCTCTGAACAATGGACTGAATGACCCATCCAAGCTATGGATGAACTGCGGAGAATTGACTTAACCCAGCAGTTTATTCCATCACTGCTACAAACCTGAGTCAAGAAGTTTGCCATTACTGTATGTAATTGATTCCTTTAACCAATTTTAACTCTCACCTTTCTTTTTATAAATAAACCTTTAGATTTTAGTTAATAAGAATTGGCTGTAGCATGTATTTGGGTAAGATCTAAAACATTCATTAACCTGGGAGGTACTGTGTCCAATCCTTTGGGATTGGTAGAACCTTTTATTTTATATGAAGAAATAAGATTTACAAAAATTTGACGTGGGTACATGGATGGAGGCCTGAGGCTGGATCACTTCAAGGGAACTGTGTTGTTTGGACTTCTGAGTAACCAACTTCCTTTCATTCTTTTCACAGTCATGACTTCTCAGTCTCTGCAGCATAGCATCAAAAGTGTATGTGTGTCAGCTGGACTCCTCAGAGCCAGAGGTGAATGGCAGCCCCATAGCTCCCCTCTTTACTCTTCCTGCACCCCAAACCTCTCATCCCTGGCCCCAGCCCAGAGCCCTGACTCCCTCCTGCACCCCAAACCCCTGTCCCAATCCCAAACCCCTCATCCCCAGCTCTGTTGGGTCGAGGAGAACAAATTTCTTCAACTGGGTCACCAGAAAAACGGTTTGAAAACCACTGCTCTACATGCCTCTTGACCTTTCCAAGTGCCGACTTAAGAGGATTCCACAAAACTCCATGTCTCCTCCCCACTGCTTCTCTCCCCACTGTTGACTAAAAAACAAAACAAAACTACGTTACAAGCACGTGGGTTACATACACATCATGGGAAGGAATGCTGCAGCCATGTCTGTATTTCATAATTAAATGTGTTTCACAAGGAAAGCATGACAATTGCATTGGTTCGTGATTTCCAGTTGGAATTTCCAGTTGATGGGTTTGAGCCATAAAGCACTAAATGGCTTGGGGACCCAACTACCTGAAAGACCTGAGTCCTTTCGCACTGAGGAGTTCAGTGGAGCCACTGGAGCTGGCAATCTGCTGCTTTGAAGGAAGAGGAGCTGCCAGTAGAGCATTTTCTGAGAGAACCTTGCCTCTGAAACTCATTTCCCCTTCAGCCTGACACAGCTTAGATTTGTTAACCTTCTGGGTATGTTCATCTATTTGAATGCGCTTGTTTGCACAAAGTGGGATGAGGTTTTATTGTTCATGGAAAGGAACGGACTATTATGGGATTACTATGTTACGTACTGAGTTTGTTCCTTTACCAGTATAAAGGCTATATTTTAAAATGACTTGGGCAGTCGAGTCCTTTTATCATATTAAGGATATCTGTCCTTTTGCCATGGTTTTTAATAACTCTACAATGCCTAAAGGATTGATAAGTGATTTAATAAATGTAAATTTTTAAAATCCTTTACTACTACACATATTGTGGTTGCACCTAGGAGCCCCAGTCACAGACCAGGACCTCACTGGGCTAGGCACTGTATAAACACAGAACAAAAAAAGGGCTTTAACTACCTTCTCTTCCCATCTTTCTTAAATAAGAGGGAGCCTAATGGACCTTACCATTCTCCTTTCTATGGGACCAAACTACAAACCTGTACTTGTAAAACTGTCCTTCCTTCTGCAGATTTTATGCATATGAGGGGGGAAAAAAAACACCACACACACACACAGAATAAGGCCTACTCTGTTCTTAAAAAAGACTAAAAAAAACTGTATTACAGCAAATGACCTCTCTCTCCAAAATACTGAAAACACCAAATTCATCTTTCACTTTGGGCTATATTCTGTCACCCTGATTCACAAGTAGCACTTTTTCTCTGTGGATAGTCCCTTATAAGATGGGTCTTACACATTCTTTTTTATTTTGTGGCTTTGATTTCATTGCTGAGCTAACTAAACAGTTATTAATCTTCAGAGACTCTTGAATCAAAATCAGTTACTTAGTGACAGACAAGTTTAACAATCTAATGAAGTTTTGGATACCAGCATGTATGTTGAAAACACTGTCTAAACTTAATTTTTCCACTTGTAACAAATTTATTAGGCTCATCTTCATTATTCGTATTAATATACAAATAGGCATGGCATTGATCCAGTGTGTGCATGGTCAAGAGATTGATGGTTTGTGCATCCAAGACTTGCCGACCCTGCCAGAGTTAATGATTTTAGCTTCTCCATTATATTTTCCTCAGGAAAAATATATATTTATACGAATCATTCAGCTGTATGTTGAACTGGCGAGCATTTTGTCCATATCTCTTTTTAAGATTTCATGTCAGTTATCAGTGAAGTTTCCTATGTAGTTCTGATGACAAAAGCTGCTCACTGCTTTTCAAATGCCTAAACAATTTTAAACATAATTGTTTCTTTGATCTTCAAGCACTCTTTTTCTTAGTTTTCTCTTCTGCCTTAAGGTCTTTTGCTATGCATCTGGAGTTGAAAGCTGATAACATTTCTGCTGCTGTCAAGTTGGCTCCTTTCATTATCAATCTGTCTCCATCAGCTGTAAAGGAAAGATTGTACGTTTTAGAGGTGATAAATAAAGTTATAAGAAACAATTTAGCATACATTCAAACTAAAATAGGTGTAAACACTCAGTTCATTCAGTTTACTTAAAAATATTCAGTGATTTCATATACCCATTACCACTGAATCTGTGCGCATACCATACATTAAGAGCAAGCAAACATGAAAGTTAACTGCCCACAACAAAAACAGCCTCCATCCCTGAACTGCCTCATCCAAACATAAGGAAAAACTCCCCAGATATGATCTAGTTTCAGAACAGATGCGTTACTAAAGTAGTTCATGTTATTCTCTGAAGGTAGGCAAACTTGGACTGTAAGGCTACGTCTACGCTAGAAAGGTAAGTTGACCTATATTAGGTCAACTTACAGCCACTGCAGTAATTACTGTAGTGGTGCATGTCTACACTAACCTCCTTGGGTCAGTGGTGTGTGTCCTCACAAGGAGCACTTCCACTAACCTAAAAGGGGTAGTGTGCAGAGCTGAGAATCCCGGGGGAGGCGGGGAGAGAAGAGGCTGCCCAGGGCTTCTTGCCCCAGCTCCCAGCTGGAAGCAGAGTCCCGTCGTCCAGGCTTCTCACCATGGCTCCCAACCCGGAGTGGGGTCCATTCTCACCCCATCTTCCAGGAAGGGGCAGAGTCCAGCTGCCTGGCTTTCTTGTTAATTTCACAGTTCCTGCCAACAGCTGATGTAAGTAATGCAGTGTCTACACAAACACTGCATCGCCCTATCTACACTGACATAAGCCTTACGCCTCTTGTGCAGGTGGAGTTATAATGGTATAGTAGGGCACTTAGGCCAAGTCTACACTTACCAGAGATTGACGCTGACGTGATCAATGCAGTGGGGGTTGGTTTAGTGGGTCTGTTGAAGACCTACTAAATCAATTGCAGAACACTCTCCGGCCCGACTCCACTACTCCACCGGAACAAGAAAAGTAAGGTAAGTCGACAGGTGAGGGTCTCCTGTCGACGCAGCATGGGGTCGACACCACGGTAAGTCAACCTAAGCTACGTCGATTCAAGTTATGTTATTCATGTAACTAGGGTGGCATAACTTAGGTCGACTTACTGCGGTATCGTAGAAAAGGCCTTACATCGGCAGGAGGAAGGCTGTAGTGTAGACACTGACATAATTAGGTCAATGTAAGCTGCCTTACGTCGACCTAACTGTGTAGTGTAGACCAGCCCTAAGGGAGTAGATTCCACATCTGAAATATTGCATATAAAGAGACAAGGTGGGTGAGGTAATAAGGGAGAACTCGGAACAAAATGCAGTGCCTAAAACTAATCATAATTAAATTTTGAAGTGACTAGATTTTTCAAGTTGACAGTATCTCTCAAAAAAACTATAGCAAGCCATCTAGCAGCAGCATAATACACTGTCTTGTGCAGTTTCCAAGTTCAGGTCCTGTATTCCCAGAGTCCAAGGGCTGGAAATGCTCCCTTGGCAACATGCTCAGCAACTTGGGAAAGTGAAAAATTGAAAGCAGTAGTTTCTGGCATCAGTAAAATAATCTCTTTTGGCAGAGGCTGTGCACAGCATTGAGCTTCATCATCTAGTATATCATGGCAAGAGACAAGGATGGCAAATAAATGAGGAAGGAAATACTCTATAGAGACACTGAATGAAAAATATATATGTTTGACATATCAAACCTAAAACTTTGCAACGTTCGCTAGAAATGGCAGCTGACCTGATTAAAATATGAAAATTTAAAGGAAAACAAATAGATAATCATTAGTGAAGGAAAAACTTAATGGGCTGGGTTCTCTGCTGGACCTCTTAGAAGACAGCAGAACAGAAGGTAAAGCTTAGGAAAGAGGAGAACAAAGGTGGATTAAAGCGATTTGTGAAGTGCCTCGAATCTGGGCTGCTCTGGGGGTTGACAGAAACCTCCAGTACAAGTTAGAGGAGCCCACAGAGCTGGCTGCACAGCTCGTAGACCCATTTCTGCAAACATTTATACATGTGAGTAGTCCCACTGAGGTGGGACAGCTCATATGACAAAGTTACTGTGGAAGCATGGAGCCACACTGCCTGCAATAGGGCTCTGCACAGGTGCAAGGGTCCACTTGCAGACCTCTCAATTAAGTATTGGAGCTGAATGTTTGTAATGAAGTCAATTCCCTTTCTTCCCAGTTCTAAATCCAGTAGACAGAATTTTTTTTTTAAATTTCCTTCCCAATACATTAACCTGACTGATTCCATCGTACTCTTGCTCAAAAACATGTTTGTACAACACCTAGCACAATGCGATTCTGATCCATAACTGGGATGTCAAGGTATGACCCCAACACAAATACAAATTACAGGAAACAACCACAAATATCTTCCCGTGTGAGTCTAGAAAGACTACATTCCCTTTAAGATGAATGATAAACTCCTTACCAAACATAATGTCTACAACTGGTTCAGATCCATCGTGCCTTACATCTGTTGTCACTACACAGTTGATATTGGAGGCACGAGCTTTTTTACTGTTTACACGTTCAAGAAATATTCTGAAAAGATTTAAGAAATATAAATTAAGTAAGAATATACTGAACATATTTCTGCAATTCATTTACATAGTTTGATGTTGCTAACAAAAATACAAACCAATTAGGATTTATATTTACTGCCCCAGTTCTACAAGAAGTTCCATAAGTGCAGACTCGATTGTATGATTATTTTAACAGATTATTACAAAGAAATTTTAAAATCTAATTTGCTTTTCACTATTTTGTTTCCTTTCTGCATTTCTTTTTGATTGATTGCGTTATCCCAGCTATCAGTCAGATCAATTTTTCTTTATAACCAATTTTACTTTCCGATTGTCAATGTTTCAGTGTTTGGAGTTCAGAGAAATGTTTAAATATCTGTTTCCATTGCATTTTTTTCCCAACTCCATGGTAACATTTCTAATGATTTGCTGAAGTTTGTGTAATTTGTTTTTCATTTAATTTTTGGTCAAAGTTCAATGAATAGGGTCACTTTGAAGCCATATCAGTTACCTGCAAGAGTCAGGAAGGAATGCCCTGCACACACACCAATGTATTCTGCTATGGGTTATTTTTATTGCCTTACTCTGAAGCATCAGTGATAGCCACAGCTGGAGAGATGAGATTGGTTGGGGTGGGCCAGAGCTCTTAGGTGGCACCAAGCATTCTCTCTCTCTCTCTCAAGGTGGCTGGCTGGTTCTTGCTCATATGCTCAGGGTCTACCTGATCACCATATATAGGGTGAGGAAGGAATTTTCTCTCAGGTCAGATTGGCAGTGACCTTGGTTGTGCTTCATCTTCCTCTGTAGTGTGTGGGTATCTCTAATCACTTAATCATTTCCCTACCATTGTGAGGGTCTTGGGCACTGGTTCACCTTGGTCTCTCCTATTCTCGGTCCGTGGCTCATAGTATCTAGTCTCATGAGAGCTGCAATGCTTTGGTCTAATTTCAGTTGTTGGTTTTAACGTGCAGGTACTGGGTGGTGGTAGTGGTGACCTGTAATACACAGGTCAGACTAGATTATCTGGTTGTCCCTTTTAGCCTTAACCTCTATTACTGTGTGTGTATGCACATGCACGCCTGCGGGTACGTGTAAAATAACTCCTCACATCTGTTCCAAGTTTGTGTTTTATGTTCCTTTAGTAAAGTATTTATGTCATGGAAAAAGCACAATTATTTGGACTTCTCAGGCAACTGATTACCAAAGAACATCAGCCATTGTATTTTTCCTCACTATTTCTAAGTATTGTAACACTAATAACTAGGGCCTTACCAATTTCACAGCAGTGAAAAATGTGTCATGGACCATGAAATAAGTCCTTCCCCACAAAGGGGGCAGGCTGGGGGGGGCAGGTCTAGAGCCACCTCCAGGAGTCTCCCCCTTCTGCAGGATGCTCTGGGACTAGGCAGTAGCCCCAGAGGGTTCTTGCAGCTGGAGAAGGCTTGTGGAGCTGGATCCTATCTTTCCTGTGCTGCTGGGAGCATCCCAGCAAAGGGGGCACCTAGCTGATAGTCTGGGCAGGGCTGGGGCAGGATAGGACGTGGTCTTTCCTTGCAGGGGTGCTCTTGGATCTCTCTCCCAGCTGCAGATAGCTCCGCACCCCATGCTCCCCATTCTGTCCAGCTCTGTAGGCAGCACAGAAGTGAGGGTGGCAACCCCATGACCCTCCCTACAATAGGTTTGCAACTCCCCCACACATCCCCTTTTTGGGTCAGGACCCCCACGGTTAACACACCATGAAATTTCAGATTTAAAAATCTAAAAACGTGAAATTTACCAATTTTCAATTCCTATAGTCATGAAATTGACCAAAACAGACCGAGAATTTGGTAGGGCCCTACTAATAACTAATCTTACAGCTGACTCCACATGTGCTGACCCTTGCACTCACATGGATCCTCAATGACTTTAGGGTTGGGGCCTCTGTGCTTAGCATAGTAAAGTTAAGCACATGCGTGCTTGCAGGCCTTAGTCAGTACCTCTATACTTTGAGCTGGAGGTGCAATTTTTAGCTTGAGGAGACTGAACCCGTGCTAGCTCTGACTGAGCTATTGTGCTAAAAATAGAGTGTAGCTGTGGCAGCAGGAAGGGCTATCCACCCCACCACATGGTTAGCGTCTCAGACTACTTAGGGTGGCTAGCTCCTCCCTCTATGCTGCTACACTCTATTTTTAGCACGCTAGCTCAGTCACAGCTCCAGCAGATATGTCCCCGCAAGTTCCAATTTACAGTTTCCAGCTCATAGTGTCTACTTTATATGCTGCAGTTTCCACGGTATGCATCCGAGGAAGTGAGCTGTAGCTCACGAAAGCTCATGCTCTAATAAATTGGTTAGTCTCTAAGGTGCCACAAGTACTCCTTTTCTTTTTGCGAATACAGACTAACACGGCTGTTACTCTGAAACCTGACATCTGTACAGGTGTCACTAAACCAGTAGTCTGAAAACAATGGGGTTGCACAGGTCTTGCTGGGGTCTTAACTTGGCCAACTCTCACAATATTTGATGTTTTAACTTAAATATAAAGAATGGCCATACTGAGTTAGGCCAATGACCCACCTAACCCAATATCTTGTTATTCAACAGTGGTCAACGCCAGATGCTTCAAAGGAAATGAATAGAACAGGGCAATTATCAAGTGATCTATCCCACCCTCCAGTCCCAGTATCTGGCAATCAGAGGCTTAGGGACACCAAGAGCATGGGGCTGTACTGCTAACCATCTTGGCTAGTAACCATGGATAGACCTATCCTCCATGAACTTAGCTAATTCTTTTTTGAACCCAGTTATACTTTTGGGCTTTACAACATCCCAAGACAAGGAGGTCCACAGGTTGATTGTGCATTGAGTGAAGAAGTATTTCCTTATATTAGTTTTAAACTTGATGCCTATTAAAGCCCTGGTTAGTGGAGGCAACTGATTATACAAAAATATCAGCATTCAAGTAAAAAAATGCCTGTAAGCCTAGTGGTTGCAGAGAAAAGCATAAAAATGTGACCTGAGTGCACCTGACAGGCTCAAAAAAGGAGGGCAATTTTTTAAATCTTTTGTTTTTAATCTCAATTTTTAGGTACCTGACTTGTGGTTTTTTCAACATTTAAAGGCGGACAATGCTGCTTATTACGGACAATAATGGGAAGACGGGATGGACCCATACTGACTCTCCCGGCCCAGGTAAAGTTGTCTTTGTACTTGGTAACCAGTCTAGAACCAACCACTTGCTCCAGAGCCCACCAACAGCGAACCCACCCAATGCCCTGTAACACGGTCGTGTTTGGAGACAAACAGCCCTGTAAGTAGAACCAGATCCAAACCTCAAAGCTGCGTCGGGTGCCTGTGGCCGGGGTGGGGAAGCCCATCCCTTGGCTGGAGGGCCAGGGGGAAAGAGGGGTCTCTCCGCACGCAACGCGCCGCGGAAGCCATTCCAGCCCTGGGGGCGAACGGGCCGGGCAGAGCGAACCACTCGCTGCCCCGCCGCACAGGCGGAGCCAACGCCCAGGGGGCGAGGGGGAAGGTAGACGGGAAAGGCCTCGCTTGGTAGGCTGAATGGGGCGCAGGAACCCATAGGGGAGCGGGTAGGGCGGGCCGGCCGACTGGCCGCTCCCCGTCCAGGGGGGAATGTGGGGGAGGGGCCGCTCCCCGTGAGGCGGGTATAGGGGGTGTCTGGCCGCCCTCCCGAGCTCTCCTCACCGGGTGGTTTCCACGTTGGTCTGGAAAGGGCAGAACCGGACCGCGACGCTCTTCACGTGCCTCAGGGCCACCGCGGCCTTGGGCACCGCCATCTTCCCCTTGCTCGGCCTGGGACTACAATTCCCACAAGCCCCTTCGCCAAGGCGGGGCGCGGAGGGCTGGCGGCGCGCGCAGCTCTGTGGGAAATGTAGTGCTCGGCGGTCGGGCGCTGCGCTGCGCTGCGGCGGGCCCCGAGCTGCCGGAGCCCCTCGCGGTGCAGCTCTGCTCGTGCCTGGCGTTCTGCCCTGGGCGTACTTCGAGCCTGGCCCCTCCCCCTCGGCCTGGGAGCTGAGCGCCGGGGTCACAGCCTCTCCCACGGGGGGATGATAGAGTTCGCGCCGGGGTCCGCTCAAATGCGGAGTTTTCACTCATTTAAAGAAATTAGCCCCGTGTTCAGAAACGGACTCAGATTTTGCCCCGGGAGCAGCGGGGTGGGGTGCGGGGGAGCGTACGCCCCACCAGGTATCATTCATTACAGTGCAATGCAGAGAATAGAAATGAGTGACGAGCAGGACAAGGACGTGCCTCGTTAAAGTTTTCGAAAGACAAAGAGCAAAGATTCGAGTTCAGGGCAATTGTTAGGAAATTTGATTCTTTTCATGTTAACATTTTTATTTGATTCTTTTTGCTCGTCAAACTTATCAAACACCCGGAGCAAAAATATAGAACTGTAAACATAGTATAGAGCACTGACATGGTGCCCTGTAGTTTATTTCTACACAGACCCACTGCAGCCGGCTTTGTGCAGATGGACAGTCATAGGTTTCAGTGTGGGTTGTCAATAGAGTTGCCAACTGTCATAAATATAAAGGGAAGGGTAACCACCTTTCTGTATACAGTGCTATAAAATCCCTCCTGGCCAGAGGCAAAATCCTTTCACCTGTAAAGGGTTAAGAAGCTAAAGGTAACCTCGCTGGCACCTGACCAAAATGACCAATGAGGAGACAAGATACTTTCAAATCTGGAGGGGGGGATATTTTCGGGGAAGACGGCTCCAAGAGGTCTCTTTCCCTGTTCTTTGTTTAAATCGCTCGGTGGTGGCAGCATAACAGGTTTTTAACCTAAGCTGGTTCCCAAGGCAAGCAAAATCTGTGCCTTGGGGAAGTTTTAATCTAAGCTGGTAAGAATAAGATTAGGGGGGGTCTTTCATGCAGGTCCCCACATCTGTACCCTAGAGTTCAGAGTGGGAAAGGGACCTTGACACCAACCCTCCATGGTTGTCCCAGAGTCTCCAGGAATTAAAGATTAATTTTTAATTAAAGATTATATCATGTGATGAAATCTCCAGGAATATGTCCCACCAAAATTGGTAACCCTAGTTGGCACATGAGGTATCACTTGCAGAATCAGGGCCTACCATAGTTTCTTGTATGAGGGCAAAGAAACCTACAATTATGAATTGCAGGAGTTAAGGATATAAAGACCTATATCCCTGGCAATACATGGCCCTGATCCTATAATGGGTCACTGTGTGGGTATGGATACATCCATGCAGAGCTCATTGCAGGATCTGAGTCTATTTCTGTAAGATGTCCCAATTGGTTTCCACCACAACTCCTAGGAATTGTGGATCTTGCATTGGTTTGCCTGGCTTCCTCTTCTCTGATCATATCTATCAATGTTTGAAATAAACCTTTTTTATAAGAATGGTCATATACTAAACAAAGGGCAATCTGAATCTTCACTGTTGTAAAATATAGAAGAGGGACCTGCTGAAAAGTCTGGTAGAAATGGAAATAAAGACTTTTTAAAATAGATGCATTAGAAAATATATAAAAGGGGGTAAGATAAACCAGCTACATAATAAGTTGTTAAACAAACACTGTTGAAGTTGATTGGAATGCAGCATAGCCAGTGTAATTCATCAATTTTACACTAGATGGCAGAAACAACTTTTGTAAAGTTTTTGGGAGTTGTGTACTATCTGAAATTGTTAGTAGAGTACTGGGATCCTAGTAAACCTTTGGTGTGGGAGCTTGGAATAAATCAGCTTTGGTAATGTTTTTAAATACAGTGCGAAATTCTAGGGAATCTTTCAATACTGTATTTCATTTTTACCTGGTGTTAAAGTACTACTGATGCTTTTTCCCCCGAGTAACAAACTGATGTACAAAATAGAACAGTTGGCAACATTTGGAAATGTTACGCTATTGTTGTAATGTAGCTTTAGCTCTTTTTTTTTAAATGTAGCCATTAAATTAACTCCAGCTTTCCAGTGAGATGAAGCCTAAAAATAAAATAGTTAAACTAATTTCAGAAGTAAGTATTTTAAAACTTTGTTTCCAAATTCATTTATATTATAGCTCTTTGTCTTTGCAAAAATAAGTCTGTGAGAGAAAGCATTGTAACAAACCTACTCCTTAAGCAAAAATTCACTGATTTAAAAGAGGATTTGCCTGAGTAAGGAGTGCCAGATCAGGCACATAGAGGGGCAAATAGAATATTTTATTTTTAAAAGGTGAACTCAAACTATAGAACTTCAACAATCCTTCTCTTTCTTCATTATAATACAAATCAGTAACAACATTTCCATCAGCCTCTCTTAGAGCAGTATGGGATCAACCTTGATTAAGGAATGAGGAAGGAAGGATGTATTTTATTGATCGTTAAGAGTTCAGTTCTGCCAGGTGCTGGGCACCCTGTACTCCTGTTGATTTCAAAATAGGTAAGGCAGAAATAATCTTTATATCATCCCCTATTGTGTTTTAATAGCAGTTTCCTGTGGAATTTGTACAGTTTACTGTGCAGAATCTAGGGCAAAGAGAACCTTCTCCAATCATCTCATTCATACTGCAAATCAACCAGCCTGTTGGCCTTTGTCATAAATCTATAAAAGTTTTATCTTTCCTCCTAGATCTGAACCATCACTTTGGAAAGATATATAAAAAAATCCCCTTTTCAGTAATTTATTTTTTAGCTGCCTGAACCTGATTCATCCAACTTAAAGTTACATAAGGGAAAATATAAATTTTTAGTAACCTTAAGACAACACATCCTTTCTTCCTCCCTGAAAAAGATAGAATCTTTCTATGAAACAAAGCCAAGGGAAATGAGTGCAGGCATCTTGTTTGCTGAAAGAAGGATCTTCTCTATACTTGGTTACAACCAAGTCCTAGAATGAATGTGGAACAGAAGCAGAAATCTTAGTTTTGATCTTTTACACCCGTTTAACTCCATCAGTGTCTCCACTTACCATGGATTTACACAGGTGTAACTGAGATTGAACTCTGACCCATAGTGTCTTAATTTGATTCCAGAATAGCTCATAACAGATTATCCACAAAGGACCTGAATCATTCCTTTCTATTCCAGCAGGTAATCTGAGAACTCTGAAATGTGTATGCTAGAGACTATTCTCCAAGGATTCACATTTGAAACCAAGTGATTAATTTTATTCTTAAGTATAGTGATAACTAGAGCATAGTTACTTTTAACAGACAATGATGTTTTAACATCTGTAACATTGATATCCCAACCTGATTAAAATAAAAATCAGTTACTATTTTAGAGAGGCAGAGTTTCTCAGAAGGAAAAATACAGTAGTCCCATTGACTAATTCAGCAGTCCATAGTTTTATATCTAACAAATGTATGCATCAGGCAGCTATTCAGCCCCTTCACACACCCTCATTATGGAGAAGGTGTTAGCCCGAGACAGTTGGAACTAGGTTTTACTTTACAGAAGATGAGCCATCTATAGTGTTCTACCCCCTCCGCATCTATCATCTGCAACTGTGTAGTTAAGGGAAAGGCAGATTGAGATTGCAAATAGTCAGATGGTATTTATTAAGAGTAACAATAACAGGCTAGGACTCCCTGAAAACTAAGATAACATAACAACAGCTTGGTTATTAACACAAATGTAAATGGGGGTGAACCCCAGAGCCCCAAACCCTATGCACAATGGGGTACACAGGACTTAACAAGAATGACTATACCATATCTTGCAGACACTGGACAGGAGAACAGGAACACAGACGGGAACCAGGGGCAGGTGCCAGGAATAACAACACAACAGGAACTGGACCTTAGAAACTTCGGTGACAATTAAGTAGATATTCAGTATGGTTTCTTCTGTCTACTGTTCTTGATTTCATCATCCTGCGTGCCTAATGCGAACGCTGTCTCACATGATGATGGAACAGGTGAGTGGAGGTAAGTTAAGGGAACCTTGGTAGATGTTACTGGTTCACCTCAAGTCCTAATCCCTCAGGGCTCTAGCTAATAGCAAGGCTGGTACTCTGTGGGAAGGCTTCTATGCCTCAATGGGATGACCTGCTTTCACAGCATCCAGAGACACAGAGCGCCCCTCAGAGGGTGAGACTCCCATATATGAATTCTCTGTTGCTAGGCAGCTTCTACCACCATGAGACACTACCTTTCTCTTGTTTTGGTGCCAAACTCAAAAAAAGCACCAAAAGTTGAAGGAGAAGGGAAGCTAAGATGGAGGACTGGTTGTCCTTTTACCAGTCCAAAATGGCAACTATGTACACTTAATGAATTGAACCTTTTCTACCCAACAAGGGTAGTTCTGATAGTTTTTGTTTTTGGTCTGTTCCTTGTCTGTTACTTCTCCTCACTTTCATTTTCCTTTCTGTAATATACTTAGATAGAGAAATGTATGAGTTGCAGAGTTGAGATCTGGCACCAGTTCCTTCAAGGGTCATGTTTGATTCTGGAGTCTTGGTTCAGGCTTCCTTCTGCTCATAAGTTGATTCCTTCTCTTGAATCCTTTAATCTTTTTTTCTGACTATTTTCCCAAGACCCTTTGTCACAGATGGCTACAGGTCCAGGATTTAGCATTTGGTAATTAATTTCCAAACACCTATTCATGACACTAGGTACTCTCTGTATGAATAAAACATAATGCTGCCTGGGGATGGGGAGAGGTGAGCCAAAACAAGCCCTGCCTGCCTGCCTGTTATGTGCAGAGGCAGTGTCTCCAGCTGGCTGCACAGAATGCTGAGCTTGGCTGTATAAAACAGTTCTTTTCTGGAAGCAGAGAAACACACAGACCATGTCTCCACTACAGGGACTATACTGTCAGAACCCAGTGCCGTAGCTATGCTGGCATAACCCTGTAGTGTAGATGCAGCCTTCATTGACAAAAGGGGTTTTTCCATCCGTGTAGAAATGCCACCTCCCCGAGTGATGGTAGCTATATTGACAGAAGCATTCTTCCATCAACTGAGCTGCATCTACACTGGGGGTTAGGTCAGCACAGCTACGTTGCTCAGAGGTGTCCACCGCACCCTGAGTGACATCGCTATGGGTGGACCAGGCCACAGATTTCAAGGAGAACAACAGGAAGAGGCAGATCCTAGTACCTACTATGACCAGAGACTGCTAAGAGCAGTAAGGATGCGTGGGACGCTCTTGTTAAAATTCTGCCCCAAACTGAAGGGTTGACTTCCCTATCTCCTATGGAGGATCACTGACTTACCACTGAGGTAAGAGATGACTTCCACTGAGGTTCATAAAAATACTTCAGAAGATCAGTCACAAACA
The DNA here is from genome assembly GCF_965140295.1 of Lepidochelys olivacea. NCBI lineage: Eukaryota > Metazoa > Chordata > Testudines > Cheloniidae > Lepidochelys > Lepidochelys olivacea. The sequence continues at coordinate 52,631,224 of NC_140412.1, forward strand.
GAGGAAGCTAACTGGAATTTCAGAGGGAGTAGCTCCAGCTGCAGCCTCATGCATGGAGGTGGCAGGGCTTGATGAGTGGTGCATTTGGTCTGTCTGTGGGTTGTTTGTTGTTCTCTGTGTACCAGCTGTGGGCCCCTGAGAAAGCCCTTGAGGCTTTGATCAGTGTCTTGCTAAAGGCTGCAAGGGTCTAGTCCTTGGAACAGAGATGACTGAGGGGGGATATGATAGATGTCTATAAAATCATGACTGGTGTGGAGTGTTATTTACCCCTTCACATAACACAAGAACCAGGGGTCACCCAATAAAATTAGTAGGCAGCAGGTTTAAAAACAAACAAAAGGAAATACTTCTTCACACAACACACAGTCAAGCTGTGGAACTCATTGCCAGGGGATGTTGTAAAGGCCAAAACTTAACAAGGTTCAAAAAAATAACTCGCTAAGTTCATGGAGGATAGGGCCATCAGTGGTTACTAGCCAGGATGGTCAGGGATGCAAGACCATGCTCTGAGTGTCCCTAGCCTCTGACTGCCAGAAACTGGGAGTTAACAATAGGGCATGGATCACTCAGTGATTGCCTGTTCTGTTCATTCCCTCTGAAGGGCCTGACATTGGCCACTGTCAGCAGACAGGATACTGGGCTAAAGGGACCATTGGTCTCACCCAGGATGGCAGGTCTTATGTTCTTGGAGCTTTGATCAGCCCAGCTGTTTGAACTCTGAGTGGTTACTCACTCCCTGGTGGTGAGGGGCAAAGCTGACGGAAGCAGAGAAGACTTGTTACCAAAAAAAAAAAAAAAAAAAAAAACTTGCTAGGCGAACTCAAGAACCACTAACAGAGACAAGTAACAGGAGAGTTTTGGAGGGAGTTGAGAGAGGATGTGTCTGAGGCTTCCATTCCAGGTTCAGTAGTACTTGTGATATCAAGACGGTCACTGATGGACCAGTGACCTGCAACCGATGTGCCATGTACTTTCTCCTACCTGAAGCCAGAAGGGATTTCCTGTGTGTGAAGTGCAAGTTGGTGGCTGTGCTAGAAGAAAAGATTTTTAGTTTGGAGAGGCAAGTTGAGATGCTATTAAGAATCAGAGAAGCTGAGGAGTTCCTAGACAGCCAGGTTCAGGAAACACCAGTACCCCAGGTTCAAGGAAGAATGGAGCTGCCCACAAAAGAATCAGTGAGAGAGGAAGTCAGAGAGGAGGCCTGGCAGTTCACAACCACCAGAGACAAGAGCTCACAGCAGCATTCTACATGGTTTGAGACAAACAAGGATAGGCAAGCTGTGGCCACCAGACAGAAGAGAAGGAGGAGGAATTTGTTGCTGACTGGAACATGGACAGTCAGGCCTCGTGGTGAAAGTGAGAGTTCAGCCTACCAGTTAGAGCTGGGTCCAGGATGGGCAAAGTCCAAGAAATTGGCTGAGGGTCAGGAGCAGAAGCCAAATGCCAGAATCAGAGGTTCAACAATTTGTAAGCCAGAGGCAGAGCTGGGGGTTGAAGCCAGAAGTCTGGCACCAGAGGGGATCAAAGACTGGAAGCAGGCTGGAGCAGGGACTGGGACAAGGGCAAGCACAGCAACAGGTGTGATATGTGGTGAGCAGCTGTTGATCTTCTGTGGAGCCAGGCGTATTGGCAGGGCACTAAACCAGCAGCCAATCAGGGGCTGTGGCCACTTGAGTTCTAAGGCAGTGCAGATGGGCTCATTGGTTGCCTGGCAGCACAGTTAGTCAGGGAGCAGGCCAACAGCCATTCCTAGCTGGCCTGGTCCCTCACGGAATTCCATACAGCTAGACATTTCAAATAGATGCCACATCCTCAATATGGAAGCTATGGAAGATACCACTCAAGATCCAGCAGGTCCAGAGAAATGTACAGAACATGTGTGGATGGCAGCTCAGCCCATCCTGTAAGAAAATTAATTTTACCTGAAGAGTTCTTCAATCATCCAAGGAAGACAGACGGTTCTTGTTGGAGACTCAGTACTCAGAAATATCAAAAGAACATTTTGCAAGAGATAGGCAGACAACAGGAGAGTGTGCTGCCTTCCTGGAGCCAAGACACAAGACATCACTCTAAGACTGGAGTCTTCTGAGGTCAATGGACAAGGATCCATTGGTGATGGCTCATATCAGCACAAATGACACTGTGTCATAGGATATCACAGATAATAGATGACTTCATGAAACTTGGAAGTGTGCTAAAGAATAAGAATGTCTTAGTCATCTTGTAAAACAGTCCCCTTAGGTTTTTCTCCCAGATAGTGGAAGACTCAAGAAATGCCCAGTTATCTACACTGGGTGGCTTATGTTCAGGGCCCAGTCCCTTAGTCCTTGCAAGGGAGATCCCACCCTTTGCAGGCCTTTTTATGTCTCTTCTGTTGAGGGATCAAAAAGAAAATAAATGGGGTGGGAGGAGGTATTGTTTCATATTCTCTGTGTATATATAAAGTCTGCTGCAGTTTCCACGGTATGCATCCGATGAAGTGAGCTGTAGCTCACGAAAGCTCATGCTCAAATAAATTGGTTAGTCTCTAAGGTGCCACAAGTACTCCTTTTCTTTTTGCGAATACAGACTAACACGGCTGTTACTCTGAAACCAAGAATAATGTCTTCCTCGAGTCAACTCAAAGGGAAAAGGCCAGCAGTAGCTTCTACTCTAAGGATACCTGCATAGTGGTTTTATAGGAGTCCTTCTGGCTGGGTAGCTGAATGGGGTTCACCCTGGAAGTTTGCTGCACTCCCTGAGGGATGGGAACTCTCCCTGCAGCTTCAGGAGTCGCTCCAGCCATTTCTTGCTCAAAGTGATTTCTCTCCCTAGCAGGGGTGCCATTTGACGGTGGGCAGAGGGGATAGGAGCCTCTCCCTGAGTTTCATACAGAAGGTGTGGGAGCTCCCACGGGACTCTTAACTACAGCACAGAATTAGTGTGAAATGTAAGTTCTGCAGAGGAGTTGTGTTCCTGGGGCAGGGAGTCAGTATTTTGTTTACAAACAGAGGCAGGGTGATTAAGATAAGAAAGGCCTGGTGATTAAATTAAAGATCTGGAAGTTTAGCCTGTAAAAGGAATCCCTGGGGAAGTGGGTTGGAGGGAGGGAGGAGGGGTTGTTTTAGAGATAACACAGGGTACTCAGAAAAAAATACAGCTAAGCCCTCTAAGCCAAGGTTACATTCAGAAAAGGGGCAGATTTGGGGGCATAGGTGAAAAGAATGGCCCAAATCCCAGGGAAGGGATAGCGATGGTATAGTGAAGTTCCCACTCTACCTGTGGTACAATAACTCCTCATTTAACGTTGTAGTTATGTTCCTGAAAAATGAAACTTTAAGTGAAATGACGTTAAACAAATCCAATTTTCCCATAAGATTTAATGTAAATGCGGGGGGTTAGGTTCCAAGGACATTTTTTGGGGGCAGACAAAAGGCATTATATACTGTACAGTACTGTACTGTGGTTGGGAAGTGCCCCTAGTGTACCCCACACAGGCACAGCCTGCTGCAGGCAAGGAAACTAGGAAGCACCTTCGCAGCAGCAGTGGCAGCTTACCTGGAGAAGAACAGGCGCCGACTTTGCTGGGGGATGCTCCAGACCTGCCTCTTCCCATCCCCACTCCACCTCCTCTCCAGAGCACACCGCATCCCCGCTCCGTCCCCACCCCCAGAAAGTCCTAAGCGCTGCCAAACAGCTGTTTGGCAGGCTTAGGACTTTCTGGGAGGGAGTGGGAGGAGTGGAGATGTGGTGCTTCCTCGCTCCTCCCCCTCCCTCCCAGAAAGTCCTAAATGCTGCCAAACAGCTGTTTGGCAGTGGGGGAAGCGCTGGGAGGGATGGGGAGGAGGTAGAGAAGAGGAACTTGTGCAATGCTGCCTTGTAAAGTTGCTGTTCTTCCACAAAATCTTACATGCAGTGTGCAGAGCAGGCAGCCAAACGACATTATAAGGGAGCATTGCACAATTTTAAATTAACATGTTCCCTAATTGAGCAGCAATGTAACTTTGAAACAACGTTAAGTGAGGAGTTACTGTACTTACGTGGCCCCATCACTATAGTAACTGAGCGCCTCACAAGGTCTAACCTATTTCTCCTCACAGTCCCTCGGTGAGGTAGAGCAGTGCTGTTATCCCCATTGTACAGATGGGGCACTGAGGCACATACAGACTAAAAGCCAGATTTTCAAAGGTATTTAGGCACCTAGTGGGATTTTCAAGTGCCTAGAAGGTTAGGTACTTTGTAACCCCACTAGATGCCTAGCTGCACCTTTGGGTGCCTAAAAGATTTTGAAACTCTGTCCTTACGGCACTGACCTAAAGTCCATGGGGGAAGTAGAGCCAAGGTCTTTCAGGGCTAACTCCCTATCCATCAGACCAGCCTATCTCTCTGCTGCATGCTGCAAAAAAAGAGAACTCTTATAGATGGGAGCAAAACCAGTTCTCTGAGATTCCTGCAAATAATCCCAGGACGTTGGGATGGATATCATGGTTGACAGCATGAAAAGCAGCACAGAGGTCAGGAAGGATGGAGAATGAGAGTCAGATGAGAGGAAATCACTTAACTCCGAAGGGGTGACAGGTTCTGCCCCATGCTGGCTTGTAGAGCAATGGCTGCTGGGCAATTCTACATTTAAACAGAAAACCATTTTGTTTTGTCATTTTTTGTTCTGAGTTCGAGAAAAGGAAGGAATCATAACGTGTCATGTAAGTATCAGATGTGTTTATGCCTCAAATTCTTAGGGTTTCAGCTGTATCCAGGCCAATTCCAGAACAAAGAACAAAAATTGCATCCAGAGTCCATAAAGTCAACAATTATGATTTGTATTATTCGCTGGGCATCATCTGTGTGCTCAGCACTGTTCAGAATATGCCAGAAAATGTAGTCCCTGAGCCCATGTGTATAAAATGTGTAGCCCTGGATAAGATGGCGTGGATATTTAAATATGAATTGTATCATTATTAAGCACATGTAAATATCCTTCTGTGAGAACTGCAACTCAATCACTGTAGTGTTGTGTCTAAGAACTTTCTGGAAAATAACTAGCCTTTCAATAGAAGTAAAAGCAGTTTTGTCAATTCTCATGATTTTGTCATGAGTCTCATGATAATTATTGTTTTCCTTAAATCCCCAGCTCCTGGAGTCAGGTGGATATGTGATGATTTCAGCCTTCATTCTTAAAGAAAAATGAAGTTTCTAGCCCTTGTAGCTTCTGGAGAAAGTTTCAAAATGTGACCCCAGTGCACCCTAAAGGCTCAAAAAGCAGAAGGCAAATAAAAAGAATCTCAAATCTATTATTGTTACATAATCTCATGATTTTAAAGCCAATCTCATGCTTTTTGGTGAGCCTGATTCATGATTTTTGAACATTTGGAATTGGCAATACTGTGAAGTGACTTGAAAGTATCAGTTTCACTCCTGTTTAAGGCCAGTTTCTAGGCTATCTGTAGTGAGATAATACCCCAAGAGCCCCAGCTAGGTGCAGTATAAACTCACAGGGCCTTGGCCTAGTAGGATATTCCCAAAGTTAAGTGATCTATTCCAAGCTTGGTGAACTGCAAAAAAGTGATAGAAAGTAATCTAGATTTTTCTACAATTGTTTCAATAGTTGTATTCAAGAGTTAGTAACAAAGTAAGAATATATATTAAATTTTTAAACTTAACAAGTGTCCCTTAAGTGACTAGACACAAGATGTGAGAACATGATAATATTAGAACTGAGTGGGTCTAATATTCATTTTATTCTCTTTTTTTATGTAGGAATTAGAAACAGTGCTCCTATCATCTAATTTCTAAATTATCTGAAAAAAACCAAACAAAAACCACCTAGGGTTTTCAGATGCCTAAGTAGCCCCAGAAGTCATGGTTAAAGTTGCCTCCCCACCCCCATCAAAATTGGAAATGGCTCCCCTGCTCCCTAGCTGACTGCAGTTTCCTTCTTTTGTAAAGGCCTCCTCCCTACCATACATAATTGACAGGGCTGGAGAGCTGGGGCTAGCCCCATACACAGAGCCTCTCTGGCTCCTTCCTCATCAGTGTGGAGTCTATACACCCCATCACATCCCCTCCCCCTCAAAAATCACATAAGGGTTATGCCTGCTGCGGTGGGCATGCTTTGCTCATCAGTTGTCGTGTCCACACTCCAAGAAAAGAAATCAGCATCAGTTTGAGCCTTGCCTGCCTGATGAAGCACTTGGAACTGGTACAATTATAGAGCTAGGTATTAATACATGCTCCTCACATTTGTGTCCTCCATCATGTCTAGCCATCAGAGGGGTGCATGATCCATAACCAGCAAAAAAGGGTTCCCTAATAGGTAATATCATAAGGCATCTGTGGCCCACTTTGTGGCCAGGGTTTCCTTTTTTATTACAGAGAAGGCCCTTTCAAGAGGAAATAACTTTCAACTTAAGTACCTCCATTAGAGGCCTTGGAGAGCACCATCCCAAGTCCCGCATCTGATGCATCTGTCTGAAGTATAAATTCCTTCCAGAAGTCTGGGTTGAAGAGCACCTAATCATGACACAAAGCCTCTTTCAACATTATAAAGGCCATATCACAATTGTCTGACCACTGCACTTTCCCTGGTTTCTCATCTCTCCACAGGTCTGTAAAGGGGCTGTGATGGTGGCAAAGATCCGTTGACACCGGACAGACTATTGTGGGATGTTAAGGGGACAAATTACTTTGTTGTTCTGCTCTTCCCCCCCATGAAGAGGAGTTGTCCAAATGGATTCCTGCCACCAGCTGAGTTTGCAGCTCAGAGCGCATAGCAGGAGGGGGATAAAAACCTTAAACAAAAGGAACTTGGTATCTTTATGTTGCTTGGAGTGTGGGGGGCAAGGGTTTCTAGGAATAAGAAGAGATCCCCAGCTGCTTAGCCTGGGTTAGCCCTAAAGGACATATCGAGCTTATTTATTGTAGAAGCTTCTATCATCTTTTGAAATTTAAGATTGTAACTCATTGGTGTACACATGTATGATGGGGCATTCACCACAGACCAGCATGGATGGGGTTAAAGTGGCTTGAGAGGCCAATTAGCCTTGGGCTGCACTTGCTGGGCAGCTAAGGGGCAATGAGACTGATTGAGAAGGAAGCTCACCTGGGCAGGAACAGGCAGGGCTTCTATAAAGTCTAGAAGCTGAGGCTAGAACATGGAGCTGTAGTGAGGAAGCCTGAAGTCACGTTATCTGATAAAGGGGGGAGAGTAGCAGCCTGAGAAAGGGTGGGAAGGAGCAGTAAGGTCTGAGAAGGAAAGATCTGAAGTGCTGGTTTGAGGGTCCCTGGATTGGAAGCTGGTGATGAGCAAGAGAAGGGCCATAGTGCAAATGAGAGAGGCCAGAGACTGAACAAATGCTGGGTGGGGAGCAGACAGCGATGAGTTAATTCTGTGATGCACCATGAGCAGGTGCCACTGAGTGGTGAGTAGCAGACCCCTTGAATATGTTTGTCTGCTTTAACCTTGTAAATTTTTCCTTTTTACTAAATTTTCATATACTTTTATTATAGGATAGGCTACAAGTGTTGTCTTGGTGTGAAATCTAAGGTGCAACTGACTGGTGAGTGACTGGTTCTTGGGGACTGGGAAGTAACCTGAATATTGCTGTGATCCATGGTGTAAGGGACCATCCATCACAAACGTATGCTCACCTGGGTGGCAAGATAGATCGGAGCACCCAAGGAGACTGTGGTTAGGCTGTTATAGTGCCCAAGAAGTCTATACAAATCTAAGTATAAAACTCACAACCAATTTGGGGTTTGCACTTTGGTTCTTATCAGTCTACCCTGAGATTGGTAGTCATACTCTTGAGTCATAGCAGATAGTGTTACAAGGTACCTGACCACTGTGAGAAACTCCAGTAGCTCACTACCCTATGCATGGGGTATGCATTGAACTTGGAAATTGCATTGACCTTGCAGAAGTCAATACAAAACCTCATTGTGCCATCGGGCTTCGGGACCAGGACTAGGGGCTTCACCATTGTCTGGGACTGCTCCACTATGCCCATATGAAATAATTGGGAGCCATTTAAGACCACCTCACTAGATGCCCCAATTGACGAAGAAGGCTGTGCTGGTTCAACAACTGACCTCATTTAGAGGGGAACTGAAAGTAGCTGTGTGTGTGTGTGTGTGTGTGTATATATGTGTGTGTGTGTGTATATATATATATATATAACACAGGAGACAGGCAGACAGCTGAAAAGGAACAGCTGAAAGCAGAGTGTCTGACCCTGGAAGAAACATGATGAGATGTTTTGGGTCAGGGTGCAGGCTGGAGAGAGTGTTTGTGGTGTGGAGAGCTAGAGAAGCTGTTTCCTACTATTTGATTTCTTTGGCATTCAGAGACACAACACTTTGTACATTCTTTGTAAATAAACCAAACCGCATCAAAGAAATATGACTCTCACCAATGTTCTCCTCCTAATTAGAATGTTCCCAGCGCTCCAAGCTTTGACTAGTTACTTGGGTCAAAGAAGTGAAACAATATTTTCCCCTTGTTCCTCAATTTTTGTGCTTTTCACAGAACTTTCACCCCTGGGTGAAAGTAAGTCTAGGGACTTACTGGGATGGGGCTGGGCTGGGGCCGGCTCTGGCCCCCAGAAGGGGCGGAGCCTCGGGCGGAAGGGGCAGGGCTGGGGGGGGTCAGAGCAAGCCCCAGCCCACCCTGTACCGGCAACTGCCTCCTTCCCCCTCCCCAGGGTAATAGCAGCAGCTGGGGGCTCTGGCAGCGGTTTAAAGGGCCCGGGGTGGTAGTGGCGGCCAAGCCCTGGGCCCTTTAAATCATCCCCGGAGCCCCGCCACCACTTTCCCAGGGCTCCGGCTGCCACTATCACCCCAGGCCCTTTAAATTGTCCCCAGAGCCTGCTGGAGCCCTGGGGAAGCAGCGGGGCTCCGGGGATGATTTAAAGGGCCCAGGGCTTGGCCGCCACTACCGCCCCGGGCCCTTTAAATCTCCATCCCAGCCCCATCGCCGCTACCCCAGGGCTCTGGCAGCGGGGCTCTGGCAGCAATTTAAAGGGCCAGGGGCTCCAGCCGCTGCTGGGAGCCGCAAGCCCTTTAAATTGTGCCTGGAGAAGCCGATCCACCCTGGTACGGCACACGGCTCTTGCCGGTACACCGTACCGGGGCGTACTGGCTTACTTTCACCTCTGCTTTCACCACATATTCCAGATGCTTATTTATGCAGATGTGTTGTAAAATACTGACTGGTAATCAGAAATCGCATTTTGTTTCATTTGGTGGATCTGTTTAACATAGGAACAAGATACCTCTTCTAATGAGACACTCTAAACTTACTTCCCACAGATTTAATTGCAGTAGCATATCTTTTTAAAAAGCTCAAGACAATTTTTTTCACTTTTCACCAAAAAGGTTAGTAGTGATTGGATATCTAACATAGTGAATATGAGGTAGGATCTAAGGCTAAAATAGGGGAAAGAACAAGTTAAAAATTACTTAGACCAGTTAAATGTATTTCATCAGGCCCTGGTGATTTGAATGCATCCTAGAATACTCAAGAAACTGACTGAGGCGATATCTAAGGCCTGGTCTACACTGGGGGGGATCAATCTAAGATACGTCGACGTCAGCTACGCTATTCTTGTAGCTGAAGTTGCATATCTTAGATCGACTTAGAATTGCTTACTTCTCGTCCTCACGGCATGGGATCGACGGCCACCGCTCCCCCATCGACTCCGCTTCCGCCTCTCACCGTGGTGGAGTTCTGGAGTCAACGACAGAGCGATCGGGGATCGATTTATCACGTCTATATTAGGTGAGATAAATCTATCCCCAATAGATCGATCACTACCCACCGATTCGGCGGGTAGTGTAGACGTGGGCTAAGCCATTAGCAATTATCTTCAAAAAGTCATGGAAGCTGGGAGAGATTCCAGAGGACTGGAAAAGGGGCAAATGTAGTGTTTCCCTTTTTATAAATTCACAAGGACAACCTGGGGAACTAAAAACCAGTCAGCTTAACTTAAGTATCTGGAAAGAAAATGGAGCAAATAATTAAGCAATCAATTTGTGAACACACAGAAAATAAGGTGATAGCAGTTAGCATGGATTTGTCCAGAACAAATCATGTCAAACGAACCTAATAGCTTTCTCTGACAGGGTAATAAGACTTGTGGATTGCGGCGGGAGGGAGTGGCAGATGTGGTATATCTTGACTTTAGTAAGGCTTTTAATACTGTCTGACATGACCTTCTCATAAACAAAGTAGGGAAATTCAGCCTACATGGAGCTACTATAAAGTGGGTGCATAACTGGTTGGAAAACCATTCCCAGAGTAGTTATCCGTGCTTCACAGTCAAGCTGGAAAGGCATATTAAGTGGAGTCCTGCAGGGATCGGTCCTGCGTCCGGTTCTATTCAGTATCTTCATCAATGATTTAGATAATGGCAGAATACACTTAAAGTTTGCGTACCATACCAAGTTGGGAGAGGTTGCAAGTGCTTTGGATAATAGGATTAAAATTTAAATATCTGGACAAACTGGAAAAGTGATCTGAAGTCAATAGGATGAAATTCAGTGAGGACAAATGCAAAGTACTCCACTTAAGAAGGAATAATCAACTGCACACATACAAAATGGGAAATGACTGCCTAGGAAGGAGTACTGTGGGAGGGGATTTGGGGCGTCATAGTGGACCATAAGCTAAATATGAGTCAACAGCGTTACACTGTTGCAAAAAAAGCAAACACCATTCTGGGATGCATTATGAGGAGTGTTGTATGTAAGACACAAAGTAATTCTTCTGCTTGACTCTACCCTTATAAGGCCTCTACCGAAGTATTATATCCAGTTCTGGGCACCACAATTCAGTAAAGATGTGGACAAATTGGAGAAAGTCCAGAGGAGAGCAACAAAAATTATTAAAGGTCTGGAAAATATTGGGGATAGGTTGGGGGGGGGAGGGGAGCTTAGCCTGGAGAAGAGAAGGGATGTGTGGAAAGATGCAATAACCATTCATGTACTTGAAATCTTGTTATAAAAAGGAGGGTGATGGTGACTGAATACACCCCTGAATTCACACCCTAAACACTATTTTGTAGCCTGGGACCTAATTCACTCTCACTCTAATACACACACACCACCATACTAAACTAGCCTTAACCAGCCTTGTGTAGCAAAGGGATTTAACCCATCCCCACACTAAACTAGCCTGGATTAGCCTTGCATGAAACTCAGGGACTTCACCACTAAAATTAAGAAAAATGCTCCACTGCTAAGACACCCCATCTCAGGAATGCACCTAACAAGGGTTATAACACCAAGGGTTGTAAAGTAGAGACACCCAGGCACTGGGAAGTTTAGGGAGAATACAGAAAGACCCCCAACAAATGATAAAATAGATAAAATAAGCTCTGACCAGCAATCTTATGCTGACCATCTGCACAAACAAAGGTGGTCATAAATAAGTTACAATTTGAGCATGAAAGCTAAAGATTTTTAGCAGGGAGGAGGAAACATAGGTGCAAGTGCATGACTGGTTAAATTATGTTACTTGGCAGTATAGAATAAGGTGATAGGAGGTAGCTAGTTTTACCTATATAATGTAACTAAAAATCCATGCTCTTTGGGAACCATCTCCATACTGCAGTTCAAAATCAAGCTGCTAGAACTCTGACCCCTCTGCATGATCCTGTTGTACAGAGGCATCACCAGCACCCCAAGATGAGTGATCCTGACTGGCCATCAGGTGAAGGTTGTCTGTATATTAGGGTTGGTGAGCATAAGAGATTTGCTTGGCATATGTATTCTGTGTATGTTGCTAATAAATAGACGTTTTAGAGCACAGCTGTGCAAAGCTGTTTCACTGGGAAAAGGTTCTGCAGCCCTGTAGGGCCCTGAGCCCCATGGGTAAGATGGTACTTAAATTGACCAGGTTTTCCCTGAGCCCCACAGGTAAGGGTAAGTGCTTTACACCCAAACCCTCAGTAAGGGAAGGGTGGGGGTGCCTAAATTAACCAGGTCACACCTTGAGCCTCATTAGAGTATAGGTGGGGTGCCCTAGGGTCCTGACCTGAGAGTTTGGCCAGTAATCTGCTGGAGCATGTGGCGGTAAACTCTTTGCTTGAATCTAATATAGTCAGGCATTTGTAAACGTGTCCTTTTTTTTTTTTTTTCTTGTAACCATTTGACTTCTATGCCCTGTTACTTGTATTCACTTAAAATCTATCTTTGTAGTTAATTTGTTTTATCTAATCAAGAGTGTTTAAACTGAAGTGTTGGAATAACTATCTGAGATAATAAACTGGCATATTATTCTCATTTAAGTATAATGGACTTAAAATATTTTATGTCCTGTTCTGTACTGTCCTGGAGAGGGCTAGACATTTCTGGGGTGAAATCTGAGACTGGGGGTGTGTTGGTGTCACCCTGCAATATAACCAGGCTAAGGAGATCCAGAGTTTAACCCAAGTGTGACTGACAGGCTGCAGTTACACAGAGACACTCATCAGGGTGTGGCCTGAACGCTATTTGGCTGTTTGAGTGGCCCAGATAGAAGGTACTTCAGCAAAGCATTGTAAAGCACGTCAAGTTGCGGGGCAGGGGTGACAGCCCCATTGCTCTGGACTGTACCCTGGTATATCCGTGATAAATTGTTTTTATCCACAGAGAACAAGACAGGAAGTAATGGTCTTAAATTGCAGCAAGGGAGCTTTAGATTAGACATTAGTAAAAACTTCCTAACTATAAAGGTAGTTAAGCTCTGAAACAAATTACCTAGAGTGGTGGTAGAATTTCTGTCACTAGAGGTTTTTAAGTACAGGTTAGCTAAACAATTGTCAGGGATGGTCTGGATAATATTTAATCTTACTTCAATGCAGGGGACTGGACTAGATGACCTATTGAGGTCCCTTCCAGTCCTACATTTCTATGATTCTATGTACCAACAGTAATTCTTTTTTAGCAAAAACAGTATGGCAATTCTGTGCATGCATAGTACGCTTGCAGGTTACATGCATAGTAGACTTGTGCCATTTGTACCAAACTATCAGTATGTTATGTCTAGATGCATATTGCCTAATATTGCCATATTTCTCACTAGAGCCTCATCTTTTGTTTGCAGTTTTATGCAGTTATGGAATCAGAAAATTGAGATACAAGTGTTGCCATAGTGTATTCTTGTAGTGTAATATGCATCTACGGACATAAGTGCCCCAAAGTCCATGAGCATATCTCTGTTGCTTCCACACAGGAATTCCAAATGCAGTGTAATCAAGGATGCACATAAATTTATTGCAGCATTATTAGCTATAGATCTTAGTCACTTTGAAGTATTTGTCAGGTGTCTCCTTAATCTATAATAGACTAGCAATTACATTAATTGGTACAATTAATGTCAAAATATAAGAAAATGAACATAATCCCAGGGAAATTACCCCACACAAATGAAAGTAGGAACACAGGATGCTATGCAAATGATTCCATAATAGTGTATTTAAAAAAAAATCTTCAATGAATTTTAATTAACTATGATCCTACAGTGTCAGCTACAGGAATGAGACTTTGGAATATTATTCATTGTCACTGGAACTTTGCAATACGATAAGCAGGCAGAGAATTTTGTATCTAGTTCTAGAACCTTAACTACTTCAGAGCAAGATTATAGATGCCTTCAAAATACCTACACCTTTATTCTGTCTCACAGAACTGAAGAAACCTCTTCATTTTATATCAATTTTCATTGTCTTGAATTATTGGTAGCACATTCAAATTGAATTCCCCTTTAACTTTGAGACACATTAGCTAAGTTAAACATAGAATCATAGAATATCAGGGTTGGAAGGGACCTCAGGAGATCATCTAGTCCAACCCCCTGTCAAAGCAGAACCAATCCCCAATTTTTGCCCCAGATTTCTAAATGGGCCCCCTCAAGGATTGAACTCACAACCCAGGGTTTAGCAGGCCAATGCTCAAACCACTGACTCCGAGCCTCTAGCATAGCAAATTCAGTGCTCTCTATTCACTTGTTAAATATATACATTTACACACATGCATATAAATTTATAGCACTCACTTATGCTTAGTTTTGCAGCAGTTTATATAATACAACATGCACTGGGAGAAGGTTTTACTGATTCAATCACACTTGTCTCAGCATAATTTGGGGAAAAAAAGCAAATCCCATTTTTAATGTATGCTAAGAACTGACATTTGTTGCCCAAGTTATGAATAATGTAGTGGCTCATGTTCCCCAATAAGATATATTAAAAATAATTAGGTGCACTTTTTAAAAGGTTGAGTGAACCTGCCTGAAGCTGGCTTCAGTGAGAACTCTTTTCAATAGCTATAAAGCTCGTTTCATGAGCTATTAAGATCACGAATAAGAAATAAACATCCCTTATGTGTTGAACAGGCTTCTGTTTTAAATTCATTTATCCATCAATCTTCTACCATTGTGCAAAATGTACTGATCCAGAGATCCATGTGGGGTTTGGGTGGCTTGAGTTCTGAGAGGTATAGGAAAAAACTGGCAATCTCCAGGTTTGGACCTCAAGAATTTGACACAGCAAGAACAGGATAAGTGGTAGACACAAACAAGCTGAAATAAAGGTACCTGGATGATCAATTTGAAGTATGTGCACCTCAGGTTTGGTACTTAAACATATTTAGGCCCCTACATTCATAACTAAGTCTGAAAATTTTGGCCATACAACCGTAAGTTAAAAACCAGTTATATCCAGAGAGAGACACATTTTTGGCAAAAATAAATGCCTACATAGTGGTCCTTTTAATTTCAGTTCCAGGTTTGTTTGTGGGTGTGTGGTGGTTTTGTTTTTGTGTTGTTTTTTCTGTAGTACTTAATTGTTTTCTGGCATTCACATACCACTGTGGTAGATATAAAAATATTTGTACCGAAATAAATATGGTACCAACCCATTCAGTCACTATCAATACACTACAGTGAATGTTCTGCGCTTATACTGACATGGTCATGCAACATTAGTGTGCCATTCTCTAGAAGATTAGTTGAAAAGTCTTCCAGTTGTTTTGCGTCCACAGGGATGAACATTCCATAGAAATATCAGATGCAGTGAGCTGAAAAAGATATTTTACTGCAGATGACATACAGGGATAGAGAAATCCCAGACAATTATTTAAATTTTAAATCCTTCAGTACATAATCAGTAACTGCACCAAAACGGAAAAATCAGCTTCTGAAAACCGCTGAATAATGTATAAAGTTGGCACAGAAAAAAGGAACAAAGGGTAAATCACCAACTTAATTACTGAATCGTAAAGAAGAAGTTAACCTAGGAACTTCTTCTTAGGCTAAATTATAATACTGTAGTGGGAAACAAACAACCAGAAATAAGTAACAGGTTATATAACTGACTCATATTATGTGTATTATCAAAGCTGATAATCAAAGTGAAGTAATGACAGCATATTTGGTAAATATAATCTGCTGATTTTCTTGATACCATGTATTTCTAGCTACATGTTTTACCAATATTTATGCACAATAAATATTTTTCTAGAGGTATCCATATTCCTCATTGTTAATGATTCATAACTTCTTAACTGCAGTTTCATGATGGTATAACTTTATTAAAATTGTAGTTATGCCAGTATTAAACTGGAGGAATGCAGTGGAGACTCAGATTCTGAGTGAAATATTGGGCCCCATTGAAGTCAATGGAAGTTTTGTCATTGATTTCAATGGAGTTAGTATTTTGCCCTGGAGACTCTACTCTCAGGGAGTGGATTTTCCTACAGAAAGAGTAGGAAAAATCAATTCAAAACCTTCACAGCCTGCCACACAGATCTTGCCATATTAATGTATGTATAAGATTTTTTTTAGAAGTGACAGTCTTTTTCCCTATGTTCACCCTTTCTACAAGACTATGGTAAACTTGGTACAAAGTATGCCTTGTGAGGTATCGTTTGAAAGCTCATATGATAAATATCATTGTCCTGGTACAATGTGTGGCAATATCGTATGTAAAGTTATGAAATTCCACTGTATAAGACCTGTTCCAAGTCTAGGGAAACCGCTTCAACCAGGTCTCCAGAGACACAAGGCTAGCCAACACCTCAGCCAGGTGTCAGCATAATCAAATGGACTATCACCTGGTTAAGCGCCCATCCTTTGGCAGGAAGAAGTGTTTGAGTGAGAAATTTACATCTTGGCAATGCAACAGCTGGAGGTTCTCATGTAAACAGACTGGCTGTCATCTGAACCCCAGCTGGAGATGATTCTCAAAAAGGAAGAAAAGATATAAAAACGAGGAATGGAGACCCCAAATCACCCCTCTCCCCCCTCATCTCTACTCACGGCACCAACAACATTTGAAAGACAAAAGAAGCATCACTGAACTGGGGGAGAAGTCCTGGCTGAAAAATCCAGTCAGACAGCTACAAGCATGTGGTTAGAAACCCTTTTGCTTTAAGTTCACTTAGCTTATTAAACTAGGTATTAACTTCCATTTTACCTTTTTATTTCTTTGTAAGCAATTCTGACTTTTATGCTTTGTTACTTGTAATCACTTAAAATATATCTTTCTGTAGTTAATAAACTTGTTTTATTTAAGCCGGTATGTTTGGATTTAAGTGTTTGGGGAAACTTCATTAGAGATAACAACCCAACACTCTCACAAATCTTGGGAGACAGGCCAGTCCTTGCCTACAGACAGCCCCGCAACCTGAAGCAAATACTCACCAACAACCACATACCACACAACAGAACCACTAACCCAGGAACTTATCCTTGCAACAAAGCCCGTTGCCAACTGTGCCCACATATCTATTCAGGGGACACCATCACAGGGCCTAATAACATCAGCCACACTATCAGAGGCTCGTTCACCTGCACATCCACCAATGTGATATATGCCATCATGTGCCAGCAATGCCCCTCTGCCATGTACATTGGTCAAACTGGACAGTCTCTACGTAAAAGAATAAATGGACACAAATCAGATGTCAAGAATTGTAACATTCATAAACCAGTCGGAGAACACTTCAATCTCTCTGGTCACGCGATCACAGACATGAAGGTCGCTATCTTAAAACAAAAAAACTTCAAATCCAGACTCCAGCGAGAAACTGCTGAATTGGAATTCATTTGCAAATTGGATACTATTAATTTAGGCTTAAATAGAGACTTGGAGTGGCTAAGTCATTATGCAAGGTAGCCTGTTTCCTCTTGTTTTTTCCTACCCCCCCCCCCCAGATGTTCTGGTTTAACTTGGATTTTAACTTGAAGAGTGGTCAGTTTGGATGAGCTATTACCAGCAGGAGAGTGAGTTTGTGTGTGTATGGGGGTGGGGGGATGTGAGAACCTGGATTTATGCAGGAAATAGCCCAGCTTGATTGTCATGCACATTGTGTAAAGAGTTGTCACTTTGGATGGGCTATCACCAGCAGGAGAGTGAATTTGTGTGGGGGGGTGGAGGGTGAGAAAACCTGGATTTGTGCTGGAAATCACTTTAGAAAAGCTATTACCAGCAGGACAGTGGGGTGGGAATAGGTATTGTTTCATATTCTCTGTGTATATATAAAGCCTGCTGCAGTTTCCACGATATGCATCTGAGGAAGTGAGCTGTAGCTCACGAAAGCTTATGCTCTAATAAATTGGTTAGTCTCTAAGGTGCCACAAGTCCTCCTTTTCTTTTTGCGAATACAGACTAACACGGCTGCTACTCTGAAACAAGGTTTGTGCATTTCATTTTCTATTAATGAAATAACAGACAGCTTGTATTGTCCAGGAGGGTACTGGACAGTACACGATGCACATTTCTAGGGGTTTCAGAGTAGCAGCTGTGTTGGTCTGTATTCGCAAAAAGAAAAGGAGCACTTGTGGCACCTGTGAGACTAACAAATCTTACCTTCAGTCCTTTTGGTATGATGTCCATCTGTTTGCATTCGGAAAGGAAGATGAGCTCTATATCTGTATGAGTTTTTTTTCATTTGGAAAGGAAGATGTCTTTCTGTATTTCTAGGGGGGAAGTCTGGGACTGGGAATTTGCTGATGTTACTCTGCAGTGTAATTCAAGGGCGGCAGATTGGCTGGCTGAAGCACTCTTGCAATGTAAGTGGGGGTACTTTACATGCTGGAGGTTGAGAGCAGGCCAGGAGCAGTTACTCTCACAGCAAAACAGTGTAAAAAGCACCCCAGGTTGGAGAACTGAGGAGACACAGCTGTCCAACAGTCCAGATTGCACCCTGGGGAATGTCACATGTACACTTAAACTGTGCAGCTTTAGCACTTCAGTTTAGACACTCACTATAGCAGTGGGAGGGTTCTCCCATCGCTGTAGTTAATCCACCTCCCCAAGAGGCAGTAGCTAGGTCAACAGAAGAGTTCTTGTGTTGACCTAGTGCTATCTACACCAGAGGTTAAGTTGGGTTAATTATGTTGTCATGGGTGTGAATTTTTCACACCCCCAAGTGATGTAACTGGGTCAGCCTAGCTTTTTAGTGTAGACCTGGCCTTGGTGTTCACATATAGCTAGTGCCATATCTGGGGCTAGATTTGAGTGTATTGCTAGTTCAAAATTGTTGTTGAAGTTGCCAAATATGATGCATACGTCATACATATTCTGTAGCACCAAAATATCAACTAATTCTTAATTAATTAAATGTGTACAGTGCCTTGAAAAGGTAAAGTGCTATATAAGTAGTGATAATGACTGAGTGACAACTTTACTTGAAACACATTTCTTTTGCAGTAAGAACAGACTCAGATTTTTTTTTATTTTCTTTGTAATGGATTGTCTCAGATGGTATTTTCTTATCGTTTCATAATATGACAACTGAAGATCATGTAACTCTTTTCCTTGGTGTTTCATACAGTCACTTTTCTTTTCCCAAAACTTTAGGCTGCAAATAAAGCAACAGAGTTATTGGATAATAACCAGCTATCATGCCTTTCACTTCAGACATGCATGCCACACAGTATTCCAAGTGTCTTTTTCATTTTTTGATAAGCAAGTCCCATTTTGTGATCTTCCATTGCAATCCTTTTTCTTGTAAGGACATTCCTGCCCTGGCAGATTAGATGACCTAGTAGGCTTTTCCATTTCTAGTGTCTGGTTCTCTGAAATTACTACACTATTTGTTGTATCTGCACTACCCTCATTTCTTGTATTAAGTCGCTAATGTTTCCTATGAAGCTTAATCCCAAAGGAGAATAAAAAACTCCAGGTTTCACCTTGCTATATTCCTGCCTTTATTGGAGAAAAATTTTTCTCACTTGTGAGAGATGCTGATCCAGTGAGTCCTCCATGATCTGTAGATCTGAGGATCTGCTGAAAGCAAGAGCTGCCTATATAAAGAATCCATGCCTCCACATTCCCTCCTTGCCCCCCAGCTCTTTGCTATCCCCTTGCAGCAAGGAAAATATGGTCTAGACTAAAGTTACTGTACAGATAACAGGTACACAAATAGCTAAAAAAACTGTACTCAGAGTAGTTATCAGTGGTTCACTGTCAAACTGGGAAGACATACCTAATGGGGTCCTATAGCTGGGTCCAGTACTAGTCAATGTTTTTGTTAATGACTTGGATAATGGGGTGGAGAATATACTTACAAAATTTGCAGATATCCAGCTGGGAGGGGTTCCGAGCACTTCAGGAAACAGGATTAGAATTCAAAAGGACCTTTATAAATTGGAGAATTGGTCTGAAATCAACTAAATTATGTTTAACAAACACAAGTGCAAAGTACTTCACTTAGGGCTGGTCTACACTGAAAAGCTACAAGGTGACATAACCCCACTGGAGACTGTGCTAGGGTGATAGAAGAAGTCTTCTGTTGACCTAGTTACCTCCTCTCGGGGAGGTGGATTACCTACAGTGAAAGGAGAACCCCTTTCACTGCTGGAGTAAATGTCTACAGTGAAGTGCTACAGGTTTGGATGCTATGCTTTCTGGAATATGTGGACAAACTGGAGAGTCCAGAGGAGAGCGTAAAAAAACCCCTGACTTATGCGGAAAGGTTAAAAAATCTGGGCATGCTTAAGCCTGAGAGGAGAAGATTGAGGAGGGACATGGTCTTCAAATATGTTAAGGGCTGTTATGAAGAGGACTGTGATCAGTTGTTCTCCATGTCCACTGAAGGTAGGACAGGAAATCAGTTCAATCTACAAGGGAGATTCAAGTTAGATACTAGGAAAGACTTTCTAACTATATGGCTAGTTAATCTCTGCAATAGGTGTCCAAAGGCAGTTGTGGAATCCACATCACTGAAGGTTTTAAAGAACAGGTTAGACAAATACCTATCAGGAGTGGTCTTGGTTTACTTGGTCCCACCGTGTGTGTGTGTGTGTGTGTGTGTGTGTGTGGACTAGAGGACCTCTGGATGTCCCTTCCAGTCCTGTGTTTCTAGTATTCTGTGGGATCTCCTCTGGCCTACAGTGCCTGACACTTCCTTGGTGGAGGAGAGAGAATGAAGTGCAGTCCAATGGGGGAAACTCATGAGCCACTGCTTTGTCCTACATGTTTTGAAAGAGCTCCAGCTGGAGAACTTATATAGGTAGAGTTCCTGCGGAGGGAGATTCAACATGATCTAGGATAAGTGGAGACATGCCCAGGTGCTGGTACTTCATTTCATATGAGAATAAATTTGGGTGGATCTTACAAAAATTGCAGAACTCTCCAGTGTTGAGTTTTCATACTGTAGGAGTCACCTTCTGGACTAGCTATTGCAACCAAAATGTCTGAGCCTCATTAAAGGTATATCTAGTAGGGAAAGGAGTGGAAAGCATTTTTCATTTTACATTTATTTTATTTCTATCTTTCTCTGGAGTGTGTACAGTAACTCCTCACTTAAAGTCATCCTGGTTAACATTGTTTCATTGCTGATCAATTAGGGAACATGCTCATTTAAAGTTGTGCAATGCTCCCTTATAACATTGTTTGTTTGGCAGCCGCCAGCTTTGTCCACTGCTTGCAGGAAGAGCAGCCCGTTGCAGCTAGCTGGTGGGGGCTTGGAACCAGGGTGGACCAGTAGCCCCGCATCAGCTCCACATTCTCCCAAGTTCCCTGTGCGGCAGCAGCTCAGCAGGCTACCAATTGCCAGCAGTTCAGCTGTCCCTCTCCCCACTGCCCTCTGTCTTGGAGCTGCTCCCAGGAGCCTCATGCTTGCTGTGGAGGGGGGAAGTGGGAGGCTAATGTCAGAGTGTCCCCCTACTCCTGCCCCCCCCCCGTTTACCCCTTCTCCATATAGCAGGGTGTGGACACAACAGGGCTCAGGATGGAGGGAGCTTGCTGGCCGCAGCTGCTGTCTGAACTTGCTGATCTACTTTGAAAGGCAGTGTACTTAGGAGTGGTGTCAGTGTACTTAAAGGGGCAATGCGCATCTCTCTCTCCCACACACACAGAGTGTCTCTCTCTGTCTCTGTCTGCCATGCTGTCTCCCCTCCCTCCATTTCTGCTGCCTTGTAGAGTTTGAGGATACATTAACAATGTTTTAACTCTTGAGGGCTCAGCCGAATGCCAGTTCATTATTTAGCAGTAAAGCATTCCCTGGGAAATATCCCACATTCTTCCACCCTCTAACTTCACCACCTCAACCAAGCTTCACAATCATCATTGCTGTGTACAGAATTAAATTGTTTGTTTATATATATAAAACATTTCCCTAGAATCTAACCCCCCCTTTTACATTAATCCTTATGGGGAAATTGGATTCGCTTAACATCATTTTGCTTAAAGTTGCATTTTTCAGGAACATAACTACAACATTAAGTTAGGAGTTACTGCAGTTTGTGAACTGAGGCAGGCATTTCCAGTTGGTAAAAATAAAGGGATGAGACTATTTAAAGTAATTGGTAATGACAAGTCACAGACTCAGTGTTAGGATATAGATATTCAGGCCTGTTTGTAAAGGCCTGGACTCTAAGAATTTAGGTGTTTTCTTGTCACTTAGCTAGTTATAGAGGCATAAAAGAGAGAATCAAAATCACTCTCTGACTGTATAAGGCTTTTTCTCACTGTGACAGTCTAAGGCCCTGTTCTTAGGCTAAGGTCTTTGGCTAAGCAGCAGAAGCAGCCATATGCTGGGAAGCAAACAGTCACCTCCTCACATTACAAACTAGTCACATTGAAATAAGGTGCTATTGGGCTATTAGGAATACAGTCCTGTCCTGATAATGCCTATCACCTCCAGAGAAAGGGAAGTGCCTAGAAGATGTAAAAGGAAACTTTGTTTGATAGCACCCTGTCTGGCAAGAACTCACTTATTAATAAATGTAGTTGTGAAATCCTCACTTCTGTATTGTTTTGTCATTATAGTTCCCACTTTGCTATTGTTTATTTGCATGGTCTCTGTCAGGTTCTGTGATTGTTTCTGTCTGCTGTATAATTGATTTTTCTGGGTGTAAACTAATTAAGGTGATGGGATATGATTGGTTAAATAATCATGTTTACAATATGTTAGGATTGGTTAGTTAAATTTCAGTAAAATAGGTTAAGGTATAGCTAAGCAGAACTCATGTTTTACTATGTAGTCTGCAGTCAGGAAGTAAGGGGGGAAATGGGAATGGGGGCAGGGAATTGGAATCATGTTTTGCTAAGGGGGGAATGGGAACAGGGACACGGGTAAGGCTCTGTGGTGTCAGCTGGGAAGGGGGACACTCAGGAAGGAAACTGGAATCATGCTTGCTGGAAGTTCATCCCAATAAACATCGAATTGTTTGCACCTTTGGACTTCGGGTATTGTTGCTCTCCATTCATGCAAGAAGGACCAGGGAAGTAAGTGGGTGAAGGAATAAGCCCCCTAACACTCAGTACAGGCAGTTTGTCTGAAAAATCCTCAAGTATAAAAGAAGGTAAGGTCTGTGATATTTCATCTTGCATGAAGAATGCAGTAGTGGGGAGGATTTGGAGGAAATCCAACTTTTTTTCCCCAGAAGAATTAAATCCAATATAAAATTGTGCCCATTTGCCTAACAAATAATCCATATACAAGTGACATACAATAGTCACTTGTATGTTCACACTGAGGAAAATACACAAAACGTGAAATATTAGACCATACTCTTTTCCTGGGTTAAGGGAAGTCAGTTTGAACTTTGACAGTGTACTATCATGTAGCATCAGAACTTAACTGGGGGATATGGACAAGAAAAACAGTAGGTAAGAAGGAGAGAGTCATGGGGTGTGTTTCACTGCTTACTAGAGAGAATAATAATGTATTGTGCTATTGTTAAAAATTCCACCTCAGATTAACCCTTCTGAGTATCTAGCACAGGGATCGGTAATCTTTGGCAGACGGCTCGCCAGGGTAAGCCCCCTGGTGGGCTGGGCTGGTTTGTTTACCTGACGCATCCGCAGTTTCGGCCGATCGCAGCTCCCACTGGCCGCGGTCCTCTGCTCTAGGCCAATGGAGGCTGCGGGAAGCGGCGGCCATCACACCCCTTGTACCGCACAGCCCCCATTGGCGTGGAACGCCGAACCGCAGCCAGTGGGAGCTGTGATCGGCCAAACCTGCAGACGCGGCAGGTAAACAAACCAGCCCAGCCCGCCAGGAAGCTTACCCTGGCGAGCCGCGTACCAAAGGTTGCCGATCCCTAGTCTAGCAGCACAAAAGTATGTAAATAGTCTATTGCTGTAATTGTAACTAAAGACTAAAGGAGGCTACAGTAGAAGTTAATTATAAAGGTTCCCTCCAGGATTTTAGTGTTAGTTTCTTGTTGCCATTTGGGCTAACAGTGAAGCAACGCATTGGTATGTTTGGGAGACTTAAGCCCTCCATGAGAGAACAACCTTGAAGAGGGAGCAACTCTAATCCTAAAATATTAGTCTTTACATTTGGCCTACACAGTTCATATTATCTTTAGTAGTGGAATAGGTCTGTGCTGCCATTTACAATGTTTCTGGAATATTATTGTAAAAATTTCTATTCTTTGACTTAGCTAAACAACCAGGACATTTGATTAACCACCCGAGGCTGGAAATGTAGTGTGCTGTACAACGTACCGTTGTAATAACAATAG
Organism: Lepidochelys olivacea; assembly: GCF_965140295.1. NCBI lineage: Eukaryota > Metazoa > Chordata > Testudines > Cheloniidae > Lepidochelys > Lepidochelys olivacea. Next base: position 52,655,159 of record NC_140412.1, read on the forward strand.
TGTCTTGACTGGGAACTTTTCATTTATCCTTTAAAAGGCTCAAATGAATGTTCTTTACCTAGATACTCCCCAGACCACTCTAACACAGCCAGCTGAGGAGTGCAATAAAGTAGCCATTTGATATCCATAATAATACAACAGCTTTTAGGGGAGGTGAGAGAAAGAATAAACTTCTTCATTTGAAACTATTATAACTTATCTACATTTATTAATTCAGCATTAACAAGCTGCTGGATTCTGTGTAATATATAGCTAAAGGTACAGGCCCTACCCAAAGGAGTTTACAATGTGCTGGGAGAGGATAGCAGTAATTTATAGTGCTAGATTTTCATTTCTCCATCTTTCTTATATAATAAATTGGGGGGGGTTAATGATGGTATTCTGTTGGTGTTATGAGGGAGGGTGGGATAAAAAGGGGGAATTTTAAATAGGTAAAATGTGAAGATACTGGATCTTAATCTTCCCAGTTCTCCTAATATAAATAGCTATGGGTCTGAAAAATTCTTGACCACGGAAAACCCAGATGTTGCAGAAAGTAATGTTGGTTATCAAGTAACTCTCAATTTCACATCTGATTCAGTATGTAACAGAGCAGCATTAGGAGTCATTGTGGTGCATGCTCAATTTTTTTTTGAGATGTAAAACTATGATACTCTTAATAGTTTTGACCATTACAGATTCCATGAGACTTTTCAGTGTTATGAGCAAAATCTATCTTAAGTAATTATATATACGGAATGGATCAATTATTTCTGTCTGAACAGAAAGATTAGATGTGATCATTTTACAATCTTTCTAGCTGGATATTAGACCAGAGAGAATAACTTTCAATGAATAATTTAATGAGTTTAGCTTTTTCTGGTCTCAGAATGTGCATTAGCGGATCATGATTTCCTTGAATTTATTTGGCAACATTTTCAGTACTTAATTGTTGAAATTTGAGCTGTGCTGCTTAGTGTGACAGGTCAATGTAATGGTCCTCACTTGTGGTCTGGTTGGGGAGCGTGGCCTAGTGGTCACGGCCACAACTCCTGACTGCCAAGGGGGTTGTAGGCAAGGGAGCCTGGGCCCTCCCACTCCACCTGGCTCTGACCCAGGGCCCTTTGGGCTACCTGTGGTCTGGCAACCAAGGCTGCTTAAGGCTGTCCTCCCTGGGCCTCTTCCTCTCCTCTCCACCCCCCACCTGCCCCCCGCACACACAGGATCAGCTTAGCCCAAGGCTTTTCCCTGTTGCCTTCATAGATTGACTTAGATGTAAAGATCTGCAAGCAGATTAGAAGGGAAACCCCTTTCATAAAGGACTAGAAAAATAAGAGGATGTTAAATCAAATACAAGATTTGAGAGGACTGCAGTATTTGTGACTGATTTTAACCAGTTAAGTAATAGCTTTTGACATGGGGAACTGCCATATGAGCGCGCCTAGAAACTGCTAAATTAGATGTCCACTGGGAAAGCTGAGGGTGGTAAATGGACAAATTCCAGTTGCAATCTAGATAATAACAAATCCCTAATTGGCAAGTGTTAGTACTAGTAGAAAAATTAATAAAGGGAAGGATGATTGTTACTCTGCACAGCTACAGATGTGCTATTGGGTGTTTCCTCCTGATGATTGCCCAGAAGTAAACAAATCACATTTACATGGTGTAAATCTAGATTAATTCTGCTATAGGCAAAAATGTCACTCCTGATTTACGTTGGGGTGGATTAGAGCAGAATCTACTTCACATCTTCTCCCTGAACCCAACTGCGGCATTTTGAATTGTCACAGACTTCTTACCAAAGCTTGGGGGTTGTAGCAAATGGATTCCTGCTTCAGTAACAGCTATATTAATTTGTGAGATGTAAAAATATAGCTCCCATGCTAAATGGTGGAAATCGGTACTCACCTGATGGCTTGGGATTCTATTTTTTTATAGAGACAGTTGTTTGCTTGATATTTTACTGCCAGCACAACACAGAACAATACAGTGAATTCATTCTGGTTACTAATTGCTGGGATTGTGGGTTGATTGTTTTCTGGGTTTTTTGTTTTTTTTTTAAAGCACATCTAAAAATATATATTGCTTAACTGGAACTGCATCTACCCAAGAAACAAGACCTGACCACAAACCAGCCGCTGCCTATTGTGACACCAAAATGAGATGCTACCCACAGTTGGTTACACAGATCTTCTTGATCCAATAGTCTCTCTCCTTTCTTATGTGCTTTGATCAGTGGTGAAATAGTTAAGTGTTGACATTTAAATTTTAGGTCCCAAAGTTAGCACTCTAATGAGGCAAATAGGGTAGTTCACATCTCTCAGAACCACCAGTTCAGGCTCCATGCAGACGCAGGCAGACAGCATTGCATTGGTTTATATTCAGTTCACACTCTGAAGTTTTCCTGACTACTGAAAAGTCTAGAATTTTTTTTTTTAAAATGAAGCTTGGATTCTACAGAACAAGATGATAGCCACTATGAAAAAGTGCTGTCAAAATGAACCACTGCAAGCCTCCCAATTCAATATCTTTATTCCAGAGTAGCCTCACACAGTAATATTTGATCATATTATAGCACAGTGAGCATATAACTAATATGTTAAAACTTAAATCAATAAGATTTGCTGACATATCTAAAATTAATAGCTCAAATACCTAATGCCATATTTCTGTAAGCTGATTAATACAATTACATCCCCCTCCTTCCAGATTTATAGTATTAATAATCACTTGGTGTGTAGCATAATCAGATTGTGTGATATGAGCAGATGCATTAATAAAACCAATACATTCACTTTATTTTTGTTCTACTTTATATTTAAAGTGACTATGCATTGCTCAGGCCACTTTCATATTAACTAGAAATATTCAACATCACAATTTAATTCAACCCAAGCAATAAAATAAAATCTATCACTTCATACAATATTTTTACATGATGCAGTAATATTATGGGTTAAATCCTGTTTCTACTGAAGTCAGTGGTAAAACTCCTTTTGACTGCAATGGGTATAGGATCTAGCCCAGTAACCCAGTTTACCATATCAGATCCTTTAACCCACCTCCTTCCCAAATTCCTGATTAAATTTATGCAATAAAAATTCACTAACAAGAAAACATCATTGGGATAATACAATGGACCCTTCATAAGCACTCAGTCTGTACTTTTTCAAACTCTGTCACAACCCAGCTGTTGCCATCTGCTGGAGAGAGCTTTTGGCAGAGATGTGTTACAAAAGTCTGCCAAGCCACCAATCTGTTCAAAAAGTGAATTTCCAGAATTCTCACAGACGGAATCGCCTTGAGAGAGCAGTAATTTTGTATGTCTAAGAAGAGTTCACATTTGTGGCTCAGTTTGCTGCCTGGATATCTCTCTATGTAGCAGTTTGAAGATTAGGAAGTGACTGAATCCGTAAAAGTAAAATAGACATTTTTCATGGTCAATTACAAAAAGCTGATTTGAATTTTAAACAGTGATACTATAGTTATTATAAAAGCAACACCTTTTTGGTGCTTTTAATTTCCTCACAGCTCTCTTTCAATTAATAATCACTAATTTTAGATTAAAGTCCTAGGCTCAAGGGCTAACTGCTAGGATTTATTTAAAGGATAAATTACAGATGAAATTTTTCCTGTGGTGATTTCATCCACAAAGTTTCCCCAATTTAGCTAATACTGGTCTTAGTGGAAAGTTGACAAACTACTAGTATAAAAAAACTGTTAAGTAGCTAAAAATCTGCATAAATTGACATCTTAAATTACATAGAGGAAATTCCATATTCCAGATACCAGATTCTGTTTAAGGTTGCTTCATGGTGAAGTAATCCTCTTAATATATGACTTATATTTTAATGCTTTTTCTGAAATTATAAGCCTATCCAATTTTTCTTGCATGGATTTAAGTTTTTTCCCTTTCTGTCTGTCTCAAGCAGTGCACAAAGACACAGAGCTTCTGATGCATTACCTCTGGAACTGTTTTCTTCAAAAGAATAAGTGATCACTCTACCAAAATTCTAGGAATTCACTATGGAAATAATCTGTATAACATTAAATAAAATGCAAGTGAAAAAGTAAAGTGAAAGCACACATTGTTTTAAGGCATTATCTGGAGACCAAGGGAGTAGTCCAGAATGGAAAGTCCACCACATTTAGAAAAGATTTGTACTTCAGACCTTGGTAAAGAGGTAATTTCGTTTTTGTTTGTAAAGTGCCCCCACCCCCACAAAAAAGCTATTCCTGGGCTAGAGTGGTTAAATTTAAAAATGTCTCCCATTTCTGAAGTTCTTTCAGAGTCTTAGGTCCATTCTAATCTTAATAACAAAAGCCTTAAATTACATACTGCTTGAATCACATGCATTCAGACAGCTTTAGTACATACATCAGTTCCAGTTCATTAAACCCAGCCGTTCTCTATATTTCCACTTTCCCCTTTTGGGTTCAGTGGTAATCAAACCATTGTTCTCACTCCATTAGTTAGTTACTACTAACTAGAGAAAAGTGGTAGAATTAGCATTTGTTGGGGTTTCCATGTTTAAGTGCTTGCCTGTGTGGAAAAATTGACTTCCTCTGCAGTATAACTACTGCAATAATGCCACTTTCATTCTAGAATAGAGTGTCCACTGGGGAACTTATACCAGCATAGCTACAGCAGTATAATTGTACCAACACAGTTCTGCCTGTCAATTTCCCAGTGCAGCTGAGCCCTACATATTTGGTTCTTAGGGCCTGATTCTGATTTTACACAGAGCAGTATGACTGTATTTACTCCAGTGGAGTATATCCTGACTTACACTGGTGTAAATGAGAAGAGAATCCGGCACACACGTATATGTATATTTATAATTCAGTTGCCCAAATTTTCATCAGACTCCACTGGAATTATATGGGTATAAATGATTGTATGATTCTGTAAAGGGAAATGCAATCCCTGTGCACAAGGCATCATACTATTTCAAAACACACATGACTGGCTGGGTCCTAATGTAAATTCAAGTTCACGTCATTATCTTCTCTTAAGCATCAGAACTGGATGCCGTGGAGTATTCCAGATGACCTTTTGAGGAGCTGGTTCATCTTAATGTGCTTAGAAGTTCCACACCTTTGTAGGGCGTGCTGAATTGAAATCCTATTTCCTTGTAGCACAGGAGCCCTGATAACAATGGAACTTGTGAATTTACACTGTGGGGGGAGGAAAATGTGGGGAGCTTTTGTGGGCTATGCAGACACCTTTCATCCCACAAAACATAGCTCTAGTGGGGCTTCCAACACCCTAGTACACAGGAGCTTTAAGACAGGAAGGGCGGCAAGAGAGAGTGATGAATGTGAAAAGTGACTAAGGGCATAAGGAGCACAAAACCCATTGCTTGTGTTTTGACAGTGAGGTCCCCAGCCCAGGCTGGAGGTATTTGACATGGTGACCACCAAAGGGAATGAGAGACACACTCCTCTTTCAGAATGGAGTACGTATGGAGGCACAGTTTAAAAGAAGGGTCATAGTGTCCACATTCTGAGTGTAACTGGTTGGCTTGAAAAGGTCTCATCCTCAGCTGGGCAAATGGAGTCACATAATTGGTAAAGGCATGAGGCAAAATATCATTGCCTTATGAATGGCTTGTCATAGTTTCACATTCTTCTTTTTGAGGAAGAAGGTCATGGCTTGCACAGAGATTAGAACTGCTCTGATGAAAGAGATCCTTCAAGATGCAATCACAGTATTTGTTTCAGTTGATGAGGAGGCCTGCCCTCTGGAACAAACTGCATGTCTGTTCCACCGAGGTTCTCAGTGTCTGCCACAGCCCTCAATCAGCCAATCATTCACATGCATATCGATAAGAATCACCTGGTATCTTTAATGAGTAGCCCCTACACCAAGTACTTGGTGAGGACTCTGGGTATCATGGACATGTCAAAGGGAATGGTATCAAGAAAAACAGACATTTTTGATGAGAGCATCTAATATTATTCTGAAAATTGGCATCTATGAAGTAGAGACCCAAACCTGTCCTGTTTGGGAAAGGAAGAGGAGGAGAAAGGCCAAAGTAAGCATCCAGAATTCGAAACTTCTGAAGAAAGTTCTCAGTATTTTGAGATTTGTGTGAGGTGTCACAGTTCATGGCAACTGCACCCGTATTTCTCCCTTGTAGTCCAGCACGGACACCCACTGTGGGAACCTGGCTCCTCAGCCATCATCTCTCTTACATGGTGTCACAGGATGAGGATGGTGGCTGGAGCAGGAGTCAGACCAAGTCAGGTACATTAGCTCAACATGCCCATGAATAGGTTAGTCTATTCTTTATACAGCTCGGGCCTTTGATCTTCAGACTCTGGGAATAGGTCCCTTCCTCAGGATGTGGCTTCAAAAGACAAAAAGAACAGGAGTACTTGTGGCACCTTCAGACCCCAACTAAAACCTCTCCAGCGCATCATCAAAGATCTACAACCTATCCTGAAAAATGATCCATCACACTCGCAGATCTTGGGAGACAGACCAGTCCTTGCTTACAGAGAGCCCACCAACCTCAAACAAATACTCTCCAGCAACCACACACCACACAACAAAACCACTAACCCAGGAACCTGTCCTTGCAACAAAGCCCGATGCCAACTCTGTCCACATATTTATTCAAGTGACACCATCATAGGACCTAATCACATTAGCCACGCCATCAGGGGCTCATTCACCTGCACATCTACCAATGTGATATATGCCATCATGTGCCAGCAATGCCCCTCTGCCATGTACATTGGCCAAACTGGACAAAAGAACAAATGGACACATGTTCTATGCAAAAGAACAAATGGACACAAATCTGACATCAGAAATCATAACATTCAAAAACTGGTAGGAGAACACTTCAACCTCTCTGGCCACTCAGTAACAGATTTAAAGGTGGCAATTTTGCAACAGAAAAGCTTCAAAAACAGATTCCAACAAGAAACTGCTGAGCTTGAATTAATATGCAAACTAGATACCATTACCTTGGGTTTGAATAGAGACTGGGAGTGGCTGGGTCATTACACATACTGAATCTATTTCCCCATGTTAAGTGTCCTCATACCCTCCTGTCAACTGTCTAAATGGGCCATCTTGATTACAATAAAATTTTTTTTTCTCCTGCAGATAATCATTCATCTTAATTAATTAGCCTCTTACAGAAAACATGAAAAGGTGGAGTATGTGTGTATATCTATATATATCTATATAGATATATATCGTCTAACTATATGTTCCATTCTATGCATCCAATGAAGTGGGCTGTAGCCCATGAAAGCTTATGCTCTAATAAATTTGTTAGCCTCTAAGGTGCCACAAGTACTCCAGTTCTTTTTGCAGACACAGACTAACACGGCTGCTACTCTGAAACCTTCAAAAGACAGATTTTTTGCTTAATGGGAGGTGGAGAATTTGCATCCATCTCTAGAGATTCCCAAGGCAAACCACTTGACACTTTTTTTCCCAAAAGTGCATTCTTGTCTGTCACATTGTTCAGTACAATCGTCTGAAGTTCTAACATTTCCCAGGGTTGTCATTGCATCTCCCTCACTAGAGAGGTTATGTACAATCCCGGCCCACAATAATACATAACCTTTGCATGTAATACAATGACTCCAAAGATACTTCAACTTAATTCATTAAGGCTTTTCAAGGATATTGCAGGAAATTGCTCTGTCATATTAGGGCAAAAACTCTTCAGAATGAGGTGCCCTGAGTAGATACCTTTTGCACTCTACCCTTTAGAACGTCTTCTGTGGCTCCCAACTCCAGCAAGGCACTGCAAGGAGCCAACTGCAGAAGGGTCAGTCTCCTAGCAACACACTGGACACAGCTGATCCTGGCAGGGGCTGCCTGATTGATTGATTGCACCTCCTGCCTGGTGGAGGGGTGGAGCTAGCTACTACTTGACCCCGCAGCAGCCAGAGCTCACTGGCTGTTCTACACATTCCATGCCTGCAGCTGTATTTGGTCCTGTTCCTGCACAGCCTGCTGTTGTACCCACTTCAGCCCCTGCACTTCTCCATCCTTGATGTCCCAACTCTGGGGACCGGCTCACCCATTGGTGACAGATAGCATGTTGATGATGATTTGGGTCCAGAGTCAATTCAAGAGGATCCATGCATGAGTCTTGCCAGCAATAGAGAGCAAAGAGATTCCATGGTAGCTACCACAGCTGCTCATTGAACCTTTTATAAGCACATTGGTATATTTCAGTTATTGTGGTATAATTTCTTGAAGCCAGGCATGTAAGAAAAATTCTAAGAGCTTATCAATGGGAAGATTTTCTCTGTGTTTGAAAACCTCAGCTGGAATGGCATCAAGGTTAGGGGATTTATTATTTTTCATTACTTGATCAGCCTTCAATACCTTGAATAATGGGTGTGGATTGGCAAGTGCAGTAAATGTGGGAATTTAAAGGACGTTATCCAGTGACTCATCAGAAACTGAACAATTAAGTAGTTCACTAAAATATTCAATCCACCTGTATAATATGTTATAAGAGATTTTCCATCAGCGCTCGTTAGCCATGTCAAAGAAGATTGGATAGGGCCATACACAGCTTTGGCCACATCACAGAAACCTTTGGAGTCATGTTGTTTCAGAGTGAAACCCTGTAGGACTTCATGGCCACCATAGCAGCCCAGAAAGCAAATCTTGCCACCAATACTTCACTCTTCAGAACAATCCCCTACTTACCTTGTGTCCACCATCCTACCCTGTGGAGGAGGGGCTGGACTTACAGAACCCAGAGAGAGGGTCCTTAACTATCATCAAGATCACAAGGTCATTCTCCTGCCATATGCCAAATTTGCTTGTAGAACTCTATCCACACCTCCATCTGACACAGTCCATTTTATGCCAGTTGCAATTTTCACCCTCATCGCAATCTAGTTGCACCTGAAGGCTTGCCAGTTCCTGTGGCAACAGACCTCATTATCCACCTTCACCAGGAACTTATGGAGTATGTGGAAGCCACCAAGGAAACAGACGCCATCCCAACTGAGACCGCCAAGTTGCACCAACACTAAAAGTGAGTGACAAGGTCTGGCTCTTTGCTAAACATCTGAAATCCTCTCACCCATCTATCAAATTAGACTATCAATACCTGGGTCTAATCAAGATTGCTGAACAAGTCAACCAGTATCATTCTGATGCCAGCTGCCCGAATCTCTAAATGTCCACCCCGTTTTCCATGTGTCCCCTACTGAAGCCTTACACAGAAAGTCTCTTTTCGCACTGCCTGCTCCGATGAAAGAGTCAAGAAGAACATGTAGTCAAGAAATTCTGGATTCTAAGCCAGTCCATGGTCAACTTTATTACCTGTTGGACTGGGAGGGTTACAGCCCAGAAGAATGGTCTTGAAAACCAAGTGGGAATGTCCATGTTCCACAGCTTGTACATACTTTTCATCATAAGAACCCAGAAAAACCAGACCTGAAAGGCACCTTAAGGGGCAAGTACTGTCAGGGTGATCTTGGCAGAGCTGCCTGATTGTTTGCACTTCTGATTAGTGGAGGAGTGGAGCTAGCTACTACTTGATCCAGCAGCAGCCAGAGCTCACTGGCTGTGTAATGCATACATGCCTACAGCTTCTTCCTGTGCCTCTTCCTCTGCCTGTTCCTGCCCAGCCTGCTCTTGTGTCTGCATCAGTCCCTGCCCTTCTCCATCCTAGACACCCCTTGCTGTGTTTCCTGACCACCTCTCCGGGTCACCCATTGGCTCTGGCATTTAACTTCTGATCTCTGGCTCTGACCCTCAATTCCCAGCTATGCCCCCGGGTGTCCTATGGTCCTGATTCTTGATTCCAGCTCAGCTCCTCTCTAACTGCCAGCCCTGGCCAGCCCCAGTGTCTCTGACCCTTAGGCCTGGCCGCCCATCAATGTCCCGGTCATGTCCCTGACCAGCATTCACCTCTGCCATCAATACTATTGCATGAGCAGGATTCATGATAAGGGATTTTAGAGTGGCTTGTGAAGGGGCATGGAGTGGAACTGGATCATGTTTCTGTGTTCATTGTTTTGTGGTCCAACAATCCCAAATAATTCTACTCCGTGCTGCAAGGAAATGGGGGAAATGGTCCCCAAATAAAGGAGAAGAAGTGTAGAGATTAGTTCCAAAACTGGTTGCAGGCTCTCGGGCACTGTGGCCTGCCTGTTGACATGGCAGACCAGGAGGAAAGCAATTCAGCAGGAGTCTTAGTCTAGCCTCAGAAGGTTTCCCTTTGGTTGTGGGTGCCTCTGCAGGGTCCTGGGGAAGGAGAAGATGGCCCTTAAGAGGAAGCAAATTCCATTTCTGGGGCACAGGCCTGCTTCACCCCCTCCCCTGAAGATCAGACATGCATCTTGTAGGATTTCCCAGTAATAGCCAGTCACTTATGACACTGGTAATGTGCCTATCAAATTTCTTGCACCAGATTTTTTCTGGTTTTGAAAACCAGGCCTCCAACTATCTACGTATCAGAAGTAGAGTTCACTTAGGGCCTCTCTTACTCACTATGCTAATTTGATTAGTCATATATTTCTGTAAGAAACTGATGACTGTGCCTCCAGGGGAAAAAAACAATTCTGAACTGCTTTAAAACTGAAATGTTAAAAACACTCTATTAGATACAATAATCTGAATTTTATTGGGGCACAGGCCTGCTCCCAGTTAAATCAATGTGAGTTTTGCCACTGACTTCAATGACAGCAGGAGAAGGCATTTGTTGCCTCTTTGTTGCCCATTTTTCCCCCTGTTATGTTCTTGAATATTTTTTGCAGCTAAACACTAGCAGCTAAAGAGCAGTATGAAGCTGAAATCTGTTGCTACTCTATGCCACACATTGGCTGTTAGTGTGATTGACCGAACATATTTTCTGGGCCTTCGCCAGCACCAGCTCTCTGCAAACATTCTTTTGCTCTGTGTGTGTGTTTCTCTTTCTCTGTCCCTCAGAGGTTACTTTCGGTTTGCACCAATGTTTCATAATTCAGGCAAAAGATTGAGGAAAAAAGCATGATGAGTCTGAGACACGCTAAATAGATTGGTTTGTTGTTACAGTAGAGTATTTTACACTCTCCTGCTTGCACAGGGGTGCTTGAAAAGTGTGATTCTGAGGGAGAATCACCTTCCTTTTGAGGTAACTTAGGGGGAAATAGCCCAAAATAGCTATTGCCTTTTAAATTCACACCCAGCTTATTTCACATCAGTTTCCTCAGGAGGACACGCTCCAAGTTGATTGCTTTCTAGGAACAGAAAGCAGGGTCAAAACGTTTGTTTTGTTTGGATTCCATTTCTAAGGTCTGGTCTACACAAAAGCCCTATATCGGTATAGCCATGTCGTTTAGGGGGTGTGAAAAATCCACTCCCCTGAGCGCTGCAGTTATATCAGCCTAACCCTCCTGTATAGGCAGTGCTGGGTCGACAGACGAGCTTCTCCCTTCAGCAGAGCTACCACCTCTCGGGGACATGGATTAACTACACAGACAGGAGCATTCTCTTCTGTTGACTTAGAACATCTTCGTTAAAGGGCTACAGCGGTTCAGCTGCTACCAGTGCAGTGGTTTAGGTTTAGACCTGCCCTTACTCAGATGTGGTAACAGCTGATGTGACACAAGCCTTAACAAGAGAAATCAAAAACACAACAACAAAATGAATTCCTAGTCTGAACATGAACAACAACAAAACAGTACCCTTGCAACATTTGCTCGCAATCCACTTAGGCTCATGGATTTCTTTCCCTTGCTGCAAAGAGAGGGGCAAAAAGTCACTGTGAAGGACAACATATTAGGCAGCTATTGTGCTTGCTGCTCCATTATTGTCTATTTCGAAACTAAGATTTTTTACTGTGACGAGCCCTCAAGCAAGGATAATATTGCAGTGGTTTAAGATGAAAAGCAAAAACGTTTTTCTCGCTCTCCTCCTTGGTTAACTCCTAGTGTGTGTTGTGTAAAAGTGGAAGTAGAAAATCAGACAAAAGAGAAACATTGTTTTTTTTTAAATGGCCATTGTGGAAAATAACTGGAATTACTGAAAACAGGAGATTATTTTATAGATTGATTCCCAGAATAGTTCTGTTTAAAATAGCATGTAACCTACAGTAATTTGCTCCTCTGATTGGTACTATGATGGTTATAGGAAATCTGAGGTAATGTGGCAGGTTTCAATTTATCAGTTTCATAATATTAGGTTGTAGAAGTCAAATTCAGTTATTGGACAGGTACTATATTTTTTGCAAAATTCAACTAAGATATATTGCTGTCTTCAATTGTGATGTATGGCTGTAAATTCAGATATTGATTTTGATCATAGCTGGACATATCTGTAAGAAAAAAAGTGTGTTTATATCAAAACCCTTGTGCTTCAAAGCAAGATTACTGTGGTTGTTAATGAAGTGGCAGTAGGAAAATGTGATAGCTACGAAAATGCATGTTGTGATTACTACAGTTATCTCTGTGCTTTTATATTCAGTCGTTCTGTCCTGGATGCTATTACCGCATATTGATTTGGAGAACAGAAAATGGGCTTCTCAGTATTAAAGCAGTTTAGCTTTACTTAGAACAAGTCACTTCCTTTTTTTTTCTTCTCCCCCTTCTTCCTGCTTTGGTTCATCTAACAACAGCTTTGATTTAAATATGCAAAATAAAAAAATGCTAAAAATAAAAGGGTGTTACCATATGGTGTGAGTAGCAAGCTAGTGTAGTAATTAACTGACAAAGAAGCTGATCTTTACAATTCCAAAAGGTAGAGATTAGTTTCTGGTTCAAAACAAATGTATTCACAGACACTGATACATTGAAAAGCATAGTTAAATGTCTCAGACTTTTCTGCTTTGAGTCACAGCATAGTATACAAAGTAAATTCAAAAATTGTGGTGAGATTTTTAATTCAGGTTATATAAACTGAATATTGCTGGCAGCACTAGCTAACCAGCAGCAACCTTTCAGAAGTAGTATCCTGTATGGCTAATGGAGCATGATCTACAAGCTACATTTGCATCTAAATACAATGATCCATGCAGAAAATATCTGGCTTTTATTTATAACTTACAATGAGCTTTTCTATTTCTGAACACAATGGTTCCTTTTAAAGGAGAGGAAGCTTCATCTTCCAATTGATGGTGAACAGCTGATTTCATATTGTTTGAATAAGGTACAGTATGCTTGCTAGTCAAGATGTGTTACAAAGAGGCACTTATAAAATGTAGATATAGAAATAAGTTTGCTTTTTTAAACTGACCCCAAATATCTTTTATTAAATGCATTATTTGGGCAGAGCACAAACTCTTTTTACATTGTATCTTGATTAAGAATTAAACAAGTACTTATATGAAAAAATATCATAATTATTTTTCTTCTACATTTTGTTTTTGTAAATGACTTTCTGCTTTTATCTCCACATATAAAATAAAGATTACAGCACTTGTAGCTTTAAGATAATGACTGTAATAAAATTTAATGCTTCAGGGCTTCAGACAGTAACTTGCAGGGATTAGGAAGGAATTTTCCCCCCCGATGCACAATTGGCTACATATATTCTGGGGTGGTATTTGTTTTTTTAATTGAGGGTTTTGGGGGGGGGGGTCAGTTTACCTTTCTCTGAAGCATCAAAGATTGGCACAGCTGCAGGTGTGCCAGATGGGGTGGAGCCATGCTCTGAGGTGGTACAGAGAATCCTCCGACTAGATACCTGCCTGGTATATCTTTCTCACATGCTCAGTATGTAACTGATCACCAGATTTGGAGTTAAGAAGGAATCTTCCCTCCAGTCAAATGGGCAGGGATCTTAGTATATTTTGTTGTTGGATTTGCCTCTCCCTGTAGCATGGGGTATGGTTCACCAGCTGAGATTATCTGGACATGTCTCACCTAATCAATTCCCTGCCATTTCAGTGACCTTGGGCATTGGTGTACTCTGGCCTCTCTCATTCTCTCTCTGAGGACTGAATTGCTTTGGTCTAAATAAAGTCTTTGATCATAATATTGGAGTATCTGGGTGAAAATTAATGCACTGTGATATACAGGAGCTCGGACTAGATTCTAATGGTCCCTTCTGGCCTTAAACTCTATGAGACTATGAAATATCAGAATGGGGAAACTTCACAACTGGAGATCCCCCGGCTCGAGCTTTGTACATTCTAAAATCCTCATAATAAAGATTAATTTATTGTTTTTCTACAAAAAAATTACTTCTATTACTTTGGAGTTGTTTTCAAAATCTCTGTTCATTGCACAGTTTTGTTTAAGAGACAGAGTCTCTCTGTCCTTGGATCAACAGGATTGGGAGGTGCAATGGAGAAAGAGGCCCTGGTTTTGTACTCTGTTACACCATTGTATGCTGGTTTACAAATTAGGCAAATTATTGTATCTAATCAATAGAGCTTTTTTAAAATTTCAGTTTTAAAGCAGTTCAGAATTGTCTTTTTTCCCTGGAGGCACAGTCATCAGTTTCCTATAGAAATATATGACTAATCAAATTAGCATAGTGAGTAAGAGAGGCCCTAAGTGAACTCTACTTCCGATACGTAGATAGTTGGAGGCTTGGTTTTCAAAACCAGAAAAAATCTGGTGCAAGAAATTTGATAGGCACATTACCAGTGTCGTAAGTGATTGGCTATTACTGGAGGTCCTACAAAATGCATGTCTGATCTTCAGGTGAGATAATATAAGGAGGAGAGGGTGAAGCAGGGAATCATCCCTGCTCCTTCTTGTATGGAAGAGCTGGCGTTCACTTCCTCTTAAACACCATCTTCTTCCCCAGGACTCTGCAGAGGCACCCACAACCAAAGGGAAACCTTCTGAGGCTAGACTAAGCCTCCTACTAGATTGCTTTCCTCCAGGTCTGCCATGTCAACAGCCAGGCCACAGTGCCCGAGAGGCTGCAACCAGTTTTGGAACTAATCTCTACACTTCTTCTCCTTTATTTGGGGACCATTTCCCCCATTTCCTTGCAGCACGGAGTAGAATTACTTGGGATTGTTGGACCACAAAACAATGAACACAGAAACATGATCCAGTTCCACTCCATGCCCCTTCACCAGCCACTCTAAAATCCCTTATCATGAATCCTGCTCATGCAATAGTATTGATGGTAGAGGTGAATGCTGGTCAGGGACATGACCGGGACATTGATGGGCGGCCAGGCCTAAGGGTCAGAGACACTGGGGTTGGCCAGAGCTGGCAGTTAGAGAGGAGCTGAGCTGGAATCAAGAATCAGGGCCATAAGACACCCGGGGGCATAGCTGAGAATTGAGGGTCAGAGCCAGGGATCAGAAGTTAAATGCCAGAGCCAATGGGTGACCCGGAGAGGTGGTCAGGAAACACAGCAAGGGGTGTCTAGGATGGAGAAGGGCAGGGACTGATGCAGACACAAGAGCAGGCTGGGCAGAAACAGGCAGAGGAAGAGGCACAGGAAGAAGCTGTAGACATGGTATGCATTAAACAGCCAGTGAGCTCTGGCTGCTGCTGGATCAAGTAGTAGCTAGCTCCACCCCTCCACTAATCAGAAGTGCAAACAATCAGGCAGCTCTTCCAGGATCACCCTGACAGTACTTGCCCCTTTCAGGCCTGGTTTTTCTGGGTTCTTATGATGAAAAGTATGTACAAGCTGTGGAACATGGACATTCCCGCTTGGTTTTCAAGACCATTCTTCTGGGCTGTAACCCTCCCAGTCCAACAGGTAATAAAGTTGACCATGGACTGGCTTAGAATCCAGAATTTCTTGACTACATGTTCTTCTTGACTCTTTCATCGGAGCAGGCAGTGCGAAAAGAGACTTTCTGTGTAAGGCTTCAGTAGGGGACACATGGAAAACGGGGTGGACATTTAGAGATTCGGGCAGCTGGCATCAGAATGATACTGGTTGACTTGTTCAGCAATCTTGATTAGACCCAGGTATTGATAGTCTAATTTGATAGTTGTGCGAGAGGATTTCAGATGTTTAGCAAAGAGCCAGACCTTTTCACTCACTTTTAGTGTTGGTACAACTTGGCGGTTTTGGGATGGCGTCTATGTTTCCTTGATGGCATCCACATACTCCATAAGTTCCTGGTGAATGTGATGAAGGTGGATAATGAGGTCTGTTTCCACAGGAACTGGCAAGCCTGCAGATGCAACTAGATTGCAATGAGGGTGAAAACCGTAACTGGCATAAAATGGAGGCATGGATAGAGTTATGCAAGCAAATTCATCATATTGCAGGAGAATGACCTTGTCATCTTGGTTATAGTTAAAGAAGCACCTTGGTGATAGTTAAGTACATGCTCTCTGGGTCCGTAAGTCCAACCCTTCCTCCACATGGTGGGATGGTGGACACAGGGTGAGTAGGGGATTGTTTTGTAGAGTGAAGTATGGTGGCAAGGTTCGCTCTCTGGGCTGCTATGGTAGCCATGAAGTCCTACAGGGTTTCACTCTGAAACAACATGACTCCAAAGGTTTCTGTGATGTGATCACAGCTGTGTATGGCCCTATCCAATCTGCCTTGACATGGCTAACAAGTGCTGATGGCAAATCTCTTATAACATATTATAAAGGTGGCATGAACATTTTAGTGAACTACTTAATTGTTAATCTACAGTTTCTGATGAGTCGCTGGATAATGTCCATTAAATTCCCACATCTACTGCACTTGCTGATCCACATCCAAGTAATGAAAAATAATAAATCCCCTAATCCTGATGCCATTCCAGCTGAGGTTTTCAAACACATAGAAAATCTTCCCATTGATACGCTCTTAGACTTTTTCTTACATGCCTGGCTTCAAGAAATTATACCGCAATAACTGAAACATGCCAACATTATGCTTATAAATGGTGACAAAGGCTCAATGAGCGACTGTGGTAACTACCACAGTATCTCTTTGCTCTCCATTGCTGGCAAGACTCCTGTGGAGCAGCTGTAAGCACAGCACCAGGCACAGAAACAACGTTCAGTTCAATCAACACAACTAGGTAACTTCCTTTGTGGCCACTGTGGTAAATGTTGTTCTTCACGAATTGATCTATGGCAGTGGTGGGCAACCTGTGGCCTGCATGCAGCCCGTCAGGTTTAAGCTGGTTTAAATGACTTGCCTAGGAGTTGTATGAGAGAGCCAGGAATAGAACCCAGATTTCCTAGATCCCGGTTAAGTCACCAGAAGACCAGTTATTCCCTTCCTAGAACACCTTGGTTCATATTATGCATATGTATACATACTTGTGCAGTGAATGATGCAGAGGTCCTACAAATAACAGATATTCCTTTGCTAGTTTGCTGTATTTTGTTGTTTCAGAAGATTGCAGGGAGGGGGCTTAAGTAATATCTAGAGCTACTGGGAAAGATTTTTTTAAAAATAGAACACTAAAGCTGGGCTCCTGCATCCATAGATAAGCAACTAAATAAGTAGCCTGATTTTCAAAAGTGTTGAGCAGTCAGCAACGATGAGAATCAGGTCAGTTACTTAGAACCCTAAATGTAGGCACCCATTTTAAAAAAAAATGTTGGACAACCCATTCATTTTTTTCTTTTGGTGAATTTCTCTTTTAAATAAAAAGAAAAGGAGTACTTGTGGCACCTTAGAGACTAACCAATTTATTTGAGCATAAGCTTTCGTGAGCTACAGCTCACTTAACACGGCTGTTACTCTGAAATCTGTCTCTTAAATAAAGGACGCTTATGATTAAGCAGATTTCCTAAGGAATCTGAGGTAGACATTGAGTGTTGTGTATTATTGGAGTTAATGCAGAAGTGCTGCAGAATCTGGTTGGCATCTCAATTATGTAGAGTAGCTATATTGCAACAGAGAGCACTCACCTTTTTCGCTCCTTACCTTGGGTCCTCAGTGCAGATCAGATAAGAATATGTTGTCCTTAGGGAGCAGAATTCTTGTAATCCTTCACCAACTGGGGTTTCCGACACAACATTCATGGCAATGGTACCATTTGTGCTGCTGCTGTTGTGTGCTGGCAACAGAAATGAATTCTCTGGGCTGTTAAACAGAGCTTTCATTGTTCGTTCACATGTGATTAATTGTTTACATGCCATCAAGTTTGCCTCTGTAAGTCTGATAGGAAAATAAGTTCTAATGATAAAATATACTGTCCCAAATTGACCTTGTGTAGTTTTAATGACTAGAGATGTTTGAAGTAAACTCCACACTAGTAGTCGAGTATTCCTGATATATTTTATGGGTATTAGTATACAAACAACATTACTTGATTCAGAAGGGAACACATTCTTTTAACAGCCAGCTTTCATTAAGTGTGCTCCTATCATCACCATAATTGAAGCGATCTATGAATGATTGCCATTCAGAGCCATGATAAATCCGTGTAAAATATGCTGAACATTAAAAAAAAAAGTTTGTGATCACCTTTTTTGCACCTGATTGGTAGTCATGTCAAGAGCTATTCTTGTGGCTCGGAAGCCACAAACTGTGATACAGTTGGCAATTAATGAATTCAGAACTGGTTTTCAGTCTGTGGACAAGCCTTGCAATTTATAATTGAAATGAGGAAAGGAAAACCATTTTTAAGGCTCACTTTTTTGAGGGGTTTAGTCAGGGTGGTGAACTGTGGGGGGGAAAGGCAGTGGCACTCTTCTATGACCTGCCCACAAAATAAACTCTGACCATGAGAGCTACCAGAATGAGATACCACTCAGAGTATACTGTGCAGAAGTCCAAAATAAGATTATGTGTGCTCTCTAAATCCCACTGGGATCTCTGAGTGTGGCTCCCACTTGGTGAGGTTTGAATATGACCATGGGCTCTGCTGGGCTCCCTGGACATGGCTCGCTCTTGTTTGGAGGGGGAAAAATTTATACTTGTAGCACCAAAATGAGACCTCATTCAGTAAATTGTGCAGATCTGTGATCCTCCTGCTTTTTTGCATGAGCAAAGAAATAGCTAAGAGTGTTGTTGTCTATATTATCATCACTGGACATCTGAGTCAATACCTCACTGAGATGAATAAGGCAGTTCACACCTCTCAGCACTGTTGTTCCGAGCTCCCTGCAGATTTGCATAGACATCTTTCCATTATGCTCAGTTGACACTTTTATGAGGTTTTCTTCACAGCCATAACAACTACAGACTTACATTTTGTTTCCAAGTGAAAGATGAACAAGCCAGCATCATTAGAGAGGTGCTGGGAGACAGTATCATTGCGTATCAGCTCATTCTGAGCACTGGGTTAGCATTTTATCACCTCTAGACTGGACTACTGAAATGCACTCTAATGGCCCAATGTTCAGAGATGGTGAGTACCTGTAACTCCCTTTGTCTGCAATGCCAGAAGGCAAAGGACTGATCTCAGACCACTGAAATCAGTGGGAGCTTTTCATTGACTTATAGGAGAGCAAAATCAGGCTCTTGAATGCCGGACAAAAATAACAAACAAATTATTGAACATATCACCTACATGGAAGCATATAGAAAGATAAATGGACAATTTGGCTGAGAAACAATTATATTTATATGAGGGTAATTATTGGAATTTTCCTCTTCAGTAATCAATTTTTTGTATAGGAATTCTAAGCACTTTTTCTCATATGCTCACAAGAGTGACTCTGAATATCAAGTACTTCTAATAAGGTTAGGATATTGATCTGCTTATAAACACAGAAATGCAATTCCCTCACTATTCATTCTCAAAAAGAATGAGGAGTACTAGTGGCACCTTAGAGATTAACAAATGCATTAGAGCATAAGCTTTCATGGGCTAAACCCCACTTCATAAGATGCATGCAGTGGAAAATACAGTAGGAAGAGTGTGTACACACACACACAGAGAACATGAAAAAATGGGTGTTGACATACCCACTCTAATGAGAGTGATCCGTTAAGGGGAGCTATTAGCAGCAGGAGGAAAAAAACCTTTTGTAGTGATAATCAGGATGGCCCATTTCCAACAGTTGACAAGAAGGTGTGAGTAACAGTGTGTGTGTGGGGGGGGGAGGAAATAAGCATGGGGAAATAGTTTTACTTTGTGTAATGACCCATCCACTCCCAGTCTCCATTCAAGCCTAATTTAATGGTGTCCAGTTTGCAAATTAATTCCGATTCAGCAGTTTCTCGTTGGAGTCTGTTTCTGAAGTTTTTTTATTGTAGTATTGCCACTTTTAGGTCTGTAATCGAGTGGCCAGAGAGACTGAAGCGTGCTCCGACTGTTTTTTGAATGTTATAATTCTTGACATCTGATTTGTGTCCATTTATTCTTTTACGTAGAGACTGTCTGTCTGGTTTACATTGTACAAGAATGTAAAAGAATAAATGGACACAAATCAGATTATCACTACAAAAGGTTTTTTTCCTCCTGCTGCTAATAGCTCCCCTTAACTCTGTGTGTGTGTGTGTGTGTGTGTGTGTACACTCCTCCTACTGTATTTTCCACTGCATGCATCTGATGAAGTGGGGTTTAGCCCATGAAAACTTATGTTCTAATAAATTTATTAGTCTAAGGTGCCACAAGTACTCCTCATTCTTTTTGCTGATACAGACTAACACGGCTACCACTCTGAAACCTATTCATTCTCAGTTTCAAGTATTTGTACAACTGTAATTGCTGCTTACTTAGTCTTTTGAAATTGCTGTTGTGTAATTAAAACTTACAATGAATTTATGAAAGTGCACACTGGGGAAAAAATCTTCAGAACTAGCATCTCAGAGTGAAGATGGAAATTCTGTTCAGCTTCTTTCAAGCTCTTTTTTTAAAAAACAAAACAAAACCATTCACTGGATTTGAAGCTGGGGGTAAGTTGGCATAGTTTCTTTGGCTTCAGTGGAGCTATATTGATTTACACCACCTGAGGATCCAGATCCATGGGTTTAAGTAGTTTTGGCAGTAGTATTAAAGATACATCTGAAGCCAAAATATGGCCTTGTATGTTTGTGTGACAAAGCTTATACACATACAGCTCGCTGATGTGTTCTGTGAACCTGCTGCTGTTGCAAAGAATGTATCCAATTAGAATAGAGGGTAACAAGGGTGGATTCTCAAAGATCATGTGCAAAAGTTTGAATGTTATAGTGAGCTGATGATACTAGTCAAAAACATAATGTATTATTTTATACCTGGAGGAAATTTAAGTGAAAAATATATCCACATACATGTGTTATTATTAGAGGACTTCTTAAAACATGCAGTGACTTAATAGATATTATAACTGTAATATCTTCCCAGTAATAAAGAAGACCTTTGATTATTGGAATACGTTTTATTTGGGAAGAGAAAGGAATGGACCCAGACTCTTTCCTAGATGAATTTTGTTTACAAATATACATTTGTTTCCTTGAATAAGGAAGGATGAAACAGCAATAAAACTTACAGATATTTAGCCACAGTTTCAGGGCTCTAGCAAAAGTGCTTTGTTGTCAAACCTAGAGCCAGTCATGCTGCTCAACTGTCTGCTACTTCTCCCAGGCCCTGCTTCCAACAGCTGATTGGGTATGTACAACACCTCCCTCGAACACACAAAACCCTTTTGTACTGATGCCATTCATCAAAGTAACTGTTCCCAGTCAGCCAGACAGATGTCAATCAAAGTAATTCCTCTCAACACACAGCCAATCTGTCTGTGGTTGCAGGGCTTGAGCCAATTTAATTTAACCTATTAAAGTTGAAAGGAATGTTTGCCCCTTTGACAATGGGTGAAACGGTGACATAATGATTATCATTTAATTGATAAATGTAGACTTGGCACTTGAAAGTTAAACAGGCCCTTTAGGACATTAGGAGTGAAATCCTTAACCACAGAAGTGTGTTCTCGTGACTCATGTTTAACTTCCTGGAGAGGAGACATCTTACAGGAATTACATATATTGTAATATATTGTATAGAAGCCTCCACCACCTGTTTGAATTAATCTGGAACTGCTCAAGTACCTCTCATGAGCAGTAAGCCACTAACCAAAATTCTCCTTTACTTCTCTGTACTTTTTGTGTAGGAAGACTTGGTCCTATCTCTGCTTTCACCATGAAGTTCTGAGTGGCCATGGTGTGCAGCATAGTGACAATAATATATTTCTAGGTGATTACAGATTAGTTAAAATATCTTTACAACTTGTTACAATATTGTGATACTGGCAAACCAGGTGTCAGCTTATGCCAGATTCCCCATGCCTCGCTTAAATACTGGCAAACGAATAGCTGGAATCAATCTAGCTCACCTGTGTCTTAGTATTGTTAAAATAGGTATTAGAGTTATAAAAATGGGCTTATTGTTTATACTCTATTAAATGCGTGTAAATTGTTGCATGCATCTCATTGATAACATCTGACTCCCAGATTGTAAGTTAATATGTAAGTGTTTGTATTATAAGCCTCTATAACTGCAAAAATCACCAGGTAGGAGAGAAACATTAACTAATGTGAAATAGTCTCCAACAGAAGGTGTTAAGACAAAGAAGGCCCATCAACACCAGACAAACTATTGTGGCACATCAGAGGACAAAGGACTCTGTTATTTGCTCTTCCTCACCCCATCCCTCAGTGAAGAGGAGACATGCAAGTGGATTCCTCCCGTCAGCTAAATTTGCAACTGAAGCAGAAGGGGGAAGGAATAAAAGTCCTAACAAGGAGGAACTGTCCTTATGCTCCTTTGACTCTGAGGGGCAAGGATTAAGCATAAGCAAAAGATCCCTAAAGATGCACATAAGCAACTAAATATGTTTAAAAATCTGACCCTTAATGTATTGCATGTACCAGATAACTATTTAAAAAACTTATGCAAGTTTACCTAAGGTCCTGCTTGAGTAGTCTGTCTGTTCTGAAAATTCAGCTAATTGCAAGTTTAAATGGTGAATGTTCCCCTTATAGGGCAGTTAGCAGACATTACAGATAGAAATTAATTTAAAATAAATTTTATTTAATGTTTTTGGCTCTATGAAATCTGGCTTTACTAAAGATATCCTATGAAGGATCATTATGTGAGTTCACTGATACTAGAATTTTCTTTATAGCCTGTGACATCATTAATGCATTCTACGACCAAACATTTCAAACTTAGCTGTGTAAAATACATTGAGGCAAACCAATGTGACAAATTTGGCCCAGGGTTTTTAATGAAACAGAAAATGCCAGGGGAACATAAACAAATCTTAACTAGCCTTTTCTGAATGGTTATGTGCTGAATGTCCCCAACAGCCAGGTTAGTGGGGGCATTTGGTACATAAATCAGTATTAACTCAGTTTCCATTGCAGCATTACAGGTCTCTTTGAAATGGATAGCTGCTGACCTATTTTCAGGTGTCTTGGTAAGGGTGGTATAAAATCTTTCTGGCACCTCAAAACACAACCAGGTAATATTTTACATTTTAAAAAATGGTGTCTTTATAGACTAGCAAGGTAAGTCATAGAAGTCCTCTCTCAGAACTGCATGTGCATGTTGATATGGGAAAGAGCAATTAATTTGCTACTCTGAAAAAGCAGTTTATTATTACGTGTATTACAGTTGCACTCAGAACACCATGTGGACTGCAAATGCATAGTAAGACAGCCTCTACCACCAAGGGCTTCCAATGTAAATAGGGAAGATGGACTAAGAATGAAAGGGGAAACAGAGATGAAAATATGGATCCACAAAGAGACTCAGGCGTTGCAACACTGAGCATCTGTCACCACCAGCACCACCACCTGCCTGCTCCAGATTTTGTGAGGTGATCCGATAGGTGTGCTCAAAGTGTGCCTCCTGAATAGGCTTGTGGATTGTACCAGGGCTTAGGTATGTGATAAGCATCGGGATGCCTACAGTGAGGCTGTGTGAATGCCCAGCAGCAGAAACCTAGGCACTAGGGGACTGTTATGGCAAAAATTTAGGTGCCTTCAGGGTTAGGTGGCAGCCGCAAAAGCAGGGATGTTGAAGGTCTCAGTAGCACCTACCTTTTTGGACTTAGGCACTTTAGTCTTTTTGTGGATCTGAGTCAAAGTGGCTGGTCCAAGGTCATGCAGCAGGTCAGCAGCAAAGCTAGGACTAGAACCCAGGTCTCCTGATGCCCTAGTTGGTACCTTATCTATTAAACTATGTTGCTTCTTTTTGTTGGCTGGAAGAATATTTTACTTCATCTTTGTTAGCACGTCATTATTTGCTTGTTTCTTTATAGGCAAATATGCAAATTTGTATTCAGATGACATTTATCAATGTAGATGTTTTCCTTAAAACATTAGTCATGTCATAGGGAAGACTGTTCCAGTTCTCAGATACAGCACTTTATGGACTGTTAAATTAAGTTTATATTGGGTAACTTCATAACCCTAATTCATTGCCAGTGCACTTTCACCACTGGAAGCAATGGTGCAAACTGCAGTAAAAGCATAACTCATGCAGCACAGTGGCAAAAACCTGATCCCTGTCTACTCTATAGCTTCCACTATTGTTACCACTGCTGGAGCTGTACCTATGGTGAATTACAGCTATGAAGTTTGGTAGTGTAAACAGAGCCTTTGAGGTCAGAAATGTCCATTCTAAATGAGAACAAAAGACTATCTAATACCAGTAATTTTAGATAGACAAATAGGAGCCTACACAAAGAGCATAGCATTAACTTTGTACATGGACAATAATGGAATTAAGGAGGACTAGGATTTTGTTTAAACTGTCCTATAAATTAAAAAACAAACATTTTATTTAAGCTGCTTTAAGGACATGCTCCTGATTAGAGGGCACTACATATGCCTCAGTTCAGTATGGAGTATTATTTTTGAAGCTAAATTCTGAACTCCTGAAATATGGTTTTGTGTAGTGATTCTGCCAGACCTTTAACTATAGTGTTACTAACACCAGAATGGTAAAACAATCTGCTGTGCTGATGTAGCCTTTGAGTGCCTAGTGAGGTTATTAGAGAAAATTCTATACTTTGTTGTGATGCCTGCGGGAAGGCTGCCCTAGATAATAGGGCATGTAGATAAGACTCATGCAGTTCAAAATCTGCATTGATCTGTCATGTCCAGCACTTATTATGATGTCTGACTGGTTTGATTACATAGTGTAACAGGTGGGGGAGGAAAGGAAAGGGGTGGGGGTCAAGACAAGATAGAAAACAAGACAGCAAATTAAATATCTCATTGTGTCTTTAAGGATACATGGTGGCACATTTTATGATTTCTACATTTGTGTACCCAGGTTTGGCCAGCTAATCCTTCAAGTAATCTAATGAGTTTAGTGGAATTACCATAGGAATGAATTTGCCCTATTATGTTCTGTATTTGTCTGGTTAGGTAAATATAATGGCAGTAATAACAGACTTTAAGAAGTGCATGTGACATAATAGTACAGGGTGATGTCTTGGAAAACTGTAAAGTTTGAAGAGCCTTCAGAAAATTGAGACTTAAACCTCTTTTCTAACACTGCGCTAGATTTTAAATAGGTGAAAACCTGTAAAATCTTACACATATTTCATAGCTTTTAACATGAATCTGATTTCTGCATCTTTAGTAATGGCTTATTTAAATTTTAGGCTTCCTGTAATTCTTGCCTGTTTGATGGATTGAGTTTGCTTTACATCTTTAGATATATCCACTGGCTTGAGGCACCTTCAGTCTAATGCATATGAATGTATTTAAAAATTATTTTCTGTAGTTTTTAACTAATTACTATGGCTATATTTAGATGTGAACTGCAAAGAATTGTTTTTAAAATCACTAAGCCCTTTAAAAAATTATTTGTGAGGTATCCGTAACAAGGAAGGAAGGAATACTCCTTTTTAAAAGTTAAAATATGTTCCATCATACTTGAAACATTTGCTACTTTCTTGAGAAATATGAACTGCAGACTTGTGAGTTTCTCTGGCTGAATGAGCGACATCACAAGCAACATCAGCAAAAGCTTGAAAGAAAAAAATATTAGACTAGAATTTTCAAAGGAGCCTGAGGCCATTAGACTTGCAATTCCTACTGTTATTCAGGGGCAGTTAATCATCTAATTCCTGCAGGCTGGGATTTTCAAAGAACCCTAAACCTTTATTATTCCCATTACATATAGGCATTTGTGATGTCACTGGCAAGCAAACCAAGGAGTCTGCACCTCAAATCCTTGAATTTAGCATGTCATTTTATTCTGAATCTTTAACTTGGCCTCTAGCATCTTGCTAAGGGAGGAAGATCAAAAGATTTGACCTGGATGCATTTAGGCAGTGGTGGGAAGAACATGGCCTTGCATTAGAACAGAGCAGCTGCTCTCCCAATTGAGCATATTCATTGGACTCTCCACAAATCACTCCTCAGGGAGGCTGGCTGCTCTCAGCCAGGATCAGACCCCAATTGTGGCAGAGTGAGCAGAACCTCAAGTTTCCCTTTGAGAATTGGAATTAACCTCCTATATCATAGAAGTCACTGCAGCATCTGTGGGCTAGGTACAGCAGGAGTTAATACCTGCTTGATCAGGTCCTGGAGGTCCCCAACCTGTATTTTTTCCTAGCTTGCTCTTTCTCATCTTCATGTAATAATAATGCTTAGCAAATCTATAAGCAAGGAGATTTCCTTAGTTTGCACAAGAACCAGCCCTGTTACCTCAGTGTTTGACAGAAACAGAGGAGTTGCAATAGTAATGCCACCAGCATTTCTTTTCAGTACTCTTCTCCCTTTTTGTCAGAAAGCTGCTTTTGAACACTAGTGGCCACAATCTGTTCAAGTTCATTACACTTGGTAGGTAGGTGTCAAGGTTCCTTCCCCACTCTGAACTCTAGGCTGTGGGGACCTGCATGAAAACCCCCTAACCTTATTTTTACCAGCTTAGGTTAAAACTTCCCCAAGGTACAAACTATTTTACCTTTTGTCCCTGGACCTTATTGCTGCCAACACCAAGCGTCTAACAAATATATAACAGGGAAAGAGCCCACTTGGAAACGTCTTTCCCTCCAAAATGCCCCCCAGCCCTCCACCCTTTTTCCTGGGGAAGGCTGATAAAAATCCTCACCAATTTGCATGAGTGAACACAGACCCAAACCCTTGGATCTTAAGAACAATGAAAAAGCAATCAGGTTCTTAAAAGAAGAATTTTAATTGAAGTAAAAGAATCACCTCTGTAAAATCAGGACAGTAAATACCTTACAGGGTAATCAGATTCAAAACATAGAGAATCCCTCTAGGCAAAACCTTAAGTTACAAAAAGACATAAAAACAGGAATAAACTAAGCTGTGCTGAATGGAATGTATATCAGCCATATAAACAAAACAGAATCTAACGCATATCTAACTAGATTGCTTACTGACTTTTTACAGGAGTTCTGACCTGCATTCGTGCTCTGGTCCCAGCAAAAGCAACACACAGACAGTGAGAACCCTTTGTTCTCTCTCTCTCCCCCCGCAGCTTTGAAAGTATCTTGTCTCCTCATTGGTCATTTTGGTCAGGTGCCAGCAAGGTTGTCTTAGCTTCTTAACTCTTTACAGGTGAAAGGGTTTTTCCTCTGGCCAGGAGGGATTTAAAGGTGTTTACCCTTCCCTTTATATTTATGACAGTAGGATATTATTTGAAATGCGTATTAGTGAATTCAGAAGATCTATTTTTAATCTCTTCCTCAGATAGGTTTTGATTTGTTTTCAAGAGTCTGCTCCTTGTTCTGGCTAGATTCTTGTAATGGGCTCATATATAGCCACGTTAAAGAAAATAATTCAGCTTCCTTACATATAAGGCAATGGTAACATAACATTTAACAGCTGGAAGCCTGTTCCTATAAAAAGGAGTTCCGAGTTCTGTTCCGAGCCTGTTCCGAGTTCACCAAACCCAGCAATATCTCCTGACCTTTGCTGTATCATGAAAACAAAATCTCTGCAGTCATTAAATTTCTGATAGATACAAGTAAGGCAGGTTGATGGTCTGACTAATCTGCAGATTCATTTTGATGTTTGTAACCAATACTATAATAATCCACACTATCATTCCAATAATTACATTCAAATCAGTTTTGATAACATTCAGTGGTTACGTTTTTTCCCTCTAGACAATAGAGTAATTGTCTTATGTTCTTAGATGCCAGTTTTACATTTGAAGATGGTAATTTAAACCAGACCAGTCTGCAATATTTTGCTTAATGTAGTTATGCAAAGCAAAATCCTATTAAAAATACATTACTCCCATTAATGTGGATTGTTCATAATTCTGCATAGGCCAAATACTAAGAAATCCATCTACTTATTCTCAGATTTATAATACTTCTGGAAAATGACACACTGATTTTGACATGGTTTTGTAAACTAAAATATTTCTTTCTTGGTCAGTTACATCCATTATATATAATCAGTTATATTAATCATTATTGTGGCCTGATCTCTTAAAGTCTTTCAAGCTTTCTCCCAATTTGTTGCAATCCTGGTACTGTATATAGAAGTTAGTTTAGCAGTGCCTTGTCCCTATCCGTTGATTCCCAACCATAAAAATAAATAAAGCAGTAACAGCAGCAGCCATTGCCAATAACAGAATCAAGGTATAAGAAAGAAACAATTGTTCCTGAATAGCAATAGTGAAACAGTGTCAGGTAAATATTGTCACTTGCATATACTCTCTTCATCTAAAAATAAATTGCTAGATTGTGTCACCAAAATCAACGAGCCTACAATACTACTGACTAAGGACTATAGGATTCCTGGTTGGAGACCTCTTTGTGGTAAAGTGAAGGACATGCACGCACTGAGCCTAATTTTGTTTTACATCTGTGTAAATTAGGAGTAACTCCACTGACATCAAAGAAGTCAAATTTAAAACAGTCAAACTGAGATCAGAATCAGGCCAACTGAGTTCAGCAAACTGATGGTAAAATTGTTAAGAATTACTTTGTCAGTTTAATCAATTTCTCCCTTGTGGAATACTGAGATCTGATTTTTTTCACCTGATTTTGTCAAGAAATTACTCAGCACAGTTACCCATGAAGCCACTGGATTAATCAGGGCACAGAACTAACAATGATTGTTTCTGGTAAATTGGCCATGCTAGCAGTCATCTCTTTGACAGAATTATTTTGCACACATCATGTGTAATGCAATTTCTCATTGATTCCAGAAATGAATTGCCCTGGATACAGTCACCTGAATTTCACTGAATTATTTGGACTGGAAGAGAGCTCTGTTAGAACATTTAATCCATACCCCAGCCAGTGGCAATCTCTTTCTGGTACACTGAGAGGAAGCAAGGTCTTCCTACCAATTCCTGCATCTTATTAAAGGTCCAATTCATCGCCCTAATAACCTGATTTTCAGCAATGCTGAACACCTACAGGTCCCTTGACTTCCAGTGGAACTGTGGATGTTCAACCCCCCTTTGAAAGTCTGTTCAACAGCATACATATGGAGAACTCAGGCCTGGATCCACAAAGGCAGTGGCTTTCAACCATTCCAGACTACTGTACCCCTCTCAGGAGTCTGATTTGACTTGTGTACCCCCAAGTTACACTTAAAGATGACTTGTTTACAAAATTAGACATAAAAATACAAAAAGGTGTCACAGCACACTATTACTGAAAAATTGCTTACTTTCTCATTTTTACCATATAATAAAATAAATCAATTGGGATATAAATATTGGATTTACATTTCAGTGTACGGTATATAGAGCAGTATAAACAAGTCATTGTATGAGTTGATGTACCCCCTGGAAGCCCTCTGTGGACCCCCAGGTATGCATATCCCTGGTTGAGAACCACTGCACAAAGGTACTTAGCGGTGTAACAACCATACTTAGGCACATAAGTTCTATTTTAGGTATCACTGCAAAGTTTAGTTCAGCTTCCACCTAACTCTGTGGCACCTAAACTCAGTCTGCACCTAAGATTTTTCAGTCCAAGTTCCTGGGGGCCCTAAGTTCCTGTCTCTGGGCACGTGCACTGTTCTCTCACTCTAGGCATCCAGGCCCCTATCTCCCATCTAAGCACCAGAGTGATCCATGAACTGGGGTAAGATAGGCATTCCTCTGCCTAACTCAGATGTGGGGCCTGATCTGATAGATGTGCTCAAGGCTAACTCCACATGAAACAGATGGAGGCTGGCATGAGGGGAAAAGAGAGTTGAACCTCCTTATTACCTTTAGTTCAGTGGTTAAAGCACTCATGCAGGATGTGGAAGATGCCTGGTTGACATCTCCCCTCCATTTGATGAGGAGAAGGGATTTGAACATAAGTCTCCCAATTCTCAGATGAGTAACCTCACCCCTAGAATCATAGAATCATAGAATATCAGGGTTGGAAGGGACCCCAGAAGGTCATCTAGTCCAACCCCCTGCTCAAAGCAGGACCAATTCCCAGTTAAATCATCCCAGCCAGGGCTTTGTCAAGCCTGACCTTAAAAACCTCTAAGGAAGGAGATTCTACCACCTCCCTAGGTAACGCATTCCAGTGTTTCACCACCCTCTTAGTGAAAAAGTTTTTCCTAATATCCAATCTAAACCTCCCCCACTGCAACTTGAGACCATTACTCCTCGTTCTGTCATCTGCTACCATTGAGAACAGTCTAGAGCCATCCTCTTTGGAACCCCCTTTCAGGTAGCTGAAAGCAGCTATCAAATCCCCCCTCATTCTTCTATTCTGCAGGCTAAACAATCCCAGCTCCCTCAGCCTCTCCTCATAACTCATGTGTTCCAGTCCCCTAATCATTTTTGTTGCCCTTCGCTGGACTCTCTCCAATTTATCCACATCCTTCTTGAAGTGTGGGGCCCAAAACTGGACACAGTACTCCAGATGAGGCCTCACCAATGTTGAATAGAGGGGAACGATCACGTCCCTCGATCTGCTCGCTATGCCCCTACTTATACATCCCAAAATGCCATTGGCCTTCTTGGCAACAAGGGCACACTGCTGACTCATATCCAGCTTCTTGTCCACTGTCACCCCTAGGTCCTTTTCCGCAGAACTGCTGCCTAGCCATTCGGTCCCTAGTCTGTAGCTGTGCATTGGGTTGTTCCGTCCTAAGTGCAGGACCCTGCACTTATCCTTATTGAACCTCATCAGATTTCTTTTGGCCCAATCCTCCAATTTGTCTAGGTCTTTCTGTATCCTATCCCTCCCCTCCAGCGTATCTACCACTCCTCCCAGTTTAGTATCATCCGCAAATTTGCTGAGAGTGCAATCCACACCATCCTCTAGATCATTTATGAAGATATTGAACAAAACCGGTCCCAGGACCGACCCTTGGGGTACTCCACTTGATACCGGCTGCCAACTAGATATGGAGCCATTGATCACTACCCGTTGAGCCCGACAATCTAGCCAGCTTTCTACCCACCTTGTAGTGCATTGATCCAGCCCATACTTCCTTAACTTGCTGACAAGAATACTGTGGGAGACCATGTCAAAAGCTTTGCTAAAGTCAAGAAACAATACATCCACTGCTTTCCCTTCATCCACAGAACCAGTAATCTCATCATAAAAGGCGATTAGATTAGTCAGGCATGACCTTCCCTTGGTGAATCCATGCTGGCTGTTCCTGATCACTTTCCTCTCATGCAAGTGCTTCGGGATTGATTCTTTGAGGACCTGCTCCATGATTTTTCCAGGGACTGAAGTGAGGCTGACTGGCCTGTAGTTCCCAGGATCCTCCTTCTTCCCTTTTTTAAAGATTGGCACTACATTAGCCTTTTTCGAGTCATCCGGGACTTCCCCGGTTCGCCACGAGTTTTCAAAGATAATGGCCAATGGCTCTGCAATCACAGCCGCCAATTCCTTCAGCACTCTCGGATGCAACTCGTCCGGCCCCATGGACTTGTGCACGTCCAGCTTTTCTAAATAGTCCCTAACCACCTCTATCTCCACAGAGGGCTGGCCATCTCTTCCCCATTTTGTGATGCCCAGCGCAGCAGTCTGGGAGCTGACCTTGTTAGTGAAAACAGAGGCAAAAAAAGCATTGAGTACATTAGCTTTTTCCACATCCTCTGTCACTAGGTTGCCTCCCTCGTTCAGTAAGGGGCCCACACATTCCTTGGCTTTCTTCTTGTTGCCAACATACCTGAAGAAACCCTTCTTGTTACTCTTGACATCTCTGGCTAGCTGCAGCTCCAGGTGCGATTTGGCCCTCCTGATAACATCCCTACATGCCCGAGCAATATTTTTATACTCTTCCCTGGTCATATGTCCAACCTTCCACTTCTTGTAAGCTTCTTTTTTATGTTTAAGATCCGCTAGTATTTCACCATTAAGCCAAGCTGGTCGCCTGCCATATTTACTATTCTTTCGACTCATTGGGATGGTTTGTCCCTGTAACCTCAACAGGGATTCCTTGAAATACAGCCAGCTCTCCTGGACTCCTTTCCCCTTCAAGTTAGTCCCCCAGGGGATCCTGGCCATCCGTTCCCTGAGGGAGTCGAAGTCTGCTTTCCTGAAGTCCAGGGTCTGTATCCTGCTGCTTACCTTTCTTCCCTGCGTCAGGATCCTGAACTCAACCAACTCATGGTCACTGCCTCCCAGATTCCCATCCACTCTGGGATGTTCTGATGTGGGGCTCCCTCAATCTCTCTGGTTGAATTTGTTCAATTATTTAAATATTAACTGGGCCAGTAAAAGAGTAAAAATAACTCTATATAGGCCACTCACCTGAGAAATGGCAGATCCCTATTCTAATCCCTCCTCATCATCGGGTGAATAGAGAAGTTGAATAGCGGTCTCCCACATGCTGGGTGAGTGCTTAAACCACTGGCTATAATAGAAGGTCTCTTCCTCCTTACCTGCTGGAGTTAGGTGGCATCTGAACATGCCTACTGGATTGACCTCTCAGGCAAACTAAGCGGAGGTGTGCTTATCTTCCCCTCGTTCATAGATCACCACCTGAGATAGGTTCCTCCCTGCAGCCCGGACTTAGGTACCTATCTCTGAGAAAGGGGCAGGGCTTATGACACACACTTCTCTCTGCATCTCCCATTGGCTAGTTTAGGTGGCTTCCCCACCTAATATATGTCTGTTCGTCTATAAGGTGCCACAGGACTCTTTGCTGCTTTTACAGATCCAGACTAACATGGCTACCCCTCTGATACTGGTTTTGTGGTTCACAGCATTCTTCCTGTTATTTTCTAGATGCCTAAAAGTTAGGTGCCTAAGTCACTTTTGTGGATCCAAGTCTGAGCCCTTAGGCCAACAGTTGCAGATTGACTTCTAAGGGGCCTAAATTTAGGGCCTTGACTCCATACTTAGGCAGTTGAAGAAAAACAGCCTGATTTTCACAAGTGCTGAACATCTGCAGCTCACACTGAAATCAGCAAGGTTACTTAAGTGACTCAAGAGTTTGAGGTATCCAGTCCTGTGTTTCCACCTTAATCCGTTGTTATGCCTTTATTGTACTTCAGCTGATATCTTGTTAGGCTGCTGCAAAGCATGACTAACGTCAACATCTAGCTCCACATGCATTCCCTAATAAATCAGGTATTTGATTTTGTCGGGTTCTTGAATAAGAAAATAGTTCCACAAAGGGATAGTGGAGTTTAAGGATGGATTTCTGATATTTAAGCTAAGCAGAATTCAATTTTTTAAAAAAAAATTGGTAGATAATATTGATGTTAAGCATTTTTTTTTTTAGTTTTATCGATTTAAATTTTCACTGCACACAATTATGGAGTTTAAGCATTTTTAAAATTTTTTTTTATCCATTTAAATTTTCACAGTTGCAGGAAATTATGGGGAGGCCTGACAACAGTGGCAGGCAATAATTAATTACAGTAGATGTTGCTATTCAAAAAGTAAAAGCTTTATAACCATTAAAACACAATTTTTCAACATCAAATGTCAAATATACAAAGTAATTATTCTTCAATCAACTTTAAGTTCTCAAGCAACATTTTTCTTACTTTGCCAATCTGTAAATTTCAATGATCAATAATAGCAATTATTTTGTCAATTTGTGTGTGTACAGTGAAATAGACATTTACTTATATTTACTCATAAAAATATAATCTTTCCAAGCCTATTGATACTTATTTATACTTTTAGCACCCCAAAAATTATTTATAACCATGAAGTTGTGTGCACTCCTTAAATAGGTAACTGGGTAGCCTTTTCACTATTACTTTGAGCTTTCTTCTCCTGTTCCTTTCTGTTTGTTACATTTACATAATACATCTTTTTTAATACTAGATGGTAAGGTCCTTGTGGCACAGACTGTGTCATTTTATGCATCTTTACAATGCCTGCTACAATAAAACTTTGATAGTGATTGGGGCCTTTGGAACACTTTTATGTAGTGCAGAATTAAGCACGTGTAAAAGTCACTGATTTTTTGCTAGCCTTTTTGAAGGGTTTCATTTTTACTTATATAAATATATTTATATTTATTGTGCTTGTGCCTATGCATTTCCTTTCCCCCTTGCCTCCAGACCATCTCAAATACTATTTGCTCTGGTTTGGGCTTCCTACCATGACTGATTTTTTCCTCTTGTCTTCAGTCTCTGAACTTCTCTCTTCTTTACTGATCTTTTCCGTCTGTGCTGGGAAAAGACTGCAAATTGTGATTAGTTAATGAGAAAACCACTCTGATTACTATTTAAAAAGATAATGGGTAATAATGGTGTTATGTTTAAATAGTTATAGAAAGATAAAGAATAAATCAGACACAATTCACTTCTTATTGGCTTTGCACCTCTGCTCCAGAAACAGAGCCAGAGGAAATGGATGGCTCTATCTTAGGGCTTGTCTACATGGGAAACTTATAGTGGTATCAGATGTGAATTTAAACTGATACAGTAATTCCTGTATAACCCCCTATGTGGACCCCTTATTCTTATTCTGTATAAGAGTGCCATTTTTCATTTTAGCTTATGTTGCTTCAGAAGAGGTTTAAACTAACCCAGAAAAAGCCACTCTTGTGCTGGAATAAGAGTGTCTATATGGGGGGTTATATCAGTACAAATATATTGGTTTAACAATACTGGTATAATTTTCCTGGTATATTTGGTAAAAGTTTCTTGTGTAGACAAGACTTTATTTTTCATTTTACCCATCAATTGTAGAGTCAAGATCAAATCTGAGGCCTAAGGACATTTGTGACATCTAGGTTAGGATTATAGGGAATAAGGGCCTGATCCTGTGACCACTGAAGTCAATAGCAATATTTCCATTGACTTCCATAGGTGATGGATCACTTCCTATGTAGTTTTTGGGTGGAAACTATTATATTTTAATCTGCAGTTGTAAAATTTCCCTTGAAAGAAACCCAAGTGAGATATTTTCACTTTGCAGCCTTTCCTGCACCTGCTGTTATGGTTTTTCTCTCTCAGTCAATGTTCTGCATTCCCACACTCTTAATTTCAAACCTGAACCCTCTCGTCTCACAATCTGTTTATTCAGTAATATTACCCCAAATTTTCTACAAATGGCAGTTTGGACTCCTTCATTCTTGTTTTTAGTCCAGGTAAATCAGACAGTGTGCCTTATCCCTACGTACTGACTTGCAGCTAATGCTGGAATTAGAGGAGACCTATTTGCCAATGGCTGGGCAAACACTGGGAAATGAGGACAGTGATTAGAAGGAGCTTATGCTCTCCCATCAACACACACACCTCAGACAGCTGCTGGAAACTCACCTGAGAGCTAGCCACAGCTTGAGAATGGCTGGGCTAGTAAAATATTTATGAGAGCACTCAACAGCTTTGTACAAGATGAGCCATATGGCACACTGCTTTATCTACTACATATGTGTGTGTATGTACTTTTTTGTGCTAGAGAAATGTAAGAAAACATATCTTCTACATACATATGACTGAATCCTTCCCACACTGTCAAAATTCACTTAGGGCACAAACAAGCCTCCACCTTCCCTGTCTATCCTGGGCTGCTCTTTGCATGTCCTATGTTGTTAAGTCCCATAAAGATTACCCTCTTGAAGTACTAATGCAGCATATACAAACCTATTTATTTTTCAGCTAGAACAGCACTTTCGGTTTTAATTGATTTTTGTTTGATCATGTCAAAGAAAACAATATAAAAATTTACAAGCTTATTGCAAGACCAAGGCAGCTGGTCTCTTACAGTTTGTTATTTTAAAAGTGCAATGCAATAAAGGAATCCACCATCCATTGCTTACAGTGACCACTCAGCAGGTTTCACAGTGGTAGCCGTGTTAGTCTGTATCAGCAAAAACAAGAAGGAGTCCTTGTGGCACCTTAGAGACTAACAAATTTATTTGGGCATAAGCTTTCGTGGGCTAAAACCCACTCCATCAGATGCATGGAGTGGAAAATACACTTCAACCTCCCTGGTCACTCAATAACAGACTTAAAAGTGACAATTCTTCAGCAAAAAAAACCCCTTCAAAAACAGACTCCAACAAGAAACTGCAGAACTGGAATTAATTTGCAAACTGGACACCATCAAATTAGGCCTGAATAAAGACTGGGAGTGGATAAGTCATTACAAGAACTAATTTCCCTCCACTGTTACACCTTTTTGTCAACTGTTTGAAATGGGCCACCCTCATTACCACCACAAAAGTATTTTTCCTCCCTTGGTATTCTACTATTGAGAATAGCCCACTTTAATTGAATTGTCTCTTTAGCACTGACTCCCCCCTCCCGTGGTAAGGCAACTAACCTCTTTTCATATACTGTGTATATATATACCTGCTACTGTATTTTCCACTCCATACGTCTGATGAAGTGGGTTTTAGCCCATGAAAGCTTATGCCCAAATAAATTTGTTAGGCTCTAAGGTGCCCCAAGGACTCCTTCTTGTTTTCACTCAGCAGGGGCCATCAATTCTTCACGCTGCACTGCATGGCAGGCATTTGGAGGCGACAGAGCGTCTGATGTTTGCAAAGAGAGAGAGAGAGAGAGGAGCCTCCACGCGTGCAGCGGTCACTCACTCACTGCCTGGACTTCCTTGTCTCTGAAGGAGAGAGGGGCGGGAGGTAGGTGCGTGCGTGCGGTGAGCGACCAGAACCCGGGCCGTGCATGGTCTCGCTCTCTCTGCAGCCGGCTAGCGCACAGTCCCCGCCGCACTTCTCCAGCCTGGCTCTGCCCCGCCGCAGCCAGCCCCGGCGGCGCTGCATCTCGTGCGTTTGCACGCTGGGCTTTGGGAACATGCGCATTGCTGGAGCTCATCCTGCGCTGCCCGGACCGGCGGCTGCTGCTGCTCTTCCTTCTGTCGCCGCCGCCGCTGTCATTTTCTCCGCTGTGTGGGGGGCTGTCGCGGGCTGCTCCTCGCTGCCTTGCCCCGCTGCGGGACTCCCCTGCCGCCGGCGGAGCCGCGCCGCCCCGCTGCTTGTGTTATTGTTCGCCTGCGTCCCGGGGCGCCCGCGCGCGGCTCCGGCGCGGCTCCGGCGCGCGGGGCGAGCAGGGGCCGGCGCTGCCTTTGGAAGTGCGGGTCCCGCCGCAGCTAGCAAGGCGGCAGCTCCCCAGCGGCGGTGCGGGGGCCCGGACGGGGCTGGGGGGGCACGCCGCGAAGTCCCGGAGGTTCCTGGTAAGTTGGTTGCGGTTTCCAAAGTTGATGGCGTGGGGGGGGGGGGAGGGCTGATGCGTTAGCGCCTGGTCCAGCCCTGCCCCCCAGCCTTCCCATGGGGGCTCCAGGTTGCTCCCTGCTCTGGGCCAGAGCGGGCCTGTGTGGCCCGTGGGCGGCGGAGGGGCAGCGCTAGTCCCCACGGGGCTGTCAAGCCCTACAGACTTGTTATTGCTAGGCAGGTGCGGTGCGGTGCCGGCAGGGTCCCACAGGCAGCAGCGTGACTTGGGCTGGTGGCGTTAAGGGATCGCCCCTTTTGGTGGCCGCGCTTGTGTCTGTTTTTCGGGTGGGGGGTGTTTGGATGAAGCGCTGCTCTTTCCTTGGCGGGACGAGGGACTCCCGAGTGAAGGCAAAGCGCGGCGGGAGAGAGGGCCAGGTTTGCGCGTGTGTGATTCCGGCGCTGTGCACTGCTCGGGGTCGGGCGGAGCAAGGTGGTTGGATGAGCTCAAGCAGTAGCCGCGCAGCGATTACTGAGCCTCGAAGTATCGGATGCGCCTCTGGCCAAGTAATGTCTCCTGTGGCGCTGGGGGGCTGTACAGGCTGTATGACCAGGAGTGGGAAGTGCTGTAGTCATATGACTGAGGTGGTGACATAAGCCCACAAAGCAAAGGAATCCAGAGGGATCGTTGTCACTCAGTCCCTGCCTAGAATTATTATGGGTAGAGCACTCTCCTTTAGACAGGTGTAAAACACTGTCACGCTTTGGCAGCATTTTACAACGCCTCGCAGGTGCAGATGACAGCAAGGTCCAAAGCGGTGAAGAATCTGCACCAAAGTCTTAAATCAACGTGTATATATCTTGGCTTGCACCACATAGGGCGATACACACAGCAGGCAGATTCTTTCAGCTTTGATTTTCCGTTCTGTTGTTGCCTCAAGTCAAATCCTTAACTATCTTTTAATTCAGATACAGTTACATTGTGACAGACTCCAGTTGGATTCACAGTGGCATCTGTTTTTCGCATTGGAAACTCTTTGAACGGAAGAGATCACCAAGGGAGAGCTGGATTTTTTTCAAAGCAGTGCAGAGAGCCGTTACATGCACAAATTATACATAACAGATAATGTACTGCATGCTTGGAACATTTTTTCTAATATTTAAAAAAAATCCACACACTAAAAAATAGTCAGAACCAGATGTTTGTGGAGCTTGAAAGTTACTTGCAGGAATGGACCCAATTATCTAAATAAACAAACACAATGATTTATAGGTGGCTCAACTGTAAGGCTTTGAATGATAAAGCTCTGTAACATTTCCTTTTAATCTGTCCCTGAGAGATTTGTTTGTAAGCAGAGTAATATATCAGCAGTGTTGCTGAATGCTTTAGTTGATTAAATTTGTAAAAGGAGTAGAGTTTGTTGCGTACTGGCTCAGTATTATTTCAAATGCAGAAAAAGAGACAAAGATGTAGTTTGGCAGAAAAGATGTTTTCCTAGCAGCCATGTTTCAATCAAGTTTATCTGATATATAGAGCATCAGGTTACATTAATTTGGACTCAAAACAAAATAAGAGTTGCTTATTGTCTTAAACAACATGTAGGTAAATCTTCAGCTGGTGTAAATTGTCATGGTGCCTTACTTCAATGGAGCTAAGACAATTTTTACATTAGCAGAAGCTCTCTGCCCAATAACCTCAGTGTGTGCTAGATTACACCTTCTGCAGTAGCTACTAGCTATTTGGGTTTCAATAAGTATTGAAATAAATATTCAAAACATTCAATAAAAGGAAGTAGTTTGTACCAGATTTATTTATATTGGGTGTAAAAACTGAGCTGAAATGTTAGAAACAAAGGTTTTACCATGTTCATGATTCTTAAACCATTTTAAACACCTGTACTACTTTGTTATACAATTTATAATTATAGCAAAATCTCCACCTTTTACTAAAAAAGTCATTAATCCAGATACGATGCTTATTTAACAAGAGCCCAATTCTGCGGCATGCTGAGCATCTCCTGCAAGTGCCAGCTGTTTTTAGCTCCCACTGCAATCAGTGACAGTAAAATGTACGCAGCACCTTGCAGGATGAGCCCAAGGAATTATTCTTCCATTTCAATACCCATCATGGACCCAGGTGTTTCATCACAATAATATATGAATGTAAGATACTTTGTAAAGGAACAAATACAGACACAGCTCTTAAATGAGAGGTTGAACTGAAGGCAGCTTGCATGAGTAAAGTTTGCAGGATCTGACCTTTAACAAGCTTAAATATTTTTCTAATTCCATTTGTGAAATGTCATTTAATAAAAAAAAGACTAATCCACAGTCTCTCTTAATGCCTTTCAAAACCCAAAGCTCTGCAGAAACCTAATTGCAAGGCATCTTAATGTGAATGTGGTTTTTAGCTCATACATTGAATACACAGGAATGATATTAAATAGTTTAAGGTCTAAATTTAACATACCATAAGAATGATTTTAGTTTGATAGGAGGGACCATCTGGAGTCTAAATCATAAAAAGAAAATACTCCATAATCCAGAGCAAAAGTGTGTTTTTGAAAGAGCCACTATTTTGTGGGATCTACAAAAACGAAGCAGCTCAGCTCCTCTCATTGGCTATCCAGCGGCATTTAGCTGAGAAGCACTTTTTCCAAGGGTTCTGCTGACTTAATTGACACACAAAGAAGTTAACAAATGAGCATGTTTCTCAATTAATTGATGCTAAAAGTTTTTCCCACCAAGTTTCTCTAAGGGGATGGCAAACAGTGAAGCTTTTCAAAAGTAGCAGTTCTTCCAGCAGTATACTATTTAAAACTCTTCTAATATGGGGAGGGGAAGGATGCTAAGCTGAATAGACCAGGTACGTTGTTAAACACATTTTAACACCCTGTTTAATAGAAACAAATCCTTAAGGTGATCCACAGTGTAACTGAAGGCAATCCACAGTGAGATCCCAAGTCTGCAACTGATAGTGTGCAGGTCAACTGACTGGCTCACGTGGGGCTGCACTGACTTTAATGGGGTTTCACATGGGCACTGCGGTTCTCTTGAGTGCTGTCAGATGCAGGATGAAGGCCTTAATTGGGTAAAGCTATAGACCCCAATCCTGCAAACCTTTACTTTTGTGAGTAAAGTATTCAATGGGGGTACTCACATAGGAAGAAAAGGATTTGTGTCTAAATATTTGCATTGCTGCATATCAACATGTCAAACAAGAAAATAAAAAGTACAAGAGGTCTTACAGTGCAGTTTACTTAATATTAGGGCTGTCAAGTGATTAAAATAATTAATCACGATTAATTGTGTGATTAAACAATAATAGAATACCATTTATTTAAATATTTTTGGATGTTTTCTACATTTTCAAATATATCGATTTCAATTACAATGCAGAATACAAAGTGTAGAGTGCTCACTTTATATTTATTTTTGATTACAAGTGTTTGCACTGTAAAAAGACCAAATAAATAGTATTTTTCAGTTCACCAAATACAAGTACTATAATGCAGTCTCTTTATCATGAAAGTTGAACTTACAAATATAGAATTATGTACAAAAATACTGCATTCAAAAATAAAACAATGTAAAATTTTAGAGCTTGCAGGTCCACTCAGTCCTACTTCTTGTTCAGCCAATCACTCAGACAAACAAGTTTGTTTACATTTTCAGGAGATAATGCTGCACTCTTCTTGTTTACAATGTCACCTGAAAGTGAGAACAGGCATTCTCATGGCACTGTTGTAGCTGGCATCGCAAGATATTTATGTGTCAGATACACATGCTTTAACTACCATTCTAGGTAACATGCGTCCATATTGATGACGGGTTCTGCTCGAAAACCATCCAAAGCAGTGTGGATTGACACATGTTCATTTTCATTATCTGAGTCAGATGCCACCTGCACAACGTTGATTTTCTTTTTTGGGTGGTTCGGGTTTTGTAGTTTCTGCATCAGAGTGTTGCTCTTTTAAGACTTCTAAAAGCATGCTCCCTACCTCATCCCTCTCAGATTTTGGAAGGCACTTCAGATTCTT
Organism: Lepidochelys olivacea; assembly: GCF_965140295.1. Taxonomy (NCBI): domain Eukaryota; kingdom Metazoa; phylum Chordata; order Testudines; family Cheloniidae; genus Lepidochelys; species Lepidochelys olivacea. Next base: position 52,696,451 of record NC_140412.1, read on the forward strand.
AAATCTTGGATCAAGTGCTGTAGCTATCTTTACAAGTCTCACATTGGTACCTTCTTTGCGTTTTGTCAAATCTGCAGTTTAAAGTGTTCTTAAAAGAACAACAATGTGAGCTGGGTCATCATCCGAGGCTGCCGTAACATGAAATATATGGCAGACTGCAGGTAAAATAGAGTAGGGGATGTACAATTCTCCTCCAAGGAGTTCAGTCACGAATTTAATTAATGCATAATTTTTTTACCAAGAGTCATCAGCATGGAAGCATGTCCTCTGGAATGGTGGCCAAAGCATGAAGGGGCATATGAATGTTTAGCATATCTGGCATGTAAATACCTTCCAATGCTGGCTACAAAAGTGCCATCCAAATACCTGATCTCACTTTCTGGTGACATTGTAAATAAGAAGCAGGCAGCATTATCTCCTGTAAATGTAAACAAACTTGTTTCTCTTAGCGATGGGCTGAACAAGAAGTAGGACTGAGTGGACTTGTAGCCTCTGAAGTTTTACATTGTTTTGTTTTTGAGTGCAATTATGTAACAAAAAAACCCTACATTTGTAAATTGCACTTTCAGGACAAAGAGATTGCATTACAATACTTGTAGGAGGTAAATTGAAAAATACAATTTCTTCTGTTTATCATTTTTACATATGCAAAGAGTGTTCATTTTAAAGGGTATGAATGAACAGTAAATGAGAAAGTTAAAGATAAGCAGTGTTCATCTGTGGGAAAGTATAAATGTGTAAGAAAAGCTCTGTCCATGAATGTATCATTTAAATGTTTACTTAACTTAAGGATAATACTTTAATATCAAAGGTAGGCATATACAAAATCATGTTTGGATTTCTGCCAAAGGCTTCTTTTTATTTCCAAACTAGCTGGGGATGCATCATATCACTGGGCATGGCCAGTAATGTCCTAGTTGTACTGATTGTCAAGTGCTATTTCAACAAGACATTGCGCAGAATGTTTGGTTAGTGTTGACATTGTATTTCTACTTCCTCAGTACTGGCTTATGATCTGTTGTTCATAGTAATAGTGAAGGAAATGAAATTCTGTCCACATAAAAACATGGAATAGGGAAATGATTTTTTTCCCTTCAAAATGAGGATATGGAATTAGGGAATTAACATAAAAGTCCATTTGCTTACTCACTTGGTTTGCTAAGGAAGCTCATGCTCAAAACAAATTGTCTTCCCACAGAAGAAATCTGTTAGTGACATGTTGACCAATTTGAATATTCAAAGATCTTTTTGATGTCTTCAGATCATCAGCTTTCAAACAGTGTATGGCAAATCTAGCTCCTTTTATATTATAGCTATTTGTTTACAGTAGCATCCATGATGTATTAGGTGCTTTACAGGCAAGGTGATGTCTAGGTCGTCATCCTTTCATGCCCTGAGCAGCTCAGAGTCTAAGAAGAAAAGCTCTCCAGTGAGCAACCAGAGAGTTCAGAATTTTACTGTGTGGATCATTGATTTCATAGCAGTATCACAATTGTACATAGGTGTTGCCCAATTCTTAAAGATGGATTTGAAATGATACTTTTGTATCAATGCCCATCAACCCGTATTTCACTTTTATGTCAATATGTTTTCAGATATTCATATATTTTAGCTAACATTGACAGATAATGTAGATTGGTTGGAGTAAAGCTGTTGTCCTCCGACTTCAAGAGCCATTTGTTCTACTGTGGTGTGATAAAGTAAATGTAGATGTTCCTTAAAGCTGCGTAATAACAATGAATAATGGCTAACATTGATATATCACCTGTCATCCAAATACACACACTCTATAAACTTTTACAAACTAACTAATAAAACGGTTGAAAGTGGCAATTGTTAATGGTACATGGCAATGCTTAACTGTTCAGGACAGAATGAGAGGAGGCTCACTCGTCTAGTTGTGGGGTGAGGGTAAAACCCAATAGCAGCATTGCTCCAGGCAGGGGGAGGCCAGACAGCACTCTGAAGCACTCTCCTGCAGTTGCCTTAGGATCTATGCAGAAAGTGCCTCCTTTCTCTGAAGGATTAATTAGCCTTTCCCAATGTGCCAATCCCCAAACCCTCCTTTTAGAGGGAAGCATGTGGAGGAAGCTCCAGGAAGGAAGTGAACCTTAGACCTTATCTACACTACTGTGGTAAATTGACCTAAATTATGCTAATCCAATTACGTGAATAACGTAGCTGGAGTCAATGTAACTTAAGTAGACTTACTGCAGTGTCTACACTGCAGTGCATCAACAGGAGACGCTCTCCTGTTGACTTACCTTACTCCTCTCATTCTGGTGGAGTACTGGAGTGGACTGGAGAGCTGTTTGCAGTCGATTTAGCGGGTCTTCACTAGAGGACCCTCCTGAATCAAAGCTTAATAAAGTCAAGAAAGACTCCCATTGATTTCAGTGGGCATTTAATCAGCTTCTATAGCTGGTAGAAAAGAAATGTGGGGGGAAGGGGGGAGGAAAGAGGGAATTGCACAGATATTTCTGTAACTCTGAAAGTGGCCTGTTATGCTCTGTAGTCTGGCTTTCGTTTCCAAACGTTCTCATCAATTATTTTCAAAAACAGAATTCTTAAATTATTGCAATCAGTAAAATTAGCAAATGGAATGTTCCAGTTTTGGCACTATTCCACTGCATGATGAAAGTGACCACCTGTCAAAAGATAAAACATATGTGCATCCATGTGTGCATATATATTTATACTTTGCAGAACAACCCACAGGCCAACTTTGTTTGTTTAAAGTATCTGTTTAAAACATTTTGAAAAATAGAAAATTTAGAAGAGAATCTACAAGTTTTTTACAAACAAAACAAAATCTCTCCCTTTTGGGGGGAAAAGGACAACTTTCATCAATATTTTTCATTGAAAAAATTCCAGCCAACTGTACTTTACTCCTACAGGTTTTGCCCTGGGAGAATAATATATGGCATAACAAGTTTAAGAGTCTGATAGTCAAAATGAATAAGACTGGACTGTAAGAAAAGTTACAGAAATTCTGCATTATGAGATTATATCATTCCCCAGTCTTTATTATCTCTGTAAAGTCTCAAAGTACAGTTTCTGTTGTTGGATCCTAAAAGAAATCTGCAAGGTGACTTTAAGACTTGCAGACACTTTGTTAGAGAAAGTACATTACTATTTTATTAATAACGTCCAGATTTAACTCTCATTTCTTGGTGTATAGAAAACCAATTTAGCTTGTGTACAGTACTACTGTACTGTGTGTAGAGTTTAAAGGTATTTAAAAAAAAACCACTCAGCTTCAGATGCATTCATCTGGGGACTTACTCATAAATAATTGATAACCTGCTGAAACAAAATCTCTTCATTACTTCTTGGAATGATCACCTCTTCCCCCTTGCACTCATTGTTCTTTTAGAAAGTGCAACAGTGCTTTAATTAATGCATAAGGCAGTCTCTTGTGTTCCCTGCAAAGGGCACACAACTAAACAGCATAAATGAAATGCATGACAGAGGATAAACATTTTATTGTCCTGTGAAGAAATGCTATGTTTCAGTGTGTTGGAAGAACGACTTAAATACTGTGTTTGAGACTTCTTTTCATCGTATCACAGGAGTGAGTTCTTACGATGGATTATTAAATCAATGAAATGTTGCTAATGTACTGCAATATAATACATCAAATTAAGGATTATTTGGTGTAATTTAGCAGTTGTAATTACAGTGTTAGGGCTTGACCCTGCCAGCTACTATTCCCATGAAGAATCCATGTTCCTGTGAGTAGTCCCATTGTTGATTAGAGTGGGACAATTTGTATGAGCATGGATTCCTCATGTGAGTCAGGGTTTGCAAGACTGGGCCTTATTTATCAGCCACAGAAGCACAATGATAAAATTGCCTTCTTTCAAAAAGCCATTATACTGCGTATAGATCTAATAAAGTATATTTGTGATTTAATTTAACCATTTATCTTATTTTTAATGGAAAAACTGTCTAGCTGTAAGGAAAGAAGTTCATCTTACTGATTACTTGATTGCTGTAGAGTTATTTGCCAAGTTCTGTAAGACTCTTTAAAGCTTCGAGTATTTGCTGCCAATTTCATAGTCTAACTTTGTTAATGTACAGGAAATGTGAAGATCACATAATTAGAAGAGGACCCTAACAAATCTTATGGTTATTTTAATGCAAGTTTTCAGATGTTACTTTTATTTAATTGAAAGGTGAATGGCAAGACATTTATAGCAATCTGCTGTTTCCAAATGACAGCAAGTTTTAAGGAGTGACAGAAATGTAAGCACCAGTGTACTAGTCCCAGATCTCAATTTCAGGCTTCACAGATCCAACTTTTCCTCCTGGCTATGGCAGGAATGTGCATCTGTGGCCTCTTCCGGATTTGTGTCTTCTAAAAAAATATTGTTTCTGACCAAATGAAGAAGGACATCCCTCAAAACGATAAACTAATTCTATCTGAGATTAAAGAAAACCAGACCCTCTTCCCATCCCTGCAAACAAAGTTATTAAGCTTGCTGTTGTAACAGGATGTGCCGTGCTTCAATCTTAACAGAACTTTACTGTGTTAATTTATGGCACTGTGTTCAGAGTGCCTGATTCTATATCCACTGAAGCCAGGAATTCAGCCATTGAATTCAGTGGTAGCAAGACAGGGTCCATATTATTTACATTGTTTTGATTACTCACTGCCTAGGGGGATCATTAAAACTCCTTTCCCTGTGACCCAACTTAAAGTATCATTTAAAAAACCCAACTCTGCTTTCTGGAACCTCTTCCTCCAAATAATCACTCCCATAAACACCACCTATATGTTTTCTCTTGATTATCGATGTAATGTCATAGAATCATACAATATCAGGGTTGGAAGGGACTCAGGAGGTCATCTAGTCCAACCCCCTGCTCAAAGCAGTACCTAATCCCCAACTAAATCATCGCAGCCAGGGCTTTGTCAAGCCTGACCTTAAAAACCTCTAAGGAAGGAGATTCCACCACCTCCCTAGGTAACCCATTCCAGTGCTCCTAGTGAAAAAGTTTTTCCTAATCTCCAACCTAAACCTCCCCCACTGCAACTTGAGACCATTACTCCTTGTTCTGTCATCTGGTACCACTGAGAACAGTCTAGCTCCATCCTCTTTGGAACCCCATTTCAGGTAGTTGAAAGCAACTATCAAATCCCACCTCATTCTTCTCTTCTGCAGACTAAATAACCCCAGTTCCCTCAGCCTCTCCTCATAAGTGATGTGCTCCAGCCCCCTAACCATTTTTGTTGCCCTCCGCTGGACGTTTTTCAATTTTTCCACATCCTTCTTGTAGTGTGGGGCCCAAAACTGAACACACAGTACTCCAGATGAGGCCTCACCAATGCCAAATAGACAGGAACGATCACGTCCCTCGATCTGCTGGCAATGCCCCTATTTATACAGCCCCAAATGCCGTTAGCTTTCTTGGCAATAAGGGCACACTGTTGACTCATATCCAGCTTCTTGTCCACCATAACCCCTAGGTCCTTTTCTCCAGAACTGCTGCCTAGCCCCTCGGTCCCTAGTCTGTAGCAGTGCATGGGATTCTTCCTTCTTAAGTGCAGGACTCTGCACGTGTCCTTGTTGAACGTCATCAGATTTCTTTTGGCCCAATCCTCTAATTTATCTAGGTCCCTCTGTATCCTATCCCTACCCTCCAGCGTATCTACCTCTCCTCCCAGTTTAGTGTCATCTGCAAACTCGCTGAGGGTGCAATCCACTCAATCTGTGTCTGCAAATCCTTACTCACATGAATATTTATACTGATAATTAAAATGCGTGGCTCCTCTTTAGGACACCATGAGCACATCAGACCCATGCGTTAGTGCCTTCACTGCTTCTCAGTCCACTTCCATTGCCAGTTTAAGGTTTTGGCTTTTCCAAGCTGAGTTGGAGACTGGATCTCAATCAATGAATTACCAAGATAGTTGTACTATTCTGGAGATCAGTGCAGATCACAAAGCATGTGGGAGCCAGGAACAAACCATTTTCAGCTGTGGGGTTCTGGCTGTGGAATGATCTTCCAGAAGAGAGTCCATGAATCCAGGTATAATGGTCTTTAGATAAATGACATAAAACCTTCTTCTCTGATAAAAAATTTTCCACCGTAAGTGGAATCACATTTATAATATCATCAGCCTCCACTGTCATCCTGTAAAATAACAAAAACAAAAATTACATACCTCGAGCAGGCTTTTCTGTATCCAGTAAGGGAAAAGAACCAGAGGTGCTATGAAGTCCACTAATGGCTCCACTCATGCGAATCTATTTACATGAAAGGTGCCCAGATACTACAGTAATGGGCAGCAATACAGAACCGTAAGATATATAGTGAAGGAATGCAGGACTGAGTCTACAAAAAGACATTTAATGGACACACACATTTTTAAAAACAAGCAAACAAACCCCAGGGAAATGATGGTTTCTTTGTGCCTCTTGCACAGTGATTGCCACACTCCTGAGGGAATTCTGTGCCAAAAAATTAAAAGTTCTGAACCAAAAAAGTTAAAATTCTGCATATTTTATTTGTCAAAATAACACAATATAATCACACCAGTTTCAATTATTTTGGTAATTTATTTCAAAATGCCTGTCAGCAAGTATGTCTGTAACAATACAGACCAAAAAAAAGATAGAGAAAATGTTTTTTGACAAATAAATTCCTTACTAGGCATATTAATACAGAACTCTGAGTAACCATTCATTTAAACTACAGTACAGAACCGTATTTCCCGCGCCCCTCAGAAGCAGTGCAAAGGCTTGGGGGAGTTAGGGGTAATGGAGGAGCTGAGGGAGAAGGAAGTAATTGAAGGGAAGGAGCCTGGGTATGAACTTGAAGGGTTGTTGGGTATGGCTGGGAAAAGTATGGAACAGGTTTTTGGGGGGGTGGGATGGGATTGTTAGGGAGCACCCGCCCATGCAGACCCTAGCTGACCTCAACTTCTGCCATTCAGTCAGGGACATTTGCTCCTGTCCCCATGTGTCCCTGAACTCCCTGTCCACGTGTCCCTCCACCCCCACTCAGGCACCCCTCTCCCCCATCTCCATGTGTCCTCTGTCCATGTTTCCCTCCACCCTCACTCAGACATCCACTCCCCCCATCCCCATGTGGCCCTGCACCCCCCCCCCACCCGGCTGTCTCCATGTGTGTCTGTTCCCCAACTCAGCCATCCTCCTTCCCCCTGTAGCTCTGCACTCCCTCTCCCTCTGTCCATGTGGCCCTGTGCCTCCACTCCCATTCAGCCTAGCTTGGTCTAGTTTGTCCTCTCCCACTAGCCCTTATGAGCCCGTCTGACCCTGCAGCAGCCCCATGCTGTCTGTCTCCCCATAGACTCTGTTTCCTGACCTGGCCTGACAGACGCTGTGAAGAAGGTAGGCTCTTTCTCTTCCCTGTCGTAGCTGGGGCTGGCCAGGAGCTGTTGATCTGTTCTGGCACCACAGCGCCCTATGATGGGTAAAAGGCAGAACTGCAGCAACTTTTCAGCAGAAGCTATTTTTTGGAAAAAAAATTAAAAATATGTGTGGTACATGAAATATGCACATGTGCAGTGGTGCAGAATTCTTCCAGGAGTATTCCCCTCTGCATAAGGAAGGATCCAGGTCTTCAGCTTGGAAGGAGAGGGAGTCAAATGATTCTGTGGGATCATCTCCCCTTTCCCTTTCCTGGCCCCAGATAGGCCATCCAGAAGGCCAGGATGAGGGGCCACTGAATCTGTCTCCATGGACCATGTAACCACAGCACCCCATGCAACTTATACAGAAAGGCTCTGGCTATTCTTCCATCCCATCGTCCGGAATAGCTTCAACATGAGTGCTAAGCAGCAACCCTGCTACCGTCCTGGTTTTGGGGGTGGATTTCACTTCTTCAGTTCTTTTGCCTTGCACCAGCATAGAGCTCAATTCCTTGGACTTTATATGAGTGAAGTGGCTGTCATCCGAGATGAATATCTATCATTTTTCATGCTAGTAAAGTCTCTCTACATTAGGCATCAACATTCAGACTACTAAAATAAACTTGCTACTAGAAAACCAGAAGTACTATAAATGGCTGAGTATAATAATTATCAAGAATATACATATTTTATAGATTTGTCCCCCCCTCCCCTCCTTGGTGAGTATAATTTAATTTTCACTTCAAGCATTACTATAAGCCTGGGTTCAAAAGCATCTCTCACCTAGTATCTCCTAGTTGTTTTAAAAAAATACAGTAATTAGAACTGACTGCATTCTGTGTATGTTTCCCAAATACAAAAAGCTATGAAATGCCTCTTCATACTACAGGCAATTATTCAGTGTAAAAAGTACATTGTTTTGTGATTATTCTGTTTCAGGAAGTGCATTGTTTTGATCTGTTGTAATATGCAAGATTATATCATTTAATTTAGTAATGTCAGAGATTAAGTTAATTTAATTTTCCTTTATTCTCGTTAAATGCAAGATAATTGATCCAACTCAGTGGACGATTTCAGCTAACACAGTGGACGATTTGAGCTATATTGTTTGTAGATCATTCATTATTTATTAATCTGACACATTTGATGAGGCATACTGTAGATCTGATTGTCTAAGGAGAGAGGTAAGAGGAAAATGAATACAGGGGAAACTAGGTATTAAAATTCTGTTTTGTGCTTTGAGAAACTGTCAAACCATTGCATAATTTTAGTAAGTTTTTTAAGAAAGGAATTTCCTGTTTATTCTTTTAGAATATTGAGTAGTCAATTAACACCTAAAGTGTTAGAAATAACTCATGGCTAGTTGGGCAAAATATCTCTTCCACAGCTTTTTTTTCTTTCTGCGTTATTTGAATAGGAACATAACACAACAAGCAATCAAACACAAGAAGTTAAAATTAAAATGAGTAATTTGAAGGGGATATTTTACAATTGGCTTTTTGTCACAATCGTAACCTTCCTAATTCACTGACCTGGTTACAGGGCTAAGCCATTTATGACATGCCGTGGTTTGACACTAGTACTGTAGTCTAAGTTAGCCTTTTCAAAGAATGGTATTTTCAAAAATTGACCTCATAGAATGTGTCGTAATAAGCAGTGTACTCTGACAGTAGTACTCTTTACTCCTGCCTTTGTATAGCCAGAGGCCATTTGGCAGTTGGATATTTCTCATATGTGTACCTTCACAGTTCCACGTATCTGGGATACAATCAGCCATGGATTAGTAGAATAAGCCCCTCACATCCACAGTTCAGTGGAGTATGTAAAGAGTATTTCCGGATTATTTTTTTAAATGTACATTTATTAGCTATTGCTGTTGCCTCCATTTTGTGACTCTCATGATCTGAGGCTTTTCTGTATAGACTAACATGTAGCTCAAGGGAGTAATAATTTTTGAATCCTTATTTGAAACCTTGGAATAAGTCTTAGGTTAGTTAATAGTTTTAGTAACCCAATAATGATCTTTAATTTAAAAAAAAAGTTCAGAATTTTTCCATAGTACATTGTAAAATTAGTTGGTTTTGTTGATTTTCTAACTGCAAATATAATTTCTTCATATCTAGATAGTATCAATATGTTTAGAACAGGTTATTTAATAATTTTTTTCGTACTTCGGGTTGGTGACTTTGAAAAAATCTGTTACTTAGCTTTAATCTATTAAATTACTGGTATCAGGATATTGGGAAATTTTTTTATCCTAATATTTTATATAAATGTGTGTTACAACAGGATCCACTTAACTGGGATACCACGGTGGCCAGTCTGCCATCCCAGTTAAATTGATGTCCCAGTTATGAAAAGACCCCACTTTATTCATTGGCTTCACTGGGACCAGGATTTGACTCTCACTTTTTGATGTGACTGTTTAGTTTCATAACCTTAACACACATGAAAATTAGCTGTTGTATTTAACTTTTGTGGGAAGAATCCTGAGGTCCTTCCTCGGTTTTACTCAGTCTTTATTTTTAAACATCTCCCATTTAATTAGAAAATGTGTGTAGATTAAATGCGGAATAATGTTGGAGAAATTGTGGTGAAGGAGGAGACTTGATATACATATATGGTGGACATGTCTGGTCATTCAGCAGTACTGGGTTGTGATTCATAGCCAAATATTGCAAACTGTTGGGTATTTATTACCACAGGATCCTTTGGTAATCCTCTTGGGGCTTCTTAGTAGAAATCGTCATACTCAAAAATATGAAGAATTAAACTCTCATCTGCTAGTAGCTACTAGACTACGGATAGGCTCTCACTAGTAAAAGGAAAATAGTCCAAAATTAGAGGAATGGTTAAAAAAGTATGACAGGTTGTTATGGGAAAAAAATCACACATAAATTACATACCCAGCAAAATAGAAAGAGGACAAATAGATACTTAGATAATGCCTGCAAAAATAACCCCAGCAGGGCAGTCCATTTTTTTTTTTTTTTTTTTTTTTACTGTTAACATTTGATAGACATGCCTGGCTTGATAAATATGAGTTTTCAGTAGTTTAACTCAATTTAGTAAAATCCCCAGAAACAAAAGGTCCTGAGTGGTATGAAGCAGCTCACTCTATAATATTGAAATACCCTGCCAAATAGAGAGATTTGATCATTATATTACTGCATGATGTTTCTCTAAACAAAATAATAAGCTCAATGTTGAAGTGATTAATGTATTATTTCTGATATTTGCATGGCAAATTTGTATAAACTGTTAAAATTTCCTATACAACTAAATAATTATTTAAAAGAGTAATCTGAGTTTGCTTGAGTAAAGAGTGAGTAAAATATGAGATCTGCTCCTTTTTGGGGGAAAGACTCCTAGCTATGAACACAAGACTGTAGTACATTTTAAGCCATGTACTTGCAGAATTTATAATCCCTGCAAAAGAAGCAGTTGGTAAATGCATGCTTATATAGCATTTGTGTATTAAAGACGGGATTTTCAAAGGGTCCAAATGAACTGGACACCTAATTCCCAATTCAGTTGCGCTCCTAACTCACTTAGGCTCCTTTGGAAATTATTATTCTATTTTATATAACACCTAAAGGCCTCAAGGTTGGCTCCAAACTTTGAGCCCCAGTCTGCTAGGTACTGTACAAACACATAGTGACACAGGCCCTGCTCTGAAGAGCTAACAATCTAAACAGACAAGACAGATAAAAGGAGGGAGGGGAAATAGACACCCTGTGGGGGAAGCTGAAGATCACACAGCACGTTAGTGGCAGAGCCAGAATTAGGCACCCGGAATGAAATCCTGGCTTCACTGAAGTCAGTGGCAAAACTCCCAGTGAGGCTAGGATTTCACCCCAAATCTTCTGACTCTTAGTCCAGTCACAGTGCCCTATCCATTCTACTTCCCATCTCAAAAATCAGCCTGGGTGCTTAACAATGTTAGACCTTAAAGCTTTCTTAAATGCAGAAAACTTCCATTCACTACTGTAGTTAACTCGTGGGGGGATTCTGCTCCACTGCGCATGCACAGAATTTATGTCCCCTGCAGATTTTTTTGCTTTCCCGCAGAAAAATGGCTTTGATAGGGAAGCAAAGAGAAGTCACAAGAGCGTTAATGCGACCCTCTCACATAGTATGTTTTTCGGTGCCCAGGGCAGCCAACAGAGAGGTAAATCACTGTGGGGCAGGGGGCACCACTGGGTAAGACCCGCTAGTGGCTTCCACCCTGCGCCAGGCTCAGCTGCTAGTCCTGGCTGGGCTGGGGAGGATGTGACTTTCTCTTCCCCTGCACGGCATCCGGAGCCGGGTCAGACCCACCCCCAGATTTCTCTTCCAGCGGCAGGAACCTCTGCGAACCTCCTCGCACTTCCTGCATTTATCACTCCTCAGCCGCAGGGGGAGGGATCCCTATACAGGGAGCTGCTCCCCTATCCATTCAACCCCCTTGCCTCCAGACTCCTCATACCCAGACCTTCCTGCCGAGCTTCAGCCTCTAATGCTCAGAACCCGCCCGATGAGCTCCACTCTCCCTGCACCTGGACCACCCTGATGAGCCACCCGCACATGGATCCGCACCCCACCAAGTCCCAACCAGCTACACCTGGATCCCCACCCCACTGAGCCCCACTCCCCTAGCATCTGGACTCCCCATTAAACCCTCCACCCCCAGACCCTCCCCACCTCCGCTGAGCCCCAACCATTTTCACCTGGACCCTCCTGCAGATTCCCATTATCATTGCACCCAGACCCCCCAACAAGCCCCTGTGCAGCCAGATCCGCCCCCCGCACTGGAACCCCCACTGAGCTGCCTGCACCCAGATTGCCCCACACAGAACCCTCTCAAACCACACCTGGATCCCCCCACACTAAGTCCCTCCACACTTGGATCCTGCCTTGCTGAGCCTGCCTGCTCACACCTGGTGCACCTGGCACAGAGGAGTAGGGCCTTGGGTGTTTCTGGGCAGACCCAGTTCTTGCGCTGTGTCAGGGTTGGGTGCAGTCTCACCACTGAGTCCATGTCTCAGGGGGGAACTGCACAGTGATCTCCCACCTCTGTGCAGCCAGTGGCCTGTGCTCCCCAATGCCATGCTGGAGCCTCCACATTTATTTGACAAATATTTGGCAGAATTTTAAAATATTGTGCACAGAATTTTTAATTTTTTGGTGCAGAATTTTTAATATTTTGGCACAGAATGCCCTCAGGAGTAACTACTGTCTAAAGGAACTTAAGAACCAGAGATTTCTGTACTTGAAATCTGTCTAGAGATAAAAAGAAAAGGAGTACTTGTGGCACCTTAGAGACTAACCAATTTATTTGAGCATAAGCTTTCGTGAGCTACAGCTCGCTTCATCGGATGCATACTGTGGAAAATACAGAAGATGTTTTTATACACACAGACCATGAAAAAATGGGTGTTTATCACTACAAAAGGTTTTCTCTCTCCCCACCCCACTCTCCTGGTGAACACATACTGTTCTAAGTCAGTATGCCAACATTTTTATGGCTGACTTAGAACAACACTTCCTCAGCTCTCGTCCCCTAACGCCCCTACTCTACTTGCGCTATATTGATGACATCTTCATCATCTGGACCCATGGAAAAGAAGCTCTTGAGGAATTCCACCATGATTTCAACAATTTCCATCCCACCATCAACCTCAGCCTGGTCCAGTCCACACAAGAGATCCACTTCCTGGACACTACATTGCTAATAAACGATGGTCACATAAACACCACCCTATACCGGAAACCTACCGACCGCTATTCCTACCTACATGCTGCCAGCTTTCACCCTGACCACACCACACGATCCATCGTCTACAGCCAAGCTCTACGATACAACTGCATTTGCTCCAATCCCTCAGACAGAGACAAACGCCTACAAGATCTCTATCAAGCATTCTTACAACTACAGTACCCACCTGCGGAAGTGAAGAAACAGATTGACAGAGCCAGAAGAGTTCCCAGAAGTCACCTACTACAGGACAGGCCTAACAAAGAAAATAACAGAACGCCACTAGCTGTCACCTTCAGCCCCCAACTAAAACCCCTCCAACACATTATCAAGGATCTACAACCTATCCTGAAGGATGACCCAACACTCTCACAAATCTTGGGAGACAGGCCAGTCCTTGCCTACAGACAGCCCCCCAACTCACCAGCAAATACTCACCAGCAACCACATACCACACAACAGAACCACTAACCCAGGAACCTATCCTTGCAACAAAGCCCGTTGCCAACTGTGCCCACATATCTATTCAGGGGACACCATCACAGGGCCTAACAACATCAGCCACACTATCAGAGGCTTGTTCACCTGCACATCTACCAATGTGAGATATGCCATCATGTGCCAGCAATGCCCCTCTGCCATGTACATTGGGCAAACTGGACAGTCTCTATGTAAAAGAATAAATGGACACAAATCAGATGTCAAGAATTATAACATTCATAAACCAGTCGGAGAACACTTCAATCTCTCTGGTCACTCGATTTCTGATCTCAAAGTGACTATCCTTCAACAAAAAAACTTCAAAAACAGACTCCAACGAGAGACTGTTGAATTGGAATTAATTTGCAAATTGGATACAATTAACTTAGGCTTGAATAGAGACTGGGAATGGTTGATTCATTTTAAAAAGTAACCTATTTCCCCTTGTTTATTCCTTCCCCCCGCCCTCCCACTCTTCCTCAGACGTTCTTGTTAAACCCTGGATTTGTGCTGGAAATGGCCCACCTTGATTATCGTACACATTGTAAGGAGAGTGATCATTTTAGATAATCTATAACCAACAGGAGAGTGGGTTGCGGGGGGGGGAGATGGGGAGAAAACCTGGATTTGTGCTGGAAATGGCCCACCTTGATTATCATACACATTGTAAGGACAGTGATCACTTTAGATAAGCTATTACCAGCAGGAGAGTGGGGTGGGGGGAGAGAAAACCTTTTGTAGTGATAAACACCCATTTTTTCATGGTCTGTGTGTACAAAAATATCTTCTGTATTTTCCACAGTATGCATCCGATGAAGTGAGCTGTAGCTCACGAAAGCTTATGCTCAAATAAATTGGTTAGTCTCTAAGGTGTCACAAGTACACCTTTTCTTTTTGCGAATACAGACTAACACGGCTGTTACTCTGAAACCTGTCTAGAGATAGTTGACTGATTTCTCCAGTATAGTTCTAAACACTGAAAGTGCACTGTACTTAATTAAAACAATGCTCCTTGCATTGCAACTTTAGTTGATAGTCATTTCTTCTTAGTTTAATCTTTATTTGGAAACTGTTGTATAAAAACAGCCGGTGCTCAGAATGTCATACTTGTGTAGTGAAGAATTTAATAACTTGTTAGCACCAACTGTATATGTCTTAATTAAGATAAATTTATGCAAATTGTAGCAATCCTCTCCAAAGTGCCTGGTGTAAATAACTCATTTGTGTGCTGGGGAGCAGTGTCTGAGGAGGGAAGAAAGGTCTGTGAGGGGAATATTACCTTTAGCTCTCTGCAGATGATACTCGAGCCTAAAGGCAGGAGGAGCCTCTGTGGCTGCAGACCATTTGCTGCAAATTTAACTTTGCCCCCTTTTACCCTTCTACATAAAACCTGTTATCAGATTAAAATCATGACTGGTGTGGAGAAAGTAAATAAGGAAGTGTTATTTACTCTTCCTCATAACACAAGAACTAGGGGCCACCCAATGAAATTAATAGGCTGTAGGTTTAAAACAAAAGGAAGGATTTTTTTCACACAACACACAGTCAACCTGTGGAACTCCTTGCCAGAGGTTGTTGTGGAGGCCAAGACTATAACAGGGTTCAAAAAAGAACAAGATAAATTCATGTAGGATAGGTCCATCAATGGCTATTAGCCAGGATGGGCAGGGATGGTGTCCCTAGCCTCTGTTTGCCAGATGATTACCTGTTCTGTTTATTCCCTCTGGGGCACCTGGCATTGGCCACTGTCAGAAGACAGGATACTGGGCTAGGTGGACCTTTGGTCTGACCCAGTATGGCCGTTCTTATGTTATTATTTTCATCCAACGCTAGTAATGCGGACAGTTGGTTATGTTGGAATGGGTTAGTGTAGTAAAGTGTTGTATGTAGAATGGTGACTAAAGGAGATCATGGAAGACTGACATTCCTAGGGAGGCAGAATTAAGACCGCAGTGCATAGTCTGTGGTGTATGGTAGTTGTGGTAATGGTAAGGTGTGTGCCTGTGGATGGAGAACTGGAGAGTATGTGCTTAATTTTTCATTTTCTTGCCTTTGTTGGTTTGTGTCCAGTATGTTGTTACTAATTACTACACAACTACAACAACTACTTGTTTGTTAATTTCTTAGGTTTTTTTAACGCTTAATCAGAAGGGGAGGGCAAATGTGGAGATAGAAATGCAGCTGGAGACAAATATTTCTGGCTGTCAATAAATTAGGAATGTAAAAGGTTAACTGGTAAGCAATAGTCTTGCTGGTTAACCCGCCTTAACTGTTAACCCTGGGCTGGGCGGCCGGCCAGCCCAAGCGGCCTTATGTTGATCCGAGTGGCCCTGTGCCAGCTGGTGTGGCCAGAGCCGCGCCACCCAGCCAGAGCAGGCCCAGCTGTGCCATCCAGGTGGAGCGGCCAGAGCAGCACCAGCCAGCCAGAGCGGGCCCAGCCTCACCACCTGGCCGGAGCAGCCCCAGCCACACCAGTAGATTAGCCCCAGGTGCTTAATCGGTTAACTGTTTTATTGACATATTTTTAATCATTTAAATGGTTAACTTTTTAAACAGTATTTACATTCCTACAATAAATATATATGAACCTTTAAGATCTGTCAGGTGCATGTGAGCTCTTCTCTGTTGTAGAATAAAATCTGATAGGAAAGTCTAGCCTCTGATGGTGACAGTTTGCATGAACCTGGCCCACATCAATCAGCTTTGTGTTCACAGTGCACAGACTTTCAGTTGTAACAGCTAAAAGTTACCCAGTATTTTAAAATAAACCCCAAACTACACTGCAGGAGATTGACGCAGCTCCACCTCTCTACCATGTTTTGTGTACACAGACAATGTTTGTTAAGAAATAGAACTACCGTGAACATTTCATCTTGTACTTTACCTTCACCTCCTTACTGTTGGGCTTCCATTTTGAAGATGCATAATACCTATATTCACCTTGTGCTGTCTGTCCATCAGTGAAGCTATGTGTCTTCCACACAGTTACAGATGGTCCTACAAATGTGTGTACACAAGATCAACAATGTCTTATGACTGCAGATCTGAGAAACATGAGTGACAATCCCATTCTTAACTGGATAACTCAGGTTTCCTTGACCAGTAACATAATTTGTTGCCTTACAAAGAGACCCGAGTTACCAGAAGAAATACTAGTTAAAACTGAACTTTTTTGTTTAAGTACTTTATATAATGTCATCTTTTAAAGTTCAGTTTTGGCTAGGATTGTTTCTGATGTCCTGAAACACATTGGTAATTGTGGAATAACAGAACTGGTGGTGTGTTTCTGATCTTAGTTGGCATACTAAAAGACCTGAAGTAATATCATTCCCATATTCAAGGAAGGAGGCTTTATCAACACAAACTGACACAGAGCTTTCTCACTCTAAAGTAGAAGTTTGTGCAGCTGGGTGTGTCTCTTAATTTTGGCAAAGCTAACAGCAGTCTAGGAAGAAAATAGAGAAACTGAACTGCTTATGAGGAAGTGAGCTGTAGCTCACGAAAGCTTATGCTCTAATAAATTGGTTAGTCTCTAAGGTGCCACAAGTACTCCTTTTCTTTTTGTGAACTGCTTATGCTTTCTTTGATTTTATATCTCCTATAAGTTTCTGAAAACTTTTCCTACAGGAGCCCAGCAGTGGCTCATTTATAGCTGACAGCCTCTAAAGGAGCTGAAAAATAAGGATAATGCAAAATGATTTGCAAATGTTGGGTAAAATTTCAGTATAGCTGTATCAGTGGCCCCAGCCTTTTCATTTTATCAGGTAGACTGATTTTTGCATTAACTATAGTTATAGCTGCTTCTTGAGTTCACACTTTGCCAGTGGGGCAGAAGCAACACAGAGTTATACTTTTATTTCTGACGTGCCGTGTATTTCCCCCCAGGCCTCTCCATACACACACAACAAAACTGTTTACCTCATTCCTCATATCATTAATGGGAGATAATTAATGATAACAAGAGACTATTTTTAAATGGTCTGGGTCTGAGCTTTCTCAGTGACTCCTTCCCTCGGTATGCACTATTGCAACTGTTGTGATCAACAGAGAAGTTGTAGCTAGGAGGGTCTGAGGTAAAAATTCTACAGGTGGGGGCAGACAGTTCTCTGTAGCACACCTGGAAGTTTAAAACTTCCAGCCACAGATCAGAAGGAAGCAGAGAGTTGCCATTGTAGCGCATGATGCAAAACCATGCTTTTTACACAGGCCTTTCCCAAATTAGGCCCCAGTTCAATGAAGCACCTAAGTGTATGCTTAACTTGGAGTCGTTAGTAGCCCCATTGAAGTAGAAAGTGAAGCATGAGCTTAAGAGCTTCATCAGAGCTTACTGAGCTATGGAATGGCTGGCAATGTTCTCCTAGAAGACAAGGACCAAGAAGTGAACCTGGTTAGGAATGAGGTAAATCCAAGGTGGAACAGAGAGGTCTTGCCTGGTAAGGCCAAATTGATGTGATCCCTCAGTTCATTATTTCTGGCATCTGGATTCTATAGTGATGGCAGAAGAAATGCATGAATTGACATATTGAAGGATATAGGGATAACAAAAACATACTGATTAAAACTTTGGAAGAAGGCTTCTTGAAAATGTTAGTTTTCAACAAACCACTGCAAAGGTTGACAGGCCTGTATGTACATATACAATAGTTATTTCTGAAAAGATTTCCATGACAACTGAAAAAGTTATTCACTTCTCAATGCAATGGGATTTACATGGGTATACTCCATTAGCATTTCATAGGAATTACATGGACAAATCTCTTTTTGCAGAGAGGTGACTACAAGTATAACAGTGACATTAGAAGCTATACTTACTGTTCTAACATGAGCATGTAAGCTTAATTTTTCTTTATTGCTCACTAGAAAGATGCTAAACCACTGAGAAACAATATACTGATGCTTTCTTTCATCCTTTAGTTGTATGTGAGCTGTTAGGATGCTATGGTAGCAGTATCATTAGCTAAATGATAATCTGCATGTTTTCAAGAGTGTATTTTATTTGCATTATAATAAACACTGCTAACACTTTTGATTATTTGGCATCAGTGAGCTCTGATAAAATATTCTGGATGGTTGTGGCATGGGCAATAGGCCTTGGGCTCATACCTAAATCAAATTCTCAGAGTTAACTATTGAACAATGTAGCATGCACAGCATAATGAAAAACATGTAACTGGATGTTTAATGATTTCAGAGACAGTCTGAATGACAGTGGATGCATATCATTTAATTATAGTTGAGTTTTTAGGTGCCAAATTACCTCTCTCTCTCAAAAAAACAAAAACAAAACACACCTGGAAGCTAGTTAAAAAGGCCATAGGTAAGGAAATTAATATTCTTAGATTCACCATGGAGGCTACTTAAGCACATATCAGAAGCAAAGAAGGCCTGCAACTCCTACACAAGAAAGGAAGACAAGAAAAAAAATCAGTATGATGTGTAGTAAGAGGCCCTGAAACATAAACCCTTGTATCAGAGGCCTCATCAGAAGCCTAAAGCCTGAACCAAAGTACTTCCAGGCATTGCTAAGCAAAGCTGGGCTGTGAGCCGGAGGCAGGCCCTAATTACAGAACTTGGCAAGAAAAGGGCTCCTAGAAAGCACATGCTAATGATATAAGTAGTAGTAAGAGGAACATGTGCCATGAGGGCACCTGCACATCCCAATATGAGGACACTTCACAGAGATAACAAGGAACAGCCAGGTGCATCCCAAAGAGAGGGTCAAAAGGACATCATGATGGACAGATCTGTTTGTTTGAACCAACATGATCAAAGGGGGAGACAGCACCCTAATGAGGTACAGCCCCTTGACTCAATACGTCAGTAGGGATGAGTAATCTGTCCTGTAACTGTATAAAAGTAGGTCCTGGAGCACATATCTTTGTCCAGCCTAGGGCACAGTGGAGTGTCCCGCCACTGACTGAGCTGTGTCCATTGCCAGGGGGCACATATTCATAGTATGTCCTATAGAGTCTATAGGAAACTATTACTGTGCTTCATTTGACAATAAACCTGGCCGGGTGCCTTCATACCTTACTAGGGTCTATGGTCTTTCGGGGTTCTCTTGGGGTCTGCTGTGTCAGCTATCTGCGCAGAGCTGAGGCAGCACACAGAGGGAACACACACGCAGCTGACTGTTATCATCATCGAACCAGAGCAGAGTACCTCACCGGTAGCTACCAACAACACGATGAAATGGCAGAGTTCAAGAGGTATTTAAGTCATATGGAAAAAGAAAAGGAGTACTTGTGGCACCTTACTTGTGGATGCATCCGATGAAGTGAGCTGCAGCTCACGAAAGCTTATGCTCAAATAAATTGGTTAGTCTCTAAGGTGCCACAAGTACTCCTTTTCTTTTCGCAAATACAGTCTAACTTGGCTATTAAGTCATATGGGTATTCTTCACAAAATGGATATCTAACTAGCAAATCCCATAGAAAAGAGTGTTAACTCGAATTATGGCTGGTCAAATATAATATGAAAATAAGGAGAACTAATAGGGAATTTGATGAGCTAATAGCCAAAGACATAAAAACTAATAAGAAATTCTTTATATATCAAAAGGAGGAAATCTGTAAGAGAATTGTTGGGTCTGCTTTATCATCTGGGAGTTAAAGAAATATTGAAGATAGCAAGGACATTGCAGAAAAATTCAATTATTGGTTAGCTTTATTTTTTACTACAGGGATTTTGGGGAGGTACTCTTTAGGTAACAAAGATGAGGAACTGTCAAAGGGGAGTTTATTGGAAGAAACTGACAAATAGCAACAAGTCTCCAGAACTGGATGGTGACACACAAGAGTTCTGAGGGAATGTAAGAATGAAGGAATGGAGCTTTTAACAAAAGTATGCAGTCTCTCGTTTAAAATCAGCTACTATACAAGAGGACTGGAGGAAAGCAAATATTGGCTGGGGACTCTCATGATTCTCCATTTTCCCTTCTAAGAGGGAAGACTGATGTATCATAAGCAACGGAGTTCAACCAGGGAGCCCAGTCTATAGATGATAATGGGAGCAGGAGTCACTCTGTCTTCCATGAGGTGCTGCAGCAGCATTTCCAAATAGAAATATTTTTGGTTTTGAATTGCTGATGAAAAATTGACATTTTCAGGGAGGGGAGGGGCGGGAAAGAAGAGGATATTTTTGACTGTGGTTGTCTGTTGTTTAATGATTGGGTGGGAGAATACGGCAGAGCTGCTTCTATCCTGGGCATCCCCAGGCCCAATTCTTTGACTTTTGCTCCTCTCCTTCCACAGACATAGTTGAATCAGACCTAGTATGATTAGTCCATGCAGTCCTGTCTCTAAGCCTATAACTCATTTTATTGTATGTATCAACTGCCAAAAACCCGTTCACTCCTGATAGGTTTGTGTCTTCAGGTTCTATCTGACTGGAGTGAGTGGAAAAGAATAGTGGAAAAAATGGGAGGTTAGCCTCTTGGATATTTCGTGAGATGATGGTATTATTTATAAATTATTTATGACTTTGATTCTACACACTCTCTCCCCAGGTTGTATGTCTTGTATAACTGAACAGTATGATTCATCTTAAATTGCCCAGCTGACAAGCTTCACGAATCTCTGTATGCTCGACTGGTTCTGTTCTCTTCTCTGGCCTTCCCTAGTGGATAAGAGACATTTGCAGAAAGTGATTTTTGCATGTAAATGTGTTCAAGCCAAAGGTCCAGAGCGTATGGTTATAACATATGTAAAACCCCCTACCTTTGTTTACTGTCTAACTCAATAATTGAGTCTATTTGTGTTTTTTTTTAAATAGCGCTAAACTAAACACTGTGTGTGTGTTAAGATTTTAGGGGTCACTTTTATGGCGGTCTTTACATCCGTACTTACTATTTTAAGGCCTCTTTTTTTCTGGACAAATTTAGAGAAAAGCTGAAACTGAAGGGTCTTATGAGACAGGATGTTGTTTACAAACGGCTGTATTCTTCTACTGGTCTGTTGAGAGGGCGAGGGTATATTAGTATTATTAATGGAGATTACCCATGTAAAATCTCATACATATATACTGGACTATATTATGCTCCCCTGTAAATGGGAGTTTTGCATTTGACTTAAATTGGGAGCAGGACGGGAAGCCTGTAGGGATGCAAATTAGAGTCATAGGGCCATATCCTCAGCTGGTGTAAATCAGCATAGCACCACTGAAATCAATAGAGCTACACTACTTAACAGTCTGACCCTTGAAGCATATACACATTTCACTTTGAATATCCTGGGAGGAGCCCAGTTGTTACCTTCCTGTGCACTCAAAATTCCCATTTGTCTAACTGGGATTGCGAATTAGTGTGCAAGTGAGAGAGAGATGATGCTCCACATCTGGAGGCTTATGAAGTACATGTGAGCACACTACAGCAAGAACTACATTTAAACTCTAAGCCGGTAAGGCAACTTTTGAATACTAGAATGACAATTTTGAAATTAATTTCTAATCTCTTTATAAATTACCCTTTTTGAGTTCAGTAGGTGCCTCACTGTCACACACACTTACCCACCCACCAACCATTCCTGGCATCCTTATGTATCAAGTCTTGTGCCGGAATAGTAACAAGAAAATCCATGAAAGATGTAAAAGAGACTGCAGCCAAATCTGACTGAATGAGATACAAGTCACCAGGCTCAGGAAGTATTGTGAATGATGATACATGTCGTAGTAGAAATGCTCCTCAAATCCTTCAGTCCAATACCAGAGTAGTGAGTTTCTTACCACAAATACCGCTGCAAATGGATCTTTGGACACTAGTAGTTTTGCTGTCTTGTTTAGCTGCAATTCACTTGCCTCACAAACTATAGTTCCTTTGAGATTCTTCCCTTCTTTGTCATCTTGGGACAAAGTGCAGTAGCAAGGCAGAGGCGAGGACCAGCTAAGCCCCCACTTGCTCCCTGCGATCCATTCCCTAGACCCTGACACTAGTGGAAAGGAAGGAGAAGCATCAGGCTCCAAGAATCTCCCTCATGTATGGGCTGGGAGAAATAGAACAGGATTTCCTAGAGGTAGAGTTAGCCCTGGGGAGCACAAAGCAGCTGCAGTGAGATAAATGTGTAGCCAGATGTTGCTGCTCCCTTCATAGCCTTTGGGCCCCAACAGATGCTGAACACTTTTTAAGTACTCCTTTACTTTTTACTCTGTGCTGATTGGTTTTGTCCCAACCGCCTTCCACCCTTCTTACCTGCTGTTCATCTTTCTTTCCATTCTTTCCTCCCCCTTTCCTTCCATCACCCTCCGTAATCTTTTTCCCCTTCCTTTTGTCTTCTCTCTTGCTCCTATTAACCTCCTCCTGCTGTTCCCTCCTCACTTCTCCTTTGTCTGTTGAATAAAAAATAAGTAAATTAAAAGATGGAACTAACAAGACACACTGATCACTTGTGTGTGCACCAATCCCTATCCTCTGCTTCTCATCCATTTTTGTCCTTTTATATTGTAAGCTCTTGGGGGTAGAGTTGTCTTTTCATGTGTATTTAGAAAGCTCCTGGCACATTTTGGGCATTGCTGTCATATAACTAATATATTGTTAGGTGATATTCAAGATACAAATGGAAAAAAAAAAGGCAAATTCATTGTCATTCAAGTAGTGTTAATACTATGTAAGTTAGATTAACTTGACTTTGAATGAAGCATTTAAATGTTATATTCATATCATTGTATACATGTAAAATATAATTATCTTGCAAATAATAATTTCTTGCATTTTACAGTTGTGAAGCATGTCTCTTTTGCATATTATTTTGTGGGAAAGAGTTCATTTATTTGAGGGTGACAGTATTTTGATCAGGCATATATCAAATGCAAAAGTTTGAGGGTTTTTACTTTCCTGGTTTCTATAATTACCAGATAGCTAATATGTGCTTGCCAGGTCCAACATGCTAATGATTGCTTTCTAGCTTTTAGAAAGACAGAAATTATATAGTAGCTATGTCTGAACAAGATTTTGCTACAATAGTGTAACTAAAACGTGATACTGTGCTTTCTTAGCATTGCAAAACACACATGATGTCCCTGTTCTTTCAATACAGAAAATAAAGTCAAAGGTAAATTTACTTTAGTAGTACTCAGATGGCTATGGGAATGCTGGATCATCAATAATAGATGAACTGCTTTGCAATTTTCTGACACATCATAGGGGTGTATCATGAATCATTTTCAGATAAAAGGTAAATATTCTGACTGTCTGATTTTACTTCTCTTACAGTGTTGCATTTTTCTGCTTTGTTTGCAGATTTGTCCAGGCAAGCGCTGTACAGTTGAGAAGCAGTGCAATTTTTTCCCAATTCCCAATTTACTGAATTGACTGTGTAGACTAAGCAGCTTGATTAAACTTAATTCTGCTCAATCTTCAGCATTATATAGAAATCTTTGTGTTTGGACCTGATTTTACATTCCAAATAGCATGTTCACCTCCATTCTGTGCTGAGATGTTTAGAAGAATGTAAAAACTACAGTGCATAGAGAACGTTCTTAAGCATCGCACATGCTTGCTTTTCTGCAATCAGGGTCAAAAACTAGACTAATGGGGAATGCAACATGTTGTTACTATGTTGCCAACCATCTTACAAATGTATATGGTGAGTCTAAAGGATTGTTGTACCATGGCTAGTTTCTGGAAGAATGGTCTGTAGCTTGTGTTTTCTCTTTTAGTATAGTAAGGTCTTTAACCATTGTGATTATTGCCATTACATTGGGCCTACATGTGCAAATAGGAGCATTTGAAGTTAACAAAAGGCAGGCTGTGGGAGATAGGTGAAACAAGAAAAAAAAATGCACAAAATGTTATGGACTGGAGCACTGCAGTTTAAACAGATAATCCAGAGTTAATGTTGAAAAAAAAATTCTATAACTACCGAAGGATTTTGTATTTGTTTCTCCATTTCAGCAGTAAAGTATTGTAGGTGTGAAGTGGAATGAAATTAACAGAGTATTTTATTAAATAAAATTTATTAAATAATATTTATTATTATTAAATATTATTATTTTAAAAAGTGAACGGTACAGAGTTTAAGCATAGAAGTTTCTGGTTATTGGGGAGTAACATACAGATTATCAAGGGGTGCAAGGTTCGATTTAAGATCGGATGGCATAAGGTATACATAATATGCAATATCCCTGATTGGGGGTAATAGGTTAACGGGGCAAAGTACAGACATTGAGATATGAGGGTATGTTGTTCATATAATGGCTATGTTTAGGTGTGGAGTATAATGAGTAGATATGATGATGTGGATGGATTCACCCACATTTGGTGAGATTTAACGTTCAGTGAGTTTATGGTTCTGGTTCATAAGGTCCAACAGACACAGTCTCTTGGTCCCTTTCTCATAGTTGATGCATGATGTCGCTCCAGCTCACGCCTCCTGGTACTGTCAATGGCTGGTGATGTGTTCGGTGTAGATGTCCCTGGACCATCGGATGGTGTCTGAGACCAAGAGACGCCACATGAGCCGTGTGTACTGACCGATCCCACAGGTTCACAGCACACACTTGTTGCAGGGGTCCCAGGTGCACAGGGTTCCAACGATCAGGGTGTCCACCTGCACCTCATAGCCCTTCGCTCTCAGGGTGTCGGCCAGGGAGCATACTTTTCCAGCTTATGAGTTTGGACTTCATGAAAGGCCGGGGTCCTGTTCTCAAAGGAGACCATGATGTCGACAAGGATGATCTTTTTCTGGGCCTCATCAGGTCACAGCTGGCTGTTGGTACCAGGGATGGCGCAGTTAACAGCAAACTCCTTCTAGCTCAGTGTGATGGCTTTCACCAGGCGGTTTTGGATGGCATTGTGGTGCAGATGGCAAGCTCTGTAGTAGGGCTTGCAGCTGCACAGGACATGGGGCAGGGTCTCGTTGGAGTAGCCGCACTTCCTGCAACGCCTCTCTCAGTTCCCCATAGCAGACGGCTCCACTGAGTAGCAGACGGCTCCATTGAGCAGGACGCAGTTGAGCCGGGCACGGTGGATGAACCGCCAGTCGGCCAAATGGATGAAGCCGCCCCCCAGTGAGGAAGTGGTTGTTGGCATCCCACTTGCTGGTCAACTCGAAGGCTTTACCGTGGTCTGGTTTACACTTCAGGGTTCCAGATACAGCAAATGGACGGCAGCCTTCGGCGTCCTCTTCAGCATGCCCCTGGTGCTTGGGGAGACAATGGTGTTGTTGGACCTGATCTGTGGCACCAGGACTCCCAGCTCCTGGTGCTCCTCACACCACTCCCAGCAGCAGCCGACATGCTTCCCCAGGCAACGCATGGCATTGTGAGTGTGGTACCATAGTGAAGCAATGTCGCCCCGTCCCATCTGAATTCGCCATCCAGGGAGCCACTCAGGAAGGTGGTGATGTCTTGGTTGGAGGGGACTCTGCCGAGATGCTTCTTTATCATGTCACGCAGGGTGTTCGCCTCAATGTTCCTTACTGTGGCGTTGGGACATGTCAGCGTGCAGAAGGCGTGGGTGATCACCGCGACATCGCACAGGTTACCAGTGCGGGACATTGGTGCTGCCATGCCTGTGGGCGATGTAAACCAGCTCATTGCTGGCTCTCTGGGGAAGGAACAGCCACTTCTTCACCCAGCTGCCAGACAATCTTGTCTGCCTTGTTGAGGGGGACCTTTGCCACGGAGGATCCCCTTAGGATGAACAAGATGCAGGGGATCAGGAAGGTGTTCAGGTCATTTATCTTCTGCCATGGTTCCAGCAGGGAGGTGTCGATCTTGGCAGCATCCTTCAAGATCTCCTTGATGGTGTTCTCTGGTGTCTGCCGGACACGGAAACTCATCAGCATGCTGAGATGCTGGTACACCTGCCCCTCTGCCAGAAGGATGACGGGCTTGCCCTGGATCTGGAACCCCATCACCTGCACTGAGTCCCTTTCACTGCCATCATTGTGGAGAGTTGTGCACTTCTTTGCATTGAAGCGGAGCCCCATCCAGTTGTCAGCTCGGCTGGTGGTGTCTAGCATACCTTGGAGGCTGTCTGGGTCGTGTGAGGTCAGGACCAAGTCGTCCTCATAAGCCAGGATGCTCACCCTCTCACCGTGGAGGTTGAAGCCATCTGTGCTGTTGGAGATCGCTCACAGCAATAGCTCCATGGTGAGGTTAAAGATGAGGCTGAGGGGACAGCCCTGCTTTACTCTGCTGCAGATCAGGATCTCAGCGGTCTCCCCTTCGACTGAGCAGATGGTGGTGCTGCTCTTGGATCACACAAAGGAAGTTCTCTGGCATCCCGAACTCCTGGAGCCTGGCAAAGATGTAGTGGTGGGGCATGGACCCAAAGGCATTAGCCAGTTCAAGCTATGCTACCGTGCACTGCCTCCGCACCCTTCTGGCCATTTGGGTGGTGGTTTGGAGGATGGAGTTGTGTTCGAAGCAGCCCTTGCAGGACAGGAAGCCTTTCTGGATGGAGCTGATGGCTTCCCCGCTCACTGACTACTCCGTGATCCTCGACTCCAGGCAGCTGGCATACAGCTTGTACATCGTGGAGCAGAGGAAGATGGGCCTCCAGTTGCTGGGGTTGTACCGCTCAACCTTCTTTTACACCAGCACCATCATGGTCTTCTTCCAGGAGCTGGGAGTCTGGCAGAACCGCTTGCACTGGTTGAAGAGCATGGTGAGAACCAGGCAGCTGAGGTCTCTGATTATATTCTGATTTCTCTTCCACTGGATGCCCATGTGCTACTGCTGAGCAGAAGGGTGACACTGTGTCAGAAGGAGGAGGGCAGCAATATTATACAACATGCATGACCACTGAAATGCATATCTCTGGATTGTAAAGGGTAGAATTCCGTTTTGAGAAATGGTCCCTATGTGGATTCCACTGTGCGTGTGTATGCACTCCATGTGTCTGGGACTGGAAGATTTTTGCTTAACAATGTCCATTGGTCCACTCTCCTGTTCCTCACGCTCCTATCTGAGTGTATAAGGGCAGTGTTGACTGACCACCTCTCCAGTTTCTTTCTACTGAAGCATGGGTCTGAGACAGAATCCCTTCAGTGTTCACAGAAAATAACCCCAGAGGACTTTGACATCCCTACTATTTGGAATATCTTCTTTCCTTAAAGCCCTTATGGTGAACCTTCTGTACATAGTCTTCCATAAGGATAAAATTTCCATGTGGCTGCACCCGAAATTTACCCCCAAAGAGATCTCAGATTTCCATCTGAATCAAACAGTCCACCTATCTACCTAAACCACACACCACTAATGAAGAAGAAGCCTGCATTCCTTGAATATCAGTCAAGCAGTGGCATTCTATCTCCAAAGAACAAAGCCATTTAGGAAATCAACTCGTATCTGTCACAGAACAAATTATAGGGGAAGCAGTCTCTTTCCAAAGACTTTCCAAATGGACTTTGGGATGCATTCTACTATGTTATGAGTTGGGAAAACATTTCACCACCACAGGGCATGAGAGATCACTCTACTAGAGCCCAAGCTGTTTCTGTAGCCTTCCTTTGAGATTTTCCTCTTGCTGAAACATGTAAAGTGGCTACATGGGGTTCAGTACATACCTCTTGAGACATTATACTTTAGTCCAGGCTTCTGCAGCTGATACATCCCTCAGCACAGTAGTCCTCCTGTCAACAGTCCTCACACCCTCCTATGCAATGAACACAGCTTGTCAGTCACCCACATGGAGTACACATGGACCATCATTCAAAGAGGAAAGAAAAGTTACTTACCTAATACAAAAAGAAAAGGAGGTCTTGTGGCACCTTAGAGACTAACCAATTTATTAGAGCATAAGCTTTCGTGAGCTACAGCTCACTTCCTCAGATGCTTATGCTCTAATAAATTGGTTAGTCTCTAAGGTGCCACAAGTCCTCCTTTTCTTTTTGCGAATACAGACTAACACGGCTGCTACTCTGTTACCTAATACAGTAACTGGATTCCTTTGTGATGTGTTGATCTTATCTGTCTGTGTTCTATTACCCACTCTCTTTCCCCTCTGCTTCGGATCTTTGTATATAGATTCATGGTAAAGAAGGAATGGGACTGGCAATTGGTCCACGCTGCCTCTGATGCCCTCGGATTGGAGCACAAGGAATAGCATAGCGCAGGCACAGAGCAATGGACGCTGTTAGAAAAGCTCTCTGGTCTCAGACACAGTGGAATACAAGTAGGGATCACATAGCTTCAAAGAACTCCTGTTACAGTATGAGGTAAGTAACTTTTTTACTTTTAGAGAAATCCCACCAACCTTATGCCTGCCTTTGTTTTTGTATTTATTCCCAGGTATTCTACAAAATGTAGACATGCATCCAAGTGAGTAAAAAAAATGTGTTTTCATGTCAGTGAAAGAAGAAGAGAAAAACTAAGCTGAGTGAGACTTTGCCATGGTATTTAACCTGTAAATCTGGGGTTTTGTATACTTTGTCTTTTGGATCTTTTGCAGGAGGCAGAGCAGGAGAATATGAATGAATGTGCATTTAAGTCATGTATGAGCTACATGATAGATGAAGAGAGTTTTTGATGGCTCCATCTGGCTAGAAGGTTCTGTGTGATCTGTTTTCTAACAGATGGAGAATAGCACTTAGTGGAGCCTTTTGAATATAAAAGCACTGGCATTATTATAGTGCGGAATCATTCAGAGACCCCATTTCTTTCAGTGTGACAGGTGATGTTGCTGGTATGCGTGAGATAACTGATTTTCCCCCTGCTGCACTGAACATGTGTATGCCAGGTTTCCTTGCCTATGTCAGACCTATCCAGTTTCCTGTCATTCCTCACTGCAACAGAAGCTGAAGGAAAAATAAAAAGCAGATTTCCATTTGGAAAACATATTGAATCCAAAGACCATTGGGGGTAGGGGGGGGAATACACATGTTAAAAGTGTTTAGATGCTGGGTTGGGTTTCTGAGTGACATTTTAGTAGGCATAGAAAAATGAATGGATTGAGACTAGTTAAGTCTTTCCTAAATGTGTAGACCTATTTTGAAACAGCACTAGTAGTTTCCTTCTCTCACCGTACTTCTACTGTCCCTCCGCCTCCCCTTGTGTATACAGTATCCCATTGAGTAAGCCTGCCCAGGACCTGCACTTCCTGGCAAGATTTCATTTGTTACCATGCAACACAGCAACTGGGCCTCACAGCAATCTTGTATCTAAACCAGGGGTGAGCAGACTTTTTGGCCTGAGGGCCACATCTGGGTATAGAAATTGTATGGCGGGCCATGAATGCTCACAAAATTGGGGGGGTTGGGATGCGGGAGGGGGTGAGGGCTCCAGCTGGGGGTGCAGGCTCTGGGGTGGGGCTAGGGATGCGGGGTTACAGGTGCAGGAGAGTGCTCCGGGCTGGGACTGAGGGCAGGAGGGGGATCAGGACTGGGGCAGTGGGTTGGGGCGTGGGAGGAGATCAGGGGTGTAGGCTCTGGGCGGTGCTTACCTCAAGCATCTCCCCGAAGCAGCAGCATGTCCCTCCGCTGGCTCCTATGTGGAGGTGAGGCCGGCTCTGCACACTGCCCCATCCTCAGGCATCACCCCCACAGCTCCCGGAAGCAGTGGCATGTCCTCCTTCTGGCTCCCACGTGGAGGCACGGTGGCAGCCAGGCAGCTCTGCATGCTGCCCTGTCTGCAGCCGTCGCCCCTGCAGCTCCCATTGACCGCAGTTCCTGGCCAATGGGAGCTGCAGAGCTGGCACTTGAGGCGGGGGCAGCATGCAGAGCCCCCTGGCTGCCCCTACGCATAGGATCCAGAGGGGAGACAGGCCTCTGCTTCTGGGAGCCATGCAGAGTGGGGCAAGCCCACAATCCCACTCCCCAGTGGGAGCTCTAGGGCCGGATTAAAAGGTCTGATGGGCTGGATGTGGCCCACAGGCTGTAGTTTGCCCACCCCCAATCTAAACCCTTTTCCGTCTCTTTGGGTCCGATGCTGAGCTTCTTCTCTTGGGCTTAGAATGACAATCTAATGTAGTCAAATTCATGCATAATGAACTAATGCAGCCACAGATAGTTGCACCCAACTCTTGTCCTCAGTGAGAGTTGTGTGGAAGTATCTGAAGGCAACATTTGAACCATAGATTTGTATCTGTGTTATTTGTTGAATTGTGACTTTAAAGTCCTGCTTGCATTAGGGAAGACTGAGGAAGGGTCATGCAGCAGTTGGGAGTCCTGGTTCAGTCAGAATTTCTCTGGTGTTCTGGAAATAGTGAAAACTTGCTATACATTTTCTAGGCTGAAGGATGTGCTGCCCCCTACATCCGCTCAGCTTGTGTGCATCAGAGGAGTATAGAATCATGGTATTGCCTCTGTCCAAGACTCTTGGGGATTCATCATCATTGGGCTAGACTGGAGCAGTACTTCTTCTCTTTGCTTTATAGCTGGCTGTTTACCTCTTACTCCTCTTAGTCATGGACCCACACAGGGTCACCCATAATTTTTTTTCTGACCCATAATATTGCAAAATCTAGAAATTGGCTAAGTGATAGCTTGCTGAAGTGCTAATAGCACAGGACTGGATTATGTTATTACCACAAGCCCTGCATAATCTTGACTGCTTTCCCCTTGCTCCAGGAGGGAGGGGAGGGGAAGTAATCAGTACCAATCCTTTACTTGGTGCTAGTGTAACCCATGTCTGCTTGGTGTGGTACTCTGTCCCCCTTCCGCGGCAGCTAGAGCTTGATGAGCCTGCTATAGACTTGGCTGAGAGACAAGTGTCTTTTAGTTCATGTAGTAGAGGCTTGTGCATTAAGCTCCACTGGTCTAAGATTTGATCCCGGCCTATGCCAATCGGGGTCTTTCGGTGTTATGTAGCTCTGTACTAGTTCATCTGTGCTGGTTAGCCTACTGTTGGAGAGAAGGAGGGTCCACCCACCTCCCACCCAAATGATTAGATGAGTAGTGGCCTGAAGAGGCTGCTCTGCCCCCCTCTGTGACCTGCAACATGGACAGCCCATGCAGGGGAGCAAGGAGGAGCCTTATGCCCCTTGTTGCTTGGGTGGCTGGTACTAAAGGTCACAATTTGGCCCATAATGCTTTTTCATTTATGATCCAGAACTTGTATAGTCTTAGCAGTCAGTCAATGTACTTACATTTTCCCACTGGATTTCTTAAATGACCACATCATATGCATTTGAGAGAGCCTGTAAAACCCTACCTAATGTATTCACATGCCAAGTGAGCCCCTTGGGCTGGATTCTAACCTGCATGCATACAGGCAGGGAGTGCCACATTGTTTGGAAATCCAGTATTCCTCCTGCATGAGCGCAGCTTTGAATTTCTCAAAATGCAGGAACTCAACATCCCACACATCTGTGATTCACCTGCAATGGCTCTCCTGAGGGCACCTTCCATGCCATGTCACTGGGACGCCACAGAATCCCCTAGTGTTGGATTAAAAAAAAAACAAACCTCAGATTGTAATGATACAAGATTTGTAGGTAATCCCTCTCGTGTTCCTTCACTATATTGAGACGTATCCCAGATTCATTGTGAAACGGGAACAATACGTGACAGTTCACAGGGCAGTATTTGTGGTTATAAATATCATACCTCAAGAACCTGTTACTACGAAACCAAAGGTCAATGGAGCTATATTATGCATCAGAAATAAAAATGAAGATCTCCAGCACTTGTTTACTATTTTCTTAGTTTTATGCAATATTACTCAATGTTTTGTTTTGTTTCATAAATAACTGTGGGTTAGTAATCTCCCTTTCTTTTCCAGTGACAGGAAACATATCGCTAATATGTGTAACCATTTATGTGGTTGGTATATTCTGTTGAATTTCTGCCTTGCGTTTCAGTATTTTGGCTCTCTTTCTGACCTGCCTAGATTTATTTTTGTTAAAAACCTCAGGCGCCTGTGACTTTGTCATAACATTCAATTTGATTTTGTAATTGACAGAATTTCTACTTGATTAATTGTTGTAGCTGTACTGCAGAAACAGCACAGGCACTGATGCTTTATAATTGCATACTTTGTCTTTGGTATATCACTAATGCTCATTTCATTATTTACAAGTTAATTACACATGCATTCTTCAGGGGCAATAAAATATTCAGCAGACAGGGGTAGAGACACCCCCTGTCAATGGAGCACCTTCCTGCAGAACCAGAGCACATTTAGGGTATCGTCCAAAACTCACCTCTTCGCTTTACCTTTTCCATTGCACTAATTAGAGATACTTTTTAAAAACAACCACTTTGTCTGCTCTTGGGTCTCCACCAGAGAAGAATAAATACAAGACTAATGCAGTTCCTCAGTGTTTGTCTTTCTCTTGGAAAGAGAAAGAAGAGAAATTTCAGGACTGTTTGTAAATATAAGGCTGCTGACCAGTTTCTCCAGGAAGCACTAATTCCACACACAAGGATCTTGCAAGCCCTTCCCTCAGGGCACAGTTTCTTAATTCAAACAAAAAAACCTCACAAAGTAACACAGCAAAGCTATTCCTCTGGCCAACACAGGCTGCAAGGGCTCAGAGGCCTTTCATCTACAACTTACTCTGCTCCAGGATCAGACATAAGTGCTATCCTCCCTCTTGCAAATCCCCTTTGACCAAGCTCGCTCAGCCTTTTTTTATAGGAATCAGTTGGGTCTGATAATCAAACAGGGCTGGCTGGTTAGCCCAGACCTTCTGGTTCTTAAAAGGCCACCCTGTTACAGTAAACCAGTCATTAAAATTAATACAACTTTGTGAGGCACTTAGATATCATGTTAATGGGTGTAGTTAAAATAAACAAACATACAGAGCTTATTAAATCAGTAAAGATGTAACATTTAAAACCATATTAGCTGTCTTTTGTATTTTATCTTCTCCAAAGAATTAGTCCATTTGGAGAGACGTTTCAGGTAAATATAAGGCTGCTGACCAGTTTCCCCATTGCTGAATGTTATATACTGTGTGCTACAAAGTAGGACAGGGGTAACTTCTTTTCATAAACCGGATAACTTTAAAGTTGAAGTGAAAAACAATTGCTTTGACCTTGACAGTGAATCTGGAAGACCAGCTTTGTAGTGATTGAGAATGTAGCTAAGCAACAGCTGTGTAGTATGTTTGTACTAGGGTATTTTTAGAAGAATTCTTCAATAATGGAGATGCCTGGACTAGCAAATAGAGCTGAATAATACATTCTGAGAATATTCTCACCTTTGTGTGTGAAAAATTTGGCTTGTAATGCACATTAACATTAGCCATAATTTATGCTTATGTCAGGAGAAAAATACTGTATGAGCATATACTTTTAATGCCTGAAAAAATGATTCTGTCATTGTCCCTGAAAGCTTAGGCTGCTTTAAACTTGTGTTTCTCTGAAAATTGCCTATGTAAAAATGGCACCTGTTGTGGAAATCTAGTCTTTTGTGTATTCAGAGTCATTTCTACTTATTTTAATATTAAAAATTGCTTTTTAAATACTGTTAATAGCTCTGAACACCCAGCAAGGATAAGGCCTTCTCTATGGCAGTTTAACTAAACTAGTTTAGAAACTGATTTATTTAAAGCAGTGCAAGTGCCTGGTGTGGATACTCTTATTTTGGTTTAAGATTGCTTTATATTGACGTAAGAAGTCAATTCCTTACAATTTAAACTAATCCTTACTAGGCACTTCTAAACCTAAATAAACGCTGACACAAGGGGCTGCACTGATGTAGCTAAATCAGTTTTCAAACCGATTAGTTAAATTTTCTCATGTAGACAAGGCCTTGGATTCTATTCCTTTAGGTGCATAATTAGCATAATTGCTTACTTAGTCTATCAGTTATCCTGTGCAAACACCATGAGGGTAGTGGATTTACACAAGTGTCATTCAAGCATAGTTTGAAGACAGTGTGGTTGCATGGCAATAAACTATTCTAACTGTACCTGCAGGATCTATATTACTTTTTTAACGTGCATGAGAGGGAGAATAAAAAAGCTAGTCTCATTTCTTTCTCCAAGCTGTAAAATGCAAAAAATAAGTGAAAAATATAAATAGTAATATTAATGAATATGCTTTTAAATTCTTTAATACTGCAAGGTGCTGCTAATAATAGGTTAGGAAATATGTTGTCTAAAAATATTTGTACTCTAAGAGTCTCCCTTTAAATTGGAAAATACATGAGAAAATAACCATCTGTTTTGTTCCCTCCTGTACTGTTCCATTATTAACTGGATTCACATGTTCGGAATCATGAGCTTTTCCTTCTCTATTTTTTTGGCCAGGAGGAGATATCCATCAATGCTATAGATCACTTGAACATCCGACCTTACAGAGACTGCAGGTAATTATTTATATAACTTCTTTTTTTGTTTGCTCTGGAGGTCAGGTTGGGTTGGTTCAATCTTATGTACGGACACCTGTAATTTATGGAGGTACCAGTTCTGAGCCATTAAACTGGATAACAACATTACATGCAGCTTTCATTGAAGTTGTTACTTATGGCTTAATAATCCTGGATGTGCTATGTAAAAACTCAAATTTTCATCTGCATTAAAAAAAGATTTGTGAAATGTTTTGCAAATGTGGTCTGATGTGTGTGTGCATTGCTTAGCACACTGGGACCTCAGTCCTGATCTGGGATATGTAGGTACTACAGCAATACAAATAATATTTTGGTAGATAAAAGACCTGATAAGGAGGAGATACCATCTAAACATGGTGGTAAGATCAGCTTATAATTTTACACTTCACCAGACAATTTAAAGTTGTCTTTTATATAGATCTGTTTCATATCCCTGTGCCTTCGGAGTTCTGTTTTTCAGTCATGATGGCAGTATTTGATTCTGTCATGGCTCAAACTCCTATGACACTAATCTCATTTGAGAGGAAAAGATCATGTGTGCATGGCCAAAAATTCATTGAATTTACTGTCCCTGTTTTAAGAAAGCTGTCAATCTTTAAGGTGAAAAATTAGATCTATAAAAGAAAAAAAAAATCAGGAACTGAAAGTGAGCTTTTAGCTTACCACAAATAGTAGAACAGAGCAGAAACCACATCACAGAAAATTACTAACTAGGGCAGGTCTGTCTTCACCAGAAAGCCCAATACATTGTCTCTAGACTCATGCAGGCACATACTTCCTATAGTAGCTAAAGAAGAGCTAATATCCTCATTTGGCCAAGTTTTCTGTACTAGGCTAAAAAGAAAATGTGCCTTCCTTTAGTTACCCCTTTGGGCAATTAGCTTATTAATATGATGGTTTCTACTCTCTGTCCATTGAGTCACATTACTTTGGCCAGATCTTTCCTTTCCAGATTTCCTTTCCTTTCTTTTTTCCAAAAAAAAGAACTAGTGAATTTTTCCTTTATTTAGTGTGATTAATAGAGACTGAAATATATAGTTGAGGGAGATTTAATAGTGTGATATACATTGATTGTGCAAAATGGCAACAGAATAAAGTGGGATGAGGCCGTGTAACTTACTGGATAAAACACTGTCTTTCAGTTCTGGGGTCACAATCTAAGTGGGACATATTTGCAGGTCTCAGTGCAGTTCACAACAGAAAAGAGATTACATCACCGAACTTTCATACATCATTTAATACAGCTAAGAGTTTGTGGCCTCTCTATAGAAGAGCTGCTGGTATTTAGCTGTTATGTAGACTTAACTATACCTCACTTCTAGATAGTGGGATCCTGTTATGTTGGGGTTGAGGTCACGGGGAAGGCAGAATGCGGAAATTTTTCCCTGCAGCTGCCTGTCTAGCTTGGGGTTTAGAAAAGGAATTTCCAGTTTCTATCAGCATCAATCTCATAATGTTCAGACACAATTATTAATGGAGAATGTCACAGAAATATATTTTGCCAATTTGCAGTATGCGTATATATTTTTAAATATGTATAAAACCAAATAACAAGGCCTAAAAGTTGCCCCTTATCATTCTATTTGTCTAATTAGGCTGTCTTAACAGGATCTCCAAAACAGAAGGGAAAGGAAGGGAGACATCTGGTAGCAATTTTCACATACTATACATAAGAGAACTCTTACAAAATGGGGTTTCACCCTTTAATTCAGGTTTTCCTTGATGAGATTCAGTTCCCCTCCCTTCAAGACAAACTGTGGCTTTTTAGGATCTTGGCATAGTATTTCAAGTGCACACTGAGCTGCCCTTTGTGAACCCATAGTCACTAAACAACTTAAGCTGGTATGATGGAAAACAATCTTCCTTTTGTTAGTTCAGGCAGGAGAGTCAGGGCACTACAATGTTTGATAGTAGATGTCTCTTTGTTCAGGAGAATATTTTGACTTTTTCCTAGATAAATGTATTTAGCAGCAGGAACTTGGAGTTTTTGCATGGAATCAAGAAGCTTGATTTTTCCCCCCAAGCTTGTCCAAATGAGATTTCACAGTTCAGGAGATAGCCATCTATTTCCCCTCCTCTCTAGCAATATACAGTGTATTAAAACAGCATTTTTTATTTCATATTCAGTGAGCTCATGCTTTTTAATTCTTGCTGTATTACTGAGCTGTATTAGGATAAAATTCTGTTGCTGGGACATGCTTCACTACATGTGCTAATGTAATATCTATTACCAGCAGGACAGTGAGGTGGGAGGAGGTATTGTTTCATATTCTCTGTGTGTATATAAAGTCTGCTGCAGTTTCCACGGTATGCATCCGATGAAGTGAGCTGTAGCTCACGAAAGCTTATGCTCAAATAAATTGGTTAGTCTCTAAGGTGCCACAAGTACTCCTTTTCTTTTTGGTTAACAAGTGGTTTGACACATTCTGCAAGTATTAATGAAGTTCAGCATGCGAAGTTCACTTCTGACAAAGAAGATCTTAATCTGCTAGCCAGTTGTAAATATAAGAGAGCCAGCCTGGCTGCTGCTGAAACCTGACTATTCTTCAATACTTGGGATTCTAATCAGGCTCCAACTTGAACAACTGGTGGACAAACACTGTCAATCAGACAGGCAGTGGGAAGAGGCAGAGCCCCCACTGCTCTCTCAAAACAGCATGAGCGTCTGCACACACATGACAGTTTAGTGTTCAAAATTTAGAATTTCTCTAGACACGAAGACAGGTTTCAGAATAGCAGCCATGTTAGTCTGTATCCGCAAAAAGAACAGAAGTACTTGTGGCACCTTAGCGACTAACAAATTTATTTGAGCATAAGCTTTCATCGGCTACAGCCCACTTCATCGGATGCACCCAGGAAAGCTTATGCTCAAATAAATTTATTAGTCTCTAAGGTGCCACAAGTACTCCTGTTCTTTTTTCTAGGCATGAAGTTATTCAGGGATAGCTCTTCTGCTTCAAATTCATACCCTACCTTAATCTGGAATAATTTGCATGTATATTCAAGTCCTTACCCCTTTGTGGGGTTTGGTTCTATCTTTAACATAAATAATGAAACGCAAACCTCAGCATAAGCTTTCTCCTGAGCTTGGCTTGTTCTCATGGTTTCTCCCTGCAAGACCACCAGTCCCTGACCTTAGGTACTTCACTTTCCTCAAAAAATCACTTTTATACTGTGGATTGGAGCTAATCAGCCTCCCCCCACCCATTGTCTGGCTTCCAGCATGAGTCACAAAACACTCCTGGCTCTCCCTACAGGGGCCTACACCCTAACATCCTTCCATAGATATAGCCTTGCCATATCCTCTGGTTGCTTCCTCTAACCCACCAGTATCCCCTCTGCTTTATTTGGATTGAACTCTCAGCCAGGTATGCCCCAGTCTTAACTAGACACTGAGAAAGTTGTTCAGCTGCAACTTGTATAATCAGAAGAGTTCATAAAAACATAAAGCTTATGTCATCATCGGGGGGCTGGAACAATTTTTATAGTGGGGATGCTGAGAGCCATTGAATCAAACTGTAAGCTATGTATATGACGGAAGCCACTTCAAACCGGGGGTGCTGCAGCAGCACCCCCTGCACCCCAAGTTCCAGCACCTATGGTCATCATCAGTATACTGAAGGCAGTGCAGCCCATGATTCCTCACTGACACTTCCGTGCACATACTGAACAGGAGGGAGGACAAGATGGAGCTCTACTGAACCCCTCATGAGAGGGAAGAGGAGTAAGGGATCTGCCTGAGAGGAGAAATGAAAACTGCTTGAGTTGTGCAGCTCTGGCTCCAAGATCCACTCATGATCAGTGATTTTGAAGACAGCTCCTAGATCTAATGATAGTCTTCCTTCTTACCTCCACCTCTTTCCCCTTCTCCTTTTCACTTCTGCGCTGTTTTGAGTTGCAGCAGTGGGAACACTAAGCTGAAGATGTGGGTTTTACTTTTTGCTCCATTGCTGAGAAATTCATGGTCACTCTTCTTTCCTCTGGTAATGAGGTCCATAGCGTGGGCCCCGTTGCTGAGAAGGCCCTACCTCCTGCTCTCATGAAGTTCACACCTGAGGTTGGTATTTTTATTGTTCCTGAGAAGTGCAATTGCCAGGGAAAAAAGGTGTCATTTAGGAGAGGCAATTTCCATCCTATTGTTGGCACTTCCATGAAGAGGTTTAACTCTGAGACTTTGAAATAGAGATGCTATTATTTGGGGAGCCAGCACTGTGAACAGAGAAGTGGGGTGATGTGTTGCTGCGGAGGCTGGCTGCTGCATTCTGGATTAGTAGATGCTTTTCTCATGTCAAAGTGCTTATACCCAGGTGTAATGAATGAGATGCTGTAGTTAAGCCTGGAGTTTGTGAAGACCAGGGATCTTAGTTTTCTGTGATAACCCCCCCCAAATTCTCTGAATACAAAAACACCAAAATCTGTGTGTTTCTGTGGTTAAAATGAAACACTGAACTTTAGTTTCCCTAGCCACAGTATACATAGGTATCAGTTGAACACAATGTTTTATTGATTGGATAAACAGGGTTCCACTGTCTATCTAATTGGGACTGGAGCCAGATCAGATAATCAAGACAATGCCTAAGACTATAGTGTCAGTTTCCCATATTCCTGTGGGTGTGCTGGTGGTTCGGTTAATCCAGAGAGTCGGATAAACAGAGTTCTTCTGTATATGTTGGGTTTTTTTCCCCACAAAATGTAAAAACCTAAAGATTCTCTGTAAAAACGCAAATTCCGAGTTTTTCCATGGCAAGCTGATTTCTAGGGTTAGATCACTGTGGCCAGCCAGGTCCATTTTTGAGAAGGCAGAGCGAATAACCTTTTGTGATTCAAAGAGAAATCTTTTCTTCGTTGGAGCAGTTAACTAAAGATCCACCCTTTAATTCCCAGTTGCATGCTATATATATATATATATATATACATATATATATAAATGATATAGAAAATATTAAAGAAACAAATTGCAACAAAATCTGAGGTCACATATATAATAATTTTATTTTAATATATCATAAAGTAGAGGGATCCAAGTGTTTCTGGGGTGGATTTTCAATCACAGAGCTACTAAAGTGCATGTCAGAACCACAATAATTGTGGTGACTGTGAAAATAGGCTTAGATTGCTAGAATGCCTAAGGTGATTACAAGACTGCATGAATAATTAATTTACCCTGCTCTTGTTTCACCTTTGATCCCAGGCCTGTCTCAGGAAGAAAAGGCAATTTTAGAATAAGCTGATAGCTTTAAAATAAAAACTAAGTCAATTGTAATAATAGTCACTTTTATTACACAGATGTGCATTGAAACAAATCCAAGAGTAGCAAAGTGAGAGACGGTTTGCTACCACCTTCTTTGAAATGTGAATATAACATTAGAAATCTGTAGATGGTAATCACTGAATGCATTGCAATCAGTGTATCTATTCACATTTTTAAAGGAGAATATTGTTTCTCTTGTAATAGGATGAACAGTGGAAAAATGGTAGTCTTCTTAACAGCCCTCCTTACATTTTAGAATGCTTTTGTTTTGTTGTTAAAATTGCCCCATGTATTTGAGACAGACTTCAGCTGAATGA
The DNA here is from genome assembly GCF_965140295.1 of Lepidochelys olivacea. Taxonomy (NCBI): domain Eukaryota; kingdom Metazoa; phylum Chordata; order Testudines; family Cheloniidae; genus Lepidochelys; species Lepidochelys olivacea. The sequence goes on from NC_140412.1 coordinate 52,736,830, forward strand.
CTGCCTAACATGTGCTAGACATATATTGATTTTTTTCTTAGTTCAATGTTTCCCTTGGGCATAGTATTATTTATTCATAAAGCAGATATGATGTCTGTCAGGCAGTTACAGGGGTGTAAATCTGTAGTCCAGAAACAATGTGAAAAGCTTTGTGTGAACCCCCAGAAATCGATACGCTGATGTCAAAGAGCAGTCTCTTAATTCTGAGCACATGCTTGTGCAATCATTCAGTGTGGAAAGGGAAACTTAAATAATAGTTTTTATTAAAACTGAAAGCCTACAGTTCATCTTTATTCCAATTTTCAATGTTCGTTTTCAAGCCAGTGTGGATGGTGGTGATAGTGGCAGAGTGGGTTGATAGAAATCTAAGCTAGAACATCTCCGATTTCTAAGGCAGCTCTGCCATTGTCCAAACCCATATATATGTATGTAGCATAGAAACAAAGGGTTAGAAGGGACCACAAGGGTCAGCTAGTCTAACCCTCTGCCAACATGCAGGATTTGTTGTCTTGTATGTATAAATTAATTGAAGGGGAAATGATTTTACAGATAAAAATTGAAAAACTCCAAGGCTGCTCAGTCAGCCTAAACACCTACGATGCAATCCTAGCTCCATTGAAGTCAATGGGAATTTTGTCACTGACTTCAATGAGACCAGGATTTCTTTTCTTAAAGGTAGGCATGATTTATAATCACTTGATTCTAATATTTCATATTCATATTTGAACATATATTGGAATACTAAAATAATAAATACTAGGCATTTAGAATATGAGTTGAAATGTTTTTGATAACCTAAACATTTAGGTAGAACTGGTCAGAAAATGGGGACATTTTCTGCAGAAAATTTAGATGAAATCAAATTTGTTTTGACTTGTCATAAAAAATCTGCAGATAACCAAGAAGTATTCAGTTTGCTGATGAAAAACTCTTTCCCTCTCCCCCGTTTTCCTGGAAAGCAGATACTTCCCACAAAACTTTTCATTTAGTTAAAAACTCAGATTTCCATTGGAAAAAAATTGTAATGGGAAATGTTCACCTAACCTACATGCAGACCCTCCCTCAGCAATGTAAGCAGTCATGTAACTTTAAGCATGTGGGTCATAACATTAACAATTGACATCACATGCTAAGACTTACACAAGTGTTAAAATATTTTGATGAATCAGTCCACAGTATGGAACTTCCCTATGATTTATTTCAAATACGGGAAGGATGCTGGAAAAAATAGCATGTGATCATACAAAAGACTATCATAATGCATATGCATAGCGGAGTCAAATTAAGATTGCACAGACAATCTTAACTCTGGCATTTCCTATCTCTTTAGCTGTGTAACCTTCATATTCTTTAAATGTAGGTTTTTTTGGTCATGTAATATAACTAAATTGGTTTAAACGTTGTAGGGACTAAGACGAATAGACTTCTTTCTCTTAGTTAAAATTTTAGTACTCAGTGTTTTATTTACAACCAAAGAGTAGGCACAGATTAAACTTGTGAAGCTATGATATTTCCATGTGCAGGATATCTTGGAGGAGTTTGACCTCAGGGAAGGTTTTGACTTCTTCCATCACTAAACATAACGATACAGGCAATTTTAAATCACTCAGTTGGGACAGCCTAATCAGTGTCCATACCTACTGTGTAAGAGTGCCTGAGGCACCCACAATTTATATTGTTTTTTACAGTGAGTGGTGTGTTTGTTCAAACAGAAATTTCACACTTATAAACACAGGCTTTTTGGCTTTGTTAGGAAATCAAAGATATGAACACTCATCTTTGTGGCTCTCACATTCTAAACATGCATATCGGGGCACCACAGTGTTTCTAGGTGGCTAGATCTTACACCTTTTCTTCAGTGAATTTGAGACTCTGAGCTCACTTTATTTAATCCAGAGAATGTGTAACAAAAATTGACAAAATTCTTGTGCTAAGCTTTGCTATGTATTTGCACTGGACACATTTTTGCCGTCACAGCTTGAAGCAAGATGAAACATCATCGGAAGTATGTATTTCTCCCCCAACCACAACAAATTACTTTAAAAGTCCATGCAGTATGGTTTATGTCTGCAGCTGCTCTTTAGTTAAAACCTTATAAGAATTACTAGTTTCTGTAAGCAGCAGACACAGAGTATTTAATGTAATAATGGGATGTGTAGTGTAGTATTAAAGACAGTTGCTTGCTGAACATTAAGCATAACTGTAATTGAACTGTATTTTTTCTGAGGTGGAATAACATTAGTTTTAAAGTATCTATTGTATATTTGATATCCCACCAATTAATAAAATGTGTTTCTTCAACCTAAACTGAACTACATGCATCTCCCCTCTAAACTCTGTTCATCACTGCCATTACTGCTGTCAGGAACCTAGCTGTTTGCCTGGTCTCTTACCTTCTAAATATTTTATTAGCTTGATTCTGTCTTCTCTTACCTCCTGTAACATTATCTGCATTCAGTGCTATCTCAGGTACTTGTCTGCTTCAACTCCTATTCATCTCATTATCTCCTCATGTCTTGATTTGAGTAATTCCCTCCATATTGTCCTCCTCACTTTCAAATCTCAACTCTTCCTACTTCTGGACATCGATTGTGTAGTCCTGTCTCTTCACATATACCAAGAAACAAGAACACATCACTCACATTCACAGAAATCTTCACTGATGGGAGCAGTAGCTAAGTTAGCAATTTGTAAAAGGCTGTAACTTAATATTAAGAACAGTTGATGCGGGCCAATTCTCACTGGCTCCAAGGCACCTTTGAACAGGTTGGGTGGAAGACCAACGGGGGGGCGCTCAGCAGCATGTTCATTCCATAACTTTTGGATGGCCTTTTGTACTGCCTTGAGTGACTGAGGATCTCCCCTGGGTCTGCAGCTGTGCGGTCTGCTTCTGTGAGCTCCTGGGTCTGCAGCTGTGTGGTTTGCCAGGTCACATAGCTCTAGACAGTCATCAGCAAGTGTGTGGTTCAGCAGGCATCCATAATATGTGTTCCATCTGTCCAGCACCTCATCCACAAATAAGCAGAGAGAGCCATCTGGTTTCATGATGAGGATGTTTGAAGGCTGTTTAAGGCTGCCAGCCAGGCACTTGATAGCTCTGTAGGCAGGATACAGATAGTAGTACTTTAGGCCATCCTCTCCTTTATCACCCAGGGAGTTGATGTAGATCTCACCATCAAGTTTTGTCATGGTCTGGGAAATGCCTTTCAGCCATGTACATTCTTGGATATCTCCCTGCTTAGCATCAGAGAGAGGCTATGTACTTCCTAAAATTAACTTGCATTTTGCAGCAGGATCAACTAGTCATATTGTATATTATGCACTGCAAATTTGTTAGTCTGGTTTAGACAGAAAATTAAACTATCACTTGCCTTTCTGGCAAGCAACTGGCTTTGAGCTACCTGGCTATAGCTCAAAAACCTAGACCTAAAATGAAGTCTTGGACCCATTGATGTCAGTAGCAAAGCTCCCATTGACTTCAGTGAAGCCGGGATTTCACTCCTTGTCTAATCCTTTTCCAGGCACCACAGGTCTACTCAGAGCACACTAACTGGCAATATATTTGGGCTGATGCTCAGTAATGTATATTCCCTGCTCCCAAGAAACTCTTTGTGTGGCTACATCTGTGAGGCCCGCCTGTGTGCCAGTCCCCACCAACTGCTCCACTTCATTGCTGTCTTCAGCACTTTCTCCTCACCTGCCCCAGAGGCTGCTCAGGTTTTTTAGCTCAACTACCAGCTGTTATGCCTGATTTCATTTCACCATCCTCCGCTTTCTCTGTTGTTTTTTTTTCAAGCGGGCAGAAAATGTGACATTTTTACTTGCTGGTACAGCACTTATACATTTTGCAGCATTCTGGACACTAGGATTTTTCCTAGTCTGTGACGGAGACTTTATCTACACAACATATACAACACAGCTGACCAAGAGCTGTTGCAGCAACATGCATCATCCATGACCTGCAATGATCCCTGTGTAAGGTCCAGGTCGTTCAGGCTTTGTTCTGTTTCAATCATTAGCCTCTTTTCGGAGCCTGCAGGTGGGGGTGACAGATATTGTCCCTTTCGATGGTGGGTTTAGAGTACGTCTACACTACAGTGAAAGACTTTCAGCTGGCCCGGGTCAGTTGACTCTGGCTGTGGGGCAATAAAATTGCCTGGGCTCTGGGACCCTGCAAGGGAGGAGGGTTCCAGAGTCCAGGCTTCAGTCCAAGCTCTAACGTCCACACTACTGTAACCCCGTGAGCCCTGAGTGAGCTGATCCGGGCCAGCCGTTGCTCTGCTGTGGGTCTTTTATCACAGTGCAGACATACCCTTAACGATTCAGACAGCTGACAGTAAAGGAGCTGGACTGATATCACCAATCCATTTTTCGCTCAGGCTGCCAAAAAGTTATCAGATGCCAACCTTTGGTTACTTCTAATCTGGGCTGGAATCAGACTGGTAGTTTAGATGTGAAAGATGCCATATCTCATGACCAGTCCCTTAAGAAATCTAGTTCCTCACATCCAGCACCACTTTTAAAACTGGAGCTGTTTGCTCAGTCTGCATGTGTAATCATGCATATATACTCACACTGACTTGGCATGTGGTCCACCCACCAGCTCACTGCTGCCTTTCTTAGCAATGCTGGGATCTATACTCTGGATTAAACTGAAGCTGTGTGTGCTTTTGCATGTAATCGTTATAGAATGCTTCCCCCAATTAAGGCTTTATAATTTTGAATAGGCCTAGCCAAACAACATATTTGTGCTTTATCTATACAGTACTTGCCATCTTGATAGGGCAAAACTTGTCCATAGTTGCACACATAAAATGGGAAAATCCTGTTTTCATTTGCATTGTGGCAGTATTGACCAAAGGAGTTCTTAAGCAAAGTGAATGCTTAGTATGCTTGCTTGCATGCTGATAGACAGCATGTTCTGATCTACAGCTATTTCATAGCAATGCTGGAATCTGGGTGACAGCAAATTGAAAGATTATTGTGTGTATTGTGTTTCCTCCAATATAGATGTTAATCAGTTACGAATGAGTGTTCGTGGTAATTTTGTTTGAAAGGGTATGCATATATTTTAAAGTAATTCATATTTTAAGTATAACAGACTTTACCAAAGAAGTACCTACTTATGCAAAGTATTATTTCATTGATAAGGATCTACGGATGACAATGCAATGAAAAGATTTCTCTCTTCACTATTTTGTGGTCTTCTACAAATTTTAAAATTGTTTTCTTCTCATTTAAGTGACACTTCAGCTGTTTTTCTGAAAATTGTGGGTGGGTTAATTAGACATTAACCACAACACAAGCCATGCATGGGAAGAGGAAGAGTTTAACATTCTTCTGTTCTTTAGCACTTCTTGATTGACAGTAATTGATATATATAGCATTCTTGCTTCTCTAAGTAGAGGATGACACTTGTTTTCTTGCTTATATACATTATACAGTATTAAAAAAGGGGTATTGTGGGAAGTTCATTAATAGGTCATAAAACATACAGGAAGTAGTCCATTCACAACATCGATGTAGAATAAAAGACAATGCTGCTTTTGAGATTTCTTCTGTGGAGAGGTACAAATCAGATGTTAATACCAACGTTAAGTTACCTAGCTCAGATGGTCATGTTGTTTTCTCTGCAGTTACCAGCTGCTGTCTCAATGCTATCTTGTATAATAGATTTGGATCAAAGGTAAAAATATAATGTATCAAATGGAATAGTATCCAACAGAATTAAAGATAGAACATGGTGTGTGTGTAAAAGCCAAAATCAGACTCTGGGATGGTTGGTGAAGACCTGTTTGTACTGATCCTTATATGTCAAGACTAATTTATTGTAACTACTGTCTTCATAATTCATTAAAATATAATTAGTAATTAGTTTATGAAAATGAGCTACCAAGATAGTTATGTCCTGGGCTTTGAAATTAAACTGTGAAAGGTATCAGTGTGCATTTTATTACATGTGCACTGTTTCAGAAGATATTGAGGTTGGGGGAGTGAAAAATAATATGTTAATACAACTTGATGGGGGGAGTGTATATAAAAACAACAAGAAGTCCGGTGGCACCTTAAAGGCTAACATTTATTTGGGCATAAGCTTTCGTGGGTAAAAAACCACTTCTTCAGATGCATGGAGTGAAATTTACAGATACAGGCATTATATATATACTGACATATGAAGAGAAGGGAGTTACCTCACAAGTGGAGAACCAGAGTTGACAGGACCACATGACCCTGTCAACACTGGTTCTCCACTTGTGAGGTAACTCCCTTCTCTTCATGTGTCAGTATAAAATGCCTGCATCTGTAAATTTCACTCCATGCATCTGAAGAAGTGGTTTTTTACCCACGAAAGCTTATGCCCAAATAAATCGGTTAGTCTTTAAGGTGCCACCAGACTCCTTATTGTTTTTGCGGATACAGACTAACACGGCTACCCCCGATGTGTGTGTGTATGTATGTGATTTCCTGTGGACGCAATGGGAAATACCACTATAATATGTTAATCACATGGTTATTGTTAAGCTGAATGTACCAGCTTTAAGGGTTATATGTGCCTGTAGGTATAATAAAAAGTATATTAAAAGAACATTATTGAGGTTGCAAAGAGAATCACTTAAAAGTTAGAAAATGTCAGAATATCTGTGAATCTTTGATTCAACCCCCTTGTGTGTATGTATTGTGATGCAATCTTTACATCCATGATCACATACTGTTTTTCAGCGGAATGACCCAAGCCTCATTCAGTGCATAAGATGGATGTTGCTCATTGAATGAGCAGCTCTTCAGTATTTTGCTGACTCTTTCTTGTTCAGTGTGTGGCCCCACGACATATTAACAGCACTCTATTCAAACACTGCTCTGACAACAGAATGATTAATTTCTTCACGGGCTTTTGAGTTACTGTGCTCTGAATAATTTACAAACACCAATACATTTATTTTCATACCTTCCCTGTGAGGTGCATTATCACCCCGATCTTCAGGGAATTAAGTTGCAAAGCTCTAGCAAGTGTCTACTGAGCATGTGAACTGCAATATTTCAAAGAATTTGACCAAATTTGGCCACCAGTCTAACAAATTTTAAATCCTTGCTCTAAAGCTTGGAGGTATTACAGATTGTCCAAAAAAAAAAAAGGACACCAGATTTTTTTTAACAGGAACAATATAACATATTCAATCCAGCCTCATCAGAAATAGAACTGTTTTGACTCATATTTTCCAAAATATTCAGCTTGGGCAAGACACCACATAGTTACAGTTTGGTAAAGTTAAAAGCAACAGAAAAGAGGATCTTATAATGAGAAATGTTGGGCAACCTTAATCATAGCTGTGCAACCAGCCCTTCCTATAATAAAACCTATACCATGGCCCTTACAGCTGATACAGGTCTAAAATAATTTCTAAAATAATACTACAATAGTTTTTTGTAAAATATCTGACATATACCTAATACATAGGTGTGTGTTCTGGTATAAAAGTTTTGTCAGTACTTATTTGGGATGGCATTTTTTTAAACAGTAGTGGATCTATGCATTAATCCAATTCTACAGAGCTCCCAGGGAACTATAAAACCTATAAATATATATCTTTTCTGTGTATAGAAAAGTCCTGGTTTTAAGGTCTGATATCACAGGCTCTTCCAAGGTAAGGAAAACATGGCAGTGAGGAGCTGGGAATTTCTCTTTGGATGGTGTAAATTTTTTGTTTCTAGCTCTACAGCGATGTGAGGTAACAGATGCTAAAGTCACAACATTGTTATTTATATAAAAGTTGTTATGGCTCCAGGATTGAATAGTGTTCATTTTGGGCCTTTAACATGCATAATAGTTAAGGGAGAATTCTGTTTTTTGTTTGAAGATGATCTGTGGTTGGGGGGTGCTGGGTCTTTTTTGGGAGATAAATTAATGAGCAAAGAGCCAGAAAAGGCACATAAATTCATTTGTGACACGATTCGGCAATTTATCACATGAATATCTTCTCCATATTCATGGAATGTATGTATATGTATTTTGCATCTATAATCTATGCTTAAAATTTACATATATATAGTGGTCACACTTAAACAGCTTGTACTGGTGTGAGGAAGGTTTCCTGTACATATAATAGGGGATATCAGTAGAAGTGTATGGCAGGGATTCAAGCTGTTAAAAATGTTTCAAGTGCGACCATTGAACATATATGAGATAATATATTTATATTGTATGGTAAAATCAATATAATGTATAGTGGTTGTGACAGATGCAACATGCACTGCCCTGGAAATAAAAGTTCTTAAAATCCACACACAAGTATACAGGTAGCATTAGTACAAGCTTGCTTATAGTGCACTCCAGTGTGCCCAAATCATGCCCTGGAGGGGACCCTCTGTAAGAGTAGCAGTGTAGTTAGCCCATCACGTTCATCCAAGCTATGATTTTTAAAGGGTCTAGAGGGACATAGGCACCTCTCTCCTATTAAATTTCAGTGGCAATTCAGTGTCTGAGTCCTTTGGGTTCATTTGAAAATTCTAGCTTCAGTGTCCAGCCTCTCTGTTGAGATTATCAGCGAAGATGCCAATTGTGATGGCATTTTATGTAATGTCAGTACCTGTCCACTATAAACTGGAATCAGTCCATCACTTCAGTTCAAGCAGCCATCAAATTGTAACAACTGTTGCTCATTACTGACCTTGCATGGATTTTGTCCAGTTGATCTAAGCTTCATATCTAGTTACCAAACCCCTGAACCTTCATCTTCCCCGATAGTCTAAACATTACATAATTTAGTTATGAGTTGTGAGTTTAGATTAACTATAGAACATAACTTTATAATACAAATATTACTGCTCTAAGTAATCTAAGGAACATGGCCACTTGTATTAAAGGAGGGCAGCTATAAGTTTCAGTGATTTTAGGCCCCAGTATGGCAAGTTGTTCCGAAAGAGAGGACCAACGTGCCTTTATGGAATAACTTGCAGTATTGGGGCCTTAATTCTTTATATTAAAGGATTTGCCTTAGCAATTCCCTATAAAGAAATCACAAAATATACTGCAGCAGTATTAAAGAGATGAATTATACATGCAAGGATTCACATGTGATGTTAGAAACATAATACTTAATTGAGAGTACTGTGTATAACAGATCACCAAACCCTACAATGCTTCTGCACAAAGGGGTCAATTAAAGACTGAGAGCAAATTTGTCCTTGTGTAATGCTATTCAGTTCTGTTGGTTTACCGCAAGAATGAATTTGCATTGCTATTTCAATCTTACCTCTGAATTTCCTTTTGTTTATGTGGTTCAATTGTCATACCTTGATTGCAACCTTAACATTATTTGACCATAATTTGTGGTTTAATTTCTTTATTGTAGTAAAAGGGGAGCCATTGATACACTATTTAAGAGGAAATATTCTTCAAAGCCAGTACTATGCTAGGGAAGGTATATGTTGGCATTCCAAATCTGCACTTCTTTATGATAGCAGTTGAAAAAAGGGGAAATATTGGTTCCTATCAACATACCATCTTTTGTTTTTAGTCTGAGTTCTACTTAGCATGCTGTAATCAGTGAATATTTTAAGGTTTAATATTCTTGTATTGTATCAAGGCTGAGTGATATTCTTAATACTCATTGACAGCATATACTCTTGGCACCTGTTCCTGAAGTCCACATCTAGCAGAAATCCCCATTTATTTACATGGGCTCTTTGCCTGCCAGAATCTTTTTTTCTAACTGTGGCAACAGTAACAGACTAGAACTATACATTATTTTTCTCCTGTCTAATAATTGTCCTGCAGTAATTTATAAATGCTTTGCAGTGCTGGCTTTTACAATAGCTTAGTAGTAATTCTTAAAGTTCTTTCAGCAGGATTCTTTAAATGTAGTATGTAGTAAAAAATCTGGTAATTGTTTGTTGTATAGCAGGAGAAATCACTATTGAAAAGTAAGCCCTTGGGTATAATCAGGAGGATATTTTGATAACGGAGCTGCTACGTTATGGCCTGTAAAATGTGTCTATTAGACAGTGTCCTCTTCTACATCATACATTGCTGTAACCATTTCCAGAATTTTTGTAATGGTTCTGTTTTCCAGATATGCATTAGTATTAACAAGAGGCCTCCTTTCTGGTTCATAGTAGACTACATTATTCAGTATGGATTTAATTCCACCAGGAATCAGGGTGGTGAAATGTGCTGTATGGCAGCTGGCACGGCAGCATTTTAATTCAAATAATAGAATCCAGCTGGTGGGGAGTTGACGGATTTTTGAGACAGACGTGACTTAGTACAGATCTTCCTTATTTCTTTAATAAAACGTATTATCCTGGCATATTAACCAAATGTTGATGAAAATACCGAATGTGAAGACCCAGTAGAAGTAAAACTGATTATATGAAGTCATTAAGGTAATTAAAGTGGGGAGAAAATGTAGTTTTAAAATTATATGAAATAAATGTATGCAAACTCCTCTCTCACTTGCACTTCACAAAATTACCTCTGGTTTGCAGATATATTTGTGGATTATTTGGTACAAGATCTTCTTTGCTGAACCCATTGTATGCAACCCTCATTGCTCTTCATCTTTTTTAACTGCCTGCTGTTGTCACTGGCAACAAGAGACCCCTTCAAGGTAGATATTCATTTCTATGCTGTCCCTAAATGGCTGTGTTACAGAATAGTAAAAAGTGATTAACTCCAACAGGAAAATACATGCCTTTTGTATGAGCATTCTGTCGGAATGTTCTTTCACATGACACTTTTCTAGCAATGCCCTTTTTCTATATTACTTAAAGTTGTAACTATCCCATAGAATAAATTTAAGGGGGATCTTACAGATGTATAGGAGTGAAGATTATGTGACCCTCTTATACTTTGTAATGGTGCTGTAGAGGTTGCCATACTGGAAACAGATCAACAGGTATTACACTTTTCTGATGGCTTTTCTTGTGAATTTTGATATAATGCCTAGAATAAACAAGCAGCCATGACAGGAGACTCATTCTGTGTCTGTCATATTTTGATATTATTGAAAAAAATGACTCAGACTGCCAAACATAATAGTTGATTTTTTTTCGATACACTGTACATCATCATCTTTTTCTGCCAGTGTAGTTAATTTATCAGTGCAAAGAATCTGCTAATGTCAGTTCCAGCGCTGCTGCTGCTGTATTGCTGTTATTTGAGTGCTGACTGTGTTCAGTGCAGTCCTAACATGAAAGGAAACTCTGGTTCAAATCCTGGCCTCGCTGGAGCCAGTGGCAAAATTCCCAGTGACTTCAGAGGAGCCAGTATTTCATCCATGGTCTCTTCTCTGCTCTGCTTACAATTTAAGGGCCCAGTCCTGTGACATGCTGATAGCTTTCAACTCCCATTGCAGTTAATTACATTTGAGGGAACTCAGTACTGCACAAAATTAAGCCATCTGTTAAAGAATGTGTGATATAATGTGTCCAATCCTGCAAATCCTTGTTCACGTGAATGGTCCTTACTCCATCAAACAGTTCCATTGAAATCATTTCCATGGATGAGGACTTCTCATGCCAGGACTAAAGGGTAGAAGGATCGGCCTCATCAAAATTTATTAAACATACCTGATATGTAGGCTGAAATTTCATGTGCCCAGAGTTTTTTGTTTTTAAATAACAGTTTTTAATGGTAGCTTTATATATTCAATATGTTGTGTGTCGTCATTGAAAGGCTTATGGAAGGAGTTGAATATGATGATTGCATAACCAGCAGGCATAATTAGCTTTAGCTCTATTAACATTTGCTAGAGAGGGAACGATTTATTACAGCTCTGTTCTGTTAGGACACCTTTCTTTAAGGTGTGAAATACATGTATTTGAAAACCCAAACCAAATGTATCCAGTTATTTCAATAAAAGTCTTGGAAATGTAAATAAATATTCATTAAGTGAATTTATTGTTTTATTATCGCCAAGATGTTTTTGTGATCTTCATGCTTTCTGATAATATTATGCAGAGGAGGTGTGTATATGATTTCTTTAATTAGATCTTTATTTGGCTTGTCTGTTGCCCTGTTATATAAATGCCTTATTGAAATTATAAATAATTTAAAAAACCTAAACAAAACGCAAAGTACTCTTAATACTTACTATTTGGTACAGGTGCTAAACACTCAGGAAAGAAATAAATTATTTTGAGTTATGAACAGGGATATAATGAGGAGTTCTGAAATTAAGAAACTAATGAGGTTGAAAGTAAAAAAGGGTAAATATGGACTGAATATCAGGAAATTTTCATGATCTTTAGACCTTTGAAGTTGTGAAGCAATTGTCCTAGGAAAGTGATGGGAGTTCATTCACTTTTGACATTTTTAAATTATCCTCTCCCAGCCTAGAAAAGCTGTTATGAGGAATAATTCTACATTTTCAGGGAGATGGACTCTGTACACTCATTAGGTATTTTCCATCTTTGACATCTCTGATTCTCTAACAGATTCTATCATTTTGCAGTAAACCAAATGAGGCTGTGATTAATGTTATCAATACAAAATGTTGGTTCTGGTACACATTTATTGGTTTGAATTGAAATGTATATATTTTCATTTGGATTTGTTGAGTTAAAGGTGCTTGGGGCAACAATGCGCGTAATAATGAATTGGTTTTAATGAAACCTCATTGGACAGGCAGTATTTATTTCAATTAAAACTGGTAGGTGGATGATGGTAGATTATGCATTAGTCATGCAATTTATGTCTGAAGATAACAGCCCTTTCAAAACTGACTAATTAAGCAGCCTATTTATAAAGTAATCCAATAAATGTTAGAGTGATTTGGGCTCTGTTCTTGCAAACAAATAAGCTCATGTGTGACACTGCTTACACAAAAGAGACAAGGAGATGGGGGAATATATTTTACTGGACCAACTTTTGTTGGTGGAAGGTACAAGCTTTCAAACTACACAGCGTTCCTCCTCAGATGCAGGGAAGGAAGCAGGGTGTCTAGGACAAATTGCTAAACAAAAGAGGTAATGCGTGTTGGAGGTGGTCGCTCTTGGCGAGCAGTTGGGGGTTAGTTTGTTGTTTGAAGCGGGCAGTTAAGTGTAGCAGGCAGTGTTGTGTGTTATAAAGGGTTTGTAATGAGCCATATACTAGTGTCCCTGTTAAGTCAAGGGTTTCTAGCATCTAGCAGAGTTATGAATTGAAGTTCCCAGGCTCGCCCTTTGAAGGTGCTGTGCAGGTTTTGTTTGGGGACAAGTGTTGAAAGATCACTTTGTGAAATGAGTTTGCCCCTGGGCGATAAGGGATTTTTGTCTTCTATCATTTTTCTGGGTAACTTCATTCAAGAGTCTAGTGATTGTCTGGTTGCACCGACAACGCTGTTATTGGGGGGATTTGATGCACTGGATGAGATGCTACTCCATATGAATATCCCATTTGCTTCACATGAATAGTTATGTACTTGCTTAAGTGTTTATAGTATTTGGGCCTAAAACAATAAGTACTCAAAATAACTCATTAAGACCCTGATCCTTTAAACACCTTGTTTATCATGTGCTTAATTTTCCTACCATGAGTTGTACCATTGATTTAAATTTTATTGATTTCACATGTAAATCATGAACCTCCTCCTGTAAGGAAGAGAAGGCAATTAGTCTTCAGTACAGCTTTCATGTTGCTCTGTAAACAATTGGCAACAGGAACTCAAATGTTCTAAATGTGATAACCTTCCCTGAATACAGTGTATGTTCTATCCAGTGTGATGAGTAGAGTGAAAGTGCTCTCAGTGGGAACCTCCATTGTGCTTCAGAGGTTGTTTTTGATGTGGGATATACAGAAAATGCACCCACCTGACAGCATTTCAGCCAGATTCCCATTTGGCCTTGGTTTCATTTAGAATTATAACAAAGTATTTGAGCCTCTGTGTATTAGTCCCCTCCAAAGCTCCCCCCAATGCTGATTTTCATGTATGCTTTCTTAGGACTTGTCTACACTTACAGTGCTGCACCAGTGCAGCTGTGCCCCTGTAGTGCTTAGTGGAGGCACTCCTATGCAAATGGGAGAGCTTCTTCTGTTAGTGTTGGTACTCCATCTCCCCGAGAGCTGGTAGCTATGTTGACAGGAGAAACCCTCCCATCGACATGGCACTGTCTACACTGGGGGTCAGGTCATTATAACTTTGTCGCTCAGGGGTGTGGAATTTACAGACATAAATTGGTAGTGTAGACCAAGCCTTAGGGAGTGAAAAATTTGCAGACTCGCCAAAGATTTTAATAAGAATAGTCAACAGTTCATTCAAGCGTATTTTCAATATGTGGAAACTTGCCTACAAAAGAAAATACTCATATTTTGGCTTTAGGCTTTCCTGGGAGTTCAAATAAATAGTTGTTTTGTTTTCTCTGGGGATTTTGTAGGTGTTTCAGTTTTTCCCCCTTTTAAACCTCTTGTTTTCTTATCTCATATAATTTATATATGTGTATATTATTCACCTGTCTAAGTAGCATGAACACGTATTGGTCTTTGATTGTATTTTCCTTCCTAACAAATGGAATTAGAAGTAAAATAATTTGTTTTCCACCCACTCTTGAGTTGTGCAAATGCCATTCATCTGTTTATCAGTGCGTGTTGATAGGGACATATGATGTGGCATATGTGATTAAGCTAATTCTGTCTTTGACTTAATGGAATAGTTCACACTAAGCTTAGTTGTTGATGAGCTGAATGAGAAATTATGATTCTAGGCTTAGGGCACGCTCCCATGAGCTGAGTTAATATGAAACTATGTTTGTTCAATACAAAAACAAAAGGAGGGGTCCCTGTCGAGTACTCCACGAAGAAGATGCAGCCTCAGGTATCTGCAGACTTTGCAATCCCACTATGTCCTACTTCCCCCGGGTCCTTCAGTGGAAGCCAGGCTGAGAGTAGGGAATTAGAACTTCACACAGGTTCTAATATGACTTCAAACCAGTACTGCTGTGAAACTTAATTCAACAGACTTGGCAAAATGGTAAGAAAAAACATAACCTGTGAAACAACCAAAGCATCGTTTCTTGCAGTATATTACTAGTATTGTTCTCAATATCTTTGTGATGGAGATTCCTGGAATTAACTATTATAAAGATGATTTTGTGATCTCTAATGTTCTCTCTTAATCCGAGAGGCCTATCATGAAAGCATAAAGCTGGCTAGTGCCTTGTCCAAGCTATCATTGGGATACGTACAGTAACTTCTTACTATAAACTACATTGAAAAATACTGGTTTCAGAGTAACAGCCGTGTTAGTCTGTATTCGCAAAAAGAAAAGGAGTACTTGTGGCACCTTAGAGACTAACCAATTTATTTGAGCATAAGCTTTCGTGAGCTACAGCTCACTTCATCGGATGCATACTGTGGAAACTGCAGAAGACATTATATACACAGAGACCATGAAACAATACCTCCTCCCACCCCACTCATGGTCTCTGTGTATATAATGTCTTCTGCAGCTTCCACAGTATGCATCCAATGAAGTGAGCTGTAGCTCACAAAAGCTTATGCTCAAATAAATTGGTTAGTCTCTAAGGTGCCACAAGTACTCCTTTTCTTTTTATTGAAAAATACTGTTACTACTGTTGCCTATCTGCGGGGTAGTAGCAAGTGTCCGGGGGTTGCAGATCAGCTTCCCCTGTGAGGAGACATAAGTGACATGTATGGGCATATTCCATGTGTAACTTGTTTTACTTACACATCCATCCAGCCAGCCAGCCTGGAACAGAGGTAATCAAACAGCAGGCACCACTTAAAAGGGTATCCTATATTACTCTCCCTTTGCCCCTATGTACCCCAAGAGCTCCAGGAGGTATTATGGTCCCCCTAGGATGATACACCCACATTTGTTCCAAGTGCATAATGTGCATAATATCTAAATGGCGCAAGGTAGCTCATAACCACTGTGAGCCTCAGGCTGTGTTGACACTTAAAATGCTACGGTGGTACAGCCTGTTGCTATAGGTAATCCACCTCCCTGACAGGCAGTAGCTACGTCGACAGAAGAATTCTGTGGAACTAGCACTGTCCATACTGGGGGTTAGATCAGCTTGGATTTTTCACACACCTGAGAGACATAGCTATACTGATGTAACTTTTCGATATAGATCAGCCCTCAGTTCCTGTCATGTAAAATAGGGATAGTGCTTCCTTACCTCACAAGGAGGTTGTGAGGATCATTTTTAATGTATGTGAATGTAATGTATGCTCAAACTGTGGTGATAAGTGCATAGAAAAAGTAATAAATACATCACAATTATCAGTTTTTTAATAAACCCCAAACATAAGTGTTGTTGGACATTATTTTCATCTATTGGAAATGGAATCTGTTTAAAACTAGCACAGATCCTAAAGATCTTCATGGGGATTTTTTAGTGCATTGGTCAGTCTTACTGAGTAACAAAAAATGTTACAGAAAATTGTATTTGGGAGAACAATGAAAAATAGGATGTAGGAGAGAAAAATCCAATTTGGCATAAAAAGAACAAAAACTTAAACTTAGAATGAAAACCTCTATAAACAGACACACGCTATTTATACAAAAAGAAAAGGAGAGATCTGTTAGTCTCTAAGGTGCCACAAGTCCTCTTTTTCTTTATGCGGATACAGACTAACACGGCTGCTACTCTGAAACCTGTCAATATTTATACAGATATCGTATTCTTCCAATACAAAAAATAGTTCCGCCACATATACAGTGAATGGTATGTTCACAAAGACACCTTTTATGTGTCCCACTTTTACGAAACCAAAGATGATAAATTTCAAGTGTAACCAAAAAGCATTATGCATGTACAGTAAAAGTGTCTATCTTGGGATTGCATTACGTTTAGATTCATTGTAACCTATCTATTCTTCTTACTCTAATTTCCCCCCTACTTTTACTTGGAAAAGTCCCCCCCAGAGTTACACGGGCAAATAGCAGGACCCCTAAAAGTGCTCTTTAATGTGTAATGGCAAGATGGTCTTGTTTTATGCACATTTAAGTAGGATAAATATTAAAAGATAATGCTATACACAATATTGAGGTTTTAAAGAGGAGGCTGTCATAAATATAAAGGGAAGGGTAAACCCCTTTGAAATCCCTCCTGGCCAGGGGAAAGCTCCTCTCACCTGTAAAGGGTTAAGAAGCTAAAGGTAACCTCGCTGGCACCTGACCAAAATGACCAATGAGGAGACAAGATACTTTCAAAAGCTGGGAGGAGGGAGAGAAACAAAGGGTCTGTGTCTGTCTGTAGTCGTCTTGGCCAGGGACAGAACAGGAATGGAGTCTTAGAACTTTTAGTAAGTAATCTAGCTAGGTATGTGTTAGATTATGATTTCTTTAAATGGCTGAGAAAAGAATTGTGCTGAATAGAATAACTATTTCTGACTGTGTATCTTTTTTGTAACTTAAGCTTTTGCCTAGAGGGGTTCTCTATGTTTTTGAATCTAATTACCCTGTAAGATATCTACCATCCTGATTTTACAGGGGGGATTTCTTTATTTCTATTTACTTCTATTTTTTATTAAAAGTCTTCTTGTAAAACACTGAATGCTTTTTCATTGTTCTCAGATCCAAGGGTTTGGGTCTGTGGTCACCTATGCAAATTGGTGAGGCTTTTTATCCAACATTTCCCAGGAAAGGGGGGGTGCAAGTGTTGGGAGGATTGTTCATTGTTCTTAAGATCCAAGGGTCTGGATCTGTAGTCGCCTAAGCAAATTGGTGAGGCTTTTTACCAAACCTTGTCCAGGAAGTGGGGTGCAAGGTTTTGGGAAGTATTTTGGGGGGAAGGACGCGTCCAAACAGCTCTTCTCCAGTAACCAGTATTAGTTTGGTGGTGGTAGCGGCCATTCCAAGGATAACGGGGGTAATATTTTGTACCTTGGGGAAGCTTTGACCTAAGCTGGTAAAGATAAGCTTAGGAGATTTTTCATGCAGGTCCCCACATCTGTACCCTAGAGTTCAGAGTGGGGGAGGAACCTTGACAGAGGCAGATGGGGACTTTCGTGGCTTGTGATGGAGGACCTTTTATATAAGTGCTTCAGAAATTAGATTAGGGTCTATATCACATGAAACATGCTCTCAATTGTGCTGTAAATTTAATGACAAGGTTCTGTTGAAATGAGCTCTTGTGGTCGGTGAGCAAGAAAATCAATCAGTGGGCGCCTTATCACTCTTCTATATCTATATCACTCTTCTATATCATTGGTAGGTATACAATTAAATTCAGCCTGAAAGGTCACAGTGTGGGGTATACATTAACCTCATACTAACCCTGTGTGGGATACTGCCACTGAGAATGAGTTAATAAAGACATCAGTTGGAATTGTAGGTTTGTTCTCTCTAACACTTTTTATATATATTATACACACACACACACTTTTCACTTCGAATTGCACCTTTGTCTATTAAGTTAATAGATTTCTGCTGAGAATTCCACTGTAATATTCAGCTGAATAAACAGCTGAACTCTACATTTGGTTGGTAAAAATATTTAAAGTAACTTTAAAATTAATATTTATACACGAGTACGTCAGTGAGACATGACCATGTCTCATTTTCAGACCATGATGATGTTTGCATCACGCAGCAGCCTGCTTAATTTCCAAAGGTACCAGGGTTTCTGAAGTGCTGTTTGTATTGCACACGGTTGACCCAGATGGGCAAAATGCAAGTTCACTCATTGAGTGTTGTGCAAGTACTTTATTAGTGAAGCACATGTAGAACTTTTTTAGAGAAATTGCTGCGAAGCTATTTTATGTTTTATTGTATTTTGGTTTTGATTTGGGAGCCTTAGATTATACAGAAAGTGAGCTACAAAAGGACCTACATCTTTGCCATGTTAGCTATAAAATATAATGCAACATGCATTCTGACAGTTAATGAATGCAGTTCAGGGACATGCGAGAGAAACACAAAATTCAGCAATCTTTTCCCAAAAGCCAGCTGTGTCTTAAGAGTAGGGTGACCAGATAGCAAGTGTGAAAAATCGGGACAGAGGGTGGGGGTAATAGGAGCCTATATAAGAAAAAGCCCCAAATATCAAGACTGTCCCTATAAAATCGGGAAATCTGGTCATCCTACTTAAGAGATATTGTCAAACTGATTCAGGTCTAGGGGAGTTCCATTCTTGCAAGTTTCCCCCACAGAAATCGTTACTGTAGACACCTCTCTGCTCAGCTCAGACACCCATTTCCAGGACTTCACAGTTCAAGGCAAATGGACTCGCCAGGAGATGTGTCTCCATATCAATAGTCTCAAACACAGAGCAGTCCAACACACTTATAATTTTCTGTCCAACATCAGAGATCCCTATTTCCGAGTAATGCTGGACAACAGGACTGCAATGTATTATATAAACTGCTAAGAAGGAGCTAGATTGCAGTCCTTATGCTCAGAATTTATAAAGCTATGGAATTAGTGCATATCCCATCACATAGAGATCTCAGCAGATTATCTACTGAAGCTACAGAACATCATAGCAGATTTGCTGAGCAGCCATTTCTGTCACGACTGTGAGTGGGAGCTGAATGACGCAGTATTTCAGGAGATTTGTGTCACCTAGGGATCTCCAGAGATAGATCTCTTCATGACTCCATTCATTGCAAAATGCCAATGCTTTTGGGTGAGGGCAGAGTGTAGACACAACAACTTGGGAGACACCCTCCTTACTGCCTGGCCTCATGTCTTACTCTATGCTTATCCCCAATTCTGTTGCTCCTCAAAGGCCTGAACAAGCTGAAACAAGAGAGATTAGTGACATCCTTATAGTATGGTCATGGCCAAGGTAGGTACGGTTCCCAGATCTAGAGTAACAGCCGTGTTAGTCTGTATTCGCAAAAAGAAAAGGAGTACTTGTGGCACCTTAGCGACTAACCAATTTATTTGAGCATAAGCATCCCATGAAGTGAGCTGTAGCTCACGAAAGCTTATGCTCAAATAAATTGGTTAGTCTCTAAGATGCCACAAGTACTCCTTTTCTTTTTCCCAGATCTAGTTCACCTATCCCTGTGACCACCTTTTCACCTTTCTCTGACAGCAGACCTCCTCATTCAGGAATCAGGCACCATGACTCACCCCAACCTCTTGTCACTTCACCTGAAAGCTCGACTCCTAGATGGCTCTCTGGCATAGAACAGGATTGCTCTCCGGAGGTCCAAAGAGTACTACTGAATAGTAGACAACCCGCTCCAAGAAAAACTTACCTTCAGCAGTGAAATGGGGTCAAAACCCATAAATTTAGTCCTGAGTGGAACTGATTTTTGTGAGTGCCCTTTCAGTTGTCAAGGCATATATATACCTGCTTTGATTAACTCAATAACTGTTGTGTTATGCTTCAGTGAAGCATGCTGCCACCAGAAATTTTTATAGGATAGTGATTCATTTTCTTTTAAATAATCTATTTTGGTTCTCTATGTTGTGAGCAAAGCATTGTTTGTTTGGATGCAATTTTAATGTACACTTTTGGGTAGGGACACTGCCCCAAGGCAGTCAGAACCTGTGTGCTCAGGCTGGATGTGGGGGAATGATTGCTTAGACACTGTGTCAACCTAGAAATAATACTATGGTACTCTGGACAACTGTAGTTTTGCCCAATTACAAGGTACTGCAATATTCAGATCAGACTTTGTGCTTAGTTCTTCTCCCCTCTTATTTATCACTACTCACATTTCTTTACTGCAGTTGGTGCTTTGAAATAAACACCCTTTTCTGGATTTCAGGATAAAGCATCTGTCATGCTTTTTATTCTACCTCATAATGAACACTCAGAAGTTTGGGTTTCACAGGAAATCCAGTAAGTTTTTTAATATCCATTTATATGCTGGTATCCATATTTCTTTAGCAGCCAAGTGAAAGAAATGAATGCAGATGACAGTTTTCTCCAAATACTGCATGCAAGTCCTGCTTTCTGGATCAACCATATTAAGTAGTAGGGTTGTATCATGTGTAATAAGTAGCCAAAGCATCTGCTTCCTCTCCCACCCGCCCAAAATCAGATTAAAATATTCTCACCCTGTGTGTGTGTCTTTTACAAGATTTCCCTACTCCATCCCCATAACCCAGAGCTATTACTATTTATTAAAAACATGTAAAATGTATGAATAATGTCTGAGATGTATTTTAATTACATTTTCAGAAACGTATGGGACTGATTCTTATTTCATTGGTATTATTCCAAGGACTTCACATCCTGATTTACCCTGATGTGAGATCAGAATCAGTCCCTCTATACCAAACACATAGCAAAAGTCAGTGCATAATATGTTTACTGGACAAAAAAGTATGCTAGATAGAAAGGGGGGAATGACATAAGCATGTTATTCATTTAAGATTTAATGTAGTGATCCAAAACTGCACACTATACAAAAAGTAAGTGCTTAGGTTAAATATTATTCTTAGACACATCTGAAGGAGGCTTTTCATCCATTCCTGCAAATAGCAGTAATGTTGTGCACGTATGTAGTGGGGGAGAGCATGGTAGAGGTACATATCGAGAAGTGTGCATGTCATAAATCCATCACACATGATGATATAAGCAGTTGTACCATTATAGAATTGGTGCTTTGTGCATAAATGCTTTCCTGCAGTGTCGGATTTTTCTCGTGCTATATTCACTGCTGGGAGAAAAAGAATCAAAACTATGGGCACCTTCTACAGAACAACATGTAGTTTTCTTTTGTTTTATTACTCAGCAAAATGACTTCAAAGCTATACCCCAGTGGTTTGGCAAAGCTTTCAGACCAGAAGGAATGAAGCCTCTCCAAAGAACTCATTCTGCAAAAGCAGCTGAAAGCAAAGAGCCTTATACTGTATTTTTTTCAGATCTTATTTTTATCAGTTTTATGGGCGTTTCATAGAATCCAAAGTGAATATTTTTACAGAATTACTGGCAGAATGTTGGGGTCTCTAGCCAATTAGTCCCTGATGTAACTCCATTGAATCTGACCATTGTTTTCCAGTCTGCAAGAGTTTCCTTTAAAAAAAAAAAATTCTGTGTGTAGTTCTACTAATGTGACTCAGCAGATGGAATCCTTGAGAATACATTTATGTATGGAAGATCAGTGTTTTAAAACCAGTAGGGCTTAGTATTTTTGCCATCAATATTCTGTCTTCTCCCTCTCCCTTTGTATGCAGTTATTTTTGTGTGTGTGCATTTTCTTTCATGTTGAATGCTTTCATGTTGACTCAATTGTTGCTTCTTATTGCCAATATATCTAAGGAAAGCTTACATACATTAATTTCTGTTTGTTGGGGCTCATGAGTAAGGGCTACATTTTAGTCATGGGTATTTTTAGTAAAAGTCATGGACAAGTCACGGGCCGTAAACAAAAATTCACGGCCCGTGACCTGTCCATGACTTTTACTAAACTGTCCACCATGACTAAAACTGGGGGGGGGGCCCTCAGATGCCCAGGGAGGCAGTCTGGGGGTGCTGTGGGTGGTGGGAGAGGTTGCTTGGGACCCCCGCCCCTCCATGCCTAGGAGCTGCAGAGGGGCAATCCCAGTGGGAACCGGGGAGCCTCCTACCCCAAGATAAGCATCCCTTTGCACTCCCCATCCCTCTGCCCCTTGCCCTGAGCCTGCTTCCACACACCCAAACTGCTGCTGCTGGCCCAGGGGCAGAGGTCAGGGAAAGTCATGGAATCCGTGACCTCCGTGACAGACTCGCAGCCTTACTCATGAGATGGACCTCCTAAAATCAAAAGCAATAATACAACAGCCATAAAGACTGTGCCAGTGTGTGAAAAGCAGAAGTAATTAATTCCCCTCTTCTTCCCTCCCCCATAGCTAAAGGTAATAAATGGTTGGCAGCACAAAGCAATCACGGGTATGTCTTTCATTGTACATGACATAAAGAATGGGTATATGTTCTGTAATTATATACCTTACTGTATAATCCTGTGGTTAACTCTATCTTGAAAATGATATAAAAATAATAAAATTGATATAGTGTTATAGTGAAGGTTCAAGAATAGTGTTCAAAGGTGACAGTGAAGTTTATTCAACTAGCATTTTAAAAAGTTTGTTTAATTACAAGTCTGGTTCAAATAAAAGAAAAATACACTACTTTTAGTAGTGAATAAAGTAATGACTAACCTTATCCTTGTCCCGTATTAGTAAGGAAGGCAGAAAGGAATACTAGCTTGCCGCTATTATGGCTTAGTGAATGAATGCTAACTTTTTATTGCAGGAAATAATGGAATCTTTGCCCTTTTACACTGATGTACACAATAAACTTTTTGCTAATGATACTGGAGCCACAAGCTACTGCCTAACTCTCTCACTTTTTTTTTCATTCTTTTAGTTAAATTACTTTAGTTTATTGCTTCAGGCCACAGTAATTTGGAACTTCTTAATGGCCCCCAAAAAAGGAATTTTTTCTTCCACACAGTTACAAGATAACCACATGGCCGTTTTTGTCCTTTGAAATAAAAATAATAAGATTATTTTCCATTACAGAAAAGTAATTTCTAATCCTCATGTAAAAGAGAAGTCTGTTGGTTGTCAGGTTAGAGATAAGAATTCACAATGACCACCTGTATCAAAATTTTACCTACAGTAAGTTTAAAAAATAAAAATAGCTGGGTCAAAGGCTCAGCATTCTTTTCATAGCCAGTGTTGTTTCAAAGGAGTTTCTTCTTGGTTTGGCGACTCAGGGATGACTCAAAGATGCTTTCTGATTTCATACAACTCTTTACCTAAAATTTTTCATCATGCCACCTGATGCATCGGATAAGAAGGAGCCAGCTGTTGTGAGCTGGATTAATGGAATATAAATTGTTGTCATCTCCAAGCTGAATTTGTTCACAGTGGTAGAAAAATGAGCAGGCTCACTCAGAAAATACAAACTTCTTCTTTCTCCCCCTAAAATAAGATGGGTTATAATATGGTTTTCTTTGCCCTTGATTCAGTACTGTGACAAGTTCCTTCTACTATAAACTGTAACTTAACTAAAACATTTCACATTATTTAAAAAACGAACAAAAACAGTAAACTGAGCCAGATAGAGAGAGAACTTTTAAAAAAGCTTTAAAAAAGGATGATCTCTTATATTCTTCATTGGATGCAGCTTGAACCCTTTGGACCACCTGTGTTCCTGAGTTTCATCCCAGATGATTTTCAGTAGAGCTGAGTGAATATATTTACTTGACTTTACAAATGATTCTTGGTTAGGCTATGCTATAATCCCATTTGAATTTGGTTTCTATGAACAGTCAAATGATCAAGGTTTATTTGCATAAATACTCATGTAAAATGAATGTTAAGCTTCTATGCTTGAGTATTCTCACCAGAAGTGGTGTACTGTATATGGTTTAGGATGTCTCTTGGTATCATAATGGAGCAGTGTTCTCAAAACTCCTTGCGCTGAGCCTTTGCAAAGCGACGTTGAGACAGGCCTAGGAAGGATTGGCTACACCCTGTGCAGCTATGACTGCACAAGCATATGCGATTACTTTGTGTGAATATGATTAGATGACATTTAAACTCTGCACCTAGCTAATACATTCTGCAGCAGCCTAATTATTTTATATCAGAATGATGCCTTAGGCAAGACCTGTGTCCTCCCGAGACGGTAGAGTGTGTCTTCGCATGGGTGTGGGTACTGCCTAGAGCATTGTGGGTGCTACTGGAATACTGCTAATAATAATAGAAGATGTTTTTACTCCAGTGGTTTGTATTAATGCTGTAAAGTCCCTCCAAGAAAATCTCCCATCCAAATACTAACCTAACTTTACCCTGCTTAGCTTGTAAGGTCTTAAACTGCTCAGGGTGGTAAAAGACAAAACATCTAAATGTTGCGTTGCAGTCACAGCTGCGTCTTAGACTCCTTCTGGTCTCCTTCAAGTGCACCCCTTAGGTGACAGGCCTGGTTTCCTGCATCCCATTGTGGGTGGAACCCTGTGGTCCAGCTACTCTTAGACTGGTTCTTAGGGCTGCAGCTTTCTCTGTTTCCCAACCAAGTTGATTTGACAGATCCAACTTTGTCTGGCACTTGTCAGCCCTTTTCCTCCAAGGATCTGTAACAGCCACTGAGTAAAGTGACTCAAAAGCAGCAATTTCAAAACAAAGCAGTCTTTAATTAGCAAGGAGAACACAGCACCTAGAAAAACGGGTTAATGCAACTCAGAGTCCTATATGCATATTTCCCTACCTAAGCTTAACTTCTCTATTCATATGTCAAGTAGGTCCAGCCTATTCCCATCTCTGGGTTGAGAGAGTCAACCCCCTTGCTGCAGTTCCCATCAACCAGTGCACCTTCAGTCTGCTGACAGCTCACTCATCCCCTACACTTTTCTAGGCCTAATGTTTGGTATCTTCCTTTTCATCCTAGTCTTAGCCTTGGGAGGAGTAAACCATTCTCCGCCTGCCTGGAGGCAAGCAGGGGCTTTTCCCAGTAAACAGCTTTTCCATTATTTCCTGCAGGACTCTTCCCTGTGTCATTGTTTCGTCTTTCCTCTAACAATCCCTTTTGAACTAACTCCTTAGCAAGTAACCCATCAGAAACACACACAGACCCATGCACCATATTCATAAAATAATAATACAGATATTTCCCAGTTCATTACAGGTTGGCATAAGTAAGTCTTTGCATGGACAGAAATTGATGAGAGTGTTTCTGTCTCATTTTCATTACATTTCTGGATGTTCCTTATATGATTTCTTACTACCTTCAATGACTCTTGACAACACAATTCCAGTTCCCATAGCAACACCTGTTGATGGCAGTAACACTGCAGCACTTCAATAAGCCTTCCTACTCCAGGTCACGCTGTGCCAGCATGCCAGGATTGGGTTCAGTGTACAAGATTCTCTTTCTCCTCTTTTCTAATGGGTGTCACGTCTGGAATCAGTTCCTCTGATTTGTGCAGACTGATTTAGAGAATGAGTGCTCTCACTCTTGATTACAGCTCATGATACAACTAGTTATATGTGGTTTAAATATGCACCAGCAAGATATTGTATTGAGCCACTATTCAGGCTCTAAGATTTACATATGTCTCTTGCTGTGAAACAAAAAATATTTTTTTCTGAACTTTCACATCACTGAAGAAAACACTCTTTAGACTCCTTGTAATCTGCAAGTTTTGCGTGCTTTTGTCCATATCATAAGTCCATTGAATGTCCACAGAGAAATGGGTTATTGTCCAAACCAACTTAACCACTTGATATGGAATCAGGCAGTACGCCCTGGTTCGATTATTCACAGCAATAAGATTCACAGATCCATTTGTGCACCAAAGTTCAGATAGCAATGTGTAGTTTGGTTATGGGCTGGTGTAATTGTGCCCCCTAGTAATATATACATTCCCAGCAAAACACCTCATACACAGTACACCCAGTTGTCCACACCTTACCATAGGGTGTGCTCCTCCATGGCCATCAGGGAGGGGCACATCCAAACATCTTCTCTGGATTTACACCATTTCACACACCCCTCTGTTGATTCCCAGCTAGCTCCTCCCTTTCTCATTGTTCCCATAGGGCTTGTGGGGACCACCTTAGTTGCCATTCCATTTCGAGGTACCATGGTTGCTATTACACAGGTGCTGGCCTCCTAGCATTTTGCATTCCGATACACATCTCCCCCCCATCCTAGTTAGCCTTTTGAAGCCATCCCCCACCCACATCAAGAGGTTTTCTGTTCATTGAAACACAACAATGCTAGCAACAAGACAAACACCACAGACAGACAACTCAAAACATAGATCCATGGTATTCTGGGTTATTCTTCCACTGGCGCCAGCTTGCTTGTAGAGTGTCTGAAAAACAAAAAAAACAATTTCCATCCCCTTTGTCGGGACAGATTATTGCTTAATAATAATACCACTTCCTTTTACAAATCTCCTTGTTAATTGCAGGAAAAACAGAAGAATTACCTCCAGGCTGTCCTTATTTTGTTCTATAGTCAGGCTAGTGAATTACCCCACTGACTGGTCATTTATGAAATCATGAAGTGGTGTACCTTAGTTTCCCCTCTTGTACAACAAACCAAGTTTGCAATAGTTTCTCTGCTGTACCAAGCTTTAAGTTTATTTTCAGGTAATAGCTGAGAGACAGCTTCAGATTTCAGAACTGTGCACGCGCGCACACACACCCCTCCCTTAGGGTTAACCTGTCCCCCTTATTTTCAGCTTGAATTGTTTTTTCACCTCCTTTTCCTGGAGGGCCATAATCTGAGTCTTCTAGTAGCTTGTTTGCTGACCAGATGTATTCATTATTTGCAGCTACTTTATGCTGCCACTTATGGGCAGTTCTCTCCTTCCCCCATCAGGTTGGTAATTTGCATCCAGACAGAGGCTTTCTGGCTTGCTTTTGGATCCAAAGCTATCAGCAGCTCAGAGACTGTCTTAAAAGGGACACATTCCACTTCCACCAGAGTTCTGATTACTTTCCACTTTCATCTCCTGCTCCAAAACACACACAGATCTGAAAAAGAAAGCACAACCTATTGTGGCTCTTTTTGGAGCCCTCATAGGATTTTAATTAAGGTACCATGTTTTGGCTGCATTTCTTTTACCCCTTCTCCAATATACACTGCACACGTCCTGGGAAAATGCACATTCCATCCATAGTTTAACCTCCACAACATTATATTAACCATATCAATTTTAACTGTTTCATTTGTGACCCCCCCCCCAAAAAAAGAATCCATATTCTCTCTCCATTCTCCTGGTTCTGGCTGCCCCTTACTACAGCCATAACTTTGGTCTTGAACTTTATAGAGTAGTGAGGTACCCTTAAGGGTTAAATGCTAAATACCAAACCCAAAAAACACTAGTTACCTGTGTCTGGCAAAAAGTGTCTGTCAGTTTGCCACTTTGAATGATTCAAATGGATTTTCAGACTCATTATAGAGAAGAAAAAACAACAACAATAAAACAGAACCAAACCAATTCATCTTAAACCTTCAAAACAAGAGTTTTACAAACCAGGAATGTCAGTTTAGGTCCTTAAAACCTTACATAATCACACACACACACAAAATTCTCTTTTGCCTAACATCCCTTGCACTGCGATTATTCTTTTCACAACTGT
The DNA here is from genome assembly GCF_965140295.1 of Lepidochelys olivacea. Classification (NCBI taxonomy): domain Eukaryota; kingdom Metazoa; phylum Chordata; order Testudines; family Cheloniidae; genus Lepidochelys; species Lepidochelys olivacea. The sequence continues at coordinate 52,764,816 of NC_140412.1, forward strand.
ACCCCGATTACACTCCCATCTTGTACAACCAGAGCCAGCCAGGGGCAGCCAAGTTAAGTTCCAATAGAAACCCTTTACATTTCTTTAGTGATTTTGATTACATTACCCAATAGTAAAATATTTTATCAAATTTATCAAATTATCTCTCCGTCTGCTGCCTGCAGCAGTTCCTTATAGACCACTTCTGTGGGAACAGGGCCCATTTTCCCTCAGAATAGCTCTAAAGGCTTTTAGTGACAAAAACATAGTGGTGGTAGTAGCCACTCGACCTGACCCCCTTATATAATTTAATTAGCAAGCTTCCATCCAGTGTGACTGCACAGAGTTGCACATACAGTTACATTCATATAACTGGGTTTTATCATCAAACCAAAAACTTCCTTCTTGTAACATCACAACTGTTACTGTTACCTTTTACCATTTCCACAACTCCCAAATATTTACTTTCCTCCAAACTCTGTATTACTAATTTCTGCAAAAGCTATTTGTAACTTTTCACTCACTTCTTTAAATCACTTACTCCTACATTTAGTTCTTTAAGGTAGTGCAATTTGCCTGTAACAACTAAGCCACCAAGTACAATTATTGCCACATAGCTGCCTTAACCTGTGCTGTCTTTACCTTGAGACTCTTCAAAAAGGCAGTAAAACATTTGTCTCCATGGCTGCCCATGGATCTTTTACTTCAAAAAATTCCAGCGGAATACAGAAGACCTCCATCATACTTCGTCCAAAAAACCCAAAAATATTTCACATAAGTATCCAAAGTACCCTCCATTAAAACTTCAGAAAAACAAAAGTGTGGAAAATTGGGGGGAGCAGAGGGGGAAGAGGTGGAAAGAAACCAATTAACCCTGTGAGGTCAGTTTAAAGTACAGGCTACCAGCAGCAAATTAAGTAAACCGAGAGAAAGAAGAAAAGGATATAGTTAGCTCTGAGCCAAGAGTAGGCTCATTGGGTTGAAACAGTTGGGAACCCTTACCCCCAGGTTTTCATCCTGGCTCTGAGAGAAGAGTGGGGGGTCCTTGACCTGCTCCTGCAAACCCTGCCATTTTTCACTTTGAAATGTTTTTTTCCCCTCCACTCCCCCAGGACCAAGTCCCAGCTCCTGTCTCTTAAGGTATTGTGTTAACTCCGCTTTCGACTCTACACCCAAATCATCTTTAACCACCCCTAACTAATCTACAACTCTTCAGCAGCCCTTGCTGAAGCAGCACCAAACTTGAAAGATTACTGGCAGCTTCCAGTGATGCTGCCCTTACTTCAAACCTCTCACAAGCAGGCTGAAGTGCCTCCTTTCCCTGGAAGGCATTCAGTCCCCATGGGAAGGGACCTTCTTCAACTACCCATATACCAAGGAGGGTGAGCTCCTCAGCCACCCCCCATCCCTCTGGGTCCCCTAATGCTGCCTCCATTTCCTTTTTAATCTCATCCCAGGTTGACCCCTGCACCTGGTATGGGCCCTTGGTTCTTCCTTATCCATTTATCCAAAAAATCCGTTAACCCAGCTTGCCATAACCTGCAACTACCATCATGAGAGTTCGCCATACCCCCTCCAAGCAGCTGCGCGGACTGTTGGGGAGGGAGACTTACAGGCTGCCACTCACGTGTCCAAAGCGATGCATCCGAGTCACAGCACCAAGATCTTAGAGGGCTTATCCCTTCACCCTCCCACTCCCTGGTCCTTCTCGCGTGAACAAAGAGCAGCAATACCCAAAGTCTGAAGGTGCAAACAATTTGGTATTTATTGGGGTGAACTTCCAGGAAGCAATGATTCCAGTTTCCTTCCTCACTGTCCCCCTTCCCAGCTCTGACCCCACAGAGCCTTGTCTGTGTCCCTGTTCCCACTCCCTGTTCCCATTTCCCCCCCCCTTAGGAAAACATGATTCCAATCGCCCCTCCCCCTTACTTCCTGATTGACTGCAGACTACATAGTAAAACTTGAGTTCTGCTTATCTATACCTTAACCAATCATTTTACTGAAATTTAACTAACCAATCCTAACATATTATAACATGATTATCTAACCAATTATATCCCACCACCTTAATTGGTTTACACCCAGCAAAATTAATTATACAGCAAACAGAAACAATCACAGAACAAGACAAATAGTAGGGAAGTGGGAACTACAGTGATAGAACAACAAAGAAATGAGGATTTCACACCCCAGCTATTGATAAGTGAGTTCTTGCCAGACAGGATGCTATCAAACTAAGTTTTCTTTAAATCTTCTAGGCTCTTCCCTTTCTCTGGAGGTGATAGATTGGATCACCTTTTTAACAGCCCAAAACTGCCTTATTTCAGTGTGACTGGTGAGGACGTGACTGTTCGCTTCCTAGCTTATGGCTAAGAGCAAGGCCTTAGGCTCTCTCTCACTATGATAGTCTATAAACAAAAAGAAAAGGAGTACTTGTGGCACCTTAGAGACTAACCAATTTATTTGAGCATAAGCTTTCGTGAGCTACAGCTCACTTCATCGGATGCATACTGTGGAAACTGCAGAAGACATTATATACACAGAGACCATGAAACAATACCTCCTCCCACCCCACTCTCCTGCTGGTAATAGCTTATCTAAAGTGATCACTCTCCTTACAATGTGTATGATAATCAAGTTAGGCCATTTCCAGCACAAATCCAGGTTTTCTCACCCTCCGCCCCCCCCCCCCCACCACCACCACAAACTCACTCTCCTGCTGGTAATAGCTTATCCAAAGTGACCACTCTCCTTACAATGTGTATGAAAATCAAGGTGGGCCACTTCCAGCACAAATCCAGGTTTTCTCACCCCCCCCCCCCCAAACCACACACACACAAACTCACTCTCCTGCTGGTAACAGTCCATCCAAAGCGACCACTCTCCCCACAATGTGCACGATAATCAAGGTGGGCCATTTCCAGCACAAATCCAGGTCTTCTCTCCCCCTCCCAGATTGATAGAGCCAGAAGAGTTCCCAGAAGTCACCTACTACAGGACAGGCCTAACAAAGAAAATAACAGAACGCCACTAGCCGTCACCTTCAGCCCCCAACTAAAACCCTCCAAAGCATTATTAAGGATGGCTTGAAGGATGGCCTGAAGGATGACCCAACACACTCACAAATCTTGGGAGACAGGCCAGTCCTTGCCTACAGACAGCCCCACAACCTGAAGCAAATACTCACCAACAACCACATACCACACAACAGAACCACTAACCTAGGAACCTATCCTTGCAACAAAGCCCGTTGCCAACTGTGCCCACATATCTATTCAGGGGACACCATCACAGGGCCTAATAACATCAGCCACACTATCAGAGGCTCGTTCACCTGCACATCCACCAATGTGATATATGCCATCATGTGCCAGCAATGCCCCTCTGCTATGTACATTGGTCAAACTGGACAGTCTCTACGTAAAAGAATAAATGGACACAAATCAGATGTCAAGAATTATAACATTCAGAAACCAGTCGGAGAACACTTCAATCTCTCTGGTCACGCAATCACAGACATGAAGGTCGCTATCTTACAACAAAAAAACTTCAAATCCAGACTCAGCGAGAAACTGCTGAATTGGAATTCATTTGCAAATTGGATACTATTAATTTAGGCTTAAATAGAGACTGGGAGTGGCTAAGTCATTATGCAAGGTAGCCTATTTCCCCTTGTTTTTTCCTACCCGCCCCCCCCAGACGTTCTGGTTAAACTTGGATTTATGCTGGAAATGGCCCACCTAGATTATCATACACATTGTAAGGAGAGTGGTCAGTTTGGATGAGCTATTACCAGCAGGAGAGTGAGTTTGTGTGTGTGTTGGGGGTGGGGGTGAGAAGACCTGGATATGTGCTGGAAATGGCCCACCTCGATTTTCATACACATTGTAAGGAGAGTGGTCACTTTGGATGGGCTATTACCAGCAGGAGAGTGAGTTTTGGGAGGTTGGCGGAGGGTGAGAAAACCTGGATTTGTGCTGGAAATGGCCTAACTTGATTATCATACACATTGTAAGGAGAGTGATCACTTTAGATAAGCTATTACCAGCAGGAGAGTGGGGTGGGAGGAGGTATTGTTTCATGGTCTCTGTGTATATAATATCTTCTGCAGTTTCCACAGTATGCATCCGATGAAGTGAGCTGTAGCTCACGAAAGCTTATGCTCAAATAAATTGGTTAGTCTCTAAGGTGCCACAAGTACTCCTTTTCTTTTTGCGAATACAGACTAACATGGCTGTTACTCTGAAACCAGTCTATAAACAGGCAGACTGATTTTGATTCTTGTTTTGTATCTCTTTAACTTGCTAAGTGATAAACATATACCTAAATTCTTAAAGTATAGGCCTTTACAGACCGGCCTGAATTTCTATATCCTAACAATTCATTGGAGACATTCTTTGCAGAAAATGAGTGTAGTACTAGATACTTCCTTGAATGTAGCTGGTTTTTTGTTTTTGTTTTTTAAATAGCTCAAGTACGTTAGTTACCTATTGCCTATTTCTTTGGTAATTGCTTCTGAACAGAAACATTCAAACCAGTGCTATTAAAAAAAAATGTCTCTCACTTTGCAGAAGTGTTTAAAGATTCCATGTGGCTTCCTCTTGGCAAGAAGTTCATTTTCTGTTGTTGCCTAACTAAGCATCAAGATGGTTATACGTCCTGTTGGGTCTACAGTATTTTCTTTTTCTCTTTAATGTTCTCTCTTCTCACACATTTAACTAAGAAGCTTTAAGTCACTTGTACTTTTTTTTTCTAGTGTGCAATTTATAATTGTGGATCTTTGCCACGTTTATTATTTCTTCCTTCCCAGTTCTGCAGTGAGACATTTAAAGCTTGCTCAGCCAATATGGTAGGTTCCACATTCTGACAGATGACTAACTCCAAGCTGGTGTTACTTTCACACATGCTCTTGTTTGCTGGAGTCCAATGTTCTGTTGTTTTTTTAAAATAAGGCATGAGGGAGACTTGCTGAACTGTTCACTTTGCTGTTTTAAGATTCCCAACATTTAATTCTAATTGAATGTATAAATTAATGTGATTTATGTAAATTTTTGTATGGCTGATCTCTAATGAGGAGGACATGACCTTTGTAAAATCTTGGGTTTATATTTCTGAAAGTTCCAGCTGTATGGAGCCCCTGAGCGCTACGGGTAAGAGAGGGAAGCTGAGTTCCAAAGAAACAAAAGCAATGCTTTGTGGATTGTAAATAAACTGCACCAGTTTATCTTCAGATAGCCCAAAACAAAAGTTCTAAAAACTGTTCCATTCATCTCAATGGGGTATCAGCTTTAGCAGTTTAAGGCCCCCCAATCCTGCGTGAAGCTTTGTGTGGGTGGACCCAGGCATTTGAGCTTCTATTACTGACCTGGATGCTCACTGGTACAAGATATTGCTACTTCTGTTCTGTTGTGTGAGGATTCAGGTACTCTTACCCTGGGGATTCCAGTCCAATGCCTGTCTTGTTATTTCTTCCACGTGTGTCCTAGCCATCTGCATTTTCATTTCATAATTTCTTGTCCTATTGTTTTCTGTTTCACCCACCTCCAGCGTTCTTCATTTGTGATTTTTTTTTTCCTGGCCATCTGATATTGAGGATTTCTCTAAGGCAGCTGTTTATGAAAACTTGGAGTTTATATAATAAGGACTTAATAAATCTCCAAGTTTCAGTGCCAACTTTAAAATGGTGTTAAATATTATAAGTTTAGTTTGGAGGACAAGATTTATGTTTCTCCAGATTGGCTTTTGAATAACAGAGACATGTCTGTTCTTCGCTCTTCTGTCTTTGTCTGTTCCACCTGTTGTACATACAGTGCTGCCAAGATATGTGAAATATTGGACCTCTTCTACGTCAGTCCCAGAAAGTGGTGGTGTTGTGTATGATTCTCATGGTTTTAGTTTTCTCTGTATTGATTTTTCAACCCTACTAATTGTGCATAGGCCAGGAGATAATTTGTTTTGGCTTGCATATCTCTATTGGTGTGGGATAGCAAGTTGATATCATCTGCAAAGTCAAAGTCCTCTTAATGCTGCGTGAAAATCCATTGTATGTGTGCCATACCAGGGTACAATGAGCTAATGAGTAGCTATGTCAGACCTGCCCTGCAACTTGGGTGCCTTACAATGCCCTGCTGAAGTAGCTCCCACCTCCCAAACAATCGTCCAGCATGCAAGCTACAGCCTGAGTGACTGTGTGCCAGCCATACTTGGGTTACACTCTGGCTCTCAGAATCCTTGGTTATACTGAAGAGTAACTCCAACGCACCCTCAGCCTTAGATTTTCCCCCCAGAAATGTATGTCCTGTGTTGCCCAGCCCCCTCCTGGACAATACAAATTATGTTAAGTCTGTTATATCTTTAAAAGAATAATACGCACACACTTTGTCACCCCAAATGACAAACTTCTTAGGTCAGGACTCCTTCTCCCAGAGTCTAACCAATGCTTTCTTTGTCACTTCAGGTGCTGTGAATGTGATGGGCAGGGAGAAAGAGAGGGGTCCCTGCGTTTGTTTGTCCCTCCTTTTTATAGTTTCAGTCCCCTTCTTGAAAAGCATTTCCAGCTAGGTACCAGGAGCCAAAAAAAAACAAAAACAAAAACCCTCTCTGTGGAAGGAAGTTCTCTGCTGCTTTTTTCTCAACTGTCTGAGTTTCCTTTGTTTCTCTTCCTGCTTGATGACTCTGTTTACTGCTTAAATGAAAATTAACCAGAGCATACATTCCTTTATTTAAGACAGACCTGTTTGCGAACCTCAGTTTAGAAGACGTGTTAATAACACCATGCAGCGGAATCTTATAACTTTACATACAATGTTGCCACACATATTTTATCAGGACGATACTGGTCAGCAAATTATGATTTTTCAAATAATACCTTACTGGGCATACTTTGTATAAAGATTATTACAATAGTATGTTGGGTGTGAATACAGGGGTACATTCTATCCCAGTGTGCCCCTTGGTTGTTCTGTGGTCTCTCTCATTACCTAGTCCACTACCAATAAAAAGATCATTGGTGACATAAGACATCCTTGTCCAACTCCCACAGTACCTTTGAATGGCTTAGTGAGTTCGCTGTTACATATTACTTGGCATGTCATATTTTAATAGAAACTCTGAATGATGTTCATAAATTTCTGATGGACTTCACAGAGTATAGCAACTTCCATAAAACTGTTCTATGCTTTGTATCAAAGACATTTTGGAAATATATAGAATTCATATAAAGCAGTGATTGCCATTCAGTTGATGAAACATATGGCAGTGGTTCTGAAACTTTTGTACTGGTGACCCCTTTCACATAGCAAGCCTCTGAGTGCGACCCCCCTTATAAATTAAAAACACTTTTTAATATATTTAACACCATTATAAATGCTGGAGGCAAATGGGGTTTGGGGTGGAGACTGACAGCTCGCAACCCCCCATGTAATAACCTCGCGACCCCCTGAGGGGTCCTAACCCCCAGTTTGAGAACCCCTGACATATGGTCTCTATTTGATCTATACATGATTTCTCCTGTCTGAACCCTGCCTATTTTTGTCATAACCTCGAACCTACTGCTTTCTGTAGTCTATATAGAAGTATACATGTAAATACCTTACTTGAGATAGACAGCAATTGAATGCCCTTCCAGGTTTTACACTCACTGAGCTCTCCTTTCTTTTTCAGCTTCACTATACAGTAGAACCTCAGAGTTATGAACACCTCGAGAATGGAGGTTTTTCGTAACTCTCAAATGTTCGTAACTCTGAACAAAATGTTATGATTGTTCTTTCAAAAGCTTACAACTGAATATTGGTTTAATACAACTTTGAAACTTTACTATGCAAAAGAAAAATGCTGCTTTTAATGATCTTAATTTAAATGAAACAAGCACAGGAACAGTTTTCTTACCTTGTCAAATCTTTTTTTTTTTAATTTTCCCTATATTATTTTTTAGTAGTTTACGCTTAACACGGTACTGTACTGTAATTTTTTTTGTCTCTACTGCTGCCTGATTGTGTACTTCCAGTTCCAGATGAGGTGTGGTTGACTGGTCAGTTTGTAACTCTGGTCTTCATAACCCTGAGGTTCTACTGTGTGACCCTTTTCTCACTTGTTTGGTATTTTTTCTTCTTCTCATATCTTTTTGTAAGAGGCCTATCAAAATGTCTGCAGTGTTCTTCAAGTCTGCCTTAAACTCTGTTGGAATGATATCTGGACCTGGCGCCTTTCCACTTTTTAACCAGTTGTCTGCCCTCTCTACTTCTACTCTTGTGATAGGTCCTAGTTCGACATCAAGATCATCCCCTTCCTCTGTATCTGGGGGATTAGCCACTGTCTCACCATTCAGTCAACTTACGTCTGTTTGACCCAATTGTCTGTTCAGTTAGTTACTGTGGATTTATGTTGGTGTAAGCAAAAGCAGCACTTAAAGCAGTAAAAGTGTTATAGATAGAGTGTTGGTAATGGTTTTCATAAACATTTTAACCACACTTTGTACCATCTTTAGTGAGGGTCAAACCATGTTCAGCTGAAACAATTTTCCAATAATTTTTAGAAAGCATTTCCTAGCATAGTCTCTTTTGGTACAGACAAGGCATTAATGTACTGTTGCTTTGGCATACACAGGAGATTTATGTTCTTTTGATTCAGTGATGAATCAGGCAGGAGCTATGCAATGGTGTGAGTGGTATTGTTAACACATTAGTTAGTAGGAGAGCTGAAAGCCATGAGCTGGAACAGCTGGGAGAGGAAATGAAGAGAGATGCAACTAGACTAAAGAGAGGTAGACAGCTTGAAGGAGAAATATAGACAGAGAAGCACTGAGTGCAAGACAGCCAAGGAGTGTTGGTACGGTGGCCACTTTTTGACTGGAAAATGTGGTCAAAAAGAGGATCTGACAGGGAAAGAGGCAGGACAGGAGCGGGGTCTTGCAGGGAAAGAGGCAGAGCAGGGAAGTTCCGGCACTCCTGCCGGAGTGTCCGGTTTTTCAATATTACAAAGTTGGCAACCCTAAATGTAGGTTGCGCATTTACAGAGGTACTTATAAAGTCATAAGGCATCCCTTATCATAAGTGTGTTTTGTTTGTTGTATTGTATTATAGTGGAGAATTGTAAGTGTAGATGTTCTTGTCTGGACTTAACATTCCTTCAGTAGCTGAGACTACTCCATACTTGATAGTGATGGAGTAAGAATATGAAGATGATATATTTTGTGTATTCTATTTAATTAATTCAAAAACAAAAGTCAGAAGGGGAGAAAGCCAATACTATGTGTAATATCAGGATCCCTGAAATGCTTTGGAAAGAGCCTTTTCCTATAAATGTTGAAAACATTTTTGCATGATTAGGCTAGCTCTTCTTCATCTGCCCAGTTGGTTTAAAAATAAAATGTTTTCATTGTATATGGCACACACATGTCCCCGACTGTAAATTTAACAGCAGTTTGCTGCCTGGATTCCCACAGTACCAGCAAGTGATCATATTTGAAGGGAAGTTAAGATTCTCTTCTTCATCACAAAACAATCACTGATTTATCAGAGGCAACAGTCAGAGTCCGTTAGGGAAAGCTCACAGCTGTCTGCAGCTGTTCTAGTATATTTCTCTCAGAAGGGCCCAATGCATATTGAAAGAAGAAGAACTTTAATGAAATACATTAACAACAGTTGGGAGAGAAACCAGCTGTGAAGGTGAATTTTGAATGCAACAAAACTATGTATGTAAAGCTGCTAGAGTTATACTAAATGACAGCTATAGCAACTTACCGTAGTCTTTGTTCCTTTTTGTTTACGTTCAATTTACTGGTGCACTGGAAGTAAGAAACTGCTTTCTTGCATTCTGCCCTGGCATGGTTATAAGACTTCAAAAACTCTTCATGGCTCAATTGGTTGGACTCAGAATAGGGCTTCTGCCATCAGCATTCTAGCCATCTTCCCTCCCTCCTGGTTCTGCCTCAAGCGAAAGTTGTGGGTTGGAAATAGGAGTCTGCTTCTGAAAACCAGAGTGTTTTTGTTTTAAATTGTGTCTCGGTACTTTAAAGGTGAACTGAAAATGTTTTTTTCCTCCCAACCCTTTCCCATATATCTGCCATGTCCCCCTACATAGAACTTTATTACCACCCCACAGTTCTAAATTTTTGCACTGTGGCTCCTAGTCAAAACTCCCAATGAAGTTAATGGGAGTTTGTACAGATAATGACCAAGAACTGCAGAGGTTGGCCAAGTGTCCAAATACATGCAAATTTTATCTCTGGTGATCTGCAAATTCTAATCCCTCTCGAGACATATGTTCCTGGTCCGTGCCAGGACAGTGTTGTTTAATCTGTCTTCTATCTCTCAGTTTTAGGGTTTTATACTAACATCCATCACCATGGTGTCTGAGCATCTCCCAGGTTAATAAATCAGCACAGGATAATGAATTAATATTCTTTATCCCAGTGTCCAATGTTTTGTTTTATGAGATAAGATTATTATTTTTAACAGGTTTCAGAGTAACAGCCGTGTTAGTCTGTATTCGCAAAAAGAAAAGGAGTACTTGTGGCACCTTAGAGACTAACCAATTTATTTGAGCATCAGCTTTCGTGAGCTACAGCTCACTTCATCGGATGCATACCGTGGAAACTGCAGCAGACTTTATATACACACAGAGACCATGAAACAATACCTCCTCCCACCCCACTGTCCTGCTGGTAATAGCTTATCTAAAGTGATCATCAAGTTGGGCCATTTCCAGCACAAATCCAGGTTTTCTCGCCCTCCACCCCCCCACACAAATTCACTCTCCTGCTGGTGATAGCCCATCCAAAGTGACAACTCTCCACACAATGTGCATGACAATCAAGTTGGGCCATTTCCTGCACAAATCCAGGTTCTCTCACCCCCCCACCCCCCTCCCAAAAACCACACACACAAACTCACTATCCCGCTGGCAATAGCTCATCCAAAGTGACCACTCTCCCCACAATGCGCATGATAATCAAGGTGGGCCACCCCCAGCACAAATCCAGGCCTTCTCACCCCCCCCACCTCCATACACACACAAACTCACTTTCCTGCTGGCAATAGCTCATCCAAACTGACCACTCTCAAAATTTAAATCCAAGTTAAACCAGAACATCCGGGGGGGGGAGGGGGCGTAGGAAAAAACAAGGGGAAATAGGCTACCTTGCATAATGACTTAGCCACTCACAGTCTCTATTTAAGCCTAAATTAATAGGTTTCAGAGTAACAGCCGTGTTAGTCTGTATTCGAAAAAAGAAAAGGAGTACTTGTGGCACCTTAGAGACTAACCAATTTATTTGAACATCAGCTTTCGTGAGCTACAGCTCACTTCATCGGATGCATACCGTGGAAACTGCAGCAGACTTTATGTATACACAGAGAATATGAAACAATACCTCCTCCCACCCCACTGTCCTGCTGGTAATAGCTTATCTAAAGTGATCATCAGGTGGGCCATTTCCAGCACAAATCCAGGTTTTCTCACCCTCCACCCCCCCACACAAATTCACTCTCCTGCTGGTGATAGCCCATCCAAAGTGACAACTGTTTACACAATGTGCATGATAATCAAGTTGGGCTATTTCCTGCACAAATCCAGGTTTTCTCACATCCCCCCCACCCCCATACACACACAAACTCACTCTCCTGCTGGTAATAGCTCATCCAAACTGACCACTCTCCAAGTTTAAATCCAAGTTAAACCAGAACATCTGGTGGGGGGGGGGGCGGTAGGAAAAAACAAGAGGAAACAGGCTACCTTGCATAATGACTTAGCCACTCCCAGTCTCTATTTAAGCCTAAATTAATAGTATCCAATTTGCAAATGAATTCCAATTCAGCAGTTTCTCGCTGGAGTCTGGATTTGAAGTTTTTTTGTTTTAAGATAGCGACCTTCATGTCTGTGATTGCGTGACCAGAGAGATTGAAGTGTTCTCCGACTGGTTTATGAATGTTATAATTCTTGACATCTGATTTGTGTCCATTTATTCTTTTACGTAGAGACTGTCCAGTTTGACCAATGTACATGGCAGAGGGGCATTGCTGGCACATGATGGCATATTGGTGGATGTGCAGGTGAACGAGCCTCTGATAGTTTGGCTGATGTTATTAGGCCCTGTGATGGTGTCCCCTGAATAGATATGTGGGCACAATCGGCAACGGGCTTTGTTGCAAGGATAAGTTCCTGGGTTAGTGGTTCTGTTGTGTGGTATGTGGTTGTTGGTGAGTATTTGCTTCAGGTTGCGGGGCTGTCTGTAGGCAAGGACTGGCCTGTCTCCCAAGATTTGGGAGAGTGTTGGGTCATCCTTTAGGATAGGTTGTAGATCCTTAATAATGCGTTGGAGGGGTTTTAGTTGCGGGCTGAAGGTGACGGCTAGTGGCGTTCTGTTATTTTCTTTGTTAGGCCTGTCCTGCAGTAGGTAACTTCTGGGAACTCTTCTGGCTCTATCAATCTGTTTCTTTACTTCTGCAGGTGGGTATTGTAGTTGTAAGAAAGCTTGACAGAGATCTTGTAGGTGTTTGTCTCTGTCTGAGGGGTTGGAGCAAATGCGGTTGTATCGCAGAGCTTGGCTGTAGACAATGGATCGTGTGGTGTGGTCAGGGTGAAAGCTGGAGGCATGCAGGTAGGAATAGCGGTCAGTAGGTTTCCGGTATAGGGTGGTGTTTATGTGACCATTGTTTATTAGCACTGTAGTGTCCAGGAAGTGGATCTCTTGTGTGGACTGGACCAGGCTGAGGTTGATGGTGGGATGGAAATTGTTGAAATCATGGTGGAATATTCCTCAAGGGCTTCTTTTCCATGGGTCCAGATGATGAAGATGTCATCAATATAGCGCAAGTAGAGTAGGGGCTTTAGGGGACGAGAGCTGAGGAAGTGTTGTTCTAAGTCGGCCATAAAAATGTTGGCATACTGTGGGGCCATGCGGGTACCCATAGCAGTGCCGCTGATCTGAAGGTATACATTGTCCCCAAATGTAAAATAGTTATGGGTAAGGAGATGGTTTAAGACAACTTTTACTAGCCATCTGACTGTACAAGCAAGCATTCTGCGGTAAAGATAGAAAAAAAATTAAAGATGGAAAAGATCTACTAGGTAACATAGTTAATTCTCCTGTTAATGCGGGATTCTCCCCCAGAGTACATTCTCCAGTGCTTTGTAGGGTCCCCTTTGCTTTGTGCCATTTAAAAGGCCATTCTCTACATATGGAGTCATATTCCTTTTCTAAAAAATCCCAGATGTTCCAGTCACCATGTAGGAAGGTGATTGAGTATGGTCACCACCTGTCAGGCAAGCTTGCTTTCAGTCCTTCAGATGGAGTGAATCACAGTGGGAAAAGTGTAGGTTGTAATGACACAAACAGCAGGTAGCTGGAGAATTCATCCACTGAAATGAAGGGGATTGGATAGATGAAAGCTTCTCTGTGGCAGTCTGTCTCAGATTTGGTTTGGTTTGCTGTATCTATTGCTCTGAAATTACTATAGAGGCTTAACTGATTACCACACAGAGTCCCCATCTTATGTGGCTGTTTTTTTTATGTCAAAGGTTGATACAGGGGAGGGGCAGTGAATTTCAGGCCTCTGCCTTGCTACAGGAGTCCCATCTTGAAAACCGTCTCAGGAATTTGGGATTTTCTGATACCCAGTTTAGGTAACAGTTTTATTGGCAGAAGCCAGCCTATGTGATTGGGGCATAACCTTTAAAAATAAAAACAGTTTTTAAAGCACTTCTTTGAGGCTCTTTTTGGCAACTATAAAAAAGTTTTGCTCTGTCTATGTTAACTGCCACTTGCTGGTAAACAGTTCCACAAAAGAGCTGATCTTGAAAACCATTTCAAGTTTGGGGACTTTTGAAGCGTGGATGGAACCTCACAGTGTCCAGTCAAAACCTGCACTGGACAGGTCTGACTCTTCCAAGTATAGTTAAAATTGCTACACTCTCGTTAACAAAAATCTGGGTCAGAGGGTCTTCTCATGTGTTCCAGCAGCTCTCACCTACTGGAACAGTAACTGTAATATTACAGATGCTCCACGTTTGAAACTCCTATGTATTTTATAAATGTAGTTGTAAGATAGCATTGTGCAAGAATAGTTTAAAATTAGATTCAGTGGGTACAGGAGCCTGTGTCATGGATTGTTTCATTCTCTATATCCAGGAAAGACTGCTTATTAACAAAATATACCAAAAAAAAAGCTTCAGTTTGCTTCAGCTGAGTCCTCAGCGTTTATCTCCGCTGCATCATTTATGTACATGAGTATGTCAACAAATAGGACTGCTTTTCTTCTTGTCACCTCTGTCACACAAGTTCAGTGTAAGCTGTAAAATATCTAAAGGCTGCTGCCAAGGAAAAAATAAGTGCTTTTGAAAATCAAAGAGAAAATTTTTTCTTCCTAATTTCTAAACACTCTCACCTCAGCCAAGCTTCATTCGACACTTGTGGGACTTGCCGTTGTAAATTTCCTACTTCATGAAACTTTAAAGATGAATGTTGTGCATATATAGTTCTCTCCCTTCCACTTTAACCTGTTTAACCAACAAGATAAACCTTGGGCAGGGTTTCCATACGTGTGTTAGAGCGTTCGTCACCAATGTATGATATCAAAGAAATGTAAGGAAAGTAGCATAGAGGTATTATTATTTTATATAGCATTCTAGGAGAGCATTATATCTTCTAGATCTAAAATAAGGAACTTACACTTTAAATTAAACAGACAAATCATGGAGTGACCAAAGCAAGGAAGATGGAGAGACCTATTCGATAGAACATTCTTACTGTCTTGTTTCTCATTTTGTACTCCTTTGAGTTGCTATGTTATATCAACTTCTTGATATAGTGTTGGTCACAGGATGTTAGAGAGACAAGGTGGATGAAGTAATATCTTTTTGTTGGACCAATTTCTGGTAGAGAGAGAGAGAAGCTTTCAAGTTTACACAGAGCTCGTCTTCAGGCCTGGGAAACTACTGTCTTAATTTTATCCAATAAAATACTGTCTTAATTTGTTCCAATAAAAGATATTACCTTGTCTCTCCAATCAACTTCTTGGGGCTTTTATCTCTTTTCTTTTGCAATTATATCATGGATAAGATGTTGGAATTGAGATCAACCGTTTGGATCTGAGAGGAGATACTGTCCCTGAGTGCCCTCACATTCCTTTTCTTGATTTAGAAGGGAAAATGTCATTATTTAGTTCATACGTTGAGTCATATCCCTGGATTTCAAGGATAATGCCTAATTACTAAGTTCTACAGCAGACAGCTTTCTCCGCTTGGTTCGCATTTTTACTCTGAAGTACAATCACAAACACCTTTGAATTCAAGCAGAAATATTTGCATAATCCACAAATGTTCTGTTGATATTTTGATGTGGATCAAAGTGGTTGATCAGGTTTCCCTGCTTTTTTAAAACAACCTTTGCTGTCAGGTGTGAATTTACAATATTCAGAACGATCAAGAGCCATTGAACTGGCAAAGTATACCCATCCTGTTTTTCCTTTAAATGGATACTCTTGGGAGAATTCTGTGCCACTGTGCATGCACAGAATTTATGTCCCCTACAGATTTTTTTACTTCCCCACACAAAAATGACCTTGACAGGGAAGCAAAGGGAAGTCACAAGAGTGTTCATGCGACCCTCCCGAGCAGTATGTTTCAGGTGCCCAAGGCAGCCGGCAGAGAGGTAAATCATTGTGGGGCAGGGGGCAGGACTGGGGGAGACCCTCTGGTAGCTCCCACCCTGTGCTGTGCTCAGCTGCTGGTCATCCTGGGAATTAGCTCTCCAGTGTATGGAGCGCCCTCTGCAAGCCAGGGTCTCACCTGCCGCTGGTCCTGTGTCCCTCCCAGACCTTGGTGCCCTTTGCCCTGGCGTTCTGCCCCAGCAGTATCCCCTCACTCTGGGTCTCCCCTCCCTGGGGAACCCCCAACCCTCTAAACCCACCTTGCCTCAGTGGCTACTGCCAGTCATCAACTAACCCCAGCTCAGTGGGGCAGACTGCCACGCATCATTGGCAAGGGGTTAGGACCTGCTGCCTTTGCCTATTCTCAGGCTGCCCCTCTGCAGCCCCAGTGTCTTTCTGGGCCTTTACCAACGCCTGCAGCCTGGGGGTTTACCAGGCTGGAGCTCCCCAGCTCCCTTTGCCCTTCTCCACACTGCTCCGATTAAGGTACCTCGCTTTCAGGCAGCTAGCCCTTCCCACTCCAGGGCTAGAGTGAGACTCCTCCAGCTTTTGGCCCTCAGCCCTCGTATAGGGCCAGCTGTGGCTTGATTGGGGTGTGGCCCCAGCTGTGGCTACTTCCCTCAATCAGCCTCCCTTTTCCCAGCCGCAGCCCTCTCCAGGGCTGCTTTTACTATTGTTTCCCCAAGGCAGCCCTCTCCCAGGGCTGTTTTAACCCCTTCAGGGCTGGAGTGGGGTGACCACTCTGCTACAGTCCCCCACATCCAGACCCTCCTGTTGAGCCCCAGCCACTTTCACCTGGACCCTCCAGCAGATTCTCATTACCGTTACACCCAGACCCCCCGCCCCAACAAGTCCCTGTGCATCCAGATTCCCCACCCCCCCGCACCTGGATCCCCCACTGAGCCGCCCGCACCCAAATTGCCCCTCACAGAACCCTCTCAACCCACACCTGGATCCCCCCACACTAAGTCCCTCCACACTTGGATCCTGCCGTGCTGAGCTTGCCTGCTCACACCTGGTGTTCACCTGGCACAGAGTGGCAGGGCTCTTGGGTGTTTCTGGGGCAGGCCCGGTACTTGCACTGTGTCAGGCTTGTGTGCAGTCTCACCGCTGAGTCCATGTCCAGGGGATGGGGGGAGCTGCACAGAAGGGTGACCAGATGTCCTGATTTTATAGGGACAGTCCTGATATTTGGGGCTTTGTCTTATATAAGCGCCTAGTACCTCCCACCCCCTGTCCTGATTTTTCACACTTGCTGTCTGGTCACCCTGCTGCACAGTGATCTCCCACCTCTGTGCAGCCAGTGGCCTATGCTCCCCAGTGCTATGCCGGAACCTCCACATTTATTTGACAAATAAAATGTGCAGAATTTTAAAATATTGTGCACAGAATATTTAATTTTTTGGTGCAGAATTTTTAATATTTTGGCCCAGAATGCTCTCAGAAATAAAATGGATTTTCCAGTGTTAAAAAGCCTTCGGTAATATCCAGGCTGTTAATTTGAGGTTAACAGTTCCCCCTAAGTTATTTTTTCTCCTTTCAAATCCCTGGTTTTCCTAATAATATTGGGTGGCAATTTTTAACAGACCTATGCCTGTCCAGGTTCAGCCCTTAAGTGTGCTGCAGACAGTTTATACAAAGAAACAAATCCATTTGTTTGTAAAATGACTTATATAATTGGTATATTTTCTTGTTTGTTCACGTACTATTAAATTCTAATGTGAGCAGCTGAGTTCAAGCGTTTTGTGTGTAACATTTTTGCTGACTACCAGTGATATGGCCTCTGTGCTGCACCAGTAATGGTACAATTAAAATAGGTGTGTCAGGATCAGGATTCAGAATGGCAAGCCAGCAATTAGAGACATGATGCAGAACCATCCAAACTGAGTGACAGAGTAGTGACACAGGTGATGGATGAGTGAAAAGGAGCAGTCAAAATTCCAGGGTTCCTTTTCTTGCAACTATTGAGGTAAGTCTTATCATGGAATGACAGGAAAATGTTAATCTCATCTCCTATGACATTTGTGATTCTAAAAATTAAATACCTAGTTACGCCTTTTCTGGTTGATATTTTACCAGATACTAGTATATCAATTCCATTTCCAAGTTCTTCTGTTCACTAGTATTGGCATATTATTTCTAGCTCACTTTAATCAGATCTGACATTTTAAAAAAAGCATCATTCCCTTGTGCTTCTTTTGCTTGGCAATTTGATTTGGATAATCAAATCTGGTCCATATTTCCAGCTAATTCAAGAGAGTTCCTTCTGGTTAGCCATGACAATATGAGAAAATGGATAGCTTTGCAATATTTTAAGCCATATCTAAATACATCTGAATGTCATGAGT
Source organism: Lepidochelys olivacea (assembly GCF_965140295.1). Classification (NCBI taxonomy): domain Eukaryota; kingdom Metazoa; phylum Chordata; order Testudines; family Cheloniidae; genus Lepidochelys; species Lepidochelys olivacea. The sequence continues at coordinate 52,782,790 of NC_140412.1, forward strand.
CCAGAGAGAGATTTGATTTGAAATCTAATTAAGGAGTGGAAACAACATAAAAGAGCCCTACTCTGTCAAGACCTTCATCCTGTTAAATGAAACCGAGTACAGCACTCTTAAAATGATACTGAAGAAGGCCATTGGGGCCTGTAAATATAAGACGTCCTATGTTTGTGAAGATTGATTTCATTCCTCAGTTTTTGATGCATTTTTTTTCTGAGTTATAAAAATTAGCAGCTGAAGTTGAGGGTAGATGGTACCAAAAAATCAAGGGAACAGCAAACAAATTTGTAAAGGGCTATCAGAAACATACTGACTAGCGGAGATACTCTCATCTATTGTGACTGTATCTGTAAAATGATGTCAGGAGTTCTAAATATCTGATGCTTAATGTGCTTCTAGTTCAGGGGTTGGCAACCTTTCAGAAGTGGTGTGCCGAGTCTTCATTTATTCACTCTAATTTAAGGTTTCGCGTGCCAGTAACAAATTTTAACATTTTTAGAAGGCCTCTTTCTATAAGTCTTTAATATATAACTGAACTATTGTTGTATGTAAAGTAAATAAGGTTTTTAAAATGTTTAAGAAGCTTCATTTAAAATTAAATTAAAATGTAGAGCCCCCCTCCCCCGGACCGGTGGCCAGGACCCGGGCAGTGTGAGTGCCACTGAAAATCAGCTCCCGTGCCACCTTTGGCACGCGTGCCATAGGTTGCCTACCCCTGCTCTAGTTCATAATTACAATAATGTAAATCTTCATGCACTAGAATTTTACACTACCAATGGGCAGTTCAGAAAATATCTGTAGCCTTGTAGTGCAGGAAGTCAGGATACTACACTCTGGGCATGTTCCATTACAGACACTATACCGGCATAGCTAGGTTGGCATAGTAGTTTTTTTCATAACCCTGACTTTCTCAATATGAAAACACACCTTTTAGTAGTAAAGACATAGTCATAGGGTATGTCATTAGTAGACTTTCCTACCTCAAGTTAACTAATTAATTAACTCAGTAATGGAGGAGGAAAAGGACCTTGGAGTATTGGTTGATCATAGGATGACTATGAGCCGCCAATGTGATATGGCCATGAAAAAAGCTAATGCGGTCTTGGGATGCATCAGGAGAGGTATTTCCAGTAGGGATAAGGAGGTGTTAGTACCGTTATATAAGGCACTGGTGAGACCTCACCTGGAATACTGTGTGCAGTTCTGGTCTCCCATGTTTAAGAAGGATGAATTCAAATTGGAACAGGTACAGAGAAGGGCTACTAGGATGATCCGAGGAATGGAAAACTTGTCTTATGAAAGTAGACTCAAGGAGCTTGGCTTGTTTAGCCTAACTAAAAGAAGGTTGAGGGAAGATATGATTGCTCTCTATAAATATATCAGAGGGATAAATACCGGAGAGGGAGAGGAATTATTTAAGCTCAGTACCAATGTGGACACAAGAACAAATGGATATAAACTGGCCACCAGGAAGTTTAGACTAGAAATTAGACGAAGGCTTCTAACCATCAGAGGAGTGAAGTTTTGGAATAGCCTTCCAAGGGAAGCAATGGGGGCAAAAGATCTATCTGGCTTCAAGATTAAACTCGATAAGTTTATGGAGGAGATGGTATGATGGGATAACATAGTTTTGGTAATTAAATATTCATGGTAAATAGGCCCAATGGCCTGTGATGGGATATTAGATGGGGTGGGATCCGAGTTACTACAGAAAATTCTTTCCTGGGGATCTGGCTGATGAATCTTGCCCATATGCTCAGAGTTTAGCTGATCGCCATATTTGGGGTCGGGAAGGAATTTTTCCCAGGGCAGATTGGAAGAGGCCCTGGAGCTTTTTCGCCTTCCTCTGTAGCATGGGGCACGGGTCACTTGCTGGAGGATTCTCTGCTCCTTGAAGTCTTTAAACTACGATTTGAGGACTTCAGTAGCACAGATATAGGTGTGAAGTTTTTTGCAGGAGTGGTGGGTGAAATTCTGGGGCCTGCGTTGTGCAGGAGGTCAGACTAGATGATCATAATGGTCCCTTCTGACCTAAATATCTATGAATCTATGAAACTCAGTGTGCGTAACAGGTTTGCTAGTGTTAGTGTGGGACCCTCTCACACAAACTGTGGAGCCTGTAATAAATGTGGATTGTGTCCACACTAGCCTTAAGGCACATGTCAAGTATCTTGAGTTAATTGGCAATCAATTCTCTCAAAGTAGGGAAGTCTAGTAGAGAAGACAAGTCCCTATTTTCATGGTTAAAATAGCCCTTTGCTTCCCAGAACCCTTCACGTCTTTTGCACACCTAACCAACCAGCCCTAATATCATCTACCATTCCCTCTCCACAGGTATGCCTCCCAGCCCAGGTAGACAAACATGGGCTAGCTCTGCTTACACACTAAAAATAACAGTGTGGACATAGTAGCATGGGTGGTGGCATGAGTTCAGAGCTCAGAGCCAGGGTGGTTTAGTCAGATTTTTGTAAAGATTTATTTTGATTTGACATCTGTATTTCAGTTGCTCATAAAAGTTCAGCACATTCCACATCTTTCAATATTTCATGTCAAGAAGAAATTCTAAAGTTTACAGATTATTCTGGATGTTGTATAATATATCTCTTTACCTATGCGTATGTAAGTATAAAGTGTGTGTATGAGAGTGCGAGAGAAAAGGAGTAAATTACATTTTTCATAAGATTTGGTCAAATACAATTTTCCTACTAGTAAAATATTGAAAATTCTAATAACTACACTGGTAATTCCAAGGATTTGTAATGTGTTCCTGTGATTACTTTTTCTAACATGGGAGAAACCTTCTTTGACATTTTTAAAGACGAATATAGCCTAAAGGTATTCCTTTTAACTTCCAATCTGTAGTTCCACAGTCATTCTTGCATTCAGTGCCAGAGCTCTTTTTTTCCATCCAAACTGCCCTAAGGAATGTCTCTTTTCCCCTGGATGTTATGCTCTTTTAGAAACTCTTCTTTAGTTCTTAGTGTGCATGTGAAGAAAGTATGTAAGAAATTTTGATCTCAGTGGCACTGGTGTAAATCCAGAGACGCTGAAGTTAATGAAGTTCTTTGGATTTGCATTGCTGTAACTGAAATCAGAATATATGCACAGCACTTAATGTGACTTGAAAGCATTTTCCGTGCCTCTGGAAGTTAATATAAGTTTCATACTATATTAGGGAGTAATGGCCTCATCTTTATGTGCCACAGGAGATGCTGTAAAAGCAGTTACCAAGGCATGAGAAGGTCCAGAATAGCTCAGGGTCACACAAACTCGGAGAAAAAAAGAATGTGATAAACTATATAAATGGTAGCTCTTAATCTCTCTATATTATTTAGCAATACAAATCTATCTGGGAAATACAATTTGGGTAAGATACACTGAGTTTCTGTTGTGAGGTACTAAATTCCACATAGAAGTATCTCTGCCACATTGCACTAGGTGCGCCTAGGTACATGAGTTTTTGTTTAAAAATCTGGTAGGACAGAATAAAGGTAAAAATACCACTGAACAGGGATGAGAGAGTGCAGAAGACATTCCCAGATATCCACAACTATCTCCTAGGCTGCATGGGAAAGACTTTGAGCTCCTGGCGACTGCCATTTAATGATGCCATTCTTGAAAATACCACCGACAAACCCAAGGTATTTAATGAATGACATCTCAGTCTGTTGATGCTGCACTGCCATTCCCAGATGTTACACACTCACGAGAAAAATGTTACGAGAATTAGTGGAAAATAACACTGACGCCCACCATTTTCAGATGTAGTACAGGTTTAAAAGGGAGGGGGGAAAATAAAGTTGGCCTACAGTACGACACTCTTGCTGGCCAATTCTTAGGCCTGGTCTACACTTAAAAGTTAGGCTTACATATCTGTGTTGGTCAGGGATGTGAAAAACATTTACCTCAACCAACATAGCTATGTCGAGTAACCCCCAGTGTAGATGCAGCTATGTCAATGGAAGAATATTTCCATCAAGGTAGCTATCCTTCCTCGTGGAGGTGGGGGTCCTACATGGATGGAAAAATCTCTTCCATCGGTGTATGTTGCCTCTGTACTGCAGGGTTATGCCAGCATAGCTATGGCAACCTAGTCACGCTGGTATAGTCTCTATAGCATAGATATGCCTTTCTTTGAATTGATTCTGTTTGCTTCTAGCAACGAATGTGTCTCCGTGTATGTAAGATTTATGGATTGTTTTCCCTTGCTATTTGTAAAGTTGTTCATGAGTGCTGGCCTCCTGGCATTTCTTTAGTTTGAGACATTTTCTTGCTTTCAGAGAAGGAAAAAAACCCACTGAAGCAGGTTTTTAAATGTATAAAAGTGTGTGGATTTTGAAATCCGTTGTACAACTCTATAGGGGAAAAAATAGGTCAGTTTTGAGGTCCATCAACTCTGACACTGCGCCTTTAAGCTAAGTTTGTATTTTCCTCTGGAATATTTTTTGTACATTTCAGATATTATGTCAAAGAAATTTTACACCTAAAATTCAACCAGGTTAACATTGTTAGATTTCTGTTTCCTAAATCAAGGCTAGAAACAGAATCAAGGCACCACTTGCACTACTTGTGTGTAATGTTAATAAGGGGAGTGGTCTGGTTGTTTTGTGGCAGTGCTTGGCAGTCTCAAGCAGCATATGGGCCCCATTGTGCCAGGTGCTGGCAGATACGGTCCCTGTTCCAAAATGCTTGTAGTAGAGACTAGGACAAGTGTTTTGATTATTTTCTGATTTACCTCTGGATAAACTTATTAACTACCCTTCAGAACAGGGTTTTACACCAATTCCAAGGCCAGAACAGACCATTGTGATGATCCAGTGTGATCTTCTGTATATACAGGCCAGAGAACTTTCCCCAAATAGTTCCGAGAACACGTGTTTTAGAAAAACAACTAGTCTTGGTTTAAAAATAGTCAGAGATGGAGAATCCTCAACAACACTTGGTAAATTGTTCCAAAGGTTAAATATCGTCACCATTAAAAATGTACGCCTTATTTCCTGTCTGAATTTATCTAGTTTCAACTCCCAGCCATTGGATCGTATTTACACATTTCTCTGCTAAATTGAAGAGCCCATTATCAAATATTTGTTCCCCAGGTAGGTAGGTACAGATTGTAATCAAGTCATCTCTTAGCCTTCTCTTTGTTAAGCTATAAATAAAAAATTTGGGCTGGTCATTTGGGACAGTCCTGTTCTATCATGCCCTTAAAAAAATGCTTGTGCATTAAGGGACAAGTTCCTACTTAGCTTCTGTGCACTTTCCACTAACACTATACTCCCACTGAAGTTTTCTGAGTGAGTATGTTAGGGTTTGGCCTAATTAGAATTACTCCCGATGCACTGGGTTTTTTTTTTAAAAGTTAAGAAATATCCTTTCCTTCTACAAACTAACGTTCTAAATTCTATTGCAAGCACCTAACATTTTGTTCACAGAAACCTGCAGCCATTCATTCTTTAAAATAACTTTTTTATGTAGTGTCAAGGTCCCATAATGACAGCCCTGGAGAATGAGGCATTTTATTCACAGAAAGGACCAAATCGACAGGTGCTAATTTATTAGAAGTTAATAAATAGGTATGGCTTGAACTTCAGCAATATAAGTGTCCCATATTGCCCTGTCAATGAGCCTCCATCCTGACCTGGTAGGACCTACTCTGGACAAGTGGAAGGGCCTCTGACAGACTGCCAGCAAATTGCCAAATAATACTGAATGCATGGGAAATTATTGTAATGTTGCCATAATTCATCTGGGAACTGGAACAAATCCACAATCGTGCTCCATCCTGGCTGAATGGTCCCTGAATGTTGTTTCTGGTGATCAGCTTTAAGGAACAGTATTGTTTCCTCCTGCTACATATACATCAGTGGTTTTCAAATTGGGGTAGGTGTACCCCTAGCTCTTGTCAGGGGTATGCAAGAAAAATCCTGTAATGGCAGACAACACATCATGTTATCCCTTACCGACCTTTTTTTTTCCTGTTTTTCATAGGTATATTCTGACCCTATCTCAGATGGGGGTATGCAGTAGGCTACATTATTTGGAAAGGGGTACGCAGCCTAAAAAGGTTTTAAACCACTGATATAAAGTTAACTTTGGATATTTTAAAATCTTCAAGTTAAATTAGCCTTAAAAAATATCAAAGACAGCTACCACATATGGGAATACCCAAAATCCTTGTCTGATTTGCTCAAAACACTGAAGTCAGTGGGAATTTTGCCATTGACTTACTGGATCAAGGATTTCACCCCTTGTTGCTCCACTTGGCCATCCCAGCTCAGAACGGCTCCAGGCAAGGTCTGGACTGCACTGTGCCTGAGTCTGAGGCTGTGATTCTGCAAAGAACTATGCACATGAGTTCGGTAAGACTATTCATGGGCTGAACTTTAAAGCACGTCGATGAATCTTAACAGGATCAGTGCCTGATTTTTGCTCCAGTTGGAAGGAGAATAAGTAGAAGCCCTGTGAAGTAAACTCTGTCTGGCCTTCCAAAATATATTGGTTGAAACTTAAGAACATTTATTTGATTCTTAGAGGTAAAAATTTATACAACTGCTTTAAAGAGGGACGGCAGGTTTCTATCATTCATTTCCAAGTATTAAATTTAAGAATCTTACTACCCTCCTCTGCGTATTGACTGCTGTAAACGTCTGCTAAGAAAGCCATTCACTGTTGATAGAACGTGTCTCTTAAAGCACTTGTTTTGGAATGTCGTCAACTATCGTGCATTCTTGAAAAATTAAATTGTAATGTCATTTGGAGAAAGTGAACAGACTGATTTGTTTGGAGGATTTCTGATGTGAGACTTCAGAGTCTCACAGTGTAAACCATAGTATTAATACTCTATTCCAGAAATTAAGCCTTAGCAAAAGGAGCAGAATTCATAGTCCATTTCAAAACAAAATACATAGCAGATCCTTTAAAACTACATTGCTATGTCAGTGTGAGATTTCTCTTCCAGATGTTAATCTTTATGACTTGAAACAACCTTTTCTGCCCCTTAAATTATATCCCAAATAACTCCTCCCCTATTGCTCACATAGACACCCACATATCTGAAACAGAAAAAGCATGAATCAAGTTGACAGAGAGTATTCTTGCTATTGTATGTTTCATTTCATCTTTAAATGTACGGTTTTGTGCATAATGCACTAAATAATTTTAATGGAGTTTTGAGCAATCAAAAATGCACCAGTGTTTTTCCCATCACTTCTCATCTTAGTTAACTATTCCAAGGACAGGGTAAAAGTACAGAGCTGTACATTAGAGGAGTGTCTTTGTGATACTATTCATTCTCTGTTCTGACAGAGAAGGCATTGTTTGCTCACTGTTATACGCTTGGCAGCCAAATAAGGTAGAGATTTGTGCTGCGCATACAGAATCCGAAAGTAGCAGAGTGGACAAGAATATCAGAATTCCAAGAATTGGATTGACTAGAAGACGGAATGTTATAATGTGCTGCTAATAGCTTTTCATGGTGTCTTTGGTAGAATAGAAATGGGTTCCTGGATGAAGAAACCTTTTCAGTTGAAGGTAATATTTTCACTTGTATGGTAGCGCATTAGTTAATGCTGTTTAATTCATTATTAATTAAAAATGCACACAATAGGAACAGAATAGTTCAGCAGTCTGCAGATTCTTTGGAAGAATAGACAGTTTAGAACAAACAGTAGCTTGATAATACTGTGTCTTGCAGAAATTGAGGATTATTTAAGTTTAGACCCATTCCCCTTTAAGAGCAGCTCCCATTACCATTAGTGAGAAATTCTTTATATGCTCCCATCAGAAGAAGAAAAGACCATTTAGTCTCTCAGCCTTCATTTTATACTCAGCAGCTACTGTATATGCAGTGTGACTTTTGCTAATAGAGCTGCATTTCTGTATGGCTACTAGATAGGATAAATAGCTCTGCATGTTACCAGATACAGTTCTGTGCCTCTCAGGTGTTCCCACACTGTGGTGAAAAATTAACATTTGTTCCACATAGTACAGCAGGAAGCAAAAAACAGCTTGTGTTTATTAAGCAATATTTCTTCTGGCATTTTGTGATTGCAAATTGTACTAAGCAGTTTTTTATGTAGTAATGCAGATGTATTTCCCCTATGTCCTCACCAGTTAAATGACAATTTTTGGTAGCATTTCTACTTTATTTTTCATTTTTCTATTTCTATAAAAATATATATATTTTGTCTGAGCAGTTACAGGCTTTCTGGTTGTTTTTGTTATTGTCATCCTCTGTTAATGTTTCAGTTGTAAGAGCATTATTGGAAGTGTTCATGCTACATTAAATAGCCATTTTTGGTTTAATAAATACAGTATGAACATGATTTTCAAAAGTCAGTGACTAATAATTTTGTGTGACCAACCTGAGATGCCTTCAGGGGTGAGAGCTCAGTTCTGAGACAGGTTCTCTTAAGGTGTCTCAAGTTGGACACCCAACATCTGGAGAACCCAAAATCACTAGTGACTTTAGAAAATCTTGGACTCTGGTACTTAAACAGAAAAGAAATCAGAAATGAGGAAAGTCTGCTGCTCACAATATCAGATCTTGTGATTTACCTCTCTTTTCTTAGTGTATATCAGAGTACCAACTGTTGCACATTTGGAGGCTTTCATTCAGGAAAACATTGCCAGTACCGTCTGTGTGCCTGGTACCAGTCCCACACGGCACACTCTACTTTGTGCTCCTCTGCTGTTTTAATCTCCAGGGAACCACCATTTCAAATAGCAAACATGTTGCCTTGTATATGAAGTCATAGAAACGTGTGGATAATGACAACAGCAGCCGTTGCCTATCACACTGGACAAAAGGCTGCCAAAAACAGTAGGGATTACTAGCTGACCAGCTAAAGAGTAGGGAACTACAAGCTCACCAGCCACAAGTCAATCGTCACACTGGGCCAACAGTTAAGGAGTTAAAAGAAAACATCATTTGGCCACAGGAGACAGAAATGGTGATAGGTTTTCACTTGAAAATAGTGTACCTGAAAAAAGAAAAGGAGTATTTGTGGCACCTTAGAGACTAACAAATTTATTTGAGCTCACGAAAGCTTATGCTCAAATAAATTTGTTAGTCTCTAAGGTGCCACAAGTCCTCCTTTTCTTTTTGCAAATACAGACTAACACGGCTGTTACTCTGAAACCTGTACCTGAAAATAAATACTGTCAGCAGCACAGGATCTGATCTTCCCTGAATGTACACATGTAACTCCTATGAACCCTGATAAAACTAGGTAGGCAGCTATAAGATGTAGTTGGGTCAGAACAAATACAAAAAGCAAATCTTGAGCCAGCCTCTTTGCTCCCTGCTAAGAACAGTCATCCCTCTTGGCTGGCCTGCCTAAAGTGCTCCACCTCCTGTTGCTTCTGGATCCTACCACTTCCTTCATGCTGGGAAAGAGAACATGCCCAGGGTCCCATGGCATGAGAGGCCAGGGCTGAGGAGCTTCTGGCCCAAAGCCTAGAGCAACTCTCACAGTCAGGCCAGCCAACAAGGGTTTGTGGGCAGAGAGCAGGAAAAAAGAGTTCACAGGTCAGCTTTTGGGGAACCTCGTGAGGAGTATGGGGTTCTCTTTATGGGAGGGAAAGGGAGGAAATGTAGGAATGGAAATGGGATTCAGAGCAGGAGGATGGGGAATGGTTAGATCCTCAGAAAGAATGTATTCGTCCCAGCCAGTGCAGAGTGCTGAGGACAGATACTCTGTTCTAAGTCCTAAACATTTGATAGTCCATTAAACGTTCTCAGAATCATAGGGTGGTAAAATTCACTTCTGCTGATGGTGGCAATAGAGTTACACCTACACATCCCACTAGTGTATTTAGCCCATCAGGTTTAATCTTGTTAATTTCAATCCTCTACTAACTCACAAGAGCTGATCTAGCAAAAGGAGTTGAGGAACAGCTCAAGGTGCACACAGACACACATGCACTTTGCTAACTATATTTAGTTGTCAGTTCCAACAGCTGGATTTTAAAAATTGTTGTAGCCCTCACACTATGGAGGATTTAATATCAAAGAAATAATAATAACCCCACACACGTGCCTGATAAAGAAACATTTGGAAGCAAGAAGTCTTTTTTTTTTTTTCATGAATGGGTCCTTTTATCAAATAAGCAGTTCATTAAGGGTTTGTCAGTATTGCAGCCCCTGAGTTCTGGGGAGTGCAGGAACTGCTCCCTTTGTGCATTCCTGGGAAGGAGGAGGGCTCACGCATCATCCCAGAGGAGGAAGGAATGGTCATACTTTCCCTCTGCATTAGCCTATGGCTGAGGAAGGACTAAGCTAGACTCCATATCAAGTCATTTGTAGAATAATATCCGTGTTTGAACTATACCATCTGTAGAATATCAACAGGCAGGAGAAAATCTTTGGTCTTTTGATTAAGGAGACAAATTCCAAAAAGCACCTACTCTGACTTAGGAAGATATTTCAGATCAATAAAAATATACATAAATCTGGAATTTCTTGTTAGATAACAAATGATGGGGCTCACTTGCCATTGACTTCATTGGAAGCAGGATTTATTTTGTGTGTGTGTGTGTTTTCTAGACTAACATTAGGCATTTGAACCAAAAAGCAGGAAATTCAGAGTTAGAGCTTGTCTACACACAAGAGGCACTGAACGAACTAGATTGGTTTTGAGTCCTGCCTTTAGTTATTTCCGTGCAAGTCTATGTGAGGACGCTCTTATTTTGGAATAAGAATTCCCTATTTCAGTTTAACCCTTAGGAAGGTAAAAACTACAACAACAAAAAATACATAAAAATAAGGCACTCTTATTCTGAACCAATGAATTACCTGGCTTTGGTTGGTTTAAGGCCCACCTTTCACATCACTTTTTGTACTGGAGTTTCATCTCTTAATAAGGATGTTGCTTAATTTGCCAAACAATTATATAGCTGTTATTCACTCAGTTAATAAAAGATACTGGGAGAGGCATATGTACACCAAAATGCCCTATCCACATAAAACTCTTAAAGTTCGTTTGCTGAATTCCAGATTTTTAGTGTACAGTGTATAGTAACTATTTTCTCTGGAGTGTATTAGACAAAACAGGCAGAATCAGCTTGAGTGGAATGCTCTTGGCTTCCACAGTTACATTTTCTATACTGTGCTGGTATTTATAAGCAAAAAGATGTATCTGTGTTGATAACTTACAGGCAGTGCTTACAATAGTTTCTTAACTACTACTTCATATTTTAGCACTCAAGCTCTGTTTTCCTGTTGGGAGGACCTGCATGACGACTTGGGAGGACACTGCTGCCAGGTAGGAGACACCCACTGAAAGTAAAATTTGTTTTGTTTGTTTGTTTTGATTTGTTAGTTTGTTCTATTTTTTTTTAATTTTACACTTACTGAATTTCTATATGAAGTTATTTCAAATGGCAACTAGTGTTTTTCAAGTAAGAATTACATATACTGTCATTTTATCATCCTATGCTGACAAATGTGATGAAAATTTAATTGCATTATATGTGGGGTAACAACATTTTTAAATAGTGTTGTAGATTACAGTATTAAATTTGCATGCATAACTTTTCCTGCTGGCTTTAAACTCTCTGGGATGGTACTCATGGGGGAGAGACATGTCGTATGTTCCTTGCACCTTTTATACAGCAGATCAATGAGATACTGTACTGTATTCCTCATTAAGGAATGGGGTAAAAAAAATGAGAGCCAGGGTTTGCTTTCTGATTCCCCAGGAGACCCACCACTCTTCCTCCTCCCACCTCGCTCTTCCTCAGTTTCCCGCATCATGCAAGTTCTTTTTTTCCTAGCTCTGTGCTCACTTCTTCTCCATCTCTTCTTTCCCCACTTCTCAGAGCTTTGTTCTCTTCCTCCTTCTCCTAGTCTTCAGAGTAGCAGTGAGTAAGTTACTCTCTCTGCAAGGCCATCTTTCCCCTTCTTTTGTCCTTCGGGCCTCCCTCACAATGACAGGGAGCTCAACTCACTCTACTGCTGCCACGGAATAGAATTACGGGAAACTTTGCCTTGTTCAGCAGCAGACACCTTTCCTCTCTTTACCCCTCCGCTGCCATGTTGCAGTCTCAGGGGACAAGTGCATGCTGAGTAGATGGATTGGACAACACTGCTTTACACACACAAGTGCTGGGTTCCAGTCTGCCTTTGTTATAAAGCCAGCTGGAAAGGAAACAGGACTCAGAGGCCCTGTGTACACTGAGAAAATTCATCACGGCAATGTGTTAATGAACACAATACAATTAACACAATGTAAACATAGTTTTGCCTTTAGCGTGGTCAAGGACTGTCATGGTCAGAGGCATGTTAGCTGGTGATAGTTAACTTTAGAGGTATCTTGTGTGCACGAGGTGCAAAGTCATGTTTAATGTCCTGTTAGTCAAAATGTGTGAGCTAACAAGTTCTCTAGCATAATGCATATCACCAGCGCTAGGAGACACTGCTGCATTCTCCTCTGAGGATGAAGGGCTTTGAGGATGTATGGAAGGTAGGGGACATGGCCTTGCAACTATGTAAAGCATAAGGTTCAGTGGGGAAACTCAATTTCATCCCAGCAGGCTTTGAGCATCTGTGCTGAGACCCTGCCTCTTCACACTTCCCTTCATCTTGCCAGTACAGGTCATTTAGAAGTTCCCAAGGAGCAGGGGAATATGAAAACAGCACAGGGAATTAATGCTGCATGTAGCATGTTGTTTCCTTCATAGATTTCTAGTGGGAAATACCCAGAATTGTTGCAGGAGAATGCTGCATAGCGTGGCTGTTCCCTCACTCTGCCCAGAATGGCCTGACACATGTACCCCCAACCGCAGCGCACCTACATGGAGTCACAAAGAAACACGTCTGAATAATGGTGAAACGCAGAGCAAAGAACTCTAGAAAAGAAAGAACGAAGCAGCCATTTGAGAAATGATAGTTGTTGTTTACAATTGTGTGGAGGCTGAGGACACGATGCATCAAGAACCATCCTGTACCTTTTTTATCTTCATAGTGCAGAGTGGCATGGGATTGATGTCCTGTGGGGAATAGAGATGCAGCATATTTGTCAGTGCTGCAAAAGATCCTGAAAATACAATGATATGGCACTGTATACGTAATCTAAAAAATGCTTCTTGGTTTTATCGTACAATAAATGCCAAGAAGTGGAAATTCTAAGCTGAGTGTATATCCATTCTTCAGATTCCTTAAGTAGAAAGACATTACATCAGTGGCTGGAGATTACATCAGTGACTCTGTATCTTCTTGCTAACAGAGTTTTAATACCAGAATAGGAAAAAGTGACAGAGGATTTGACTAGACCTTATGGTTCATGAGAAATTAATTAGAGAGATCTTATTTCAAGTTGCAGTGGGGGAGGTTTAGATTGGATATTAGGAAAAACTTTTTCACTAAGAGGGTGGTGAAACACTGGAATGCGTTACCTAGGGAGGTGGTAGAATCTCCTTCCTTAGAGGTTTTTAAGGTCAGGCTTGACAAAGCCCTGGCTGGGATGATTTAACTGGGAATTGGTCCTGCTTCGAGCAGGGGGTTGGACTAGATGACCTTCAGGGGTCCCTTCCAACCCTGATATTCTATGATTCTATGATTCTATTTCTTTAGGCATGCAACTGTATAAATTTCTGACCAAGTAAGCTTTCTCTATTGGAATAACTAAGGAAATCTTAAAAATTTTGCTTTTGTTACTAAAAATGGGAGAACATATGTTGGCACTTGCCTTACCTTCTCCATTCCTTTGTTCTAACTGCTGGAAATTTAGATTTTATACATCAGCCTCAGAGCTGAAAACATGGATCCCTTGGTTAAAACAAATATTGATTTTTGTCATCCTTCTTATTCAGGAAGAAAATACTAAAACAGGAGGGCATGACAAAAGGGAAGGGCTGTTTCCCTTGATAAATGCTTTCAATTAGAGCACTGATTAATCGTGAGACAGCTTAAGAGTGTCATCATCTGCTATTTCTACTGAAACATGGCAGTAGCGGCTTAAAAAGGCTCTTAACAGGGAAAATAAGACCCATCTATGGAAAACAGAGAGAACCAAATACTTTTAAGTAGTCAGGAGAAAGATAGCATAAAATGGATTTTCTAAACAGGAAAAATAAAGAGTTTTTTCATAGATGAGAATTGTTTGAAGATCATGAAGACCTAGACTGTTGGTATCCCTGAGAGAGTGAGTGCTAATGAATCAACAGTTTAATTCATTATCTTCTTCTAACTGGTCTCTGAAAAAATAGATAATCCAAACCCTGTATACCTCCAGGCTTGACCCATAAACTGGTATGGGAGGGTGTGGATTAGTTTAAAGAGAAAAAATATTTATTTTCCACCTTGTAGTGGGTGGCTGTTCAGTCACTTCCGTTAATGTACTCGAGTGTAAAGAACTATTTCTAGCACACAAAAAGCGAGGGGGTGTGAGGCGGCATCAGATAAGTTTGTGCGACAGGGTGAATAACATTGCTCTTATAAAAGAAAACAGGACAATTTGGAGAATAATTTCAGAAGGTGGGGAAAGGAGAAAGATACAAGCAAATGCTTCTCCAGTAATTTAAAGTCTCTGAAACGACAATATAAACTTCATGGAGATGGGGCATTAGATAAAAGGATTTTAGTGAGAGAGGAAGTAGTACTCTTGAGGGGAACAGATTGTGCTGGTGAGCGCGTCTTGTCTTGGTCTTTATTTTAAATATTACTTTAGAATGGGGTCTGTAAATCTAGGGATGTTAACAGTTTGGGTGGGAGAAAAGAGGCTTTTCTGTTTAAGGTAAAGTAGAGGAATAATGCCATTGCCCCAGCTGTTAAAATATTTTTAAGATCAGTTTCAAAATTCTCATTTACGAGAGTGGTACAGTACAGCGTATTACAGTTCGGAGAAAGGGGAAGTTGGCATGTGCCCCATAAACCTAGGTTAAAAAAAAACGTACATAGTACTTCCCCTTCTGATCATGCGGGGACGGGGGGAGTATGAGGGAGAGAAACTGCTAGCCAGCTAAGTTTCAGAGTAAGGTGCCACAAGTACTCCTTTTCTTTTAGCCAGCTAAGGTAACCCTTTCGTTGTTTGTTTTGGAGAGCCTTTTAGAATAAAATTGAAGAGTCACTTCTTGAAGTGCTTACACAGGCAAAACTTCCACTGAGTTTTGCCTGAGTAAGTACCTCATGTTTTGGCCCTATAAAATTAAAGGAAATCTAGTTTAATGCAAAGAGAAATCAAGTTAATCCTAACTCTGCCTCTTTGGTCTTATGCTTTTAAAATGTATTTATTTTACTATAATAAATTAGTTAATACAATATGAGTGTATCATAAATGGGAATTTCTCATATGATCTTATATACAAGACTCATCATCTCCAGGCTCGAGTTTAATATATATCAATGGTACCTGCAAAACAAGGTACCAGCTGTGAAGAAAAGTGGCTCAGAAGCTTTAAAGTTATGAATGTTTAGATTCAGCAAGTTGAAACTTTTTCTTCTTAGATCAATTCAAGCCTACAGAGTAGTTTAAAATGCCAGGAGACTGATTTATTTCAAACTTGACATGTTTTATAGCTATAATTTAAACACAAAAATCAAGCCAAATCTGAAAACTGCATGTAACATATATTAGAAATGAGTTTGTATTATATATTGTACTAATTGACATAATTTATGGTATACTATATTTTAAGTAATAAGTACAAAGGAACAATGCTCGAAACTTATCCTAGATTGGGAGTACCTGATTTCCCAACCTTAATATTGTGTAGACACTGTTTGTTTTGCATGAAATTTTCTTTTTGGGTGAGCAGTCCTGGTGTATATTTTAAGACTAAAATTGCCAATGGAGCTTCTAAATCCCACAATCTGAAACCATATGGCTTTATACCATATGCTTCCAGCTGTCCTGGACTAAGGGCTTGTCTACATTACCACTTAAGTTGATGAAACTTACGTTGTTCAGGTGTGTGAAAAAACCACCCCTCTGAGCAATGTAAGTTACAATGACTTAGATGTGGAGTAATTATGTTGACGGGAGAGCTCTCTCCCATCAACATAGCCCTAAGACTTCCTGAGTTTTCAGAAAGATATACCCGTTACTCTTTATTTGGCAATTCATATATTATAAGATGCAGTTTTAGCATCTCAAACTTATATAACTCATGAGTAAACACTTAACTACTTGATGCTAGATAAATGCATCCTTACTGAGCAGGATTTATACTAATACTGTCTTAATCAATAAGTGATCATGGACATTTACTATCACTAGATTAAATTATTTTCCTAGAAAGAGTTCCTATAAAGCAGCCAATTCCATTTCAGTGTTCCCAATTAAGTACAGTATACTGTAATAATATTTGACATTTATCTAGCACATCTCATCCCAAAGCACTTTATAAATAATATATACTGTATATAACCATTGAACTATAGCAGCCTCTGGAATGCAGAGAAAGAGCCTTCTTGTGCAAAACACTGCTCAATGGTAGGAACCTTTGTACAATGAAACCTGGGGAAACCCCATCTATTACAAAATAAACCAATAGGCTCTTGAACATGCAGACAGAGCTTCAATTTTTATGGTCTTGAGTGAAAGTTTTACCACCATAAAGTGCATGAAGCTCCCTCCATTTACCTTAAGGATGAAGGGCTAATCCAATTTACCTAGATTGGCACCTGTAGAGTATTTCAAATCTGATGTTTCTGCCACCGAGCCATCCTTTCCATCTAAGTATAAAAGCTCCATTGATCTCTGTGTACCTTTACTCTTGTTTTATTTGTAACTCTGCTTTTGTTGCTGGAGAAATGCTTCTTCCAAACATCCATTTTGCCCACTCCTTCTCACATGTCCTGGAGAACCTCCCACCACACTCTGGATTCTGTGGAAGCCAGCAGAGCCGGGGTTATTCTCCCCCTTTGAAGTGCTGTTTGTTCCACCAAGTAGCTGGGCTTCATTAACAATAATCATAGAATCATAGAATATCAGGGTTGGAAGGGACCCCAGAAGGTCATCTAGTCCAACCCCCTGCTCGAAGCAGGACCAATTCCCAGTTAAATCATCCCAGCCAGGGCTTTGTCAAGCCTGACCTTAAAAACCTCTAAGGAAGGAGATTCTACCACCTACCTCCCTAGGTAACGCATTCCAGTGTTTCACCACCCTCTTAGTGAAAAAGTTTTTCCTAATATCCAATCTAAACCTCCCCCACTGCAACTTGAGACCATTACTCCTCGTTCTGTCATCTGCTACCATTGAGAACAGTCTAGAGCCATCCTCTTTGGAACCCCCTTTCAGGTAGTTGAAAGCAGCTATCAAATCCCCCCTCATTCTTCTCTTCTGCAGGCTAAACAATCCCAGCTCCCTCAGCCTCTCCTCATAACTCATGTGTTCCAGTCCCCTAATCATTTTTGTTGCCCTTCGCTGGACTCTCTCCAATTTATCCACATCCTTCTTGAAGTGTGGGGCCCAAAACTGGACACAGTACTCCAGATGAGGCCTCACCAATGTTGAATAGAGGGGAACGATCACGTCCCTCGATCTGCTCGCTATGCCCCTACTTATACATCCCAAAATGCCATTGGCCTTCTTGGCAACAAGGGCACACTGCTGACTCATATCCAGCTTCTCATCCACTGTCACCCCTAGGTCCTTTTCCGCAGAACTGCTGCCTAGCCATTTGGTCCCTAGTCTGTAGCTGTGCATTGGGTTCTTCCGTCCTAAGTGCAGGACCCTGCACTTATCCTTATTGAACCTCATCAGATTCCTTTTGGCCCAATCTTCCAATTGGTCTAGGTCCTTCTGTATCCTATCCCTCCCCTCCAGCGTATCTACCACTCCTCCCAGTTTAGTATCATCCGCAAATTTGCTGAGAGTGCAATCCACACCATCCTCCAGATCATTTATGAAGATATTGAATAAAACCGGCCCCAGGACCGACCCTTGGGGCACTCCACTTGATACCGGCTGCCAACTAGACATGGAGCCATTGATCACTACCCGTTGAGCCCGACAATCTAGCCAGCTTTCTACCCACCTTATAGTGCATTCATCCAGCCCATACTTCCTTAACTTGCTGACAAGAATACTATGGGAGACCGTGTCAAAAGCTTTGCTAAAGTCAAGAAACAATACATCCACTGCTTTCCCTTCATCCACAGAACCAGTAATCTCATCGTAAAAGGCGATTAGATTAGTCAGGCATGACCTTCCCTTGGTGAATCCATGCTGGCTGTTCCTGATCACTTTCCTCTCATGCAAGTGCTTCAGGATTGATTCTTTGAGGACCTGCTCCATGATTTTTCCAGGGACTGAGGTGAGGCTGACTGGCCTGTAGTTCCCAGGATCTTCCTTCTTCCCTTTTTTACAGATTGGCACTACATTAGCCTTTTTCCAGTCATCCGGGACTTCCCCGGTTCGCCACGAGTTTTCAAAGATAATGGCCAGTGGCTCTGCAATCACAGCCGCCAATTCCTTCAGCACTCTCGGATGCAACTCATGCTTCACTTTTTCAAAGCACTGTGCGGAGGTTAATTTAATTTCTCCTCTGAGATAGGTAAGTATTGTCCCCATTTTACAGATGGGTAAATCAAGGCACAGAGCTATTACTTAGGTCACCCAGTAATTTCATTGCAAGGCAAGAACACATCCAAATGTCCTGACTCCCACAAGACCATCCTGCCTTCCTGACACCTGCTGGGGAGCAAGGACTTTGTATTTGTTGACCACAACTCACTGTGCAGTACCTCAAATACTTCAGTTGATGTGAAAGAGGCTAGGCCCACATTTTTTAGAGATATTGAGGCATGGCTGCTCTCAGCAGTGCAAAATCTAACTAATTTAGAGTCTGCCTCATTTTCAAAAGGAATTTAGATATTTAGGAGCCTAAAACCCAATGACTACAAATCGGTTAGGTGTTGCAACACTGAGGGCAGCAATGCCTAAATATCTTGAAAAATCTGGATGCTCAACATCCATCAAAATCAACTCCCATTGCATGTTCATTCTAAATAATTATAATTTACTTTAATAATGTAGATTTAATACAACTCTGATTAGCATGGTGGGATATGTATGGTTAATTACTCTCATGTTAAAAATTTATATTTTATATCCATCTGAATTTATCTAGCTTCAACTTCCAGCCATTGGATCATGTTATACCTGTCTCTGCTCTGCTGGATTGAAGAGCCCATTATTAAACATTTGTTCTCCTTGTAGGTACTTACAGGCTGTAATCAAGTCATCCCTTAACCTTCTCTTTGTTAAGCTAAATAGATTTAGCTCCTGGAGTTTATCATTATAAACCATGTTTTCTGATCCTTTCATCATCCTTGTGGCTCTTCAACATCCTTCTTGAATTATGAGCACCAGAACGGGACACAGCATTCCAGCAGTCACACCAATGCCAAATACAGAAGTAAAAAGCTCTCTACTTCTCCTCATCTGCTGTCTACTGTTTACACATCACAGGATCACATTAGCACTTTCGACCACTGCGTCACACTAGGAGCTCATGTTCAGCTGGTTATCTACCGCAACCCCTAGATCTTTTTCAGAGCCACTGCTTCCCAGCAGGGAGTCCTCAATCATGTAAGTATGGTCTCCATTCATTGTTCCTAGATGTATACATTTACATTTAGCTGTAGTAAAACACACCTTATTTGCTTGCGTCCAGTTTACCAACCTATCCAGATCACTCTGAATCAATGACCTGTCCTCTTCATTATTTACCACTTCCCCAGTTTTTGTGTCAACTGCTAACTATATCAGTGAGGATTTTGTGTTTTCTTCCAGGTTATTGATAAAAATGTTAATTAGTATAGGGCCAAGAACCAATCCTTGCAGGACCCCAATAGAAAATACACCCACTAGACGGTGATTCTGCATTTACAGTTTCATTCTGAAACCAGTTTTTAATCCATCTAATGTATGCCATGTTAATGTTATATTGTTTTAGAATTTTTAATCAAAATGCCATGCAGTACCAAATCAAGTGCCTTACAGAAGTCAAAGTATATTATGTCAGCACTATTGCATCTATTAACCAAACCTTTAATTTCATTGAAAAAAAAATCAATTTAGTTTGACAGGATCTATTTTCCATATATGCCCATGTTGATTGGCATTAATTACATTACCCTCCTTTAATTCATTATTAATCGAGTCCCATATCAGATGCTTCATTATCTTGCCCGGGATTGACATCAGACTGTAATTACCCAGGTCATCTGTTTACCATTTTTAAATATTGTCACATTAGTTTTCTTCTAGTCTTTTGGCACTTCCCCAGTGCATGAAGACTTATTGAAAATCAACATTAACCGTCCAGCAAGTTCTTCAGTGAACTATTTTAAAACTCTTGGATGTAGTTTATCCAAACCTACCAATTTAAAAATGTCTAACTTTAGAAGCTGCTGTTTAACATCCTCCTGAGATACTAGTGGAGTAGAGAGAGAGATCATTTGATAGCACTACATCATCTTTTTTTTTCTGAAGTACAGAATGCAAATATTTATTGAACATTTGTGCCTTTTTTGCATTAATATTGATAATTCAACCATTTCCATCTAATAATGATAAGGATTCTTTTTGTTCCTCATTGTGACATTACACTCCATATTCTTTATGGAAATATGCTTATGATATGGATATAACATAACTGAGATGTACTTCATGCATCATGACTCATGTAAGGTATCATTGGAAAGGTTATGATTTACTGATTGTGTTTATCCAATTTGTATGAATGTATCATTTTCGTTCAATTTTGTATAATTTTTGTATCAATATTGACCATGTCTCTGTGTTTCAAATGTGCTACATTGGATGAGGCCAAACAATGTGAGTGGCTTATTGAAGAAATGCACACAGGCATAAGGATTACCCCAGGAGCTGTGTGCAATAGAAACCTCTCAGAGATAGCTCTACATAATGGGAACTGTTTGACTTAGGTCAGATAGCTCTATACAATTGTAACTTTTTGACCCAGGTCACAGCCAAAAAGCTCCAGGGAGTGGGGGGAAGATATAAAAGAAGGACAAAGACAACATGAGAGGTCCTCACTCTCCCTACAACAACACACCTGAGGAACAACAACGGAACTGTGGGAAGTGACGGTCCCAGGCTGGAAAGATTTTTAGGCTGTGTAAGAAAACTGGGAAAGCCAAGGCAACTTGTGCCTTAAGAATCTGCCAACCTGTTTATCACTCAGGGTGAGAATTTGCTAATTTGTATCCTACCTATCTAGTGTGTTAAGCTCAGTTTGCAGCTTGTGTTCTGTTTGTTTGGACATTGATCCATAAGCACTTGAGATCATTTTCTTCTGACAGGTTTCAGAGTAACAGCCGTGTTAGTCTTGATTATCATACACATTGTAAAGAGAGTGGTCACTTTGGATGGGCTGTTACCAGCAAGAGAGTGAGTTTGTGTGGGGGGGGGGGGGGCGCGGAGGGTGAGAAAACCTGGATTTGTGCTGGAAATGGCCCAACTTGATTATCATACACATTGTAAGGAGAGTGATCACTTTAGATAAGCTATTACCAGCAAGAGAGTGGGGTGGGAGGAGGTATTGTTTCATGGTCTCTGTGTATATAATGTCTTCTGCAGTTTCCACAGTATGCATCCGATGAAGTGAGCTGTAGCTCACGAAAGCTTATGCTCAAATAAATTGGTTATTTTCTTCTGAGTTACCAGTGACTTTTAAACAGGTAAAGCCATTTTTGACAGACTGCCACTGCCCCTGCTCTTTTGCCCGCTCAGTCCTTCCTAAATAGGTTATAACCAGTGACTTTAACATTCCAGTTATGGGAATCATCCCACCATGTTTCAGCAGTACCAACTAGATCAAATTTATGCTCATAAATGAGCAATTCCAATTCCTCATGTTTGTTACCCAGACTCTTAGCAGTGGTGTATAGGCAATTAAAGAATATCTTCTCTTCATGTCCCTTGATTCCTTGATTAATTTAGTTCTCATGTTAAGGAAACATCTCAGTTTTGTGCTGAGTACTCGTATCTTCCCCAAATCAAGATTTTGAGAACAAAATTAATCAAGGAACCAAAGGATAAGAAGAGAAGAAATTCACTATAAAGATACTGACTAATGCATAAAAACCATTTCAAGATCAATTTTTAGTTGAACCTCAATTGAGATGAACTTCTGACCTATTGCAGATGCTGTACATAGCAAAGCAAATATAACAAAAACCTATTTCAGTAGCCTCTGTCCAGATCGAAGTGTAAGTGGTCTTCTAAGTAGTCCAAGCTCAAGAAGGCAGTTTATGCTGGGCTACCAATAGGGTGACCATGGTCCCGGGCTGAATGACTCCGGGACAAATGCTGTCCGAGATTCCCTATGGTGCCGCTTCGCACCTGCCCGCACCTGCCCAAGAGTCAGGGGTGGTGCCAGCCTCTTCCCACTGGGGGTACAGGCTGAGGTGGGCCTTAGCTCCCACTCACCGTAATGCCCCTGCTCCTCCTCTTCCCCTGAGGCCCTGACCCCTGGCCATGCTAGAATCTGTAGCCAGGCCCTGGTAAGAACCACCCAGGGAACCCCAGACCCTCCAGCTGCCCTGGGGGGTGGGGACACAGGCCTCGGGCTGCTTTCAGGCACCCTGACTCACCTCCCCATCCAGGGTAAGTGGAAGGTCTAGGGCTCCCCACAGCAGCCCAGGCTCCCTGGGCGGTTCTTACCATGGCCTGGCTCTGGCTTCTGGCCTGACCAGGGGTGGGGCCTCAAGCGAATAGGAGGGGCAGGGGTGGAGCCATAGAGGGGGCGGGACTCCTGCATGTGTCCTGGTTTTGCCTTTTGAAAAGGTGGTCACCCTACTATCCAATGGGCTGATAAACTCAGAGGAAAGGTTAACTAGGCCAAAGATATGGGAGTGGTGGTGGGGAATTGAGCTTCTCAGCATGAAGCACTAAAATATGTACACCATAAATAGTGAGGGCTTGATCTAAAGCCTAGTGATGTCAGCTGGAGTCTTTCCACTGCTTCAGTGACCTTTGTGTGAGGCCCTCAGCTCTCTGTAGTGTCTCTCTCTGTGACAGTAAAGCTGAGTCGAGTGTTCAAGTTCTGTGGGGAAACAGCTCATTTGTATGAGTTCCTCACCTCTAGATTGCTATGCTGGGTCTGGCCCTTCAACAAGTAGAGTGGATAGGGTTACACAGCCTTTTTCAGTTGCTACAACCCTTAACAGCAGGTCTACACTAGAAATCTTTATTAGTGTAGTAATGGCAACCCCCTAAAGTAGAGACAGTTCTACTAGCAAAAGAATCCTCTAGTTTATTTATTTATTTATTTATTTATTTGGAGGGGGTGGGGGTGGAACTGGGTTAAGCAAGAGGTGCAAAAGCACTCTTTTACCGGTATAAGCAGCTACACTAGGAGGGCTTACTGGTATAGTTAAATCTGAACCTTTCTAATGTACAAAAGGCCTAATTCAAATACAAGGCTCCATGTTGAGGAGAGGACCAGCTCTTTCCATTTCCCTTATGGAAAAGGCTTGTTGAATTTAACAGAAACAAATTAATCTACTCTAAAATAATGCAATTCCTGCTGTAGAATTCTGTAGGTTGCTTACAAATTCTAAGGGAAAGGCATAGTCCTTTATTAAATCCTATACAAATTTTCAGATGGAAGGAAAAAAACCTTCTATCTGATTGCAGCTTGGAAAGTTGTGTTCCCATCAGCACTGGTGTGATCCTTGGAAGAGTGGCTTTCTATTCCCTGCCATTATCCCAGCTGAGCATGGATGCCAGTAGTTGTGGAAGTAAATTGGGGCTTTACTTAATCTGTGTTTGTAAACAGGAGCAACATTTCTGTTTTAATGCTAATGTTCTACAAATGGATAACAGAAATGCAGTATAACTAGGGATACCGTGGATAGTAATTCAGTTTATAGCAGACTAAAAGAATCTTCAGTTTTAGTGTATTGTTCGTTATTTATCTTTGTCTGGTTTAGTACAATTGATTCCATTTAGTAGCATTTCTGAGACATTGCTGAGAAACCCCATTTAAGTGAACATAATAGTCCATGTTTTGATTAGCACTCCGTGCCACTTGTGTAACATTAAAGGTTTTTTAAAAATCTATATTGTATTATAGTCATGAGCACTCTGCCAGATACCAGCTTCTCCCCCAAAAGGTCTAACAACCATTGCTTAAAAAATCTCTTGGACATTTTCAGTACCTTTGATGTGGATTGCGATATGTTTGAGTTTAAATATCTCTCTGAAGTCGCAGAGGTCTGCTCATTGGTAATACTTCCAGGAAACCTGATTTTTGTTAAGATTTGTAGTCAAAAGCAATAGAGTGTTATGGGTTAATTTATGTAAAAGCTACTTTATTGGAGCTATTTATGCATTTTATTATGTACCATTTTTGTGGTGAGGCGTTCCAGACATTCTAAGTGTGTGTGTGTGTGTGTGTGTGTGTGTGTGTGTGTATATATGCTCTTACTCAAACATCCTGCCTATAGGTGAATCCAAAAGAATTTGCACCTCTCCCACATCAGTCATCTGACCAATCCAGTCCAAGACTAGATGCTGGTGATTTTCCTCATCCTGTTCAGGACTGTGATTTTACACATAATGCAAGGACAAATCCTCACCAGCCCCTCTTTCCAGCACCTGCATGTGTTCCGAGGGTGAACAGATGCTATTACATAGCAATGTGTCTACAGGGTGTACAACTATTTTGGGCCAGATTATTATCTCTGTGTGAGCAGGTGCATTTCCCAACCTGTCCTACAAACAGTCCACATAACATGTAAAATCCAATTTCCTCCTTCCTGGGTTTTGGCTTCATTAACAAAGAAATAGAAGAACAAAGATCAGCTCAAACCTTCTCCCCAGGCTTAGCTGCTTTTCAGGTCTGCTCAGCGTACACCCTCGATGTCTCTTCAGAGACCTACTCCTACTCTTATATCCAAAAGAGCCACCTGCCTCCAACTGCAGAACCCATTTAACCCTTTTGCACTTTCTAACCGCTATACCAGTGTAACTAACTACATTGGAGCTGCTCCAGGTATACACCAGTGTAACAAAGCAGAATCTAGCCTATGGTCTGCATCCACTCCTCCTAAAGACAAAGAGCATCACTGTCTCAGCATCCACTGCCTCAAGATGTGAGTGCGCTAAGATTATACTCAGTCTTGGTTTCCCCTGAGCTCCTAGTCAAAGCCGCCAACCAGTCTATCCATTTATTTTTATGAAAAATATATCTCTGGTAGAAATAAATCCCCATTTTTTACTAAAATCTTTTAAAGAAAAATTATCAGAAAGGAGAGTGTGGCCGTAGAGGCTGTGGCAATTGACATTGCTGTCTCCCAATAGTCTGGAGCAATCTGGATGCAGAGTTCAAAAAATGCTGGTGTCTTCAGCAGGTATCTATATTAGGATTTATTGATAAATCTTGCCCATTGGTGCAGCTCTGTTGTTGGCAGCAATGGTGAGAGCACAACTGCAGATGAGGCAGCCACAGCCACCGCATATTTGTCACCTCCTAACCCTGCTCAGGCAAATAAACAATGCAATGGTTAAAATGCCAGCACTCCCACCCTTGCTGCCGACACCAGCTGTACTGGTCTTATCAGTAGTGGGAAGCTTAATGCCCAGAACCCCTAGTGCAAAAAAGGCTTTGGAAGTACAGTAGTTGTAGCTAGAGAGTGAACCATGGACTGGATTAGTGATGGATGTAGTGTGTTAATAAAGTATGCAGTCACTGTGCTAACTTGATTCTTTGAAAAAAAAATTACTGTGATCGAGTTAAGTCAGTGCAGTTAAACTAAAGGGCATAATATGCTGATTGGGTACTAAGAGACACAACAGAGAGTACCAGACCTTGAGGAGATATTGTTTCAATAAAGCCCTGTTAAGAAAACAGATGCAGCTTCATTCCTGATAAGTCTCAAACCCTGAGAATTTATTCTCATCTTATCTCCTTATTAATTAGGTATGACATCACAACTGTGCATGATGCTTTACAAAACTAAAAACACACAGGGATTGCAGTCTACATTAGACGCAGAACAACACATGGCTTCAACAAAGAAGAGCTACCTCCCACCCAAAAAATGTGATCCCTGTTGTTATGTTGTGTTCACTGAATTTGTAACTTGTATGTTGTAAGCTATTAATTATTAACTTTGGGAACGACTACTATGTCACCACTGGCTACAATAATTAACAGCAAAGCTTTGGAACAAAGCCATCTTTGGTGTTTACTATTTTAAACCAGCAAACTAAGACACTAATGACTAATCCTTCCTTTCCAAAGGCCAATTCAATTAAAGGACTGGATTTAAGGGAAGCAATACTACTTAATGATACCCCGATCTTTCTACATGTTACTGTTTGTAAGAATCTTTCACCATATGTGGTTGGTTGACTGTTTTAAGACATTTCTTATGGGTTAATGACACTAAAGGTTGGTTTCATTGTTTGTAATAAATGTTGGACTGTTGACACTAAAGCTCTACTTCAACTTACACATTTCTGTCGCCCTTCATTATGGATGCTTAATGGCTGTCTAGACAGCATTTTAACAACATCTTTAAACAAATGAAGGGCGCCTAGTCCTGTTTCTAGTGCAGCTGGTAGGGTTATTTGTGTGTGTTTATTGGGGTTGGTTTTATTGTTTTTGTTTGTTCGTTGTGTGTATGGGGGGGGTAGTTTTGTAAATGGAGAACAGCTTTACTACAATAGAACTGTGATTGTCTGTAGGTTTTGAGGAACACCCAAAACCTTCAGATAAACAAACAGCTCTGTAGGCTTTGAAGTCAGGGCTTGGGGTTTACGTCACATGGAGCGCCAGCATTAAAGCCTTCTGTGTGGCTTTCCCAAACACAGGCAGTGAACTGGTTTCCCCAAGAGTATGGCTGGGGAGGACTTCACTACATAAATCTTTGTGCACTGAAATCTGACTTCAGGCCTAGAGTCTTATGAAGATGTAAGTCTTTAGGTTGAAGTCAGATATCCCCACATACTGTTATGCATTGAAGTCAAACCTTGGGCAACATATCTGACCTTTGGATAACTGAGAGGTTCAGTTAATGAATGAGGTTTTGGATAACAGAGGTTTGACTGCATTCACCAAAAAACATAAAATCATAGAATCGTAGGACTGGAAGGGACCTGGAGAGGTCTTCTAGTCCAATCTCCTGCACTTAAGGCAGGAATAAATATTATCTAGACCATCCCTGACAGGTGTTTGTCAAACATGCTCTTAGAAATCTGCAATGATGGAGATTCCACAACCTCCCTAGGCAGTTTATTGCAGTGCTGAGCCACCCTCACAGTGAAGAAGTTTTTCTTAATGCCCAACCCAAACTGCCTTTGCTGCAGTTTAAGCCCATAGCGTCTTATCCTGTCCTCAGAGATTAAAGAGAACAATTTTTCTCCCTCCTCCATAAAATGCAACAACCTTTTATGTATTTGAAAACTGTTGTCATGTCCCCCCTCAGTCTTCTCTTCTCAGACTAAACAAACCCAGGTTTTTTTCAATCTTCCCTCATAGGTCATGTTTTCTAGAACTTTAATCATTTTTGTTGCTCTTCTCTGGACTTTCTCCAATTTGTCCACATCTTTCCTGAAATGTGGCACCCAGAACGGGACACAGTACTCCAGTTGACGCCTAATCAGTGCAGAGTACAGCAGAAGAATTACTTCTTTTGTCTTCCTTACACTTCTGCTAATACATCCCAAAATGATGTTTGCTTTTTTTTTTTGCAACAGTGTTACACTGTTCACTCATGTTTAATTTGTGATTCACTATGACTCCCAGATCCCTTTCCGCAGTACTCCTTCCTAGGCAGTCATTTCCCATTTTGTATGTGTTCCTTCCTGCGTGGAGTACTTTTCATTTGTCCTTATGGAATTTCATCCAACAGTAACTCCTCACTTAACATCTTCCCAGTTAAAGTTGTTTCCTTGTTACATTGCTGATCAATTAGGGAACATGCTCATTTAAAGTTGCGCAATGCTCCCTTATAACGGTGTTTGGCAGCCGCCTGCTTGGTCCACTGCTTGCAGAAAGAGCAGCCCATTGCAGCTAGCTGGTGGGGGCTTGGCACCAGGGTGGACTGGCAGCCCCCCTATCAACTCCCCTCTCCCCTAAGTTCCCTGTGCAGCAGCCTCCCAGCAGGCTATCAGTTGCCTGCAGTTCAGCTGTCCCTCCCCCCACTGCCATGTGCTGCTCCTGCCCTCTGCCTTGGAGCTGCTCCCGGGAAGAAGATGGGTGCTAATATCAGGGTATCCATCTCCCCTGGCTCCTGCCCGCCTCCCCCTTCCCCCCCACTCCTGTACCCCATCTCCACAGAGCAGGGTGGACACGACAGGGCTAAGGATGGAGGGAGCTTGCTGGCAGCAACTGCTGTCTCAACTTGCTGATCTACTTAAAAAGTCAGTGTACTTAGAGTGGGGTCAGCGTACTTAATGGGGCAATGCGCATCTCTCTCTCACACACACGGTGTGTGTGTGCTGTCTCCCAGGGTGGAGTTGATTTAAATCACTAGTCAGGAAGACTTGATTTAACCATGGATTTCTACATAAAAGTGCATTCTTGTTGGTTGTTATAACCTTAATACAGGGGCGGGCAAACTTTTTGACCTGAGGGCTGCATCGGGTTTCTGAAATTGTATGGAGGGCCGGTTAGGGGAGGCTGTGCCTCCTCCAACAGCCAGGCATGGCCTGGCCCCCCAACCCCTATCCGACACCCCTGCTCCTCGCCCCCTGACAGCTCCCCGGGGACTCCTGTCCCATCCAAACCCCCTGTTCCCTGATGGCCCCCAGGGACCCCTGCCCCATCCACCCCACCTGCTCTCGGTCCCCGGACCGCTCCCGGACCCTCCACCCCTAATTGCCCCCTGCTGCCCCATCCAACCCCACCCCTCTCCTTCCTGACTGCCTCCGGGGACCCCTGCCCCATCCACCCCCTGCTGCTCCCTGTCCCCTGACCGCCTCCCACCGCCCCATTGAACCCCTCCTCTCCTTTTTGACTGCCCCCCCCAGACCCCTGCCCCCATTCAACCCCCCTGTTCCCACCATCTGACCGCTCTGACCCCTATCGACACCCCTGACCACCCCCCAAACTCCCCTGCCCTCTATCCAAACCCCTCTCCCTGCCGCCTTACCGCGCTGCCTGGAGCACTGGTGGCTGGCAGCGCAGCTGCACAAGGACAGGCAGCAGCGCTGTGCAGCACAGACCACTGGGTCAGGTCGGGCTCTGCAGCCCTGCCGCCCAGAGCATTGCGCTGCATGGGCGTGTGGCTGCAGGGGAGGGAGGACAGCAGGGGAGAGACTGGTGGCTAGCCTTCTGGGCCAGGAGCTCAGGGGCCGGGCAGGACGGTCCTGCGGGCCGTAGTTTGCCCACCTCTGCCTTAATACATATTCTTCACAACTCAGAGATAGATGTAGGTTTCATTTTTAGAAGGTACACACTATACATTTTTAGGTGATTAATTTTGAAAACTTTTCCGATCAGGTTTACAGCTATATCAGAAAGTGAATGATTGTTTGGTTATTTCATTTACCAAAGATAATTGAAGCAGATATTTCTGAAGTCATTGGGAGGTGAACTATCTCCAGTTCAACAGCTTAATCATTAATATTTGGAGGATTTTCTTGCCATGCTGTATTAGGAGGAGAACATCACCCGGCAGACATTTAAATTGTTTTATTTAACTAAAACAACAAAGTTATGTATTTTTTTCTTCAACAGCAAACATATAATATTTTAACAAAACAAGCATATGAATTTTTGAATTTAGTTAAACATTCAACTTTTTTAAAATCAGGTTTGTTTTTCTTTGAATTATTTTTAACTAAAATAGTTAAATGAAATATTTAAAAAAAAATTTAATCAATTATGTCAGCCAGGACAACATGAGAAACTTAAAATATTGGTTTCTGCAGCTAACTCAGCTGTCTTCACCTTCATTTTCCTGTTCGTTCATAATCTGGAAAAGAAAAACAAGCTTTCCTTGTTCCCAAATAATTTCTCAATTTGGAATTAATTAGTCCAAAAGAAGAAAATATTATTTCTACACTGGCAGAAGAAGCTACTGCTGTTAAAAATGAGATGATCACTTCAACAGTCTCTGAATCCAAGTGCTTAAGTGACTTCCACCTGTTCACTGGTGTGACTTTCATTAAAACATCATCAGCAAACATATATTTCTTGAATGGTTCTTATTCCCAAACTGTGTCTCTTTTACGGCCTGCTGCCATTATGGGTTTTCCCTTCTAGTGAGAGGATGGTATGGTAGATCTCAAATCAATGAAGGCTACGCTCGAATGACCTCAAGACTTCTGGAATATACTGCTCAAACAGTTTCACTTTTGTTTCTACTGCCTGTCCCTCTCTTCTCACATTTATCTCCAGACTTATTCTCCTTGTCCAGATCTATTCCACCCCCAACAATCTTCTATTCTTTGAACTTTTTGAAACTTTGTAATTTTAGAGAGAGGTAAGGGACTGACTGTGTATACACAAATTTGCAGAGGGACAATAGAGTTGAGGTGTATATATAGTCTTTTGTCTGGCGAACAAAATTTCCCTGGAAGCTAATCCCCCCCCCCATTTCCATTAACTCTTATGGGGAAATTGGATTCGCTTAACATCGTTTCGCTTAAAGTAGCATTTTTCAGGAACATAACTACAATGTTAAGTGGGGTATTTACTTCAGACCATCTCTCCAGTTTGTCCAGATCATTTTGAATTTTAATTCTACCCTCCAAAGCACTTGCAACTCTTCCCAGCTTGGTATAGTCCACAAACTTTATACATGTACTCTCAGTGCTATTATCTAAATCATTGATGAATATATTGAACAGAACTGGACCCAGAACTGATCCCTGCAGACCCTCTTGATATGCCCTTCCAGCTTGACTGAACCACTGATAACTACTCTCTGGGCAGTATCAAAAGCCTTACTAAAGTCAAGATATGCCACATCTACCACTTCTCCCCTATCCACAAGGCTTGTTACCCTGTCAAAGAAAGCTGTTAGGTTGGTTTGACATGGTTTGTTCTTGACAAATCCATGTTGACTGTCACTTATCACCTTATTATCTTCTAGGTGTCTGCAATATTATCACCTTATTATTTTCAAGGTGTCTCCAACCTCACTCGCTCATTTTCACCGGGCTGGGGCAGTGGGTTGGGTGTGGGAGGGAATGTGGGCTCCGTCCTGGGGGTGCAGGCTCCAGGGTGGGGGCAGAAATGAGGAGTTCAAAGTGCAGGAGCGGACTTCGGGCTGGGGTGGGGAGCCAAGGGGTTCGGAGTATGGGAGAGGGCTCCAGGCTGAAGGCAGGGGGTTGGAGTGTGTGTGGGGGTACGGGCTCTGGGGGTTGGGACATGAGGGAGAGGGCTCCAGCTGGGGGTGTGATCTCTGGGGTGGGGCTGGGGATAAGGGATTTGGGGTGCGGGGGGGGCTCCGGGCTGGGACCAAGGGGTTCAGCCGGTAGGAGGGGGATCAGGGCTGGGGCAGGGGGTTGGGATGCAGGAAGGGGTCGGGATGCGGGCTCTGGGCAGCATTTACCTCCAGCAGCTCCCGGAGGCAGTGGCATGTCCTCTGGCTCCTAGGTGGCGGTGTGGCCAGGCGGCTCTGCGTGCTGGCCAATGGGACCTTCAGATCTGGCGCTTGGGACAAGGGCAGGGTGCAGAGCCCCCTGTTTGCCCCTACACGTAGGAGCCGGACGGGGGAATGCCACTGCTTCTGGGAGCCACAGGAGGCAGGGAGCCTGCCCTAGCCCCGCTGTGCTGCCAATCAGACTTTTAATGGCCCAATCAGTGGTGCTGATTGGAGCCGCCATTGTCCCTTTTTGTTGGGGCATTCCGGTCAAAAACCGGACACCTGGCAAACCTAATTGAATGTCCCCTTGTTCTTGTGTTGTGAGAAAGGGTCTATAGAATTTCCTGACCTACCTTCTGGTCTCCTTTTGTAAAGATCTGTGAGATCTATAGATCAAAAGCACCATGTATGAGCTAGGTATTTTATTACAGCTATTACAGTGTATTATTTTATTATGTCCCTTCTTATTTGTCTCCTTTTGAACAGGGAAATAGTCACAGTCATTACAAGTTGATTCATATGAGAGGGTTTTTTCCATGCCCCTAAGTCATTGTGATCTGTCCCTGTACCCCTCATTTTCTGCTATATCCTTTCTAAGATTGGGTGACTAGAATAGAACAGTTTTCCAGGTCTGGGCATACGATTAATCTGTATAATGGCACTAATATTTTCTGTAAATTTCTCTTCCCCACCCTTAAACATCCTAATATGTTGTTGGCTTGTTGACCACTGTTGTGCATTGAGTGGAAACATTCATTCAGCTGTTCACTGCTGCTCAGTTCTTTTCCATAATACAGTAAATTTAGAAGCCAGTAGGATTATAAGCAGTTCAAATTATTCTCTCCAATGTGCATTGCTCTGCCTTTGTTCACACTGAATCTCATCTGCCGTTGTGATGTCCCATTCATCTGGCTTGCTTAGGCCCCTGTAAATTCTTTACAATATTCTGTAGTCGTAACTAGCCAACATAATTTGTGCCCTATGCAAAGTGCATCAGCTTATTGCTCTTCCTTTTCCAAATCACTAATATATTAAATACTACCAGCCCCAGAACTGTGGTAACTCCATTGTTAATCTTTTGTCATTTGAAAATTGACTATTTATTTTCCTACTCTTTGTAAACTGCCTTTGCCAGATCCATGAGAGTACGAAAAGAAAGAAATTTTAAAAATATAATTAAGAAAAAATAAACTAGAAAAAGTCATCAGTGATACTTTTGATATCTCTAGTAATGATTTTATGTGTTCACACAAGTCTCTTCCATCACACAGTAGTCACAACAATGAACAATTTTGAAAAATGTTATAGTAAAAATGTTAGAGTAGGTGAGTGCAGTAGAGTAGTAAAGGCATAAAGGGAGGGGCATGATTAAGCACTAGCAGCATAGGAGAGTTATGGTTTGAGTGTTGTTTATAAAAGGTATATGGAATCAGTGAGCTAGAGGGAGACTGGTAGACCTTTCCAGATAGCTGCAGTGGAATGGTAGCGAAGGTTTGATTAGGGTTGCCAACTTTCTAATGGCACAAAACCAAACACCCCTGCCCTGCCCTCAGGCCTTGCCCCCGCTCGCTCCTTCCCCCCTCCCTCCGTTACGCACTCTCCCGCACCCTTACGCACTTTCACTGGACTGGGGATACAGAAGGAGATGGTGGGAGGGATGAGTGTAGGCAGAATTGGCAGCTGAGTTGAATGAAGTTTATATAGAGAGATGAAATTACAAAGTTAGATTGGTCCTGGTTATGAAGGACCTTGAAGACAAGGGTAACTATTTTTGTAGAGCATATGAATGGAGTGTGTGATGTGATTATATTTGTCTGTGTAGGTGAGAGAGTATGATATACCAGTCCACCTACTGTGTAAATATATATGTATATTATTTGCCACATTTAAATGTATAAAGCTTTCAAATTTACTGACATCTGCTCCTTTCCAACCATCATGCAGCTGTTCTTCCTTTAATGTGATCCACTTTGCCTCTGCCTCCTGTCCCTGGAGAACCGTTGCACTGTATCTGATTCAGTATTTCATCAAATTTCAGTACTCTCTTTCAAATCTCTGTGCATGACCCACTTGTGTGGTGTTGCCTACAAAAAAACCCTGACTGGTCAGAAACAAAAAAAATAGAAATGTTTTGTAACAAACAAGTTAGGTACACTTTGGCCTGTTTAGTTATGTGATGTTGTTACTGATACACTTGGCCTCCCTTCTCATACCCCTCTGTTGTTGGTCACTGTCACTTGTCAGATCTTACCTTTAATTTGTTTGTAAACTTTTCATAGCTGGGCCAGGGTATTTCTATTTGTTTGTACAATGCCTAGCACACTGGGAGGTCTGGGAGCTATGCAAATGCAGATAAGAATGTGGTGGACGAGAGAGGCAGAGCTCTTTCATTCAGGCACAGTTCCTGAGTGATATCCCAGCAGATAAGTGACATCCTATGATAAACTTAACTGGGGCAGAACTGCTGCTGATAGCTGCTGAGAAGAGCAAGGGTGAAGCAAGAAAACTGGCATTTTTAGTCACTAGGCTATTCATTTTCAAGTTAAAGATTCCGGTCTGTGAGCAAACTTCTGCTTTCAGGCAAATGTTTTTGGCCTTTATTAGCGTCCAGGAGAGCAATATGTTAATATGAGTCCAGAATTTGGCCCTATTGAGGAAATTATCCCTTTTACACATATCTGCAGATTATAAAGTGCTAGTCCATGACAGCTAAATTAAATATTTATCTTTGAATAACGTGAAATTATTTTCTTTGAGAAGTCCTTTTTCTTAGGCAGATATTCATAGATGATTCTTAAGCATAGATCTATTCATGATTTACCCAGGTGTCAGGAAGGATCTGGAAAAAACTGTCAGATGATTGAATTTAGCGGAATTGAAAACTAAGTTTTCATACGTTGCCTTATGAAGAGTCTTTTTTCCATAGTGTATAAACAAAATATCCCAGTTAAATCAGGAGGGAGAAGGCCTGTTTTTCATTAACTGTGAAGATTTTCAAAATTACATTAGTTACAGTTCATTAGATCTTATAATCGTGTTTGCTGTGTGGCATTATAGGGGGGAAAACCCTGCTTGCAAGTCATTCCCACAGGACTAAAGATTAGCTTTCACTACCTCAGTCCACTGGGACAGAGTGTAGAATTTATATTTCCCTTTTCGCAGCAGGAAAGCCAAAGAGTTATCTGTATACAGTGCCAGGAAATTGAAAACATTTTGAACAGTTCATCTTATTTTTTTACATTATACTGCATTGTTTAGATTCAGAAGTGCAGTATGAATGTTAGCCGGGCTTGGAGGTATAGTTCAGAGCATAGTTTAGCATATCCAGAGTTGCTGTCTTTTTGTCCATTTCTTCTTTCTCCAACCAGCTCTCCAG
Source organism: Lepidochelys olivacea (assembly GCF_965140295.1). Lineage (NCBI taxonomy): Eukaryota > Metazoa > Chordata > Testudines > Cheloniidae > Lepidochelys > Lepidochelys olivacea. The sequence goes on from NC_140412.1 coordinate 52,817,679, forward strand.
TAACATGGAAGGGATGACATTATGCTAGAGTTAAAGATGAGGATTAAAAAGAAATGAAGAAAAATAAAATGAGGGCTTGATCCTGCGAGGTGCTGAGGAGAGTTGAGGGCCCTTTCAGAGAAAAAAAAACTATAAGGGATATGAAATCTGGCAAAACACCAGGACTTTCAGGTGGGTTAATGAAGTTTCTTAAAGCTGTATACAGAAAATGTATATAAGCAACTGCATCCCAGAATCCATGAATGGAGCGAGCATATCGGTGCTGCCCAAACCAGACACTCTCAGTTGTGTACTCCTCATTTTGACCAATGTCACCCAAGGTAGTCAATTGTGATTAATTAAAATTAACTGTAAATATTAAACTAGCACTTGGCACTTCCAAAGCACCTTCAATCTAGGGATCTCAAAGCATTTTGCAAACATTAAACCATTAACCCTCACCTCACTCAGTGAAGTAGTTAAATGCTGTTATCCTCAACTTGCAGAGAGGGAAACTGAGGTTCTGTGACTTAAAGCCACACAGCAGCTATTCTACAGAAGTGACAATAGAATCCAGAGTATCTGATTTCCAGCCCATTGCACAATGTTTTGTCTTAATACATTTTAATGTAAAGATTATTTAATGTTTTAATATAAACCTTATTTGTATTTTTTCCAGTAACACCCAAAATGTGCTGCTAGATGCATGGTGATCCCCAACCAAATACTTGATAATGTATGAAGAGCAAAATTAATGGTTGTCTGTGCATACTCAAAAGAGAAAAGGATGGTCTTCAAGTAAAGACACAAGGGTTGGGACTCTGGAGATCTGGGTTTAATTCCCAGTTCTGTCAGACTTCTTCAGTGATCTTGGGCAGGTCCCCTAATCCCTCTGTGCCTCAGTTCCCCTTTTAAAAAATGGGATAATTGTATGTCCTTTCTCCTACCCTGTCTGTCTAAGCTCCTTGGGACAGGTACTATCTCTGTGTATGTACAGGGCTTGCACAATAGGACCCACATTGTGATGTGGGCCTATAGGTCCTACTGTAATACAAATAAATAATAGTATATTGCCAGATGTTAAAAATCACTTGGTAGAGTCAGCTGATTTTGATAAAGGAAAGCCTGAGCCTGAGGTATAAAGGCTGAATACCTAAGGTGGACTATAGTGTGAATTTTTATACTTTCACATTTGCCAGCCACTCACCTGAGTGAGTGACCTCTTATTCAGGACACTACTTCAGTTAAATCTTTTTTAACGCTTCTTCTGTCATGTCTAAATAGTCCTAAACATTACAATCCCTCTTTACGCAATTCACATCGTACCTGTAGCCTTTGCTGCACTTCTCTGGAGCTTTTCAGTCTCCACTATTTTACAAGGCTCTGTATGAGGATGCACCATTATTCAATATATTGTCATTACAATGTGTTTGATACTTTTGGACCAAATGTTCAGAAGTGATTAGTGACTCAGGGTTCCCCTATTTTTGGGTGCCCAACTTGAGACACATTGAAGGGGCTTGATATCCAGAGAGTAGGTGCAAAGCACCTTCTGAAAATCAGGCTTCTTCAAAGTGTCAAATTAGGTGCCCAAAAATCACTAGTCACTTTTGTGTGCCTTTATATTTTCTTAATAGAGCCAAGCATTCTGTTTTTGTTTAGTCATGTTTTGTTGGGGTTAAGCAGGAGGGTTGTGCTTTTTAATTGTTGCCACACACTGGACAGATACTTGCATCAAAGTAGGCTTGGAAGTCGTTAGACCTACAAGTATTCCTAGGTGGTCTCCAGCAAATTGCCACACACAGACTGTCATGTGCCGTATTTGGTAACAGCACAGGATATCCTGGAGGAGCAAATTTGTCAGGAGACAAGAAATCAGATCCCGGAACAGATGAAGCTACAGTGAATAGACGGGGCTCCTAATAGTGTGACAGACATAGGGAAAGATTCATGTAAAATGTAGCAGAGAGCACAAAGCATTAGTGTGTTTTAAACTCCAGTATGTTCACATTAAGATACTATGTAATATGAGTCAACAATGTATTTTAAAGGGTCTTTTATCATGTTTTATGATTTATTCAAATTCCATTTAAGTCAGTGGGAGCCTTTCCATTAATTTCAGGGGGCTTTGGATCAGGCCCTAATAGACAATATTACATGTATCTGTTTTTGGATTTAGGGGAAGTTCTATTATTTAAATTGACACAACCAATGTGTCAATCTACAGGAGAACATTGCTTGATATGCTGTATTTAGAACGCTGTACCACAACAAGAAGAGAGAATGTTTAAGTATATTAGAAACAAAGGATCCTAACAAAGATACTGGTCCATTAGTAGATGGAAATGGTAAAATTGTAAATAATAATGAAGAAAAGGTGGAAGTATTCAATAAATAGCTGTTCTGTATTTCAGAAAAAAACAGATGATGTCATATCATCATTCCACTAGTGTCTCAGGAGGATGTGAAACAGCAGTTACTAAAGTTAGACATTTTTAAATCAGCAGGTCTGGATGACTTGCATCTAGGAGTTTTTAAATAGTTGGCTGAGGAACTTGCTGGACTATTAGTGCTGATTTTGTATAAGTCTTGGAACATCAGGAAATTTCCGGAAGAAAGCTAATGTTATGCCAATATTTCAAAGGGTAAACAGGATGACCTGGGTAATTATAGACCTGTCAGTCTGACATCAATCCTGAGCAAGATAATGGAGCGACTCATACAAGACTCAATTAATAGAGATTTAAAGGAGGGTAAAGTAGTTCATGCCAATCACCATGGGGTTTTGGAAAATAGATCCTCTCAAACTAACTTGATTTTTTTAAGTGAGATGACAGGTTTTGTTAATAAACATAGTAGTGTTGCTGTAGTATACTTAGACTTCTGTAAGGCATTTGTATTTGGCACTGGTGCAACTGCTGTTGGAATATGGTTTGAGCATTGGCCTGCTAAACCCAGGGTTGTGAGTTTAATCCTTAAGGGGACTGTTTAGGGATCTGGGGCAAAAATTGGGGATTAGGTCCTGCTTTGAGCAGGGGGTTGGACTAGATGACCTCCTGAGGTCCCTTCCAACCCTGATATTCTATAATGTCCAGTTCCGGTTCCCACAATCAGGAAGGATGTTGATAAATCAGAGAAAGTTCAGAGAAGAGCCACGAGAATGATTAAAAGGATTAGAAAACCTGACTTACAATGATAGACTCAAGGAGCTCCAACTATTTGGCTTAACAAAGAGAAGGATATGGGTGACTTGATTACAGTCTTTAAGGACCTACCTGGGAAACAAATATTTAATAATGGGCTCATCAATCCATCAGAGACAGGCAGAGGCACTAGCTTTTTCCTTTGTCTGGGGGTACTCAACCCCCACTTAGCCCCAGCCCCTCCCCCACTCCACCCCTTCCTCCCACCCGCTCCTCCCCCGCCAGCACCCCAGTGCCTCCTGCACACCACAGAACAGCTGATCGTGGTGGGCGGGAGGTGCTGGGAGGGCGGGAGAGGGGTTGATTGGCAGGGCTGCCGGCAGGTGGGAGGCGCTGGGGGGTAGGCGAGGAGCTGGCTGCCAGTGGGTGCTAAGCATCCACTAATTTTTTTCCATGGGTGGCCCAGCCCTGGAGCACCCATAGAGTTGACAGCTATGGAGAAAGACATAATATGATCTAATGGCTGGAACTTAAACCTAGACAAATTTTAATTGGAAAGAAGGCATAAATATTTAGGAGGGAGAGTAATTAATCATTGGAACAATTTACCAAGTGTCATTGTGAATTCTACATCCCTGATCATTTTTAAATCAAAATTGGACGTTTTCTAAAACATATTATAGGAATTATTTTGGGGGCATTCTATGCCATGCATTATATGGGAGGTCAGACTAGGTGATCACAATGGTCCCTTCTGGCCTAAGAATGTACAAAAAAACATGAATATAGAGTATGGATTGCACAAAGATTACAAAATAAGCTGAGATAGCACAATTATGTACCACAAAGTGCTATTGTAAACAGGTTATTTTTAGTATGAAATAATTCTGCTTTTCCTGAAAGTACAAGCTATTAGAAATCAGTGTCAGAACTGGAAAGCATTTCACAAAGAGAGCTTTCATTTCTGTACATTTTAAATCATGAGATAATTGCAGTCTGATTACCTCATAGAAGCCAGAAAGCAATATGGTTATTGGGGATGAGGGGCGGGGGGGGGCTGAAAGGGAATAATATACTATAATTAGCCTGTAATGTTTGGCATGGTCACTCATTAGATAATGCTGTATTCCCTTAACACTCTAGCTAGTCATTTTACAGCTGGTAAAGCCTGGAGTAAACAATGTGTGTTATTGCTATTATAAAGCCTTTTATATAGCCTTGATTATCAGCTTCTTCTTGAGTAGGGTTACCTCTGTCAGTTTATCCAGACCAAACTGGTGCACTGCAGTTGAAAGATTGGTCTGTGTCATTTTCTTCTTTTTCTGAAGAACAGTTTTGTATTGATGACAACTGAATAGGTCACTTAACTTTTCTGCCTCAGTTTTCTCATTTGTAAGAATAGGGATACTTCCCAACTCTACCGTGAGCTTGTGAGATTAACTAGTTAAACATTTGTACAATACTTTAAACCGTTAAAGCATATTTAGGTGCTAAGTAAATTACTTCATAATAGTACATCCTTCAGAGAGCTGGACATTTAGGACCAGATTTTAAAATTGCACACATTTGTGCATGCCTGATTTATGTGAATATTGATCAGCTATTTGCACATGGACATGGTTAGTTATGCACCTTCGTGGTCATGTGCATATACACTGGATGGTGCCTGTATTGTATGAGTGAGGTGTGGGCAAATATATGCAGATAAATGCATGCACCTTTATTTGAAAATCTGGTTGTTTTTTCACAGTCTGCTTTAAGGTTGTGAGGGCAACAGTAGCAGTGCATTTTTAGTTTCTAGTCTTCTTTGTTCACTTTCCTGATAACTTTCCCACGTCTCTAAGTTCACCCCTGTCATATGGTTTTAGAAAGAAATCATTTAAGCTGGTTTTGTTTTTTTGGTTTCCCCAACTTCCCAAAATGTCTCTTAATGGAGGGGATGAGGGCTAAGATACATGCAAATGCAGAGGTCGTGTGTGTTGAAAGTTTGAGGGGCAACATAAACTGAAGTGGCATGTGAGTAGCAGCCACTGATGAAATTAAAGGGGATAGACAAGGCCAGAGCCAGGAGGGAGGATAAAGATTTTCACAGCAGTGATCTGGATGGATTGGAATGAGGAGAGATGTAAAGTGGGAGGCAAAAAGATGCATTGGTCAAGCTGAGAGGAAACTAAGGCCTAGACCAGTGGTCCTCAAACTTTTGAGGGTCATGCCCTCCCTTGCCCCTTTCCGTGTCTCCGCCCCCACCCCACTCTGGAGCCAGGAGCGGGGCTATGACTTGGGGGGTAGGGATGATGCGGACAGGGTAAGGGGGCTGAGGCTGGGGCCAGGAGCAGGGCTTGAGGCTGGGGGTGGGAGCAGAGCCGCAGCCTGGCCACGGTGGAGGCAGGCAGCTGGGTGTGTGGCTGGGTGCAGCTCTGCTCCCACCCCCAACCTGAGCCCCAGGCCAGGAACAGAGCCATGGCCAGGGGTGGGGGTGAAGGCAAAGCCACGGCTGGGTGCAGTATGGGCCAGCAACCAGCCCCCCAGCCTATTACATAGCCAGGGCCGTGGTTGGGAGTGGGGCCAGAGAAGTGGTGGGGTGGGGCTGGGTGGCCCTTCCTCCTTGCCCCCCCGGGGGCTGACCCGGGCCTGCCATGCCCCCCTGAATGTTCCTCTGTTCCCCCCCCAAGGGGGTGTGCCCCACAGTTTGGGGACCTCTGGCTTAGATTAACATATTGTCTCCTGGGCTGAAAAGGAAGGAACAAATGTCAGATGTTCTTCAGTAGGAAGCAGAAGGATTGGTGAGAGTCTGGATCTGAGGGCAAAAAGGAAAGGCTGAGCTACACAGGAAGAATGGCAGTGCTGAGAGTAACAGAGAAGGGGAGTAAAGGAGCGCATTTGGAAGGAAAGGTAAGTTCAGCTGTGCATAAGCTGATCTTGAGATAGAAGCATCTGAGATAGGTGAAGGTATGTGATTAAACCTCAGGTAAGAAGAGAGTGCTAGAGGGGATCAGGGCCATTGTATAGGTGAGCACTGAGAAATAGATTTGGGAGTCTTCAGCATAAGCTGTATTTGAATCTGTTGGAGTGAATGAGCTCATTCTGGGGGAGAGTGTAGAATGAAAAAAGAGCTAGGGACCGAGGACAAAGCTCCGGTGGACTCTGACAGAGAGAAGAAAAATGGGAGTCTTAAAGAAACCCTTGAAGAGCTTTCAGAAGGGTGTGCAAGATAAAAATCAGGAAGGTCCTGAGCAAAGAAGCACAGGTAGGAAACACTGACAATGGCAAAAATGGTGGGAAGAATGAGAGAAAAGGATAGCTCACAGAAGTTAGTTATCCAGAGGTAAAAAATAATACATATTTTAACAGTGAAGACAAGGCTTTTGGTCACAGCAATTTCAGTGGAAAAAACCCAGATTAGAGGGGGCTCAAAGAGAGAATTGGAAGACAGGGATTCGAGGCCACAAAAGGCCACTTGTTTGAGGTAGTGTACTTAGAAGCAAAGGAGAGGAGAGAAAAGAGATGTAGTTAAAGAGACAAGTGGGACCATGAAGGTTTTTTTTTTCTAATATTGGCTTACAACTTCACGTCTGAAGTAGCCAGAGGACAGAACAGTAAAGATGGGGGCGGGGAGTGTGGGTGGAATTTAACCCAGCATGATAGAACAGCATTTTCTGGTATATTCAAGGGGTGGGTGGGTGCGTGTGTGTGTGTGGAGAGAGACATGCACAGGTTCAACTTTACAGTACCCTGTGTGCCTCGTTTATTTTGACAAAGAACAGGATGACAGGAGAAATGTAATTTATGTAGCCTCTGCAGTGACAGTTCTTACATTTCATTGAACATAGTAAATATGATTTGAATTTTAAATAGAAATAAGCTTGCTGCATCCTAACAAGTAGAGAAGCTGTTTGCTATCAATGGGCTGCCCACGGTTCTGAGAAGTTGTCCTTTGTTTTCTTTTTTCTAATGCTTCCTTGCTAGGTTGTCCATGGAACCACCAGATTTCCCACTTTTTGAGAGAGCACAAATCTGTTGATCACAGGGTGAATTTAGGTTTCTTGGCAGGTCAGCATTTATTGAGGCAAAGCCAATTTTTAACTTTTTTTTAATGCTATAGATACAAGGTTTCACGGAGGCTTGGTTTTTGTATTTTTTTTTAAAAGGCGTTTAAGGCCCAAATATGATTTTGTTTTTTTCAACTTCTGGCCCATCTTGAGTCCCCTTAAAAAGGACTAATTTTCAGAGGGTTGAGACTCAGAACTTTGATAGTAAGGCCCCTTCAGCTTGCCTCAAGTTGGACACCCAAAAATTGATGTATCCCAAATCACTAGTGACTTCTGAAAATTTAGGCCTAAATCTCCTTTTATATTTACTCTAGCAAATGATTCATATGTGCTCTACAAAGAATGGGAAGTTCAAAGATGACATAAAAGGAGTAATTGGACTGGCTGCTACAGCATTTTGGAAAACAGTTCAAGATCTGGAATGCTCAAGACATTTTGATAAAAACCAAATCAGCGTATATCAGACAACTATCATGCTGATACTGCTGTACAGATTGGAATGTTGGAGTATAAGGAAAGCCATTGAAAAAAAGATTTTGCTGCAGAAATGAACTGGCTGAGGGGAATACTGAGAGTTTCAAGACTTCAGAAAATAAAAAATGAAGAGAGAAGAAAACGGCTAGGTGTCAGACCCTGAAAGCCTCAAACCTGGGTCATGGGAGTCATCCTATCCCAATCCTCCACCCAGCAGCTCACAGACAGGAACTGGGACCAGGGCCAATGTAGCCCAACTAGGGCACAAGCCCAGCCCCTATGCTCTGATTGGGAGAACTCCAAGGCTCCTGACTGGGCTGCAGCCCCTATTTAAGCCAGAATAGGAAGCAGGAAGTTGTCTGAATAACTGGGCTCCACCCTGCCATGTACTGCTTTCCTGTTTACCAGTTCCTGCCTTCTGATCCTGACCTCCTGGTTTCTTGACTCTTGGTAACTGGTTCCTGCCCTCCGAACTGTGACCCAATCCTGAACTCCTCGTAACCCACCTCTGCCTGCCTCCTGACACGTGTCTCTTGGTTCCAACCCTCCCGTTTGTCACTTGACTCCGATCTCCTGGTGTTCCAACTTGGCCTGGTTCCTGGTAATTGGCTCCTGGAACCTGGATCCTCAGCCCAAACCTGAGGCTAACCCCTAGGCATGACACTATGGCAAGAAATAATGCTGTTACAGAAGATTCAAGAAAGACAACTGTGATGGTTTAGACATGTGTCAAGAATGGACCCAGAAAGGATACCATACGTGGCAATACATACCAGACTGCAAGGAACCAGAAACAGAGGAAGACTGAAGAGAAGTTGGATAGACATGGTGAAGAGTGACATAGAACAAAAAGGTTTAAAGATAAATGAAGCCATGAAGCTGACACAAGATATGAAGTCTTTTCACCCCTTTTTCCAGCCCATTGGTGCTTTTGAGCTGATGGCCAGCAATAAAGGAGAGACAAGCTAGCTAGGCTTTTTGAATATCGCAGATGTAACAGGCTGTTGGAGAGACTAGAACCTCTGTATACTGTGTCCATCAGAGTGGTTTTGCAAAGCAGAGCGGTGATATTTTGATGACTGGGAACACACAAACTATCTACAAGTCATGTTCTTATATAACCTAGCAATCTCGCACAGCTTGATAATGGTAGTCTATTCCAGTCAGTTTTATTCCCAAGTACCAAAACAGGCCCAGTCATGCAAGCCCTCTGCATGTAGAATTCCCATCAATGTCATGTGGGGAAGGCTTGCAGACTGGGCCTTAATTACGTTCAGGTCTAGTTACTGTAGCAATTCTTGAGAAGCAACTTTTGTCTCTATTTGTTCTCATTAAATAGACACTATCAAGTCAAGCAACTTTAGATTTTGTAAATTGAAGAATCTAGGACATTAAAGAATTGAAAGATCTAAATACTAATGGAAAGTTTTTTGTGAGACTTAAAAAAAAACCCATCATGGGAGCAGGGTTTGATGGATGCTGTTGGAGTGTTTGAGGAGTGGGAAGGTTGAATTATATTCTCTTTCCCAAAATGAACACCCTCTTGCATTGTTTGAAGCCCAAATATTGCAAGCACATTAGCACATAGGAACCTGAAAGTGAATTGACTGGAAATTGACAAAAATGACACTGGCTTGTCCATTTTTGTGATCCAGTCTCAGGAGTACAGGTGCCATTGTGTTGGATTCTGTAGAAGAACGTACATATAGACAGAAGTTGAAACAAATGCAGAAAATAAAAAAGTATAAAATTGTTTTAATAACTAGTTTTAGAATAACAGAATCATAGAAATGTGGAGCTGGAAGGGATCTGAAGAAATCATCTAGTCCATCCTCCCATGCTGAGGCAGGACCAAATATACCTAAACCATCCCTGACAAGTGTTTGTCTAATCTGTTCTCAAAAACCTCCAATGACAGGGATTCCACAGTCTCCGTTGGAAGCCTGTTCCAGAGCTTTATTATCCTTATCCTTTCGGGGAAGGGGTTGGAATGGGGGCAGGGAAGGGGTGGGAAGAGGTGGGGCAGGGTTGTGGCCTCATGGAAGGGGTGGAGTGGGGGTGAGGGCCGGGCAGCGGGGGGGTGGTCAGTGGAGCAGCCCTCGGGCCAATGTACTAGTCCTCATGTGGCCCTCGTGATCATTTGAGTTTGAGACCCCTGGTCTAGATGGCTTATAACTGAATTTTAATGAAGCGGTTGTAAAAGACCTACAGCAGACCTAAAAGACTGAATTAAAAGGCCATGGGAATGTTCAAAATCTCATTAAAAAGAAAAGGAGTACTTGTGGCACCTTAGAGACTAACAAATTTATTTGAGCATGAGCTTTCGTGAGCTACAGCTCACTTCATCGGATGTAGCTCACGAAAGCTTATGCTCAAATAAATGTGTTAGTCTCTAAGGTGCCACAAGTACTCCTTTTCTTTTTGTGAATACAGACTAACACGGGTGCTACTCTGAAACCTGTCAAAATCTCATCGTATGCCTCTCTACTCAACTACTAAAGTGATGTTATGCTGCCACCTTGTGGTCATGGCTGATGCATGTTTGATTCAACAACAACAAATATTTCAATCAGTTGAATTATTGTTTTAGCTAAACATTGAGGTACATCTTCTCCTGCAGGGATGTACCTGTATGCAGTGAATAGTCATATTGCATAGCATTCCATTGGTATGGTTGGATCATTTTTGAGACAGATGTCTACCTTGAAAAATAACTAGAAAAAATTCCTGTTCACATCCAAGTGGAATAAAACCTTTGGTTTATTCCCAGAATTCAGACACCAGCATCACTGTAACATAGCTACTGTAACTAGGTGTTAGGCTCTGACCAAGGGGCCTGGATCAAAATCTCAGATACAGATTGTTAAGTTTCCTTCCCCACTTTGAACTCTAGGGTACAGATGTGGGGACCTGCATGAAAACCTCTTAAGCTTACTTTTACCAGCTTAGGTTAAAACTTCCCCAAGGTACAAACTATTTTACCTTTTGTCCTTGTACTTTATCGCTGCCACCACCAAACGTCTAACAGGTATATAACTGGGAAAGAGCCCGTTTGGAAACTTCTTTCCCCCCAAAATCCTGCCAAACTCTACACCCCCTTTCCTGGGGAAGGTTTGATAAAAATCCTCACCAGTTTGCATAGGTGAACACAGACCCAAACCCTTGGATCTTAAGAACAATGAAAAAACTATCAGATTCTTAAAAGAAGAATTTTAATAGAAGAAAAAGTAAAAAGAATCACCTCTATAAAATCAGGATGGTAAATACCTTACAGGATAATCAGATTCAAAACATAGAGAATCCCTCTAGGCAAAACCTTAAGTTACAAAAAGACACAAAAAACAGGAATGTCCATTCCATTCAGCACAGCTTATTTTCTCAGCCATTTAAAGAAAACAGAATCTAACGCCTATCTAGCTAGATTACTTACTAAGTTCTAAGACTCCATTCCTGTTCTGTTCCTGGCAAAAGCATCACACAGACAGACAGAGCCTTTGTTTCTCCCCCCCTCCAGCTTTGAAAGTATCTTGTCTCCTCATTGGTCATTTTGGTCAGGTGCCAACGAGGTTATCCTAGCTTCTTAACCCTTTAGAGGTGAAAGGGTTTTTCCTCTGGCCAGGAGGGATTTTAAAGGTGTTTACCCTTCCCTTTATATTTATGACACAGATATTCCCAGGTTTCAATGAAATTAAGATCTAGATCAGGGATAGGCAACCTTTGGCACGTGGCCCGTCAGGGTAAGCCCCTGGCGGGCCAGGATGGTTTGTTTACCTACAGTGTCTGCAGGTTCAGCCAATCGCAATTCCCACTGGCCACGGTTCGCCATCCCAGGCCAATGGGGGCTGCGGGAAGAGGTGGCCCGGCCCGTGTCGCTTCCCATAGCCCCCATTGGCCTGGAATGGTGAACCGCAGCCAGTGGAAGCTGCAGTCGGCTGAACCTGCAGACGTGGCAGGTAAACAAACCGGCCCGGCCCACCAGGGGCTTTCCCTGGTGGGCCAGGTGCCAAAGGTTGCTGATCCCTGATCTAGATCCAAACTTTGCAGCTTGGGCTCATCTCTAGTTTTCTGCCACATAAACTGTTAAAAATTTCCTTTCAATGCAATCACTAAAAATCAAGGCAACCCTCTCCAACCTCATTTCATGTCTTAGTCTCTGAGCCTCATAATACTCCAGAGCACTCAGAATCTTCAGCTCCACAACACCCTTTTGTGCCCACTACAGCACTGCTCATCCTACCTCACTTTCCCTCTCTCTTTTCAATTGTCAGCAGCCACCTCCAACATGGTCTGGTGCTGCAGTGACTTAGCCCTCTGACTAAGTCAAGTCACACCAGAGTTCCTCCCCTTCTGGGGTATCAAAATTCAAATATCACAAACTCAAAAAGGAGGGTCATCCACCCATCTCTTTGACCAGGCTCTGCCCTTCAGCTGCTAGGGTCTGTCTCTTCCAGAGGGCACTCACCTGGGTTCCCTGCTTCAGGCTTACATTCTCTCCAGGAGGCTTTGTCTGCCTACAGTTCAACTCAGCTCCCTGGCACCAGCCAGCCTTCTCTCAGTGAGTGAGAAGGCAGAGATCTGCTCTCTTTCCCAATCAGCCCCCAACAGAGCCAGGTTCAGACCCTTCCAGGCCTGACACCTACTGTAGGGTTAGCAGGGTGATGCTGATTGAGTCCACAGGCTCTCATTAACCCCTTCTTGGCCAGTGGGGGGTTGGTACACCCCATCGCACTCCCTTTCACCTTCATCATACAACCACTCACATTGCACACCTCCAACTTCGCTAAATCATGCTCAAATGAGCAACTTGAACACCAACCTCAGAATTATTTTAGGTGGAAATAACACATTATTCACTCATAGAAAGTAAAGGTATCTTTTAATGGTAAGATGTCTCAGCCATACTGAGGTTGGAAGTAAGATTGTGCATTCAAGTGTATCTTTGAGGAGTTGGCTGTATGCATTATGGTTAGTGGTATATAGGTTCCCTCCGTGGCTTATACCTGATACATAAAAAAGTATATGAAAATTCCCATAATGTGCAATACTATTCAAGGATAGGGTTGGGAGTGTGGGGATATAATTACTTCCCAGTTGCTATTGGCTGTTGGTTTTGAAGTATGAACATCAATAACCATTTACATTTTATCCCACCAAATGTAACTGCAAATGTCCTTAGAATCATAGAATCATAGAATATCAGGGTTGGAAGGGACCCCAGAAGGTCATCTAGTCCAACCCCCTGCTCAAAGCAGGACCAATTCCCAGTTAAATCATCCCAGCCAGGGCTTTGTCAAGCCTGACCTTAAAAACCTCTAAGGAAGGAGATTCTACCACCTACCTCCCTAGGTAACGCATTCCAGTGTTTCACCACCCTCTTAGTGAAAAAGTTTTTCCTAATATCCAATCTAAACCTCCCCCACTGCAACTTGAGACCATTACTCCTCGTTCTGTCATCTGCTACCATTGAGAACAGTCTAGAGCCATCCTCTTTGGAACCCCCTTTCAGGTAGTTGAAAGCAGCTATCAAATCCCCCCTCATTCTTCTCTTCTGCAGGCTAAACAATCCCAGCTCCCTCAGCCTCTCCTCATAACTCATGTGTTCCAGTCCCCTAATCATTTTTGTTGCCCTTCGCTGGACTCTCTCCAATTTATCCACATCCTTCTTGAAGTGTGGGGCCCAAAACTGGACACAGTACTCCAGATGAGGCCTCACCAATGTCGAATAGAGGAGAACGATCACGTCCCTCGATCTGCTCGCTATGCCCCTACTTATACATCCCAAAATGCCATTGGCCTTCTTGGCAACAAGGGCACACTGCTGACTCATATCCAGCTTCTCGTCCACTGTCACCCCTAGGTCCTTTTCCGCAGAACTGCTGCCTAGCCATTCGGTCCCTAGTCTGTAGCTGTGCATTGGGTTCTTCCGTCCTAAGTGCAGGACCCTGCACTTATCCTTATTGAACCTCATCAGATTCCTTTTGGCCCAATCTTCCAATTGGTCTAGGTCCTTCTGTATCCTATCCCTCCCCTCCAGCGTATCTACCACTCCTCCCAGTTTAGTATCATCCACAAATTTGCTGAGAGTGCAATCCACACCATCCTCCAGATCATTTATGAAGTTATTGAATAAAACCGGCCCCAGGACCGACCCTTGGGGCACTCCACTTGATACCGGCTGCCAACTAGACATGGAGCCATTGATCACTACCCGTTGAGCCCGACAATCTAGCCAGCTTTCTACCCACCTTATAGTGCATTCATCCAGCCCATACTTCCTTAACTTGCTGACAAGAATACTATGGGAGACCTTCCGATCCATATGTCTTATCCTCATCTTTATTATTATTATTTAGAATTTGGTATCACCCACAGTGTGCTACAAGCTTTCTAAATGCAGTTCAATTTACATTTCTTTCTCTGAAGAAAGTACAATTTTAAAAATATCTTACAGTCTAAAAAGGTTTTCAGAGATTTTTCAAAACTGTTCAGCTAAATAATATCCAGTCAGTGAGTTACCCCCAGGTATCACCTATTTAATGTATTAGGAGCATCTCAATGGTATTTCTATGCAAAGGTCAAAGTAATGAAGTCTGGTGATCTTTTAGAGACAGTAATAGTATTTTTAAGCCCAGCAGTTGAAAGATTGCATACACACCTTCATTTTTAGTAACCCTGATTATATTCAGCACTGAAATATAATCACATGAGCAAAGGTGATGAGAACAGCAAAGAAAAATATCTTCTTTCTAGAGCAAATAAACACCAGAGGGCAGCGCAGTAAAACATTTCCTTCAGAAGCAACAGCTAATCCTTAAGAATCATAAACTATGTAAAATAGTTTGAGATTGTTGAGTGGCCACTGGCTGTTCCATAGCTAAGCTCGCAGCAAAGTTTCTGTTTAAAGCTGGGTTTTGCAACTTTTCTAAAATTCACAGTATTAAAGGTTTGATTTAAATTCCACAAGGGAAACTCTCACAGTTCAGACCAAATGTATTAACACTTTAATGTCCAGGCCTTCACTTGTAACATTATTTCCCTAAATGAAATTTCTCTTTTTTAAGAGAAAGCAGAAAGTCTACAAGGAATGGAAGGTGGGAGAAGGGATCAGCAAGGAAAGCCACCTCTTGGAGGTCAGAAAGTGTAGGGATAATGTGAGAACTGCCTAAAGCCAAGCAGAGTTGGACTTTGAAAAGGGAATTCAAACCAATAGTAAAAGGTTCTATAGTCATATAAATAAGAAGAAAACAAGGAAAGAAGAAGTGGGATTGCTAAGTACTGAGGATGGGGTGGACATTAAAGATTATCTAGGCACATCCCATCTCCTAAACAAATACTTTGCCTCAGTTTTTAATGCGGCTAATCATAGGATCATAGAATATCAGGGTTGGAAGGGACCTCAGGAGGTCGAGTCTAACCCCCTGCTCAAAGCAGGACCAATCCCCAACTAAATCATCCCAGCCAGGGCTTTGTTAAGCCTGACCTTGAAAACCTCTAAGGAAGGAGATTCCACCACCTCCCTAAGTAACCCATTCCAGTGCTTCACCACTCTCCTAGTGAAAACATTTTTCCTAACATCCAACCTAAACCTCCTACACTGCAACTTGAGACTATTACTCCTCGTTCTGTCATCTGGTACCACTGAGAACAGTCTAGATCCATCCTCTTTGGAACTCCCTTTCAGGTAGTTGAAAGCAGCTATCAAATCCCCCCTCATTCTTCTCTTCTGCAGACTGAACAATCCCAGTTCCCTCAGCCTCTCCTTATAAGTGATGTGCTCCAGCCCCCTAATCATTTTTGTTGCCCTCCGCTGGACTCTTTCCAATTTTTCCACATCCTTGTTGTAGTGTGGGGCCCAAAACTGGACACAGTACTCCAGATGAGGCTTCACCAATGTCAAATAGAGGGGAATGATCACGTCCCTCGATCTGCTGGCAGTGCCTCTACTTATACAGCCCCAAATGCCGTTAGCCTTCTTGGCAACCAGGGCACACTGTTGACTCATATCCAGCTTCTCGTCCGCTGTAACCCCTAGGTCCTTTTCTGCAGAACTGCTGCCTAGCCATTCGGTCCCTAGTCTGTAGCAGTGCATGAGATTCTTCTGTCCTAAGTGCAGGATTCTGCACTTGTCCTTGTTGAACCTCATCAGATTTCTTTTAGCCCAATCCTCTAATTTGTCTAGGTCCCTTTGTATCCTATCCCTACCGTCCAGCGTATCTACCACTCCTCCGAGTTTAGTGTCAATGAAGAGGCTAGAGGTAGTGGCAGGGTAGCTAATGGCAACAAGGATATGGAGGTAGAAATTACCACATTCGAGGTGGTAGTCAAACTCAAGCAGTTTAATGGGACTAAATTAGGGGACCCAGATAATCTCCATCCAAGAATATTAAAGGAACTGGCACCGGAAATTGCAAGCCCAGTAGCAAGGATTTTTAATAAATGTGTAAACATGGGGGTCATACCCTGTGACTGGAGAATTGCTAATTACAGTTCCTATTTATAAGAAAGGGAGAAAAAAGTGACCCAGGAAACTACAGGTCTGTTAATTTGACCTCAATTTTATGGAAGGTCTTGGAGCAAATTTTGAAAGAGAAAGTAGTTAAGGACATGGAGGTGAATAGTAATTGGGATAAAACACAACTTGGTTTTACAAAAGGTAGGTTGTGCCAGACTAACCTGATCTCCTTCTTTGAGATGATAACTGATTTTTTAGACAAAGGAAATGCGCTAAATCTAATCTACCTGGATTTCAGTAAGGCATTTGATACAGTTCCAGATGGGAAATTATTAGTTAAATTGGAGAAGATGGGGATTAATATGAGAATTGAAACGTGGTTAAGGAGCTGGTTAAAGGGGAGACTACAATGGATCAGATTTGAAAGATGAACTCTCAGGCTGGAGGGAGGTTACTAGTGGAGTTCCACAGGGATCGGTCTTGGGACCAATCTTATTAACATTTTTATTACTGACTTTGCACAAAAAGTCGAAATGTGCTAATAAAATTTGTGGATGACACAAAGCAGGGAGGTATTGCCAGTATGGAGGAGGACCAGAATTTCATACAAGAAGATCTGGATGACCTTCTGGACTAATAGAAATGGGTTGAACTTTAATAGTGCAAAGTGAAAGGTCATGCATTTAGGGCAGGGGTGGGCAAACTTTTTGGCCCGAGGGCCACATCTGTGTGGGGAAATTGCATGCAGGGCCATGAATGTAGGGCTAGGGCAGGCAGACGATGGATGTGGGGTGTACGAGGGGGCTCGGCAGGGGGTTGGGGTGCAGGAAGCGGTGCAGAGTGCGGGAGGGAACTCAGGGCAGGGGTACAGGGAGGGGCATGGAGTGCGGGAGGGTGCTCAGGGCAGGATTTTGGGGGCTCAGGGCAGGGGGCTGAGGTACAGGAGGGGTGTGGCAGGGGGCTCAGGGTAGGGGGTTGAGGTGCAGGAGAGTTGTGGCAGGGGGCTCAGGTCAGGGGTTGGGGTGCGGGGTTCAGGAGGGGTTCGGGGTGCGGGCTCTGGCCCGGCACCACTTACCTGGAGCGGCACAGGGGTGGCAGTGGCGCATAGCAGGCCAGGGCAGGCTCCCTGCCTGCTCTGACCCCACGCCGCTCTCGGAAGCGGCCAGCACCAGGTCTCTGTGGTCCCTGGGACAGGGGGGCAAAGGGCTCCGCACACTGCCCTCGCCTGCGGGTACCTCCCCCGAAGCTCCCATTGGCCGCGGTTCTCCATTCCCAGCCAATGGGAGCTGCAGGGGGTGGTGCCTGCAAGCAAGGGGAGCGTGCGGAGCCCTCTTATTCCCCCGCCCCCAGCAACATCCCCAGGGGCCACAGGAACGTGGTGCCAGCTGCTTCCAGGAGCAGCACAGGGCCCGTGGCACCATGGGGGTGGCAATCCCACAGGCCAGATCCAAAGCCCTGGCCGTAGTTTGCCCACCCCTGATTTAGGGACTAACAACAAGAATATTTGCTATAAGCTGAGATCGTATCAGTTGGAAGGGACAGAGCAGGAGAAAGACCTGGGTGTATTGTTTAATCATAGGATGACTATGAGCCATCAGTGTGATGCGGCTGTGAAAAAGTCTCATGCAGTCAGAGGATGCAATAGGCGGGGTATTTCCAGTATAGGTAGGAAAGTGTTAGTACCATTATACAAAGCACTGGTGAGACCTCATCTGGAATACCATGTGCAATTCTGGTCCCACGTGTTTAAGAAAGAATAATTCAAACTGGAACAGGTGCAGAGAAGGGCTGTTAGGATGATCTGAGGAATGGAAAACCTACTTCATGAGAGGAGACTCAGAGAGCTTGGCTTGTTTAGGCTAACCAAATGAAAGCTGAGGGGAGATATGAGTGCTCTCTATAAATACATCAGAGGGACAAAATACCAGGAAGGGAGAGCCATTATTTAAGATAAGCGCCCATGTGGACACAAGAACAAATGGATATAAACTGGCCATCAACAAATTCAGGCTTGAAATTAGAGGAAGGTTCCTAACCATCAGGAGTGAAGTTCTGGAACAGCCTTCTAAGGAGAGTAGTGAGGGCAAATAACCTACCTGGCTACAAGATTGAGCTTGATAAGTTTATGGAGGGGATGGTATGATGGGACTGCCAACAATGGCATGTGGCCCGTCAGTGACTGCCAGTAGCAAAAATCCCCATTGGCCAAAGACAGGAGACTAGATGTGGAGAACTCTGAGTTACTACAGGCAATTCTTTCCCAGGTATCTGCCTGGTGGGTTTGCCCACATGCTCAGAATCTAACTGATCGCCATTAAGGGGATCAGCAAGGAATTTTCCCCCAGTCAGATAGAGACCCTGGGGATTTTTCGCCTTCCTCTGCAGCATGGGGCATGGGTCTTGCAGATTTAAACTAGTGTAAACGGTGAATTCTCTGTAACTTGAAGTCTTTAAGCCATGATTTGAAGACTTCAGTAACTCAGCCAGAAGTTAGGAATCTATTACAGGAGTAAGGGGGTAAGGTTCTGTGGCCTGCAATGGGCAGGAGGTCAGACTAGACAAGGGGTTCCCAAACGGGAACGGTGAACCGCAGCCACTAGGAGCTGCGAGTGGCCATACCTGTGGCCACTCAGGTAAATAAAGCATCTTGCGGCCTGCCAGGGGCTTACACTGAACAAGCCGCAAACCAAGTTTGGGAAGCCCTGGACTAGATGATCACAAAGATCCCTTTTGACCTTAAAGTCTATGAGTTTATAACATAATATTTTGAGTTAAGACCATTGGTTTAACTATCAAGCTAGTTAAGTTTCTATACTGTGCTCATCGCCATACTTACCCCATTCTCTTAAAGACTCTAAATGCCATAACATGTAAGGCAATGTGCATCATACTTCATCATACAACATAAGCTGAATGAAAAAAGTAGTTTTAATGGCATTTTAGATAGGAGGAGCAGCGCTCTAGTGGTTTATCAGTATCACTAAAAGCATGTGGAATTTAATCTATATATATACACCTGGGTATATTTTAATGGTGATATTATTTATATATAAATATCTCCTTTGATTCATTCTCTCTGATCCCTCTTTTTTTTAAAATGTCTTTGTTACTCTCAGTTCCCGCTTATTCTATAACTTTTGAGTGCTGTACCAGTTTCTTCAAAGACTGTAATCTTCCTGTGGTCCTCTTTGTTCCATGCCCCAGACTCCATTATCACTCTCCTTAACTCAGATATTAACTTTGCTAGGAAGGCCAGCAATTTTAGAATATATATAAATAAACCCACCATTAAAATATTTATATATATAAATATTTATAATATAAAGAAATATGTTGAAAGGTTTTAGGCCCTTTTCACTGCTGTGATCTCAACCCACAGTGTTTTAAAAACTGAAATTGAAAACTGGCCACATTGTAATGTAGCACTGACCTTTTGGCTGTGCTGGGTTCTGTCCTGTAGGGTTTCATAATCACTTTATTCTTCATTTGCACCTTGAACAAGTGACTGGTGTCTCCAGTATTCACCTCTTCCCTTTCACTGATGGTGAAAGTTTTAAGTCTGTACTTTGTCTCTTCCACAGTGGAATGACTCCAGTTTCTGTCCTTGGCTGCCTTCTCTTCTCAATTTATCTTCCGCCCAGTAGGATTTCTCATTTCTAGCTTCAACCTTGCCGATCACTCTTAAACAGCTGACATTCAAACAAATATCTCCTTTGACTCACTCTCTCTGATCCCTCTTTTTTTTTAAAATCTCTTTGTTGCTCTCAGTTCTCTTAGTTCCTGCTTATTCCATAACTTTTGAGTGCTATACCAATTTCTTCAAAATCTGTAATCTTCCTGTGGTCCTCTTTGTTCCATGCCTCAGACTCTGTTATCACTCTCCTTAACTTAGATATTAACTTTGCTAGCAAGGCCAGTAATTTTTGAATATATTTGTAGAATAGGAAAAGGCACCTTTCCTGCCATATATGCCCATAGGTATTACATAATCAAATCCATTTTCTTGGGGACCATGCAGGATTATTCCCTGGGGCTGGTTGAAAAATCATATTTAATTTCCATGAAAAATGTCAAATAAAATGAACATTTTTTGTTTCATTCAAAAAATTACTGAAATTTTTGATTCTTAAATGAAAAAGTCCAAATGCAATTAAATGAAGAAGTTGTTTGTTTTCTTCTCTTTTTTCCACCTCTTTTTTTCCAGTGCATAAAAAATGGAGGGATGCTGAAAAAGGGAGCAATGCAACGTTCTTTTCCTCACATTTTCTTTTTGTTGTTGCTGTTCTTTTTCTTGCCCAGTGGAGGAAAAGGAGGGAAAGCTAGAATTAAAAAAATAGAGAAAGTTGAGGGAAAAAGTTCTTACAGGTTTTAATTCCCACTTTCTTTCCCCTTTTTATTTTTGTCTCTTTTTTTCGCAGTAAGGGGAAAAAGGAAGAAAGGGGGAAAACTGAAAAACAAAATAAAATTAATCAAAAAATTCCCAGATAAAAAAAAATCTGAAACTTTTGATTCAATCAAAAAGCCATTTTTCATCAAAAGTTTCCAGCAAAAATTTTGAGCCAGTTCTGTTGTTCCTTTCAGTATATTATCTTGTGTTTTTAAAGTGCCAGGTAATGAGTATTCCAACACTTTCCTTTTGAGACTGTTCCACAGCCTAATACCCCTCACTATCAGTAGAGCCCTGCAAATCAGCGGATATCCACAGACCATGTAAGAACATAAGAACACAAGAATGCCCATACTGGGTCAGACCAAAGGTCCATCCAGCCTAGTATCCTGTCTTTCAACAGTAGCCAATGCCAGGTGCCCCAGAGGGAGTGAACCTAACAGGTAATGATCAAGTGATCTCTCTCCTGCCATCCATCTCCACCCTCTGACAAACAGAGGCTAGGGACACCATTCCTTACCCATCCTGGCTAATAGCCATTAATGGACTTAACCTCCATGAATTTATCCAGTTCTCTTTTAAACCCAGTTATAGTCCTAGCCTTCACAACCTCCTCAGGCAAGGAGTTCCACAGGTTGACTCTGCGCTGAGTGAAGAAGAACTTCCTTTTATTTGTTTTAAACCTGCTACCCATTAATTTCATTTGGTGGCCCCTAGTTCTTATATTATGGGAACAAGTAAATAACTTTTCCTTATTCACTTTCTCCACACCACTCATGATTTTATATACCTCTATCATATCCCCCCTTAGTCTCCTCTTTTCCAAGCTGAAAAGTCCTAGACTCTTTAATCTTTCCTCATATGGGACCCGTTCCAAACCCCTAATCATTTTAGTTGCCCTTTTCTGAACTTTTTCTAATGCCAGTGTATCTTTTTAGAGATGAGGGGACCACATCTGTATGCAGTATTCAAGATGTGGGCGTACCATGGATTTATATAAGGTCAATAAGATATTCTCTGTCTTATTCCCTATCCCTTTTTTAATTATTCCTAACATCCTGTTTGCTTTTTTGACTGCCGCTGCACACTGCGTGGACGTCTTCAGAGAACTATCCACGATGACTCCAAGATCTTTCTCCTGATTAGTTGTAGCTAAATTAGCCCCCATCATATTGTGTGTATAGTTGGCGTTATTTTTTCCCATGTGCATTACTTTACATGTGTGCGGGTCACAGATGTGCATACAAATTTTGTATCCGTGAAGGGCTGTAACTACCAGATAATTATTTTCTGACATTTAGCCTAATTTTTTCCTGTCTCAGTTTCATTCCATTACTCTTCATTATATCCACGTATCACACTAACTCCTCAGCATCCTTTGTATTCACAGCTTTAAATATTTGTAGTTTGTCTCCACTTTTTTGTCTCGTGGTCAAGCTACAGATATAAAACTCCACCTCAAAGTCAGGCCTTTTAGGGCCACAATAATTTCTGTTGCTCTTCTTTGAACCTCATCCACTTTATCAACTTGACCCACCTCATGTCTTTTGTGACTTCTCTCTCACTACCCTTTTTCTCCCAAAACAAATGTGTTGCAATTGAACAGAGTAAATATGAATCCCCTAGTAGGATGTCCTGAGTATTTATTCCCCTTTATGGGCCTAATTTTCCTGCACCACTGAAATCAATGGGACTTTTGTCATTGATTTCAACAGGAGCAGGATCAAGCCCTATGTGAATTATCTCCTTATTACCTTGGTCACCTTGATCCTTGGTCCTTAAGCCCTCATATAGATTGCACAGATCACAACACGTCTTTCATTCTTCTCGTATCCTGGCCTTCCTTCTCCATGTGCAGCCATGTCTTTTCACAATAAAATCTTCCCATCTTTTTGGAGGTCAGCTGAGTGGTCGTTTCAGTTCCCATGGGTACCACTTGGCAACAGCTGCAGTCCATCGATTGTCAGTGAGCCTCACTATATGCCCAGCCCATCGCATTTTACTATGCCTGCTTTCAAGGACGACGTCCTGCACTCCACTCTGCTGTCTGATCACTTCACTGAGGACTCAGTTGCTACAGATGGCAAATCAGAGACAGCAGCCAAAAATATCCGACGAGGCAATCTTGAAAGCAGACATTTCCAAGGAAGACTGGAGCCTTACACATAACTGCGATGAGAATTATAAAAACTTCACTGATAAGTTGAGGCAATGTGTGAAATTAGCCGAGAAAGAAAGACTGAAAAGAGTGAAGGGAAGAATCTCAGAGGAAATGCTCTAAATGCTAGAGAAGTGGAGAATATGAAGCGAAATGATGGTGACAAACTTGAGTACTCCCTCCTCTGCAAGTTGATAAGAAGAAGACTAAAAGAGGACTTCGAGAAATACCAAAATGAAAGGCCTTTAAAGACGACTGAATATCACAGAAGCCTCAAAAATGCAAAAAAGAATTGACGCTGTACAGGTCAACAGTAATGGCCCTGAAGAACAGGGACGGAAAACCAGTGATTGACAGAACAGAGATGGAAGCAGTCTGCAAAAATTTTTAAACTGAACTGTTCGCATCTCTGATAAATGTCCCAGTACCAACACTTCAACAGACCAACAAGCATTTACTCCCAGTCCTTGTCAGCGAAGTCTGACCTGCAGTTCACCAAATGAAGGAGGGAAAAGCTCCAGGTAAAGATGGACTGTCAATTGAAATGATAAGAGCTGGAGGCCAAGACCTCTGGGAAACCCTTGCTAAGAGGTTTAGCTGTTACTTGGAAATGCAGAAGACACCATCTAGCTGGAAGGAGTCCAACACCGTTCTGCTGTACAAGAAGAGCAGTCATGAAGATCTAAAGAACTATTGTCCAATATGCCTGCTATCACATATCTATAAGCTGTTCACGTTATTACCATTCTTATCATTTTGATGTTATGTCCCCCTAGTGTTTGAAACCCTTGCTTTTATGAAAAAAAAATTATCTCATCAGCTTTATTGAACCCTTTCATAATCTTGAAAATTTGAAAGTCTACTTTTCTGCCCTTACCTTTCCACCAACAACAAAGGCCATCTTCATCAAAGGCTCAATCTTGCTATCTCATAGGAGATCCAAAAGAAATAACAGTTCCTGAGATCAATGATGACCAGCAATGGGTGTGGCTCCTTGTACAGAGAGAGATGGCCCCAAATTCAGTAGAAATTATTGGGTGGACAGATAACAAAGGGCAAGCACAAGGGGACTTGTATGTCCTTGCACATGATGGAGCACAGCTCTGTGGTGACTTTTTTCCTGGACTGTGTCTGTTCAGGGCATGTTAAGTGGGTCCACAAGCAATGCCGCATCTCCTTAGGAGTCAGCATGGTTTTTACTGTTCTTCTGACTGGCCACAATGTGAGTACATGGATGCTTGGGTTGGTTGGAGCTATGGATTCTGCACGTCAGTCCACCCAGGGAAAAGCCCTTTTTAATGTTTAATGATAATGGCTTTATCCAGCTCCTTAGGGGGAAAAAATACCAGGACAATGTGCAATGCAGATTCCCTTCCTACCCTATGTTCCTCCTGCTACTCTGATCTTTCTAACCCCTGTAGTATTTTTCCTTTGATGTGAATGGTCTTTTCTGGGAGATGAATCTTTGGTTGAGGGTTCTGCACTGGCATAATAGTGTGGTTTTGCAGAACTGTAGTGTAGTAGCTGAGCTAGTTGAGATTACAACTAATGAGTGCACTGCTGCTTCGGAAATATTTATAAGATGGGATCAATTCTCAGTTCTTCACTGAGCTGCATCTAGCCCTTGTTCTTTATTGTTATGTTTTCATGCTGACAAAGAAACATCATTGACCTTTTTCTAAGTGTTATAGCTCATCATCATGTTTCCTCATCTTGAACTGTTTGCCAGGTTATAAATTAACTGTGCATATCCTGTTTTGAAATTATGATGGCATAATGTAATCCATTTAAAAAAAACTGTTTTGAATACCAAAGAAAAACTTTACAATATACAAATGGCATTAGACTGAACCATGTCTCAAGGTCTCCCGCAATGAACAAAATAATTTAATTTATAGGCTCTTGTGTAGCAAAATTATTGTTGATTCAGGTAGTTGGAGGGGAAAGCCCCATCTCATCTCTTCTGTGTTATTCTTGAGTTTCTGCTAAGCTCGAAAATAATTTTGAATTCAGTTTTATTATTCTTGAGCCCAAGGCAGTCCAATAAAAGTAATAACGTTTTACACAGAGAAAATTAACTCTAATTATAATCCCTATGCAGGAAGTGTTTTATGATATTCCATTTAGATTTACCTTGCTTGTTTGACATTAGAGCTGGGCAGAATTTTTCAGACAAAAGCTTTTTTTACTGAAAAATGCAGGTTTGGGTTGACTGGAACATTTTGCGACTTCATGTCAAATTCACTTAATGGTTTATGTCAAAAATGAAACAAAATAAATATTTCAAAAAAGGTAAAATATTTTGACTTTTTGATTCAAAATGACTCATTTAAAATTTTACTTCAGTTTTGTTTTAAAAAACTTAAAAAGCAATTAAAAACTTAAAGCAAATTGAAATGTTTTATTTCAAGTCAAACAAAATGTTTCATTCAACCCAGAAACAAAATATTTTTGACTTTCTCAGTTTGCTGAAAAATTATAATTTTGGGTTGACCTGAAACAATTTTTTAATTAATGTTCAGTTCAGCCCTTAAACCAAAAAAAAACAGCTATGCATACAGCTCTACTTATTTAACAGATGGTCCCATGCAGGCAGCAGACGCTGAGAACTGGGAAGAGAGGAGGTGCCATATAAACCATTTTTTTTCTTGGCAACTTTGCAGAATTTTTCATTGTGTTTGAAAATGCACTTACTAAAATCATTATTAACAATTATAGATGGAGAATGGACTGCTTTGGTACCTGGCAATTGACATTTGGGGCTATTTTTTCCAAAATACAAGTACTGAGATTATGCTACTTTCATCTACTTGAAGATTGTTGATATTTGATCATTTCTGTTAATATTTGACAGGTTTTTTCTATGTTAGTATCAGGAGCTTACTGAAGATGTATTTTTGTTAGTCTTCCTGTTCTTAGAACAGTTTTTTATAGAATCATACAAGTGTAGGGCTGGAAGGGATCTCGAGAGGTCATCTAGTCCAGCCCCCTGCACTGTGGCAGGAACAAGTAAACCTGGACCATCCCTGACAGTTGTTTGTTCAATCTGTTCTTAAAAACCTCCTATGATTGGGGAGTCCATAATCTCCCTTGGAAGCCTATTCCAGAGTTCAACTACCTGTATGGTTAGAAAGTTTTACCTAATATCTAATCTAAATTTCCCTTGCTGCAGATTAGGCCCATTACTTCTTGTCCTACCTTCAGTGGACATGGAGAACAACTGATCAGTCCTCTGTATAATAGCGCTTACCATATTTGAAGACTGTTATCAGGTCCTCCCTCAGTCTTTTCTCAAAATTAAACATGTACTGTTTTTTAACCTTTCCTCATGGGTCAAGTTTTCTATAAACTGAGCATGTTTAGTCTTTGTAGACTATATTTGAAGATCTCTTTTGTCAGACCTGTAATTGTCAGTCTATCTTCAAAATCCATAACAATTTCTAAAAACATTGTTCTCTTTGCAGAAAGAGAAGGTGCTTTCACCACAGATGCCAGCATTCTCCAAGGATTAATCCCTTCATCCTTAAATTACACCAGCTCCTATTAATATCATGGGACCTGACGGTGGTTTCCTAAGCAGTGGACAACTTCATGTCATTGTGTGGGGAAGTTTGGCAGCTCTGACAACACTCTTATTCCTTACTTTCCTCATCTTTCTGTGCTCCAGCTGTGACAGGTAAGACTCTAGTGCATCAGGAGGCAATAAAGATAAAAAGAGGGAAATGTGACAGAGGGATCCTGTTGCATTTTTTGTTAAGGTATAAATAAAGGAAAATCCTACTCTCATCATAATATGCTCTCATCAGTTCTAGGGTAAATATTTTGATACTGTAAGTATAGCATGGATTGAAGTCATTTAATTTACAACCAAGTAGCAAGAATGGCTAAAATCACAAGAATGGCTAAAAATGGGCCACAAACCAAAGTAGTTTATTGACCAGTTTTCTTCACATGAAATTGCAAGCCCAATAGCAAGGATTGTTAATGAATCTGTGAATTCGGGGGTCAGATCCTATGACTGGAGAATTGCAAATATATTACCTATTTTTAAAAAAGGAAAAAAAGTGACCCAGGAAACTAAATGCCTGTTAGTTTGACCTCAATTGTATGCAAGGTCTTGGAACAAATTTTGAGAGAGAAAATAGTTAAGGCCATAGAGGTAAAGAGTAATTGGGGTAAAATACAACATGGATTTACAAAAGGTAGATCATGCCAGACCAACCTGATCTCTTTCTTTGAGATGATAACTGATTTTTTAGACAAAGGAAATGCGCTAAATCTAATCTACCTGGATTTCAGTAAGGCATTTGATACAGTTCCAGATGGGAAATTATTAGTTAAATTGGAGAAGATGGGGATTAATATGAGAATTGAAAGGTGGTTAAGGAGCTGGTTAAAGGGGAGACTACAATGGATCAGACTGAAAGGTGAACTTGTCAGGCTGGAGGGAGGTTACTAGTGGAGTTCCTCAGGGATCAGTCTTGGGACAAATCTGATTCAACAGTTTCAGTAATGACCTTGGCACAAAAAGTGGAAGTGTGCTAATAAAATTTGTGGATGACACAAAGTTGGGAGGTATTGCCAATATGAGCATAGCCACTGACTCCATGGGTGTTCCGGGGGCTGGAGCACCCACGGGGAAAAATTAGTGGGTGCTCTGCACCCACTGACAGCCAAGCTCCCCTCACCCCGCGCTCCAGCTCCTCCTCTTCCTCCTCCCCTGGGGGCTACTGAAGTGTTCAGAGGAATGGAAAACCTACCTTATGAGAGGAGATTAAAGGAACTTGGCTTGTTTAGCCTAACCAAATGCAGGCTGAGGGGAGATATGAATGCTGTCTATAAACACATAAGAGGGAAAATACCACGGAGGGAAAGGGATTATTTAAATTAAGCACCAGTGTGGACCCAAGAACAAATCGATAAAAACTGACCATCAACAAGTTCAGGCTTGAAATTTGATGAAGGCTTCTAACTAAGGCTGTCATTAAGTGTAGTTAACTCACACATTAACTCACAAAATTAATCACGATTTAAAAAATTAATCGCGATTAATCTCGGTTTTAATCACACTGTTAAACAATAGAATACCAATTGAAATTTATCAGATATATTTGATGTTTTTCTACATTTTCAAATATATTGTATTCTGCATTTTAATTGAAATCGAAGTGTATATTATTTATTATTCTAAATAGTTCCATAAAATTATAAACAAAAGAAACAGTATTTTTCAGTTCACCTCATACAAGTACTGCAGTGCAATCTCTTTGTTGTGAAAGTGCAACTTACAAATGTAGAAATTTTTTGTTACATAACTGCACTCAAAAACAAAACAATGTACAACTTCAGAGCCTACAAGTCCACTAAGTCCTACTTCTTGTTCAGCCAATCGCTAAGACAAACAGGTTTGTTTACATTTACAGGAGATAATGCTCCCTCTTCTTATTTATAATGTCACCAGAAAGTGAGAACAGGCATTTGCATGGCACTTTTGTAGCTGGTATTACAAGGTATTTACGTGCCAAATAGGCTAAACATTCATTTGCCCCTTCATGCTTCGGCCATCATTCTAGAGGACATGCTTCCATGCTGATGATGTTCGTTAAAAAAAAGTGTTAATTAAATTTGTGATTGAACTCCTGGGCGGAGAATTGTATGTCCCCTGCTCTGTTTTACCTGCATTCTGCCATATATTTCATGTTATAGCAGTCTCAGATGATGACTCAGCACATGTTGTTCGTTTTAAGAACACTTTCACTGCAGATTTGACAAAACACAAAGGAGGTACCAATGTGAGATTTCTAAAGAGAGCTACAGCACTTGACCCAAGGTTTAAGAATCTGAAGTGCCTTCTAAAATCTGAGAGGCATGAGCATGCTCTCAGAAGTTTTAAAAGAGCAACACTCTGATGTGGAAACTACAGAACCCAAACCACCAAAAAAGAAAGCTGCTTTGCATTGTTATTGAGTAGAACCTGTCATCAGCATGGATGCATGTCCCCTGCAATGGTGGTTGAAGATTGAAGGGACATACGAATCTTTAGTGCACCTGGCACGTAAATATCTTGTGACGCTGGCTACAATAGTGCCATGAGAACGCCTGTTCTCACTTTCAGGTGACACTAAATAAGAAGCATGCAGCATTATCTCCTGCTAATGTAAACAAACTTGTTTGTCTTTGTGATTGCCTGAACAAGCAGTAAAACTGAGTTGACTTGCAGGCTCTAAAATTGTACATTGTTTTATTTTTCAGTGCAGTTCTTTTTGTACATAATTCTACATTTGTAAGTTCAACTTTCATGATAAAGAGATTGTACCGTAGCAGTGGTTCCCAAACTTGTTCCGCTGCTTGTTCAGGGTAAGCCCCTGTCGGGCCGGGCCAGTTTGTTTACCTGCCACGTCCACAGGTTCAGCCAATCGCCACTGCCAGTGGCCGCAGTTCGCTGCTCCAGGCCAATGGGAGCTGCTGGAAGTAGTGTGGGCTGAGGGACTTACTGGCCGCCGCTTGCAGCTGCAATCCGCCGAACCTGAGGACGTGGCAGGTAAACAGCCCGGCCTGGCAGGGGCTTTCCCTGCACAAGCGGCGGAACAAGTTTGGGAACCACTGCACTATAGTATTTGTATTAGGTGAATTAAAAAATACTATTTTTTGGTTTTGACAGTGCGAATACTTGTAATCAAAAATAAATATAAAGTGAGCACGATACATTTTGTATTCTGTGTTGTAATTGAAATCAATATATTTGAAAAATGTAGAAAACATCCAAAAATATTTAAATAAATGGTATTCTATTATTGTTTAACAGTGTGATTAATCGCTTTTATTAATCGCAATTAATTTTTTTAATCGCTTGACACCCCTAATTCTAACCAGCAGAGGAGTGAAGTTCTGGAAAAGCCTTCCAAGGGGAACAATGGAGCAAACAACTGGCTTCAAGATTGAGCTTGATAAGTTTATGGAAAGAATGGTCTGATGACCTTGCCTACAACAGCATGTGGTCTATCTGTGACTGCCAGGAGCAAATATCCCCAGCAGCCAGAGGTGGGACACGAGATGGGGAGAGCTCTGAGTTACTTCAGAGTATTCTTTCCCAGGTGTCATGCTGACATGCTTAGGATCCAACTGACAGCCAAATTTGGTGTCAGCAAGGATTTTTCCCCCTGGTCAGATTGGCAGAGATCCTGGTGGTCGGGGGGAAGGTTGCCTTCCTCTGCAGCATGGGGCACAGGTCACCTGCAGGTTTAAACTAGTGTAAATGGTGGATTCTCTGTAACTTGAAGTCTTTAAATCATGATTTGAGGAGTTCAGTAACTCAGGCAGAGGTTATGGCTCTATTACAGGAGTGGGTGGGTGAGGTTCTGTGGCCTGCAGTGTGCAGGTCAGATTCGATGGTCACGATGGTCCCTTCTTGCCTCAAAGTCTATGAGTCTTTGAGGTTAAAATCGCTATGGTTTTGGAGTAAAGTCCTAAACTCTGAATTCCCTTGCAAAGAAAGGCAACCTGTATCGTATACTGAACAGATCTTGTACTTCGTTTCCTCTGCAATGGACCCCTCTCACAGGCGCCAGCATGTCAATAAGGTGCTCATCCACATACTACAACCTGAAACTCCCAAGGACACCTAAGGTCACAGCCCAGTGCTATAGTATCCATGACTTGTGAAGTGAGAAAAGAGGTTTGCTGTTTTCTGCAGGTTATGGTCCAAACATTCTCCCCCTCTGCCCAGCTAGTGGGTCAATTAGATCTGTCCAGACTTTGTGGATTCTTTTCAATAATAGATGTTTGTTTACAGTTGTCATAAATGTAAAGGGAAGAGTAAACACCTTTAAAATCCCTCCTGGCCAGAGGAAAAATCCTCTCACCTGTAAAGGGTTAAGAAGCTAAAGGTAACCTCGCTGGCACCTGACCAAAATGACCAATGAGGAGACAAGATACTTTCAAAAGCTGGGAGGAGGGAGAGAAACAAAGGGTCTGTGTCTGTTGGTATGCTGCTTTGCTGGGGATAGAACAGGAATGGAGTCTTAGAACTTTTAGTAAGTAATCTAGCTAGGTATGCATTAGATTATGATTTCTTTAAATGGCTGAGAAAAGAATTGTGCTGAATAGAATGACTATTTCTGTCTGTGTGTCTTTTTTGTAACTTAAGGTTTTGCCTAGAGGGATTCTCTGTTTTGAATCTAATTACCCTGTAAGGTACCTACCATCCTGATTTTACAGGGGTGATTCCTTTACTCCCATTTACTTCTATTTCTATTAAAAGTCTTCTTGTAAGAAAACTGAATGCTTTTTCATTGTTCTCAGATCCAAGGGTTTGGGTCTGTGGTCACCTATGCAAATTAGTGAGGATTTTTACCAAACCTTTCCCAGGAAGTGGGGTGCAAGGGTTGGGAGGATTTTGGGGGGAAAGACATGTCCAAACTATGTTTCCCAGTAAACCCAATTAGAGTTTGGTGGTGGCAGTGGTTATTCCAAGGACAAAGGATAAAATTAATTTGTACCTTGGGGAAGTTTTAACCTAAGCTGGTAAAAGTAAGCTTAGGAGGTTTTCATGCAGGTCCCCACATCTGTACCCTAGAGTTCAGAGTGGGGGAGGAACCTTGACAACAGTATTGATTACAGTACAATGCAAAAGAGAAAAGATTTACGCTTAGGTAAATTGTGTTTGATGACGTCAGTACTTCAGTCTGACTTGAATAGTTTCTTTTGGTACTGGCATCATTGACTGATAACAGCTCCAGCAAATATATTAACTGCTACTTCGGAACCAACAGAGGGGGCACTTCGTAGGGTATACACGAACAGTGAGTGTGGGAATTGTTTTGATTTCTCAAATTCTTAGCACTGAAGAGGGGCTGATGAGGGCTTCAGATCCCCACACACTTTTCAAGTCTTGTGTTAACAGTTGTTGGACTTAGTTATTCTACACATCTTGCAGGGTAGCTTCAGTAAATTGCTCCTAGGCCCTCTCAAGGGAAAACCCTGTAAAACCTTCCGCACTTCCAGGGTGTGTCTTTCGCTTCCACAACCTACCTGCTGGTGATGTGTAGGAGCTCTGCACACCAACAACCTCCTTTTTCCCCTCATTGCATCCCAGACTCCCTCCTCTCTTTGAAATGCCAGTGTAGACCCGGGAGCCCAGGGCGGAAGAGAGAGTGAGTGGTATTCTGCTCCCAGTGTTCAGTGCTCGGATCACTAATCTGCCCAGGTTTTCAGGCAGAGCAGAGAATCTTGGAGAGAAGCAGGAGATGAATGTTCCCCCACACTGTTATCCAGTGGGTTGAACTGGGCAGAAGCATATGGGAGACAAACGAAGCAGTAAGCAAAGTATTATACTGATATTCCTACAAGTTTCACCTTTTTCTCCTCCCTCTTTGGAGACTTAGGGGCTGATCCTGCACCCCCTGAAGTTAAGAACAAGGATCAAACCTTCAGATTTCAAGCAAGCATGGTACTAAGCAAAGCTTTGATTTGCCACAGTACCCTTAAGATTTCCTTTGTTATTAGAGAGCCTCGTTCCACCAAGACCAGCAGCTTCTCTTAATAGAAATACTTTGTTTTTCAAAGGTGAATTTCAAGCCCTTTCCAAAACATGTGAAATCAGCCCCACTGATAAAGTGATGTTGACTTCCATTGGTTTTAATGGATCATGCAGCTAAGTGAGGTGCAGTGTAGTGCTTTAAAAATGTACTCCTTAAAATCCAGAGGACTTTTCTGAAAAAATTCTAACAATGGTGGATTAAGTTTTGAGCAGAAAAACTTAAATCTAAATTCTGTTTTATTTATACTAGTGTAAATCCAGAGTAATTTCATAAATATCAGTGAAGTTCACCTGGATTTTACATCATTTTAAATGAGAGCAGAAACACGTCCATAATATTTACAGCTGAAAGTAGAGCTGTGGTTGCCTGAGGTGTGCAACCTGCATCTGACCCAAAATGGATGTCTAATAAGTAGATTGAGGTGTACCTCTTTATATGAACAATAAAGAGTAAAAAGGTTTTTAACAAATTTCAAAAATTATACATTAAAATTATGAAAATTACAAAAATTATGCGTCATTTTCCTTTACTGATGTAAAGAATGTGGACGTGCACAACAAGGAATGTCGATGTGTACCCCAAAATGTGGCTTACGTTGTGGTCTATGGGAATGTCAGGAGAAACAGACAGTTTCAGCATATTCCTCTCAGACCAGTGATTGCAAGTCATTAAGGCTAAATAGGTTATTTTCTTAGATGACCTGCCTGAATCACTGGGAGAGACCAGTCTGAGGCAAAAGGAAGACTTCACATCTGGGTTCTGTAAAAAGACCACTTGGCAATATCATAATTGGGGGCCAGAATCCCAGAAACTCATATGGAAGGTGCGGTTTTTTTGAGAGAGCCTGTAACAAAGCGGTCTTTGGCAGGACACTACTGAGAGTATCAATTCAGGACAAATTGCTTAGAGCAGGGCAGTCATAGCCCAAGGCTGGGGTCCTTCACTACTAAGGCATGCCAAACCAGCCAAACAGAGAAGACTTCGGTTTTACCCCACTGGCTAACCACAAGTCATACAAGCAACTCCCTCAGACACTTCAGTTTCCCAGTATCACCACCAGCACCGCTCCTTATGGGGATGAATGGTTATGAAAACTAATAACCCAGTAAAAGAAAAAAGGTTCTCACGATCCCAAAGGGCCAAGCCCCAGACCCAGGTCAATATACAAGTCAGATCTTGCCCACAAATCACACTGTTGCCAATTATTTAGAATCTAAAATCTAAAGGTTTATTCATAAAAAGAAAGAAATATAGATGAGAGTTAAAATTAGTTACATGGAATCAAATACATAGAACAATTGCAAAATTCTTAGTTCAGGCTTGATGGGATTACTGTTGATTTAAACCAATCATGTCTCTGAAATGCAAACATCCCAGCTTGGATGGGTTGTTCAGTCATTTTGTTCAGACCTTCAGTTTCAAGCAAAGTTCCTCCACAGGTGAGAAGCAGTATTGAAGACAAAATGGAGGGGTTTTCAGGGCCTTTTATATCCTCTGCCATGTGGAAGGACCCCTTTGTTCTTCCCGTGGAAAATCACAGCAGCAAGATGGAGTTTGGAGTCACATGGTCAAGTCACATGTCCGTGCATGACTCAGTTTGCAGGCGGCAGCCATTGCTCAGATGCTCCTTGAACGTTCCCAGGAAGGCTCCTCAGATATAGATTGGAGTCTCCCAAGGTCCATTGTCAGTTAAGTGTTTCTTCACTGGACACTTATTCAGAATAGTCCTTTCTCAAAAAGCTGACCAAATGCTTCAGTGATACTACTTAGAATCAAATACATTGAGATACAAGTACATAGCCAATATTCATAACTTCAAATACAAAAATGATACATACATACAGACAGCATAATTATAACCAGCAAATTACAACCTTTCCGTAGACACATTACTTGATCTCCTTTGTACAAGATTTGGTGCAACCTTGGTTGCAACAATGATTTATACTGTCCCAGTTCATGTCAATAACGTCACACAGCCTAACTTTCCTGAAAGGGAAAAACAGACTAAGGCACTCTCTGGAAGACAAGTTGGGACAAAGCTGGGCCCAAGAGCTTCTTGGTGTCAGGGGGCTTATTCCTTCACTCTCCCACTTCCCTGGTCCTTCTCGCATGAACAGAGAGCAACAATACCCGAAGTCTGAAGGTGCAAACAATTCCATGTTTATTGGGGTAAACTTCCAGCAAGCTTAAATCCAAGTTCCTTTTTTCTTATTTTCAAATCCCAATTTACTTCCTGTTTGCCCCTAATTTAAATAGTTTATACCTTAACCAGTCATTCTACTAAAATTTACCTAACCAATCCTAACATATTGTAGCATGATTAGCTAACCAATTATATCCCACCACCTTAATTAGTTTACACCCACCAAAATTAATTATACAGCAGACAGAAACAATCACAGAACCAGACAGAGACCATGCAAATAAACAATAGTAAATAGGGAAGTATAATGACAAAACAATACAGAATTGAGGATTTCACAACTACATCTATAAAGACATAAGGGTTTCCCAGCAGTGTCTATTGATAAGTGAGTTCTTACCAAACAGAAAACTATCAAACTAAATTTCCTTTTACATCTTTTAGGCTCTTCTCTTT
The DNA here is from genome assembly GCF_965140295.1 of Lepidochelys olivacea. NCBI lineage: Eukaryota > Metazoa > Chordata > Testudines > Cheloniidae > Lepidochelys > Lepidochelys olivacea. Next base: position 52,852,462 of record NC_140412.1, read on the forward strand.
ATCTGGAGGTGATAGATGGGATCACCTTTTTAACAGCCTGAGATTGCCTTATTTCAGTATGACTAGTTTGGAATGTGAAGATGTGACCGTTCGCTTCCCAGTTTATGGCTGCCTCTGCTGCTTAGCCAAAGGCATTAGCCTAAGAACAGGGCCTCAGACTGTCATAGTGAGAGAAGGCCCTTACACAGATTTCTTTCTTTTATACTTCTATAACTAGCTAAATGATAAACATATACGTAAATTCTTCAAGTATAGGCCTTTACAGACAGGCCTGAATATCTATATCCTAACACTTGGCTTCTTAAAAAGCATGTGTAAATTGGTTCTACGCTTAAAAGGGATACCCATCTAATCTCATTCTTTACTACATGATCTCATGTGCACTCCCACATTCGTCACAACTGCCTGTATACAGATATGATTTAAAAATCCTCTTATTCTTAATCAAAGTTCTGATTAATGAATATTGCTCTATATTGTATCTAATAATGCTTGAGTCCCCGAGACAGTGCCAGAAACAGGAAGCAGCGGAAAGCTTTTATGAGAATCAATCTGTTGGATATTTCTAACAAGTTATGCAAATTCATTGTTAGAAGTTATCTAGTGATGTTCTTCAGTTATTCAACATGTTGCTAATCTGCATGCAGTATCGTTTATTACAAGTTATTTTGTTTGGCAGGTTGTTTATAAAGTATATATAATTTCTTCATAGCGCACTTTTTGAAAATTGTTGATGGAATATTTGATGACTTAAGAGTAAAATCTACCATGCTTAAAATGCTTTGTCAAAAACCTTTGGGGAAACGAAGTATTTGTAAACATGAATCACATTCTGCATGGCATGGACATTGTTGTGTATTTAATTGGTGTAATTACTTGTTTCACAATTAAGTAGAAGTTTAAAGATATAGGCAGATTTCTGTTGAGGAAAATGCCATGTGTCTCTGAGTATTTGGGGTAGGCGACATCATTAGTCTCCCACCTCACCACTCTGTGCTTCCCCTCCCCACTGCACTTTTTACTCCCCTTTTCTTCCAGATTAGAAGTCTCTATGTGTCAGCTTTATAGCTATGTTTCAGAGTAAGTAATCTGTTTCAGAAAGGGGCTGTTGACATAGTTAATCCCTTCTAAGAATCTGTAGATTATAAAGCCTATCTGAAACACATTCATTGTATAATGAAGTACATGCCACATGGTGCTACACACACTGTAAGTGTTTTGCTTTTTAAAGTGCCCACTCTTTATCCACTTGTAGATTTTTTTTAAGGAATCATAAACTGTGCTGTTAGTAGGACTTTTGTGGCCCATAGGACCTTTAAAAAGCCTCTTCTAATTCCTCAGACTGTAGTGTTCCTTAAAAGGTGTTGCCCTGGCCATTTAAAGAGACAGCTTCACAGATTACAGAATCTGTCACAGAAAATACGTACATGAGAATTTCAGAAAGTGACACAAAGAACGGTTAAATTGATATTTTAATGTGATAGTTCACAAACTTCTCCATTCTGTGAATGGACGTTAGAACAGAAAAACGTTTTGATGAGACTGTCTGAACCTGTTTGCTGCCCCTCTCTAGATCGTGGCACCTCCCAGGTTAAGAATCCATGTTTTAGCCAGAAAAATAAAAGTGCAGCAATATGGTCAATACAGATCACTATCAGAACATTCATTTTACTAGAGGTTTACTGGATGTTCTCAGCATAATTTTACATTTTTTTTTAATTTAAGGGAAAAGAGGCCAAAACATCAGAATGGGGACCATGAAAATCTGATGAATGTGGTAAATATTATTTATGTATAACAGCTTGTGTCTTTCTAATGCTTTGTAATCAGCCCTTTTCCTGAGCCTGGGCATACAAAATAAAATATTGCAGGTGAGAAGACAGAAATAGACCTATTTTAGACCTAGGTTTAGGGGAGTTAATGGGAGGATTTGTGAGGTGGGTACAGTTAATTCCCCTTAATAGTAATCCTGATATTAGCAACTTCCAGTTAATGGCAACATATTGCTGGGAACCAATCCCATCCCATTAACATGAGCGTTGACGGGATTCTGATATTATCAATGGCATGCCACTTATTAGCAACTTTTCTTGGAAGAAAGGCGCCACCTGCAGCCCCAGAAGGGAGCAATGGGATGTGCTGAGCACCCCCTGCTGGCAGGTTTGTGAGGCTACAGTCAAGGAAGGAAGTGCTGGGTTGTGTCTTCTCTGGCTGCAGCCCCGCAAACCTGCTTGTGGCTGGTGCTCGGCACATCCAGCACTTCCTTCTGGGGCCTGCAGCCCAACAAACCTGCCTGCACAAGGTGACCATACAGGACATAAGGGTTTGGAAGGGAGGCTGTGGGCCGGGGCAGTCGTGGAGTGGGGGACTGCAGCCCAGCAAATCTACCTGCACACAGGGACCACTCAGGAGGTAAGAGGCTGCAGGCTGGGAGGGGAGGCCATGGGCAGAGCAGTAGCAGGGAAAGGGGCTGCAGCCCGAATGCCACAGCAGCATGGTACTGCTCTCTGGGCTGCACCTTGCTGGGGGACTGCATGCAGGGAAAGAAGCACTGGGATGTGGTGAGCCCCAGCCCCAAGAGAGTTCAGTTGGGTGCACAGGGATGAGGCAGCATCTGCAATATCAGGCAGTATCCTGAGGCTTTAGCACGTCCAGCATAGTAAATGACAAGGTGATGTCCCAACATTTAATGCTTACCTTTGAATTTTTATTGCATGGTCTTAAGTCAGACTTAATTCAACTTATGCAGTGATGACATAAATAACAATGCTAGTTTCACGCTGAACATAAATTGGTCAGAAAACAGGTGTGTGTACTGGTCGCCATTAAAAAGTCAACCTTTACTTAAAATCATCACATAGGGATATCAAAGAAAGTGCAGTCATTTTGTATTTTAATATTGTGGTAGATAAGATACCTCCGTGTGGTAACTGAAGGTAAATGTTAACTTTTCACTGTGCAACAGTTTCTGATTTTATTTACGCAGACTAGCTCCATTGAGTGCAGTAGACTTACTCCTGATTTGCACATGATAGCTTAGAGTACAGTTGTATCCTGTACATGGCAAAGTACAATAGTATAACTTGTGGGAATTTGTCAGTCTATGTGCAAAATAAATGTAATTTACACACTGGCCACACAGTAGCAAAAGTGGCGAAGAAGAATGGCAGCTTGGTGGGCTATTTTCTCTACACCTTCCTATTAGTAGCTTTTCCTGCTACCCTAAACCCCATGACTTCCACTTTTTCCGCACTCAGTATGGAAATTACACTTGCTTTGCACACCCACTAACATCTATTTTTTGACCAATTTATACTACAGAACATTACCAGTGAGTTTGGAATAGAGATTTCCATGAGAGTTATGTCTGCTTTATTCTTGGCTGAACTTCACAGTATAATTAGATGCAGTTAGTGTTTTAATATAGCATATGCACAAAGACTTTAATATATAAGGCCTGATTCTAATTTTACACCAGTTTTATACCCGATACAGAGCAGTGTGAGATCAGAATCAAATTCATAATATGTGTATGCAGTAGCAATATGTGTATCAGTGTAAACAGATTTGTGTCCAGTTTTAAATTAACTGGACTACATTCACAGTATTATTTTGCAATATAGTTTATCTCTTGCTCTACTTAAATGGTAGGTAATCCTTCAGATTTTGTTTTCCAGCCTTCAGATAAGGAGATGTTCAGCCATTCCATCACAAGTCTGGCTATAGATCCTCTTGTCAGCAGTGACCAGAATGGGGGACTAAGTAATGGGGATGGTAAGTACTGCAGTACTTTGAAAAGGAAAGGGAAAGAAATACCCTACTCTCTAATTAGTTTCTTTTGTATAGCATCCTTTATATCTGCTTCACTTTGTGCAGTCTCTTAGCCCCATCCTGCAAATATCCACATGCTTACCTTTATGCATGTGAGTAATGCCATTGACTTTAATAGAACTATTCACATGAGTAAAGCTAAGCACATGTGTAAATGTTTGCAAAATCAGCACCTTCAGCTGTAAACTCTTTAGGGAAGGAATTATCCCTTCTTTTAGATTTCAGCAGCACAAAGGCACATTTTGGGCAGGATGGGAAAAGAAATTATAAATAATGACAATGTACAAAGCTGTCCTGATACCAGAATCATTTGAACACACTATACGGTCAGTAGTTTGGAAAAAAACAAAACAACTTTCTTGTTCACTTGAACATATTTTTATATTTTAGAAAACTGAAACATGAATAAGTTTTTTTTTAATTCCTCTTGCTTTGCTGAACACTCAGAATGATTCACACTCATGTAACACCAGAAAATATTGTACTCAGTTGAAACTAAAAATAAACATGCTCCTAATACAGAGCTCCGAGGGGCCAACTGTTTTTTTCTCTCTGGGTTAACCACTGACACCCTGGGCTGCATTCCCTAGGTTACAGCTAAACCCCTAATCTCACTGTGAGGCTGTAAACTAATCCGTTAAACCTTTAGCACTCAAAAAACAATTAACAAAAGGAATTTTGAAACCTAGTCTTTTTTATGGCTGATCCCCATTCCCTCATATTGGTTGGTGTTTCACATTTAGGTGTATTTACCTCACAGAGTGACTTAATACACTGAGTAGGCCCAGCAAAGCCAGAAGGGGAGTATTTACAAAAGCTTCCATTGGAAAGTGCATGCAACTGACACACAAATTTCACAGTTTAGGTATAAGTTGCCCTTTAAATAGCATGGAGAGATTTGTTTTAATTTGTTATTTGTGAGGTCTTTCATGGCTCTGTCTGCTGCCCCGCTGATGTTTGTGTGGATCTTTTCAGCAAGGGAGCATGGTCAGTTTCAGGCCTGAGAGCAGCACTGCTTAACGTACTCAGGTTTGTCCCTCTTTCCTCCCCCTGCTTCCACTCTCTGTGCACACTTGCTACCTAGCCAGCCTCTTCACTTTCAATGGTCTTGGCAACAGCAGCATAGGGATGAGCTTTCAAACTTCCAAACTGTCCCACCCCATTTCCCAGTCCTTGCCTGGTTCCTGGTGCTGCCCAGGAGCTGCATCCTGGGAGTGAAAAACACCCTACCAGATTCCCATTGGCCCCTGCACAGGGCTTGAGTTGAAGGAGAAGAAGGTTCCACTTCTGCTCTTTACCCAATTCCTGTTGTTCCCTGGCTTTGTTCAGGGATCCCAGGAGGGAAAGGAGACTTCCTGACACCATCACTCCCAGCCTGAAACTCAGAAACATCCTCAATTATGTTGCTGTGCTACAGGTAAACATCCTCTTGTTGGGCTGGGGCAAAAGTGTACGCCCAGAGCAGGGTGTGAAAGCGGTCATCATACTTGTGCACGGCAAAGAAAGTAGAGCTGACAACCAGCAAAATCAGTGACACTTCTTACAACAAAGTGCAGTCAAATCCACACATTAGACTGGAAAAATGGAGGAAAATACCACTTTCTCTCTCTTCTTTTTTTGAGCTTTTGTCAGTGTGAAGTGTTACTAGAAGCTAGTAAGTAAAATAACTTCACAGAGAAATTATTTTCATGTAGATGTCCCTTATAAAAGCACACGATAAAATCTGGAAAGTGTTTGTATGGATATGTGTATATATCCGACTCCAGCAAACTGCAGTGCATACCCACATGTGCACAACCAGATAATGAGATCTGTAAATTCCATTCCAGGAGTGTTCTCTTTGAAAATAACAACTTATTGTAACCTGCATCTGAAAACATGACATGTTCTGCTTAATAAAACAGCTTGCCCTTTTTTTCTTTTCTCCCGCCCCCACCATCTAAGATGGACTACCTTATTTGTGACTGAGTTACTAGAAATCCCTCATTTGTAGAACTAAAGGTTGTCAGTTCATATTATGCATTACAATATTAAGAAAAGTACTTCAATAAGGAACTTGTGGAGTAATGAATGTGCTCTGCAACCCAGCTGACTTCAGTAGGGTTGCACAAGGTGTGGGTCAGGTCAGAATTAGGCCATTCTGTTCAAGTGAGGGCCTTTCTATTTGTGTCAGAGAAATGAGCAAACAGAAATCAAATATCCAACAGGACTTTTCAAAAAGAACAGTAGCTGAGTCCAGGATCCTCACCAACATCTTCACTCTTAACCCCAGCAGTCTCTAATATGCAAACATGGATACCAGCCATTTTTGAGAACATTACATATGTTGCATCTACTCGCCCGTTCCCTGGGCTCACTATGAGCATTGCTGCTGTGTAAAGTGTTTTGAGATTCATTGCATAAATACTATACTGCAAAACCAAACTATCTTATCTGGTAAGTACAGCAATGTCTTTTTATTTAAAACTTGAGAATACTGTGAATGCCAGAGAATTCCAAGTTATCTTTTCTCACTGTAAATAGCAAATAGTAATGCAGAAACAAAGTAGGTCATATGCTTATTTAATCTAACCTTCCTGAAGTCAGGGAGAGTTGGTAAATTATTCTGTTTTATTTTTTTGTAGTTCTCTCAGAAGACAGCACAACTGCCTGCATCCAACCTTATGAAGATGTACAAACTTCTGTTTCTGATCTGTTAGACCATCAGGACCCTCTGGGAAAGTCGATAAAATGTCACCAGAGCAGGGAGCTACCCAGAATTCCTCCTAATGATGCCATGGAAACCATCCTCTCCCCAAGAAATATCGAAAATGATCAGAGTCTTGGAATGGAAGGGCCTTATGAGGTCTTGAAAGAAAGCTCCTCTCAAGAAAACATAGTTGAAGACTGCTTGTATGAAACTGTGAAGGAAATTAAGGAGGTAGGAGTAGCAGCCAACACTGAGAGAGGCTGTGGCAGCAAACCAAAGTGTACACTGGCAGTTGCTGAAGATCTAGACCAGGTTCCTGAGTGCAGGACTGAATCAGCAGAATATGCCTCTGTTGACCGAAATAAAAAAAGTCGGCAAAGTACTAATTCAGAGAGTCCTCTTGGCAACACTCCAGACATGGAAGATGAGGCTCCACCTCCCGTACCTATGAAATTTCTTGATGAAAACGAGAACGTTCAGGAAAAGGGAGCAGAGGAGGAAGAAGAGGTGACTGAGGGGGCTGGTGAACCTGATAAGGTAAACCCTATACTGACAATTTTATAATGACAGAAAAAAGACCCTATGTACATAGATGATGGTCATAGAGCTGAAAGTTTAAAAATCATCCTTTATTTTAAAGAACATATTTAAATTAAGGTCATGCATTACTGTGAAATAGTGTAGGTGTGAAGCATACACTCCAGTCTCTCTGGTGAGGCAGTTATCCATACCATCCTGACCTCCAGATTGGAGTCCAGCAGTGTGCTTTACTTGGGGCCACTCTTAAAGGCTACTCAGAAATTGCAGGTAGTACAAACTGCTTTTGCCTGCATCTTCAGGGGTGTTAGATGTATAGAAGCTATCACACTAGTTCTCTAAAGGCTGCACTGGCATCCTATTCATTTCTGTGACTCAGGATCTTTTTCCTTTAGTTTTTGCTAATAGCTTATGCAAACAATACCTAGATGTACAAAATGGAGAGCAGGGCTTCTTGGTAGAGGCCATTCTTACTTTGGAATGCACTTCCCGTATTGGTTTAACAGCAGTCCAAGAAAAGTTTACAGGCAGGTATGATGAGGCCCAGTCCTGAAGTTCTTGCAGTCAAGAGGCCAGGTTCGCTGCTGTGTCTAAGGCCTGGTCTACACTACGAGTTCAGGTCAAATTTAGCAGCATTATCTCATTTTAACCCTGCACCCATCCACATGACAAAGCCCTTTTTTTCACTTAAAGGGCTCTTAAAATCGATTTCTTTACTCCACCCCCGACAAGGGGATTAGCACTGAAATCGGCCTTGCTGGGTCGAATTTGGCGTACTGTGAACGCAATTCGACGGTATTGGCCTCCGGGAGCTATCCCAGAGTGCTCAGTTGTGACTGCTCTGGACAGCACTCTCAACTCAAATGCACTGGCCAGATATACAGGAAAAGGCCCGCGAACTTTTGAATCTCATTTCCTGTTTGGCCAGCATGGCAAGCTCACCTGCACCAGCTCACCATGCAGAGTTCATCATCACAGGAGACCATGCAGTCCCAGAATCTCCGAAGAGCTCCAGCATGGACTGAACGGGAGGTACGGGATCTGATCACTGTATGGGGAGACGAATCGGTGCTGGCAGAACTCAGTTCAAAAAGGCGAAATGCCAAAATATTTGAAAAGATCTCCAGTGGCATGAAGGACAGAGGCTATAACAGGGACCCGCAGCAGTGCCGCATGAAAATTAAGGAGCTCAGGCAAGCCTACCAAAAAACCAGAGAGCCAAACGGCTGCTTCGGTTCAGAGCCCCAGACATGCTGCTTCTATGATGAGCTGCATGCCGTTCTAGGGGGATCAGCCACTACTACCCCAACCCTGTGCTTTGACTCCATCCAAGGAGTGGGAAGCAACACAGAAGCGAGTTTTGGGGGCGAGGAAGATGAGGAGGAGGAGGAGGCTGTAGATAGCTCACAGTAAGGAAGCAGAGAAACCAGTTTCCCCAACAGCCAGGATCTGTTTATCACCCTGGACCTGGATTCAGTACCCCCCGAACCCACCCAAGTTGGGCTCCCGGACCCTGAAGGCGGAGAAGGGACCTCTGGTGAGTGTACCTTTGTAAATATTATACAAGGTTTAAAAGCAAGTGTGTTTAATGATTAATTTGCCCTGGCATTCGTGGCCAGTACAGCTATTGGAAAAGTCTGTTAACGTGTCTGGGGATGGAGCGGAAATCCTCCAGGGACATCTCCATAAAGCTCTCCTGGATGTACTCCCAAAGCCTTTGCAAAAGGTTTCTGGGGAGGGCAGCCTTATTCCGTCCTCCATGCTAAGACACTTTACCACACCAGGCCAGTAGCACGTCGTCGGGAATCATTGCAGAACAAAGCATTGCAGCATATGGTCCCAGTGTTTGCTGGCATTCAAATAACATCCGTTCTTTATCTCTCTGTATTACCCTCAGGAGAGTGATATCATTCATGGTCACCTGGTTGAAATAGGGTGGTTTTAGTAAGCGGACATTCAGAGGTGCCCATTCCTGCTGGGCTGTTTGCCTGTGGCTGAACAGAAATCTTCCCCGCTTTTAGCCACGTGGTGGGGGGAGGGTGAAGCCATCATCCCAAAGAATTGGGTGTGGAGGGGGCGAGGGGTGTTAGTTGGGTTTCTGCTGCACATGAACCCGAAAACTGTAGCCCCTCCTTTCAAATTGCCAACCCATTTTTAATGGCCAACCCAACAGCTACTTGGTATGGGAAATGAGGGCGCTGCTGTTTGAAACCATTCCCATATGTTATGAAGGTTAAAGAAGCCAAAAGACTGTGGCTTACCATGGCTGCCTGCAAGCCGAATTCTGCTGCCCAGCCCTGCGTGAGAGATCTCTCACACCAAACTGGCATACCCTCAATAAGAGGCAAAATGCGACCTTGTAATGAAAGCACATGTGCTATGTAATGTTAACAGCAAGGTTTACCATCAAAGAGTGTACACATTGTTCTATAAAATGTGTCTTTTTAACTGCCACTCTCCCTTTTTTTTCCTCCACCAGCTGCATATGTTTCTCCTTCCCAGAGGCTAGCAAAGATTAGAAGGCGAAAAAATCGCACTCGTGATGAAATGTTCTCTGACTTCATGCTGTCCTCCCACACTGACAGAGAACAGCAAAATACGTGGCGGCAGACAATCTCAGAGTGCAGGAAAACACATTATGACCGCGAGGAGAGGTGGCGGGCTGAAGATGGTAGGTGGCATCAGCTTGCTGAAAGAAGGCAGGAGTCAATGCTCAGGCTGCTGGAGGATCAAACTCATATGCTCCAGCATATGGTTGAGCTGCAGGAAAAGCAGCTGGAGCACAGACCGCTGCTACAGCCCCTGTGTAACCAACCGCCCTCCTCCCCAAGTTCCATAGCCTCTTCACCCAGACGACCAAGAACACGGTGGGGGCCTCAGGCCACCCAGCTACTCCACCCCAGAGGATTGTCCAAGCAAGAGAAGGCTGGGATTCAATAAGTTTTAAAGTGCTGTGTGGCCTTGTCCTTCCCTCCTCCTCCACCCCACCCGGGCTACCTTGGCAGTTAGCCCCCTATTTGTGTGATGAATAAATAAAGAGTGCATGAATGTGAAGCAACAATGACTGTATTGCCTCTGCAAGTGGTGATCGAAGATGGGAGGGGAGGGTGCTTAGCTTACAGGAAAGTAGAGTGAAACCAGGGCTGGGGGGGGTCCATCAAGGAGAAACAAACAGAACTTTCATACCGTAGCCTGGCCATTCCTGAAACTGGTTTTCAAAGCTTCTCTGATGCGTACCGCACCCTCCTGTACTATTGTAACCGCCCTGGTGTTTGGCTGCGCGTAATCAGTGGCCAGGCAATTTGCCTCAACCTCCTACCCCGCCATAAATGTCTCCCCCTTACTCTCACAGATATTATGGAGCGCACAGCAAGCAGTAATAACAATGGGAATATTGGTTTCACTAAGGTCTAACCGAGTCAGTCAGTAAACTGCGCCAGCGCACTTTTAAATGCCCAAATGCACATTCTACCACCATTCTGCACTTGTTCAGCCTACAGTTGAACAGCTCCTGACTGTCCAGGATGCCTGTGTACGGCTTCATGAGCCATGGCATTATGGGGTAGGCTGGGTCCCCAAGGATAACTATAGGCATTTCAACTCCCCAGTGGTTATTTTCTGGTCTGGAAAGTAAGTCCCAGCTTTTGAAACAGACCAGAGTTCCTGAAAATGTAAGCGTCATGTACCTTTCACAGCCATCCCACGTTGATGTCCGTGAAACGTCCCTTGTGATCCACCAGTTCTTGCAGCACCATTGAAAAGTACCCCTTGTGGTTTATGTACTCGCTGCTTTGGTGCTCTGGTGCAAAGATAGGGTTATGGGTTCCATCTATCACCCCACCACAGTTAGGGAATCCGATTGCAGCAAAGCCATCCACTATGACCTGCACATTTCCCAGAGTCATTACCCTTCATATCAGCAGCTCAGTGATTGAGTTGGCTACTTGCATCACAGCAGCCCCCATAGTAGATTTGCCCACTCCAAATTGATTCCCAACTGACCGGTAGCTGTCTGGCATTGCAAGCTTCCACAGGGCTATCGCCACTCGCTTCTCAGCTGTGAGGGCTGCTCTCATCTTGGTATTCTTGCTCTTCAGGGCAGGGGAAAGCAACTCACAAAGTTCCATGAAAGTGCCCTTACGCATGCAAAAGTTTTGCAGCCACTGGGAATCGTCCCAGACCTGCAACACTATGCGGTCCCACCAGTCTGTGCTTGTTTCCCGGGCCCAGAATCGGCGTTCCACGCCATGAACCTGCCCAATTGACACCAGGATGTGCACACTGCAGGGGCCCGTACTTTGTGAGAAGTCTATGTCCATGTCCTAATCACTCTCATCACTGTGCTGCAGTCGCCTCCTCCTCGCCTGGTTTCACTTTTCTTGCAGGTTATGGTTCTGCATATCCTGCTGGATAATGCATGCGGAGTTTATAGTACTCATAATTGCCGTGGTGATATGAGCGGGCTCCATGTTCCCAGTGCTACGGCATCTGTGCTGAAAAAAGGCACGAAATGATTGTCTGCTGTTGCTCTGACAGAGGGAGGGGTGACTGACAACATGGCTTACAGGTTTGGCTTAGAGAGAATTAAAATCAACAAACGGGTGGCTTTGCATCAAGGAGAAACAGAATGGCCCCCTCAAGGGTAGAACTCAAAACCCTGGGTTTAGCAGGCCGTTGATTTCACGGAGGGAGGGAAGAAGAGAGGAGAAAATGAATACAAAAAAATCTGGTCTATTTCTTGTTTAGATTCACTTCATCTATCTTTATACATCTTGCTGGCAGCAGACGGTGCAGTACGACTGCTGGCCATCATCATCTCCAGTCTCCTGGGTGCTCGGCAGAAGACAGTGCAGTCTGACTGCTGGCCATTGTCGTCTCCTGGCTGCTCATTAGAAGATGCTGCAATAGGACTGCCAGCAGGACTGAATCGCCAAGAGACGAAACTTAAAAGGGAAATGACCTGGCTGAGTCACTCCCATGTTTGCCCAAGCGCCCCGACCAACCTCACCGAGGTCAGCTAAAAGAGCACCCTGGAGTACAGCGACGATGGCTACCAGTCATACTATGCTGTCTGCTGCCAAAAGGCAATGAGCTGTGTAGCAATGTAGTATCGTGTCTGCCAGCACCCAGAAGACATACAGTGACGGTGAGCTGAGTGGGCTCCACGCTTGCCATGGTATGGCGTCTGCACGGGTAACCCAGGAAAAAAGGCTCGAAACAATTGTCTGCCGTTGCTTTCACAGAGGGAGGGAGGGAAGGGGTGCTTGATGATATGTACCCAGAACCATCCACAACAATGTTTTTGCCGCATCAGGCATTGGGATTTCTACCCAGAATTCAAATGGGCTGCGGAGACTGCATGAACTGTGGAATAGCTACCCACAGTGCAACGCTCTGGAAGTCGACGGTTGCCTCGGTACTGTGGACGCATTCCGTGGACTAAATGCACTTAGAGCATTTATGTGGGGGGAAACACAATAGACTGTATAAAAATGCGTTCTACAAAACCGACTTCTATAAATTCGACCTAATCAAGTTGCAGTGGGGGAGGTTTAGATTGGATATTAGGAAAAACTTTTTCACTAAGGGGGTGGTGAAACACTGGAATGCGTTACCTAGGGAGGTGGTAGAATCTCCTTCCTTAGAGGTTTTTAAGGTCAGGCTTGACAAAGCCCTGGCTGGGATGATTTAACTGGGAATTGGTCCTGCTTCGAGCAGGGGGTTGGACTAGATGACCTTCTGGGGTCCCTTCCAACCCTGATATTCTATGATTCTAATTTCATAGTGTAGACATAGCCAAGGCACAACATAGGAGGGGACAAAGGTGACTTTAAGCCACCTTTTTGCCACCCAGATTCCACTTGCATCAGTGGTTGGGACAGCCCGCTGATGTAAGTTAAATCTGCCCTAGGAGCTACTCTATCTTAGGCATCTTCCCCCTGGCTGCTATTAAGCTGCTCTGTAGGCTAGAATGACCATAGAGTTCTTAACAGTGTTAAGATAGAGCAGGTTTCACAAAAGGCTCAAATGAAATTGTAGTGACTTTTTCCCCCAATTATTTACATTTGCTGAGGTAGATAATAGCAGAATGAGTTTGGGGGCTTTCATGAGACAAGAACTGCTTTAGTCTTTACTTGTAACTATAGACTCCTAAAAGACATGATTGTTTATAGTCTAGTCAGCGCTGTTAAGTGATTTTCGAGACTGCGTGATCACAATGGCAAAAATGTTAGCCTAGTGATCAAAGTTAACTTTTCCCGGTAGTAGGGCAATAATGTGTGAGAGCAGTTCATCACTTTGCCATATACTAGTTCTTCTTGTACACCAGTCTAATCAGTGCTGGAGGAGACCAACTGTGGAGAGGGAAACTGAGGCAGGAAGTGCCAGCCATGCCACGCTTGACCAACAGTGTGTGCTACAGGGAAGCCACATCCTTATGATATGGGGTCGTATTATTTGTTATTTGTGTGTGCTCAAATTATATTGGGTATTTATTAGGGCTGTCAATTAATCACAGTTAACTCACGCGATTAACTCAAAAAAATTAATCACAATTAATCGCACTTTTAAGCAATGGAATACCAATTGAAATTTATTAAATATTTTTGGATGCTTCTCTACATTTTCAAATATATCGATTTCAATAACAACACAGAATACAAAGTGTACAGTGCTCACTTTATATTGTTTTTTATTACAAATATTTGCACTGTGAAAATGATAAAAGAAATAGTATTTTTCAGTTCACCTCATACAAGTACTGGAGTGCAATCTCTTTATCATGAAAGTGCATGTTACAAATGTAGGGTTTTTTTGTTACATAACTGCACTCAAAAACAAACCAATTTAAAACTTTTGAGCCTACAAGTCCACTCTGTCTTACGTCTTGTTCAGGCAATTGCAAAGACAAACAAGTTTGTTTACATTTGTAGGAGATAATGCCCCACGCTTCTTGTTTACAATGTCACCTGAAAGTGAGAACAGGCATTTGCAGGGCACTGTTGTAACTGGCGTCCCAAGATATTTACGTGCCAGATGCGCTAAAGATTCCTATGTCCCTTCATGCTTCAACCACCATTCCAGAGGACATGCATCCATGCTGATGACACTTATTAAAAATATTATGTGTTAATTAAATTTGTGACTGAACTCCTTGGGGGAGAATTGTACGTCCCCTGCTGTTTTACCCGCATTCTGCCATATATTTCATGTTATAGCAGTCTCAGATGATGACCCAGCACATATTGTTCATTTTAAGAACACTTTCACTACAAATTTGACAAAATGCAAAGAAGATATCAATGTGAAATTTTTAAGACAGCTACAGCACTCAACCCACAATTTAAGAATCTGAAGTGCCTTCCAAAATCTGAGAGGGATGAAGTGTGGAGCATGCTTTCAGAAATTTTAAAAGAGCAAGACTCTGATGCAGAAACTACAGAACTCAAACCACCAAAAAAAAGAAAATCAACTTTCTGCTGGTGGCATCTGACTCAGATGATGAAAATGGATATGTGTTGGTCGCACTGCTTTGGATCATGATCAAGCAGAACCCATCATCAGCGTGAACGCATGTCCTCTGGAATGGTGGTTGAAGTAGGAAGGGACATGAATCTTTAGCACATCTGGCATGTAAAATATCTTGCAACACTGGCTACAACAGTGCCATACAAATGCCTGTTCTCACTTTCAGGTGACATTGTAAACAAGAAGCAGGTAGTATTATCTTCTGCAAATGTAAACAAACTTGTTTATCTGAGCGACTGGCTGAACAAGAAGTAGGACTGAGTGGACTTGTAGGCTCTAAAGTTTTACATTGTTTTATTTTTGAATGCAGGGGTTTTTTTGTACATAATTCTACATTTGTAAGTTCAACTTTCATGTTAAAGAGATTGCACTACAGTACTTGTATTAGGTGAATTGAAAAAATACTAGTTTGTTTGTTTTTTTACAGTGCAAATATTTGTAATAAGAAATAAATATAAAGTGAGCACTGTACATTTTGTATTCTGTGGTATAATTGAAATCAATATATTTGAAAATGTAGAAAACATCCAAAAATATTTAAATAAATGGTATTCTATTATTGTTTAACAGCACGATTAATCACACGATTAATCACGATTAATTTTTTTAATCACGCAATTAATCATGATTTTTTAATCACTTGACAGCCCTAGTATTTATTAAAATATTAACAAATCTCCAGAGTTTCACAATTTTTAATGTGAATGATTTTGTCTGAAATGTGTATTGGATATATATTACTTGCTGTTTATTATTGGTGAGTCTCCTATTTAACATGTTTCAATCATCCAATCAGGGAGCAGAAAAACACCCTATAATATAGGTGGCTGTATTAGAATTAAAGTGAACAATTTAAACACAACCCATAAGCCTGAAAATTATTCATCAAGATTGTTCAGTGAATACTTACAAATAACAAGGTTATTGAAAGAAAATTAAGATTGCTTTGCTAATAATTAACCAAAAAGAGCTAAATATATAATAAATATTATTTGTAATGAATATTTACACCAACCCTAATATTTATGGGGAAAATTTGTCAGTATTAATGACTTTATTCCTGTCAGGTGTGAAAAATCTTCCAAAAAATCTTTTTATTTCATAGTCGTTGATGCAAAGAAATGTATTTGCTACTCTGTAGCTCCCCAATCCAGAGAATACAATGTCAGAATCTGCAGGGACTGGGAATTGATTAAAATGGTTCACGCTTTGAAGAATTAATCGAGAGCTGACACATACAGTTCCCTGAGTGCCAGAGAAAAGGTGTTTGTCTAATTAAAATGTATTCAGAGTAAAAGTCATCCTGAGGTAGAGCTCCGGCAGCATCACGTGTTTCTTGACATGTACATGCATAATGCATTGAAGTGCAGGCCTGCTCTGTCTTTGAGAACTACAGCTGCAGCACAGTTGAAAATGGGAATTGATTGAATCTTTTAAGCATTGTAGATGGGGGTTGTTGTAGGGGTTTTTTTAATTCTAATTTCCCATTCCTTTATTTAGCTCTCACTATCAACGCACAGCAGCATCTGCTGGTTCTGCTGTAGCAACAAAAAAGGGAATGTTTATGTAAATATATCTTTGATTTTTTTGTTAAACCAACTTCACGGGTAACACCTGTATTTCCTCAGTTGTGAGGCCAAAGCCTCCAACCCAACATCAAGACAACAGCCACAACCATTTTGCAAAGGTTCCATCGACATTTTAACAAAGAATGGTACCTCCAGTAACTCAAGTGTGTCTTTTAAAGGGATATTATTCCTTTGAATTTGTTTAAACTAACTATTTTTAATTAGAAATAATTCTTAGATGTAAATAGTGTGTTATGGTAAGCCTTACATAACAGCCTGGTGTTAATTGTTCATGATTGTAAACCCTTTGAAGACTCCTCCTTTTTTCACTAGAAATCTAACTGCAGGAATCCTATAGAACCGAGTCCATTTAACCATTGAATTGTATTTACCTTTATTTATGATAGTCAGGTTCAGAACAATGCTGGTGCACTAAAAAGCCATACTACCCTCAGGGCTGTTTATCTCAAAAGCAGTAGCATGGATATTAGTTGATGTAAAATAGAATGGAGTGAGCAAATACCCATGTAATATATATTGATTGTAAGGGGAATGCTGTATTACAGATTTCACCATGTTCACTGTTAATGAGGATTTTTTTCTCTTACAGAGGCTTAGTTCACTGTCTTACAAGTCTCGAGAGGAAGACCCATCTCTTACAGAAGACGATGTAGGTTTCTTGCATGAAATTTAATAACTAACCAGAAGACATTTTTTTCAGACTGAGATCAGCATAAGTTGTGCATGATTAAGTGGGGTCTGAGAAACGTGAAAATTCTCTGGAGGGAGACTAAAGCTATGGATTATTTTTTCCATTTATAAAGCCAAAGTCATAAAATCTGAGGTGTTCTAAAGGAGAACATTGCATTTTGGTTTTTCATACCTGTTACTAGGGGGTTACTGCCTTGTAAAGAATTAATACCAATAAATAATTTGAGGCCATAAATAGTCCAGTTGATTTCAATGAGGAGTTCTGCTTAAAATAAATCAATGGCCCAATATGGCCTGTTTTTTTAAGTGCTCCCCTACCCATAGTGATTGGGGCAGTATAAAATAGATTTAAATCATAATAAAACCATTTGGAATATAAAGCCATCCTCTAAAAATGTATACAAGTAAAACAAACTAAGGGGATCCAAATAGGGAAGGAAGAGAAAAGTTTTTTTTTAAAAAAAGAGAGAAGCTGAGTGTGGTCACCTCGAGTAACCCCATGAAATACACAAATATGTGTTGTCTAAACAAAAAAGCAAACACAAACTTTGCAGTGCGCCACATGATCTCATATATTATATTAAAAGAGTCATAGACAGGCAGTCATCCTTGAAGTTGGGTTCCTTTAATTTAGTCCTGGGACTCTATGCATGCATGAACATGGTATTTCAGGAAATATATTAATAGGAAAACTTTTTGTCTGTATTTCCTATTGTTTGTAGGAAATAAGAGATGGGAAATATCACCACCTGGAAAGTGATACATCTGTTAATCAATTAAAAAATACACCAGAACATTAATAGAAGTGTTTGAACTGCCTATGAGAATCACAGATGCACCTGCGGCACTCAATGTTGTCTTATGATAATGCACATCTCTTGTTTCTTAATTCACTTAATCCAAATCATGAATGACCCTGCATGCGTGTGAAAGACCCAAGATGTAACAGAAGAGCTATGTTTCCATTAACAAAGGTGGTAGGCTCAGAAAACCCACATATGTCAGCTCCACCCCCTGCCTTATGCACTGCAAGGCTCTCTGCGTTCCAGCAGAGAAGGGGTATAGACAGAAGTGGAACCACAAAGCTAAATCCACACATAGGGTGGAGCAGTGAGTATCATCTACTTCTGCACCACATATCTAGAGCAGTGGCTGTGTGCTGTCTACTGCATTCTGGGGTTCAGGATTCCAAGTCTGAGCTCCAGGCCTTTTATGTGTGCTTGTTTGAGCACATGGCCCCTGTATTCAGCTCTGTGAGTTTTATGAGATTTGGCTCTCTTTATTAATTATTCCCTTTGAAAGTGCCTTTTTATGGAACCATTAATGCCCTTGTTTGCGGTTTATTATTTCATAGCTTTTCAGGCACATTGATTTTGTCATCTGCTAGTGGGAATTGACTAGTGTGACCATGGGTGTTCCCTCTTCCTGTCAGCCTCCAAGACATGCTGACAAGGGTTTGCTCTTTAACTTGTAATCCTAAATCACAGAGGGACTGATCCTGTGACCCCTGCTCAGGAAGCAATCCCACTGAAGCCAAATGAATAGGGTTGAAGCATCAGGCCCAGCATTAGCTCTAGTTTTATTTAATATTGCCTTGTCTGAGTAAATGTTGTCCTCCATTTTTATTTTCTCTTCACATCCTTGGTCCCTCATAGCACCTGTGACTACTATAGTTACAGTGCAGCCTCTATCCACGGGTAAAAGAGTAGGCATTCTATCAGAGGATCTAAAATTAGGTCCAAATTACATTCCACACACACACTGTTTTCCAGAAGCTGAAACCCGTCATCTCCTTGTCACACCCACAGTCAGCCAGAGCATTGAGAATCTTGAGGTAGAACTTACTGTAACTCTATCAACTTTCCCACAGGGCTGGCTCTCTTTTGTATACAGATTTGGCTACAAGGGATTATGTTCAATGGTGGTTGTTAATAAATAATGTTTTCTCCATAAAGAAAATCGATGCATGTAGCAGCAATATACTTTTCCATGGCTGACTTCAAAACAGATTGAGGATGATGAAACAGAAGTTCTTTGCTATGCTTAAAAATTAAATCCGTCTCTCTCTTCCCTAGATTTCAGCTATGTACTCTTCTGTGAGTAAACCAGGGCAGGCCATCAGAATGCTGGATTCTACTTACACTAGTATTCAAGAAATTGTACCTCAAAGGTCTCCATCTATTTGCAGTGGCCTCTATGCTAGCGTAAAGGACTTGGAAAACACCTCAGACATTACCACTGTGCCTCAGTCAGCGGACAGGCCAAATGGGGAGTCCGAGCCGGACTACGAAGTGGTCCAGTCAGTAAGCCAAGAGGAAGACAAGACCTTATCAGTGCCTAACACCAGCCAAGCTGTTCTCCAAGGAGAGAATGACTATGAGAGTATAGGGGACTTGCAGCAAAACTCTAGGGATATCACCAGACTTTAATTGCCCTGGCAACAAGATTATGACAAGTATTATCAACAGGTATTTTCAACAGATTCATGTGAAACAAGAACAGGAATATTTTTTCCTTTTGAACACAGAAATTCAAAGTATAAGTACAGAACAAAAGTTAAAGACAAAGAAGCAAAACATTTTTCATCCAGGATGCACTATCTTGCTGGTTGTGTGAACCTCACTAGAATGATTACATCTGTTCAGGATTGAAATCAAAAGGGTTTAAAGGATCCTTTATTGTTAGAGTTTCAAGACAACCAGTATTTGGGAAAGAGTACCACATTTGTCACCTCAAAGTGATCACTTCCTAAAAATACTGTCATTAAAGAAAACCAGCTTTACATTTCTAAATATTATTCTTGTCCTTAGCTTCAAAATATTTCTCAAGGATTGTTTGGCTTCAAGTTCAGCCCTCCTCTTCAAAGAGCAAATCTCAGATTATTTTAGCTCCATACTTCAACTCAGACTTTCTTTGTGGGGCCAGGAAAAATGAGTTTAACTTTACACAGGAGGAGCTCTGCATTTCAGTATATTAGGACTGTGAGCTCTTGCAGCCAGATGTGATAAGAGATGGATACAGAATATTAATGTGTTCCATTCCGGTTTTATTACTGCAATGGTCTAAACAAAAGGTACTTCATTTCACAAGTGACTTACATCAATAGTACTTGAATTCATTTTGTAGAGTCCATGTTTTTTTAAGTCAAGCTTTAGAACTTGACTGTCAGTATTTAAGGACTGGTATTTGTAGGGGTTGTTTGTTGCCTTTTTAAAAATTATCTGGGAGCATATTGCTTTAAAACTATAGCCTTAACATTTAGGTTCTGTCTCTCGCACACACTCAGACTTACACACACAGCATTTGGGCAGCTGTCGTGTTACATCTGAAGGGCTGTGCAAATGGATGTCTGGTCCACATTAACGCAGCATTGACCTCATCTTTAAGAAATCTGCTTCTTTTAAGTTGCTCAACTTAAATGTAATCAGATCCAAATGTAAAAAACATATTTTTTTATTATGAGAATTTATTTACTGGGTGTGGTACATGGGGGTTGATATTTTAAGTTTTATGCTTACTTCCTAACAAATTTTCCATGTTCAAAAATATTGTATATTAACTTGCCATTTTATGTAACAAAAAAATTATCCTGGTTTTAAAAATATTACCTATTAGTTGTAATAGAAGCACATAAATGAATACTTTAATTGTTACTAGGCTTTATCCGATTTCTAAGCAGGTGTGTAGAATATGCCTTGCTGTTTTTTCAAAAATCAAAATCATTCAGTCTGTGCAAAGACCACTTTGTTAAAAGGCAAAGAGAGAAAAGAAGAGGATGAGAAATGTTCAGGGAAAGCCCTGGTGCTCAACATTCCTATACTAAAAACTAATGGGGAAAGAAAACAGCAAGGGAGGAGAAGACTCTCTTGGGATGAGATGGTAATTGACCATTTTGGCAACCAGTTTTAAAATCATTTTGAAGAGCATTCAAGTTACATGGTTACTAATAAAAACAAAGGATATGGCTTAGAGAGATTAAATAGATAGGTGTTTTGCTGGTTCTTTTGTTTCTTTCAACACACCATAATGGACCACACTAAGAACACAGGAAAATGCACCACATCTGGTATATGTGTGTGTGTTATTTTATACACACAAACACAGCTGCAAAATTTAAATTCAGATTTAAATTTCTCCTTCTCCCAAAATTTGATAGTGTTCAAATCCATGGGCCATTTCATGTTCGTATATGCAATATTATATAGTGTGTGTTTGAAAATGTTTGTTTTTGCTTTAAAAAAGAAAAGCAAAAAGATATGCATACACTGAGACTGGGCCCAGTTAGTGGTATAATGTTTCAATTGGTATTAAGCAATACTGGTAATTTGTACCAGGGATGTATCAAATCTAACTGGGTATTTTTGTAACTTATGGGCACAGTAAATACTTGGTCTCATAAAGCACTACATATCAAACATGAATTTGTTTAATAACACACAGTTATAAAAGTGATTATTTTAAGCTGTAAGCAGTAAATTCATTCATTATTATACAAGACACAGAATTATTTTGTGAAGCAGTGATACTCTCCAATGAAATCTTGCAGTATCAGAGCAATGAAAACTTTCTGGATCCTGACCTCCCACTCACTCTGGGACATTTGGGCTGTGACTCTTTTCGTGCACATGCAGAGGCAGTTCAGACTAAGCCACAAGTATCTTGGTCCTGGCTCAAAGTCCTTTCAATACTTTCATCCTTGTACCAGATTCTCTGCCTCCAGTTTATTGTTTCTGCCTCTTCCACCTTTCAAAGCCAATTTTTTTTGGGGGGCAGCCACAGTCTTTCCCCCCTATTTTCCCATTTCCTTTCCTCAAAAATTTTGGAGGGGGGGGCTCCCTAAACAAGGGCCCCTACTGGGATCCTTCTTTGCCTATTCTTCCCACCCCCATCATGGCAGCACAGGTCAAAGGTCAAGAGGCATACCATTTGTAAGGAAACCTACTCAGGAGCCACAGATGGGGAGATCTGCCAAGACTACTCCCTTAGGGGCTCAGAGTCTGGGTGGCTAGTTGGGGCATTTATATCCCTTCACACCCCTGAGATTCCTTTGTGGGGGTGGATCAGTGCTCTTCAGCTGTTGGAAGCCAGCAAACAGAACAGTCCTCCCTCATGAAGGACTCTTCAGGGGCAAGTCCAAAATTCCCTTTCAGCCTCCAGGTCCAATCCACCTTTAAAGAGAAATGTGCCAGGGTCCCATCCCAAGTTCTCACCTGGATAATGTAATCACTTGACAAGGAATCTGGCATCTCTTCTCGCTCCTTTCCAAGAGTAAGATCTGGACTCTCAATGATGCTTCCACTGCACTTCCTCTTCAGCTGTATATTGGATGGGGGAAGCACCAGAGCTCAGCAGCATCCTTCGGCTGATGTTTCAAACCAGGGTCACAAATAGATTAATACTAGTATTTTTAAGGCAGAGGGACATGCTTTGCCTGGCCTTACTTCTCTCTCCTTTTCCATTAATTCCTCCATGCTCACTACATCCCAAATGTCTCGTATTAGGGGTGAGGTCAGTATCCAGAACATATTTGCTATATGATGATTTTCTTTCTACGGCCTGCTGTACACTTAAAAGTTTCGCTGGCATAGCTATGTTGGTTAGTAGTGTGAAAAAAATCACACCCTAATCAGCATAGCTGCATCAGCAAAAGCCCTAGTGGAGATACCAGCAAAAATCTTTCGTAAATCGTTAGTGATCCAGTGAGCTTTCAGGCCGGGGGCGTACTGGGTCTACATCTGTCTAGGATTAATAGTTGCTCATGGTCTTTTGCATAAAAATCACTTGTAAACTCTCTCATATGTAGCAGGGTGAATAGTATTAGAAAAAAATTGCAGGAGGGAAATAGGTGCTGTGATTCAGACTCTCATTGGTCACCCAAAGCTGAAATCTTCCACAGTAGCAGTTGGCTAGGTGTCAACTGCTGCATCCTTCAGGACATAACATATTGTGCCTTTAGGAATCCATCTTCCAAGGATTCTTCTGGGCTGTATACTTTTCCATGGATCCCTGCACAGTTCCTGCTGATACTCTTGCTCGAAATTCAGTATACCGAGTGTTCTCTGTTGTTAAACCTTTTAATGGTGCTTTTTAAGATGCTGGATAAATGGTTTCAATGTGCTTTCTCAAAGCTGAAATGTAAAGCTGTGACATACATCATTCTCTGTTGCAATGTGTGCTTTCCAGAACTTAGCTTTGGCAGTATTATTCTAACTGCAAAACTCTCTAACAATGCTTCCTTTTTTCTCGTCAGCTCACACAGATTCAAAATGGAGTCTTCACACCTGACAAGTCAATCAGAGTTTAAAATCAACCAGTCAGAGCCAGTGCCTTGGCTTAGGATCAGTTGGACACGTGAAGGTGTGATCGTACATTATGGGGTTGGAATAATATATAAATGGGGCCCAGTTCAGGAACTTATCTCCCACTCCCAATTCTTATATATACATTTTACTTTGTAATCTATCTAATGAAATATAGCCCTGAAACATAAATTTAAATTAGAGTCAAATTCTGAGGTCCTTTCTTTGCCTTTACACAGGCAAACTCTAATTTAATTCAGATTTGAATCACTGACTTCAATTGGAGCATACCTGAGTAAGGCTGTTGGACTTTGCCCAAATGAAGAACTTGGCATTTAGCTTCTTGCAAAATACAAGAATTCAGAAAGAATGACTCAGCATCTCAGACAGTGGTTTGTTGCGCTGTTACAGACCTCAAACCAAACATTGTTCTGAGGGAAAGAGGATCAACTTTTATTGACTTGGATGAGTATTGCAACTGTTGACACCAGTGCAGAAGTTGGTCCCTAGTGTCTCTCTGTATGATGGTAGTGATGGAGGACATTGTGAAGAGAGCTCTCGGTCTGAGGAAAGGCAGGAAGATATATTCCAGCATCCCTTTCCAACTAGCCATAGCTTTTAGTGATAAAAGAATTTGGTAGATTTATAACACTGAAGAGATAAATGGGACAAGGGAGTTCCCACACTCAGATAATTATCTGAAGTCCCTTCCTTGATGAACAGAGAGCCCCATCATATATACCGTTGAATGGGTCAGTATGGAAGAACCCATGCTCATAATTCTTATGCCCCCCCCCCACCCGACCCAACCTAGAAACATGCAATAGATTTATTGCCTAAGTGCCACTTTTCCAGTAGTGCTAAAGCATACCACGTGCTTTTCTTTTCTTGAGGGCTAGTCCAAACATGAATGGTGATTTCTAATGTGATCAGTTTCTGATGTGACCCAGTGATCAGTTTACAAAACATAACTGCACATCTTGCATATGTAAACCACTGGTCAGTGTGTATCATGCATCTGTCCTCAATCCACAGAGGACATGAGTCGGCTACAGTGCCTGGCTGTCTAATTCAAACTATAACAACTCATGCTTTTAGCTCTGGAGGGCCCCAGTTCAAACTCTTGCCAAGCTGGCAATCATCACACATAGGCTGACAAAGTGCCTGCAGCTAAAGATATAAACAGATCACTGTTTCTGCACAAGAGTTATTAGGCTGATCTACTGTACATGCTGTTGTCCTGCTGTTTACTTTCTAAACTTATGGCTTTCATTTATGTTCTTTTTATCCTTTTAATAGTCGTTGCCTACAAGTTTGTATATTTAAAAACCCACTGGCTAATTTTAACAAGCATGAGTACATGTTTGTAATAGAAAAGATAAAAGGAGACTCTGGTTTAAAGGGCAGCTATGTTCAAAGGGTAGCTGTGTTATTTCTTCCTGTTTGTATAAAAATAACAAACTGTTCAGACAATTGGAGGGTACTTAAAGTTAATTTTGTTTTAAAGATTCCATTATTTATTTTATTCAGGATAACTTCCTTTCAGTACAATATAATGTTGCCACCTCTTGTGTTTTATATGAATCTTATAAAATTTAGTACTGGGGGGGGGGGGTGTTCAGTGTCTCCAGCTCCTGGAATCCTGTGATTACTTGAGAATCTCAGCTTCTCAATTTTTTAATGAAAATTTCTAATGCCTCATACTTGCAGAGAAAAGCTTGAAAACATGACAAAAGTGTAACCAAAAGGGTCTACAACCCAAGACACAACTTTTATTTTTAAAAAAGTCATGATTTTTTTAACACTGGGAGTTGGCAGTGCTGAAGCTCTGACTTTGTAATGCCCTGAAAGAGACTTAAAGTATTTCATTTCTGGCTTTCACTATAGGCTGGGTTTGTAACATCCATCGTTTATGGAGCTGTTTGGTTGTTGGTGTTTTTTGTCACATTGACAGCAATCAGCATTTTAACAACACTTCAGTCCTTTTTGAAATATGGCTTAGCTGTCAGGGAGCGTGGATACTGCATCAGATTGAGAACTTAGCGTGAAATTTTCAACAGCAGCTAATTGATTTAGAAGAATGGGCCCTATGCTCCTCAGTACTTAGGTCCTTTTGAAAATCACAGCCTTAAGGACCAGATCCTGCAGACCTTACTCAGGTGAGTAGCTGTCACCTCAGCAAGCAGCTCAGCTGACAAGCAAGGATTGGTGAAACATAAACAGATAATATGATAAAAATGTATTTTAAAAAACACATCTAAGACAAGACAAGAACTTTTCAGGCTCTTGCAAGCAAGTGCAGTCTCTCAGATACCTGAGGACATTTGCATTTTGCTTTTTTCCTTGAGGCTATATCGGAACTATTACTTAGCCCGTTTCGTCAGCGTTTTCCTACAAGCAACCAGCTCCAGTCTACTGCTCTGGCTTTGCACAGACAACTGAATTTTCCTAGTAGCTGCTGATTTGGCACCTGTGTCTCCCTTAATTATTGCCACCTGGGCCTGTCTCTGCTCCTGGAAGCGGCTGTTTGCTTCACAAGCTTTAACTCATACCAGGAAAGCTAACTGATCCTCCTCAGGCAGACCAGTTCTCCAATTTAAAGAAAAGGGTGTTGAGAGCCAAACTGCCAAAACAGAAAGAATAGTTTCTTCTGGGGGATGAAATGTGGAATGCTGTAGCAACTGGAAGAAGAGTAAGAAAAGGAATGACAGGTAAGTTTCATTTATGTTTCAGCCATATCACAAAGATGTATTCCTCCCAGGAAAGATTCCCCTAGCAAGAAAGACTGCAATTCAAGGGGAACATTCCCAATGCCTAGAAAGAGATTAATTCAGCTCCCCCATCTCTCTTCAGGAGCGTTGCTCCTGAAGGTTTCCATAAGCCAGGGGTTCTCAGACTTCATTGCACTGCAACCCCCTTCTGACAACAAAAATTACCCCAGGACCTCAGGAGAGGGATCAAAGCCTGAGCTCCCCTGAGCACCACCACCCCAGATGAGGGGGCAGGAATCCCAAAGCCTGACCTCCACCACTCCAGGCAGGGGGGAGAGAGGCCAAAGCCCAATGGCTTCAGCCACAGGCAGGAGGCCTGTAACCTGAGCTCCGCCGCCCAGGTCTGAAGCCTTTGGCCCCGGGCAGTGGGGTTTGGGCTTTGGCCCTAGGCCCCAGCAAGTGTAAGCCAGCCTTGGCGATCCCATTAAAATGGGGTTTTGACAGTTTTGACACCCACAGTTTGAGAACCGATGCAAAAAGAGGCAATGCCAGGAATTCTCTCCTCCCTCTGCCCCATGCGGTACTCGGCTAGCTTTTTCTGGAGAGCCCAGATAAACAAACAAACAAAAATAATGAAAACCTAACTTCTAATTAGTCAGCACTGTATGGGAAATCTCAAGTGGACAAATTTTACAATTGCAGTGATGGAAATCCTGTTTAACCACTGCTTCCAAGGTGGTGATCTGCACGGTGCACTAATGGACTGTGACTGAAATCAGAAGAATTGGCCTCTTTGATTTCAGTAGGATTATTCGCAAAAGTAAGAGTTGCTGGAGCAGGCCCTTAGATACAAAACAGCTAATTTGTGTTTCTGTGAGTATTCTGTGTATTACAACTGAAGTGATAAAAGGTTCTTTATTTCTCTGACCCTGGTCTACAATCGATCATGACTTCCATTGCACCAAATAGAAATACGGAGCTTTTTGTATGGGGAAAAGTTGTTAGTAATGGCTATTACAAAAGAGTATGCCTTGGTAATAATTCTTCAAGGATTTGCTTTAAAGCAGGTGTTATAGAGAATAGCTAGGCTTCAGCACAAAAATCTTTATTTATGTATGAGACATCGTATCCTTAAAGCATATGGGGTTTATATTTGTAATTATAGGCACTTGTTTTTAGTTTAACTATTGTTCTAAAATGGAAAAACATTTTTTATTAGAATGATTTCCTCGTAATGGTCTATTAAGGAACAAATAGCGTTTTCTGGGCTATAGTTGACTTTTGTCACTGAAGCAGAACTGAAAAAATATTCTCTAACCAGCCTGATTTGAAAATGAGATGATTAGAGCTGTATCCTGCTATGATATCTTGGACTAGATACAGAGAACATGTTAAATATATGGTATGTAGTTCAGATGCATGGATAGTGAGACCTTTAAAGGAATGCTTGTGATATAAGAAAGTGCAATCAGTGCATGCAGACTTCCAAGATGGCAGCATTTGAGGTTTGTTTGCAATATGGTTGGTGATTTGGCTTGCTACCTTTGAAATCTGTATAGTTTTATTCACAGAACCAACCAGCAGTAAAGTAGGTTAGTTTTCAGAAATTATATTCCATAAACTGTAGCTTGGCTGTAATTTCAGGGGTTGTACCATTATGAAAGTAATTCAGATCCAAAATTCTAAGTTATGGTTTTGTAAATTGATAAATGACATGAAATTCCTTTCAGTGTGTGGGGGGTTTGGTTTTTGGGCGGGTTGGTTGTTTTTTTTTTGGTGGTAATATGTATGATCTGGTGTCATCTAGCTCTACCATTATTCTAAGAATGTTCGTTTGATGTTTCTAGCCAATTTAGCTTTTGGCTGCTGAAAGCACAGTAGGTAATTATGGTTATTTACTGTAAATATATACAAGTTGTGTGTAAATAAACTTTTTTGCCCTGATGTAACTTAAGTATGAGGCAAGTTATGTAAAAGTAAGAACACAGGTCAATAATTTAAAATATAGGTTTTAATTATGTACAGCAGTGCCCTAATCCTTATTTGTTTGTATGCTGGTAAAATCTTCATATACTGTACTGTACTCTCTGAAAAGCTTTTAAAATTGGCTCTGCCATATTTCTGATTCATGTGATATTTGCATATCGCTTTTGAATATATTGGTGATCCGTGTAAACAATGTCAAACTGAGAAATGTTTCACATTGAAATGAAATGAAACACACCAAATTTTAAAAATCTTAGGGAAATTCAGTCGATTGAAAATCTATAAAAATTTAATCAAAACTAATAACTACAATAAATCAGTTTTGTCACTTTTTGAAAGTGTCTTTTTTTTCTTTTTTTTAACAAATATTTCCACATTCTTTTTCATCCTGCTTCTGAAGCCTCTGAAATCCTCATTGTTTGATGGAGTCTTTTGATATTAATTTCAACCAGAAATATTTTGGGCTGGCCATTCAATCTGATTATTTAAAGGGAGACTCTGACACTCTTACTCATGTTGAGTAACACCTTCTGCCACAGGCTGATCTTGTAGAGAGTTGGTATGTGTGTACTTCCATGCATTGCAAGCAGTCCCACTGCAGACACAACTGATAACCTGATTTCACTGAAATTGGTGGTATTGGAATTTGGCTGTTAAACTTTTTAACGTGCAGTTTTTCAGCATTTTTGAAGAGCAACGATTACCAAGTTTGTGCACCATATTCTGATGATGCTGTAAAATTCTATTTTCTTTGCTAAAATGTGTACCCAGGGTAACATTGCAAAGCTCTAGTTGCCTCAAAATACATTTTTTGTTTGTTTTGGGTTTTGTTTTAGTTCTGAAAACTTGTAACTTTCACTGTTCATAGATGCTTAGAATTTGCATAAGGAATGCATAAGGAAAACATTTTAATGGTAGACTTCAAAATATTTTGAAGTGTTATCTTCATACTTGTACTCATAGCATGTAGCCTGGCTTTGAGAAACTCAGCAAAAATCAATAACATGTTAAGTAAGTGTCTGATTTTGCTGCCAATAATTTTGTATTTATTTTACATGTATTTTCACATTTCAGAGTTAGAGTACAAATCATGCAAGGTAGCTAGCCAAGACTCACTTTAGAAGGGAAAGACTGGACGGGAAGGTTATTTCCAATGTTAAGATAAAGGGATTAATTTTAATATATTCAAAAACAGAAATGAGTTTCCACAGTCCGGTATTTACTATTCCAGCCTTAAAGGTACCTGATGAGGAACTGCTACCTTCCAGCATACAGACCTTATCCTGTACATAAGTAGTCTCATGAATTCATCTTGGAGACGCAGAACTGCTCACCTGAACCGGCCTGTATAGATGTTTGTAGCATTTGATCAGACAGACTCAACAAAATATTTTTGCTAATCAAATGTTTAGTCTATTGTATGTCTGTATGTTGCATTTAAAAATAAAACAACCCATACATAACCACCCAGACTTTTTCCTTGGCTAATCATAAGGCATTGTTATAACTTAAAAACCATGGACATCATTGTCTTAATACAGTTAGACATGCCCAACTATCTGAATGAAGCTTTTGATCATGGAACACCAGCATTCCACCTCACTGAGCAGTTTGTGACTTTCCACTTGCAGAATCATAGAAGTGTAGGACTGGAAGGGACCTCGAGAGGTCATCTAGTCCAGTCCCCAGCGCGCAAGGCAGGACTAAGTATTATCTAGACCATTCCTGACAGGTGTTTGGAGGTTTTTAAGAGCAGGTTAGACAGTGACAGAGATTTCACAACCTCCCTAGGCAATTTTGATCCAGTGCTTAACTACCCTGACAGGAAATTTTCACAAATGTCTAATCTAAATTTCCCTTGCTTCAATTAAGCCCATTTCTTCCTGTCCTAGCCTCAGTGGTTAACAAGAACAACTTTTCTTTGTAACAACCCTTTACGTACTTGAAAACTGTTAACATGTCCCCCCCTCAGTCTTCTCCAGACTAAACAAAC
This sequence comes from Lepidochelys olivacea, assembly GCF_965140295.1. Taxonomy (NCBI): domain Eukaryota; kingdom Metazoa; phylum Chordata; order Testudines; family Cheloniidae; genus Lepidochelys; species Lepidochelys olivacea. Next base: position 52,882,314 of record NC_140412.1, read on the forward strand.
GCAAGAATCAAGCGCTCTGTGTGTGGGGAGAGGATTTTAATTTCGGATGTAATGTATTCTGTTATATGAAAGCCTGTGCGTGTCATCAGAGATTTTAATAAACAGATTTTTCTAGTCTTCCCTATTAGGCACCTTATATAGACTATCACCATGATGTCTAAATGCAGTGTTAAAGACAACACTGGGCATGCCCTAAATGGCAAAATTCCCAGCTTTCTGTGTTCGCCGTGTGATGGTTTAGGTTTGTTCTTGTTTTGCTCTTTTCTTCCTAGTTCAGAGATGGGCAAACTATGGCCTACGGGACCCTCCTGCCCAGTCCCTGAGCTCCTGGCCCGGGAGGCTCGCCCCCGGCCCCTCCCCCGCTGTTCCCCCTTCCCCGCAGCCTCAGCGTGCCATGCTGCCAGTGTAGTGTATTAAACTGCTCCGCGTAGGAATGGGCTAGTGGTAGCCGTTATGGAGAGCAACTCTATGTTGGCGCAACGCTCCGGGTGGCCAGGCAACGCTTTGGGCAGCGCGACTGTAGTGCCGCCAGCCACCAGTGCCCTGTGCTGCGCGGTGAGGGGGCAGGGGGGTTGGATAGAGGGCAGGGGAGTTTGGGGTGGTGGTCAGGGGGCGGGGGTGTGGATGGGGTTGGGGCGGTCAGAAGGCAGGGAATGGGGAAGTGGGGTTTGAATGGGGGCAGGGCTCCCGGGGGGCGGTCAAGAAGGAAGCGGGGTTGGATGGGGTAGTGGGGGGCAATCAGGGGCAGGGGTTCCGGGGGCTGTCAGGGAGTGGGGGGGCAGGTGTCCCGGGGGGGCCATCAGGGGGTGACAAGCAAGGGGGGGCGGATAGGGGGCGGGGGCACAGCCTCCCCTAACTGGCCCTCCATACAATTTCCGAAATCCGATGTGGCCCACAGGCCCAAAGGTTTGCCTGCCCCTGTCCTAGTTGCTTCCCCACTCCATGCACCCCGGCTCATTGCAGAGGGGCTAGTGCCCACACAAGACCAGCTTTATGGACGGAAAGCTGGTAGGTGTGTTATACGCATGCGCACAATCAAAGCAAATCACAGGCAAGGTGATGTTACAACAGTTGTCGGGGATGGGGGAGGTGAGGCTAGAGGCCTTTTCTCCACTGTGCAGTTTAAATGGGAAACTGTTTTGAACAAGGCTTGTTACCTCAGTGGTAATGCAACTGTGACACACCACTAAATGCATAGAGTCCTATGACAGGGTGAAGGCCTGCTCCCTTTAATAGGGAGGAACAGCCTGGATTTTTTTTTTTTTCCCAAAATAGAGAAGATGTCACTTCTTTTGGCGGAAGAGGCAATGTTTTCCCTGATGAGGCCTGTCTGTTTTGTTAAGCACTGGTAATGGCTACGCAGAAAGACAGACATTTGCTGAAATGCAAGCGATGTGCTAATGAACGCTATGGCCTTGTTTGTGTTATGAAAAAATAATTAATTGTAAATTTTTATTGCCGCTGACGGGGAGTGAGTGATTATGCTGGTTATGGTTCACCAGCGACGGGGCAGATTATCTGATGTAATTCCCTTGAAATCCATAGTTGCATCAGAGAGGAATAATAAACAATGGGTAGAATGCCTTACGTCTGAAGAGCTCCAAGAACTATTCAGGCAATGAATGAAATGCCACAGCACCTTGCTGATAATTTCATTTGGGTCTGCAGTGCTAAGGGAGGTGAAAAGCAGTAAGAAGCTGCTATTGTTACATAAACACAGAGTTGCATCTCTTTTGCATGAGAAGCAATTGGCCTGAGGTTGGAGCAGTCATTCTGTACGCCCTTTAAATGGGGGAGAATTGATTTTTCCCCTCACGCTCATTAAGTCAGTGAAAGTTGACTCTACTGGAAAAGATTCCCTTTCTTCTATGTATTGCCCCCCCCACCCCGCTCACAAGCCCTGTCATTTTGATGGTTAACATTCTCTCTTATAACTATTAATGAGGAGGCTACTTCATAAAGCTCTGTTGCAGTGTCATAAATCTGCATAAACTCAGGTGAGCCTCTTGTATATTTCATAGGAACTACGATAATGAATATAGACTGTCAGCGGAACAAAACTGGTAGGTTACCTTTACTTGTATATAAAGTGTCAGACTGGGGGTTTTTTTATCGTCTGCACAAGTTATACTTAATAGCCTCAAAAATTCAGTGAAGCTCTAGTTGACAAACTCTTTCCATAATTACTTCTCTATCAGTTATTAGCCAACCAAGCATGTGCACTATTATTAACTCTTAGATTAATTACATGAGCATAACGAAGGGCGCCTTCTGTTAAAGGGCTGTTAGAACAGGAATTGGAAAGTATTAGTCTTGGCGAAACTATAGTTTCTGTGCTTTGGTTCACAGCTGTTTGATGCACTGAGTCAGGACTTCCTGATACGCTTTGCAGTGGCATAGTGCATTAGAGCTAACATGGATGCTCCTAACCTAGCCAATGCCAAGCAGCTTATCAACCAAACCAGTCAAGACCTATGAATTCACAGAGTCTGTTAGTGAAATGGAGAGGAAGATTAATGATCATTTTACCATGGCTATGGGGCTATCGGCATTCTTTAGTGCACTAAAATATCCGACAATAGAATAATAATCAAATATTCTTCTTCAAGCAGTGTCCCTATAGGTGCTCCACTGTAGGTGTATCTGCTCCCTAGCGCCTCTAATCAGAGATTTTAGGTAGCAGTGTCCATTCAGCCCACACATGCGCTCTCCCTCCTTTCTGGCCTTCCTCAAAGCTATCTTGTGCTTTGTGTGTGAACCCCCCTTAATTCCTTCTGGACCATCTTTGGCCTCAAACGGAGCGAGCAGTTATCTCTTCATTCTCTGCATCATTAGTATAAGCAGTAGTTTATTTTGGTTCTTTTGTTCTTCTTAGTTGTTAGTGTTTCCATTTACCAATTTTGGGTTTAAAAAAAAAAAAGAAGAAAAAGAACTTTAGTTCATTTTCCGGCCCTTTTGGTGGGGGGATCCTCCCCCTCTCAGCGGTGTTCAGAAGATATTCTAACTTTTCTCTCATTATTAATAAAAAAAAAAGAGGAAGAAAGAACATCTTTTTTCTGCATTCCTCACTGCTAGAGGGTGATAGTCATCCCAGGCATAGGTGATTCCTGCCTCCCCATACTAGGGTGGCACAATCTAAAGGGGAGGACGTGAGCATCCCATGTGATCACCCAGTGACACCCCCACAGCCCTGCACCCAGTCCGGGGCCACCATGCTCTTCCCACCCCACATTGTCTGGGGAGGGGACTCTGTTCTTCTCCTGTTGTGCCCCCCTACCCCACCCATGACACGTTCAGCCTCTCTCCCTGGCAGCCGGGTTCAGGTGGGGAGCAGGACGGAGTCTCTTCTCACACAGGAGAGTCCCCAAAGGTGGTACCTCTCTGGACGTGTTACAGCCTGAGTGATTTGCCTTAATCACCTTCTACTGTTTCTGGTTCCTGGCGAAGCAGTGGTAACCCTGTTCCTAGTATTGAATACAATCCCTAGCCCACAGTGATACTGCTGCATAAACTTAATATAATATGGTCTCCAAAGATATTGCATGGGATTACAACATCCATATCACCAGCCTCTTCTGCTTTACATTAAATGGGATGAGGACGTCTGCATCTGGAAGCAATCTGCCTGCCTGAATGTCTTAGATACCCGTGACTAGCCCACACTGTCTGATTCGGGCTCGCAGGGCTCAGGTTAAAGGGCTTTTTTAATTGCAGAGTAGACGCTCAGGCTGGATCCTGGATTCTAGGACCCTGTGAAGTGGGAGGGTCCTAGAGCTCTATCAAGCCTGAATGTCTACATCACAATTAAACAGCCCTGCAAGACCAAGTCAGCTGTCACAGGCCACTCTCGAGTGTCTAGCTGCAGTGTCAACATACCCTAAATGTACAAAATGAGTACCCAGCCCCAGCACCTATCCTGCAGTGCGGTGAGCACTGGATAAAACTCCCAGGAGCCTTTAAGAACCAGACAGGAAATTATCAATCCAAAACCACAGAGTTGCTTACAGAGATGAGCAAAGGACTGAATTCTTGTATTGGGAAGAGTGAGGAAAACAGAGAGAAATAGCGAGAGCTATTAAATAAGTTCCAAGTCTTTAATAATGTTCTTTGATCTTCCTCTTCCTCTTCTTATCCCACTCCTAATTAGTCTTTGCCTATAACACCTTAGGATGAAGTACATTAAGAGCTCATCCTTCAGTAATGTTAATTCCTTTCCTAAAAGTCCAATGACACGTTGGCTCTGATTAAGTGGAATATTCATATTATTTTACTTGTTTCCCTTAACATGATTAGATTTCTATTAATTGGAAAACTTGCTCTTTCAGTCATATCTTGAAGCAAACTCACAGGTTGGCTGAGAAAGCACCAGCTACAATCTGTACTCTGAGAAAAATGACTTTGATAAAACCATTTAGCATTTATTATCTTCTGGGGTTTTTACAAAAGTGAACTAATTAATCCAACTAAAACAGATAAGGCAAGTGTTATCTTTGTTGCACAACTGAGGAAACTGAGGCAGAGAAATGAACTGACTTTGCAAAGGGCACAGATGGAGATGGAATTAGAACTCAGGGGTCTATGGCTCAAGGTCTAGGTTCACCAGGCCACAACTCTCCCCAATCAGACCCTGACTATAGAATTTTGGGATGAAATCCTAGGAGCATTAGCCACTCTACAGTCCCTATTGGGAGGAAGTGTGGGTGCCACTGGGGCCAAAAGACTGCATTATTTGTGTGTGTGTGTGCTTGATGTAGAAGTTGAGCATGAGTGAAGGAAAAATGGAGAGGAGAGGATCAGAAAGTAAGAAAGAGAACAGACGGAGAGAGGGCAAAGTTCTTTTCTATCTCCCAGACTCTGAAGTTAAATCTATTATTAAAATCTCAATGGAGTTGTGTGTGTGTGTGTGTCATAAATACAGGGAAGCAGCCATGGGTATAATAGGCCCCGGGAGGCTAAGACTCCCCAAATCCATGCCGTGGCCCCACTCATGCTCTGCCCTGAGGTCCTGCTCTCACTCCCCCTCACCCTTTCTTCCTCCAAAGCTGGCGAGGGCTCAGCTTGAGGCTCAGGCCAGCCAGCAGCCTGGGCTGGCCCAAGGGTCAGGGTGGCTGGAGTGGGCTGGCTGATGCTCGAGACAGTTTGACTGGGGTTCCTCCAGCCACAGTGGGGGTGGAAGAGCCACTCAGGGCTCCAGTGGGAGCGAGGGTAGGGGCAGGGCTGGGTGACTAGCATCCCCAAAGGCGGGGTTCACGCACCACCCATGCTTCAGTATTCAACAGCAACTGTCAAATGTTAACAGAATAGCTTTGGCTACTGTTAAGGATCACAGGAAGAGAAAGAGGGAAATGTTGCCAAAAACTCTCAGCCAGGGAATGGGTATTCTGAACATTTACTGATGCTCACGAAGGTTGTTATTTTACATATTTGGAAACATAAGTAGAAAGAGGATTGTGAGTGTGAGAGGGGATTAACGGGTATGGGACTCTTCACTTGGGATTTTCACACGTTGTCCCCCACTTTCATTTGTGGGTGTTTGGTTTAATGATAATGGGATAATTATTGACTTTGCATTCCAGCTGCAAGTCTGGCTTAAACATTAACGAAAGTTTCTTTCAGAATCCGTTTAACCCACAACTGAAAATGTTTGTTCAGGATTTCTAAAATCAGTTGAAGTTCCACGGTGTTTTCTTTTGTTTTTGCTATTTTCAGTTATTGTATGTCTGTTGGAGAGAGACTAGAGTGCTTACTACAGTTGTTTACAATCATTTTGCTTGTTTTGCCAAGTTTTGCTTCCCTAGGTCATAAACAGCAGGTCACTTTTAGAAATCTGCAATGTAAATAAATTGTGTGTGAAAAGTGCTGGCTCAACAGTCCTGGAAGCAGAAGTTGTCATACAGCGTTGAACAACAGCATAATGGGCATGGGCAGGGCACTGATGTACTCCACACTGTGCCTCAGACCACTCAAGCCGGACACTGATAGTTGACTACTGCACACCCTTGAGTGGCTTATTGCTGTGAAAGTATGGCTCACTGACTAATTTATGGAAATAAATGTTTTTTTGGAGCGGGGGTAATTATGCAACGCATCATGCTGCTATCCAAAATCCTTCCCACTAGAAGGGAGAGATAAAACAGAAGGAAAAAGTTTTCTACTATCCTAGAAGCTGTCAGAGATTTTGGCATTTGGGTTCAGGATGGTAGAGGTTTGTGGCACCTGGAATGGTGAAGTGGAAGTGGGCGGTTTGGGATTGTGAGAAAGCACATTATCTGAATGTTCCTGCCACACTATAATGAAATAGTTAGCAGTGGTGACATTCAGATTGCCAGAGTTAGGTTTCAGAGTTAACGCCATTGACATGAATGGGCCAGGTGACACACATCTTGGAGCTATGGTTTCAAGCTGTCTGCTGACTCAGGCAAACATTTCATGGATTTAAACTCTGCTTCTTTTCAGGATTATCTCCACAACCAGGAGGCCTAGAGCCTAGCTTTTATCAAAATTAAAGCTTAAATGCTGGGATGATTTTGTTGGGGTTGGTCTTGCTTTGAGCAGAGGGTTGGACTAGATGACCTCCTGAGGTCCCTTCCAACCCTGATATTCTATGAGTCTATGATTCTAAGTGGTAAATATGTGGATTCTGTAATCACTCTCCTGTAGCATGTGTGGTCTTGGTTATAGACGATAGTGTAATGTGTTTCTCTGTGCAGCAACAGGGTGAACAGTAGAGCTTTGCTGCTTGTCTCAAGCATATGGACGTAAAATGAAGTACTGTGCGTTGTGCACATACAGACTGATGGGTGATTTTTCCTATTGTGATATTCACAGTCAATCGTCATCACCTTCCGGCCATTCTCCTATTTACAGAGAAGCTCCCAGAAGGAAACTTAGTTAACATAGTGCCCTTGTCAGCCTATGTAATTTTTACAGAAATATGAAACAGAAGAGACAGAATCTGCTATACTCTACAGGTTTGTTTTAAAGGTTGGTACTTCAATCGCCTTAATAAGAGAAGCAGCAACTACCCTAGGCTACAGTGCGTGACTTATACGCTACCCTAGTGTGCTGGGTTCTCATGGGCTTGGCCACACTCTATTAAGATAACTTCTCCCATTTTCATCAGCTGTATCGTAGAATAAACTTACACACTTTTGTTCTGGGACTCATGTATAATTCTGATGTCTTCATAACCAGCTCCAACCCAAGGCTTGTAAACTCTAGTCCATCACCCACACCGCAAGCAATGAAGTAAGAATTGTTCAACGGTGAGCTGGACCGGTGAGTCCAGAGTGAGGCAAATTTTAATATTTCATTCCAAGGTCGCACTGTATTATATGGAAAGCTTTATTGAAAGAAATCTCTCATGGATGTGTGTGTGTGTGTGTATAAACTATATAGATTAGCTATGCAAAAAACACTATAAAGGTTGCAAAGCCAGGCACTCAATATTTAGGAAATGCCTCTGCAATCTTAATTCGGTCCCTTTGTGAATGCATTTGAAACTGTCTTGAATTATGTAACAATTCTGCCTGGTGTTGGCTGCAGCAACAGGGGCTGAGTTCAGTATCTAAGGGTTCCTCTTAAAATTACAAACCAGAACCATCTCAAGCTGGTGAAATCAGACGATAACAACCCCCGCCGCAGAGCCCCAGTGTGCACTCCTTTCCCTCATATACCCCTGCAGAGCTACAGTCCTCCCGCTCCGCCGCCCTCTCCGCAGCCTCAATTGCCCCTGCACAGCCCCATTTTGCAATGTGCTTCCCAGACCTTTCCTGTCCCTGCTCCCTACCAGGTTCAGCTTTTCGATGTCATGTGGATAGTTTTGTAGCTAGGCATCAGTGGCACTGCTAACTGTGCTGCAGGACGGCTGTATATGGGGAAGGGAACCAGTTCTGGTTAAAGAGGCCTGGAGTCAGTATTGGTTTGCTTTGAGAGTATATATTTTATTTATTGTTACTAATTGTTGGGGACACTGGGGCATGGCCACTAGGTAACTTGAGGGGATGGAAGACCCCGAGTGTCGATGAAGCCCCCTCGCACTAGGCCCATGAGTCCTTGGCCCCCCCGCCTGGAGGCACTCGCAGCAGTTATGCTGAAGATCTGCAACAATATGTTTCGTTTCAGGCAGTCTCACTTTGCAACAAGGCCAAACAGGGCAGATATGGCAGAACAATGCTGAACAAAGCAGCTTTATGTATGGTTTAACAGATGGTACAGAGAACAAGGGAACTAGCTAGTAACTGGATTGGCTGGCTATGTGGATGCTTAAGGCAGCTTGCTATTGGATAAGTATGCTGAAGAAAGGATGTATAAAAGCCTGTGTAACTTCCTGCTCTGGGTGCAGGATTTGAAATTCTGTTCTCCCTGTACCTTGTTTGCAGCTGCAAATAAACTTTTCTGCTTCTCCACCCCGTTGTGATTATTGGGTGATGCCCACTGGGCAACAAACCTTGCTGTTGTTTGCCTCTGGCACTGGGTGCCGGCAACATAATGAGGGTAAAAAGGCATCTGCTTTATATACATGCCAAACCCATAAAAAATCTAGTGTCTCCCATTTTTCCCACAGTGAACCATTTAAATTCTGCACTGCAGGATCATTGGAAACCTGTTCAAATTCAACAGCTGTTTGCATCAGCAGCAGCTTTTGTTGCTCACTCCTATGCCTACCAACTTCGGTGATTTTGAAGAGACTGGCAGGATGGATTTGCAGCAGTGGTGTGCCATCTAGTAGGCAAGGCATGCCCAACCTACTGTGCGTTGTTCAGCCGGAAGCCCGTGGGTAGCATCTGGCCTCTCCTCCGGCCCCCCATGGAGGATGCCATTTTATGCACAGCGTGACCCACACATACAGCATGGAGGACACCTTACAAATGGTGTCCTCTGCAATAGCGTGGCCTCGCATGCACCCTCCATGCACTGTCACGCCACATGGAAGATGCCATTTTGGACCATCTAAGGCATGCAACAAATGTCACAGCACACCACTGATTTGCAGGCAGGACTCCTGATGGCTGGATGCATTGATGGACTTTGGCAGATTTGAAAGAATCTGTGGGTATGGCATTGGCAGTGGAGGCAGCTACAAGAAAGGCACCAGAAGCTGCTATAAAAGGTCCTATGGCTAGGGCCTGCTGGAAGTGGGACTACTGATGTGCTCCCTGAGTGGAGGGTACCATTCCTTTGAACCAAGGTTCTCAACCTGTGGACTCCAGATCGCAGCAGATGGTGGTCCCAAGAGAGCTGGTTAATCACATGCTTCTTTATTAAGGATATCTAAAAATACATAAAAATCTATCTTTAGGGAGTATAGGGAACTGCTGTCATTTCCACCGGGATAGTGAATGGGAGGGAAGGTAGTCCTTAAAATTGAGAAGGGAGATGGCCCATGAGACCATCTCTGTATTAAGATGTGGTCCACACTCTGAAAAGCCTGAAACACTCTCAATGATCTAATGGGAGGCTTTCAATAAGCAGCAAACTGCAGGCTTAGCTGCAGGAAGAGGACACATCTCAGAAAGCACAGAAGCTAAGCTTAGCTTTATGGACCTGACCAGCAAAAGGCTGAGTCTACCCTTACCCCAGATGTTTAGAGGGAAAACTTAAATTAGCTTTTTGTTTCCATTGTTGACTAAAGTTCACGTAAGAGAGCTTGATCTATGTTATATTAGGTTACAATCTCCACAAATAGAAGCAGACATTGGGACAGACAGCCCTAGTCATTATTTGTTTAACAAAGAGAAACTTGAGACATGGCATACAATCTTTTTTGATCACAAAGTAGCTTTTTTGAGCAAATACCAGGAAATGCATTATGGCACTGAGGGCCTAAGAATAGGCTGGCGTTGTGGCAAAGAACTGGAAACATCTTTGCAAGTGGCCCAGAGGGAGCCGGACTCTGATCTCACACTGGTGTAAGTAAGGACTAACCAAACTGATGTCAGTGGAGTTACACCAGAAGAGATCAGGTGCAAATGGGACCAGAATTAGGTCCCAGATGTGTTAGTCTAAGATCTACTGTGATTCTCAAAGTTAGAACTAATAATTGCACTGTGGTTTGTTTAGCTGTGCAGAAAGGGAGTAGGCACTACTCAGAAAATAGCTGTAACATCTACTGAGTACTGATCAATATCACTTCCATGATAAAAGTATCCCAAGTGCCATAAAGTACTAGATAAGGAGTATAATTCCACATTCTTTGTAGCCCATTGTATGTAATCTCTGGTTTAAATCTGCTGTAATGAATGAAATGGAATGCTAAACGGTATTATACTGTTCAGCCACTAGGTGGCACTGTGTGTGACAGACTATTTAAACTAACCTCAGCCATACATGGCAGAAAATGAAAAGGATTTTAAGATAACACAGCTGGTGTATATCTGGCTCAGGAGCAAATTCTAAAGTCACTCCATTTCTGGAACAGGAGCATGACAATGAACTGCTCCCAGTTTCAGTTGTTGTTGCAGAACTGTTTAATTAGGTCTGTTGTCCCTAACAATGCTGCTAATTGTGCAAGGATCAGAACCAGGCCAGTGTGCTGCATATTTGCTAGCTTCTCCTTCTTATCCTGCATTTCCCAAGTCCTGCACACTGAAGAATGTATGTTACTGTATTTATGTGGCAAATCCATCCGTCTTTCAGATGAAATGTAAAGAAGGCCCTGACTGCTGGCAGTGACCGCGTTCCCTGTCACTGGAGTCTGTGAGATGGGTCAGAGCGGCAAGTTTGTATAATTTTTGGTGGTGCCCAGAATGGGTCCAAGTACCCCCTGCCCCACTACCACCTGCCTAAGGATCTGGGAGGGAGTTTGGGCACAGGAGGGGTGCAGGCTCTTGGCTGGGGTTGGGGGTACAAGTTCTGGGAGGGGCTTGGGGTGTGGGATGGGGTTTGGGGTGCAGGCTCTGGGCTGGTGGAGGACGGGATGAGACGTGTGGGCTCTGGGAGGGAGTCTGGGTGTGGGGTGCGGGCTGGGGTAGGGGGTTGGGGGCAGGAGGAGGTGTGGGGGACAGGCTCTAGGAGGGAGTTTGGGTGCAAGCTGGGGCATGGGGTTAGGGAGTGGGAGAGGGTGAGGGATGAGGCACTTCAGGCGGCTTCTGAAAGCGACCTGCTCACCCCTCTGGCAGCGTCATCGAGGCAGCGGCCCACACGCTGCTGCACACAGGCACCGCTCCTGCAGCTCCCATTGGCTGTAGTTCCTGGCCAATGGGAGCTGCGGAGTCGGGACTCGGGACAGAGGCAGCATGTGGAGACACACCCTCCCTCCCCCGGGGCTACAGGGACATGCCGGCCACTTCCGGGAGTGGCGCAGAGCAAGGGCGGGCAGGAAGCCGCCTTAGCCCCGCTGCACTGCAGGTGGTGGCAGCCAGGGGCCCCCCAGGCCCTTTTAAATCACCTGGGGGTGGCAGACAGGGCCGGGAGGCACGTGGGGGCAGCAGGCGGGCCCGGTGGAGAGACCCAGCCTTGGACATTGGTGGAGCCAGGCCCTGAATGTTCCATAACTTGCCACCCCTAGGAAGGGTTTGATACTAGCAGGAATTGTCGACCAGCTCAACATCAAGACAGGGAAGACGAGGCGCTTTCGCTTGGTTCCAATTGCCATGTAGCTGATCGCGCACCTCTGTTCATATTGATTCACTGCAGTTAGCTATGCTAGCTCCAGTTTCCTGGCAAAATTCCCATTGAGTCAATGGGCCGGTCTCCCTAAATTCACACTGTTTAAATCTGCTTTGATACCTTTCACTTTCTGGCCCTCCGTTTTGGAAGTGCTACAGATCGCACTAAGCCGTTAGACAGGAGCGAGGTTGAATAGGCCCATAATTATTATTATTTATTTGTATGACCCAAGGGCCTGAGTCACTGTGCAGGATGCTGCACAAACACAGAAGAAAAAGATGCCCTTCTGCTTTCCAGTAGTGACCCTCGCAAGGCCTAGCAATGATCCGCAGGAGGGAGCCACATGAAGCACTCCTCAGATGGACTGGCTAGGGGCCTCTAAAGAAAGGGAAGAATTGGATTCCTTCCCCTCCCTCCCCCGCAAAAACCCCAAAACTTTTAATTAGTGTGAAAAACACTTTCAACTTGCTAGTTATAATAACCAACTAGTATACAGTGATATCAAAAGAATGTAATGTCTTGAGGTACCTAAGCTTGGTGTAACTATAAAGTGCAGTAGAAATGACTGATTTTTTACCTCCATGCTGTGCTCACAATAAGAGCACTGCAGCATTTGTCTGCCAGGTCGTGCATTATTGGAAAGGTGTCTCTGACCTGTGCAGATAACAGCTAATTATTTTTGCTCCACCGTAAGACAGTCAACCTCAATCCTCCATTCAGAAGGTCTTTGGAACCTTAATCATTTTCTTTAGCAATGCACCCTGTTAAGAAAGAAGGTATCAAGATTTTCCTACAATAGTCTTCAAATCTCCCCCTTGATAACTTTACAATTCCAAGCCACTGGAGATATTCTGGTGTTTAATTTACAGCCTGTTGTCCTCTGTTTATAGAGCATGGATTACACAGTCATTGCTCAATAAATAATGATACCCCTACACTAAGCTGCTTGCTATTAATTAGTTCAGGCACAAAAATAACTTTAGTATTCTATTCCTCATTATTTACTGTTCCTCCTAATTGCTTCTGGGCAAACTGGAAAATCTTGCTATATCGTGGGGATTTTTGTATCAATGAAAATATCAGGGGGGCTCATTAATGACCGTTCTGGGACTGCAGAATCACACGGGCAAATCTTGAAGTCCTTAATTCTTAATCAAGCAAAAATTCTCTTGGTGTCATAGGAAACTTTTTGCCTGAGCATAACTGGCTTGGTCCTCTAGCACAGGCCCCATCAATGCACATTTATTCCTGATGGAATCGTTTCTAGGTCAATTAAGCTTTGGGGAAATGGAGGGACAAATAATAATCTGTCTTCCCCTCCCCAAAATGCCAAACCAGCCCAGTGTACCACAGTATCATCAAAGTGGATAGAATCTTACATATGATTGGAGGATTGAGTCTAAAGATTTTTTTTTTTTTTTTAGAAAACCCACTGAAAAAATGTGCAGTTGGCTATGAGTGTGGGATCTCTTATCTGCAGTATGGACTGGGGATGGGAGTTGGGCTTGGAATTTGTGAAGTGGTGGCCCCAAAGTGCTTGGTGCTGTACAAAGTCATGAAATGAAATGGCTCTTGACCCGGATGGCTTCCAATATAATTCAAGACAAACAGCCAGCAGGCCTGGGCAGCAAACAGGAGGGGAGAATGAGGATAACATTGAAATAAAAGAATGACCCACCTCTTTGATCAATATAGGTGGGCAGTAGCACCCTCTGCTGTAAGTAGCATTTTAAATATATACATATCCGTGTGTGTGTACACACGTGCCGGGGGGAATGGAGAGAGATACATATATCTGCATTTGAATAATTTAGTATAAAATCAAGTGATGGTGTGTAAATCCTATACAACAGCCTTGAAAAATCCCCTCGCTAAGGGCCAGTATTTTTTTAAGTGAGCAAGTAGAATAAATGTTGAGGGCTCAGCTATTGTGCCTGGCAAGCTCCACCCCATCTACCACCTCTGCTAATTTGGAATGCAGGCCTGACCGCCGCCAGCAGCACCCCTCCACCTCCCTCCTTTATCCCCTGCCCCAGTGTTGGCAGCTCTCATGTTTGATGTGCGTTTTGTGAAGGCCCAGCTCCTGGAGTCAGGTGATATGTGGTAATACCAAACCCTGAATTAGATTATATGAGAATCTAAGCATGTATTTTTTTTTTTTATAGAAAATGTTTCTAGCCCTCAGGGTTGTGGAGAAAAGCTTGAAAACGGGAACCCTAAAGGCTCCAAAAACAGAAGAGAAATGAGAGGCCAGATCTATTTTTTTAAAATCATGATTTTACAGGAGCCTGACTCCAAATTTCTGAATGCTTGGGGTCGTCAACGCTGCAGCCAGCAAACCGGGAAACCCACCCTCCTTGCCTCATTCAGCTCCCTGTCATTGTGCTGCTCCTTCTTTCCCCTGGCTAACCTTTCCATGTCCCCGAACTCGTGGCTGCCCTTTCCCTCATCTGGGAGTCAGTGTTGTCTCCTTTCAGGCCATGCAATAGGCATCTCTTCTGCCTCCTGCTCCCCAGGCTGTCTGTCTCTGAAGCAAGGGTCAAAAGGAGCAGCAGCATCCACCACAGAAAACAGAGTTTGGGAGGGCAGGGAAGGCTCGGAAGAGGAGCTGAGCAAGCAGCCACAAAGAAGCAAGGAACGGATTGGGGGCAGGCAAGGGGAGAGGAGGAGGAAACGAAGGCACAGGCGCTCATTAACTTCAAGGTAAGTCATTTCAGCAGGCTATGGGCGTTTGTAAGTTTCCATAGGAATTTGCTGGGCTACAATACATAGTAGTGCTCAGGGAATAAGTTAGACCTGCTGCTTTATTTGTCTTAGCTGGCCCACTCTGGTGGTCTTGCAAAATTTTCTAATCTCCCTTTTCTTTGCTTTTGCAATGCAGATATTGGTGCATAATCTAGTAGCTCACAGCATACACAGCTACTGGATTTGGGTATTACATGAGGTGCAATGGTGGGTCAGCCATGAATAGAAGAACATCTTAAGAAAAAGAACCTGCCAGTTGTAATCCTTTGTGTGCCTGCCAAACTTCTGCCAGCTGACAATCTGCAGGAAATATGTTTGTGAGAAAAAGGTCTGAGTCCTGTGCTTTGGAGAGCAAATTAGGACTCTAACTATGAGTCTGTTTGTTTGTTTTGAAAGGCTTGCTTAGAGGAAACCTGCTAAAATGTCATCGGTAAAGGATATGCTTCCAGCCTGAATGCCAGCAAAGTGTAACAGCTCAGCAAAGCCATGAATAAACAATAGTTTCACTGATGAGAAAGTAGCATGGAAATCAATATAATATTTCAGCTTCACTTGCGTTATGTAGGAAAAGGGGAATTAACATCTATGTTTGATGGATCTGGAATTGCACTAAAGTCTCTGAATTCTTCTGCTTTTTTAGTTTCTCTTGGGGATGGAGGAGAGAAGGATTTACTGTCTGTGTCCAACTTCAGGAGCTAAACTTTGCTTTCCTGATAAATGGACTTTTCTAGCTTCCTAGGGCAGCTGAAATAGAAGTCTGCTATTATTGTCGTAACTGGCAGCAGCACAATGGTCAGGGCTTCATTTGGTTTTTTTGTAATTCTAGCCTCATTTTTAAAGGGTTTATAACTAGTCTTTTCGCAAGATAAAATAGCACGCCTAGTCATCCCTCTCTTTAAAAAGACAAACCAGAAAAGTAGGGCTGTAGATTAATTGCAATTAACTCTCACAATTAACTCAAAAAAATTAATCGCACTGTTAAACAATTAGAATATCAACTGAAATTTATTAAATATTTTTGGATGTTCTTGTACATTTTCAAATATATTGTTTTCAATTACAACACAATACAGTACAAAGTGTACACTGCTCACTTTATATTACTTTTATTACAAATATTTGCATTGTAAAAAGATAAAAGAAGCAGTATTTTTCAATTCACCTTATACAAGTACTGTAGTGCAATCTCTTTATCATGAAAGTGCAACTTACAAATATAGATTTTTTTTTTGTTACATAACTGCACTCAAAAACAGAACAATATAAAACTTTAGCGCCTACAAGTCCACTCGGTCCTACTTCTCTCTCAGCCAATGGCTTAGAGAAACAAGTTTGTTTACATTTACAGGATATCATGCTGCTCACTTCTTATTTACAATGTCACCAGAAAGTGAGAACAGGCATTCGCATGGGACTTTTGTAGCCAGTATTGCAAAGTATTTTCATGCCAGATATGCTAAACATTTGTATGCCCCTTCATGCTTTGGCCGCCATTCCAAAGGACATGGTTCCATGCTGATGACACTCATTAAAAAAAGAATACATTAATTAAATTTGTAACTGAACTCCTTGGGGGAGAGTTGTATGTCTCTGGCTCTATTTTACCCATATTCTGCCTTATATTTAATGTTATAGCAGTCTCAGATGATGACTCAGCACGTTGTTCACTTTAAGAACACTTTCGCTGCAGATTTGACCAAACACAAAGAAGGTACAAATGAGAGATTTCTAAAGATAGCTACCGTACTCCACCTGCGGTTTAAGAATCTGAAGTGCCCTCCAATCTGAGAGGGATGAGGTATGGCGCGTGCTTTCAGAAGTCTTAAAAGAGCAACATTCTGATGCGGAAACTACAGAACCGGAACCACCAAAACAGCAAATCAGCTTTTGCTGGTGGCATCTGACTCAGATAATGAAAATGAACATGCGTTGGTCTGCACTGCTTTGGATTGTTATCGAGCAGATCCTGACATCCACATGGGCGCATGTCCTTTGGAATGGTGGCTGAAGCATGAAGGGGACATATGAATCTTTAGTGCATCTGGCACATAAATATCTTAAACAGTGCCATGCGAACACCTGTTCTGACTTGCAGGTAACATTGTGAACAAGAAGCAGGCAGCATTATCTCCTGCAAATGTAAACAAACTTGTTTGTTTTTGCAATTGGCTGAATGAGAAGCAGGACTGATTGGACTTGCAGGCCCTAAAATTTTACATTGTTTTATTTTTGAATGCAGTGTTTTTTGTACATAATTCTACATTTGTAAATTCAACTTTCATGATAGAGAGATTGCACTACAGTACTTATTAGGTGAATTGAAAAATACTATTGTTTTTTACAGTGCAAATATTTGTAATAAAAAATAAATATAAAGTGAGCACTATACACTTTTTATTCTTTTATAATTGAAATCAATATATTTGAAAATGTAGAAAACATCCAAAAATATTTTTAAAATGTTATTCTATTATTGTTTAACAGTGTGATTAATCGTGATTAACTTCTCTTCTCTTCTGCAGACTAAATAACCCCAGTTCCCCCAGCCTCTCCTCGTAAGTCATGTGCCCCAGCCCCCTAATCATTTCCGTTGCCCTCCGCTGGACTCTCTCTAATTTGTCCACATCAATTCTGTAGTGGGGGGACCAAAACTGGACGCAATACTCCAGGTGTGGCCTCACCAGTGCCAAGCAGAGGGGAATAATCACTTCCCTCGATCTGCTGGCAATGCTCCTACTAATACAGCCCAATATGCCATTAGCCTTCTGACTGCTGACTCATATCCAGCTTCTCGTCCACTGTAATCCCCAGGTCCTTTTCTGCAGAACTGCTGCTTAGCCAGTCGGTCCCCAGCCTGTAGCAGTGCATGGGATTCTTCCATCCTAAGTGCAGGACTCTGCACTTGTCCTTGTTAAACCTCATCAGATTTCTTTTGGCCCAATCCTCCAATTTGTCTAGGTTGACAGCCCTACAGAAAAGGTTTAAATGAGCCACTTCCCCCTAGTGCTTTATTTTGTAAGTAAGCTGCTGAAAATATGCTGAGAACAATAGGACAAGCCCATAAAGTTGTGTGTTTAGATTCAGCTGTGCAATTCTAATTAGAACTAATGGGAGTTACCTGACTAAATCCCTGTACTTTGCTCTAGCATTTTAACTTCATGTACTAGTTTATCTCCAGTTTCTGTGTCTTCATTAAAATAGTTATTTCCACTGAAATGGGTTAGTAAAATAAGACTCAGGTCCTGCAACAGGACCACACAGACAGATGTCTCTACCCCTATGGACAGCCATCTACAGGATCCTGGAGGGTAGGGTGGGTAGTGCCCTGTTCTGACTGGAGGAAGGGAAGTTCATGTGTGGAGAAGTCCTCCACACATGGATCTAAGTGAAACTCAGGGAACCAGCTATCCCTATGCTAGACAACATTACTGGGCAGTGCTATTAATTGAGCTGCCTTGATCATGCCACGGCAAATCAAATCTTCTCATCATATCCTGATCCATTTTTACTTTCATTCCCCAACATTTAACAAAATATAAACTGATGTATCTGACATACACCTGAATCTCTATCCCCACCACTTCACAGGAAGGTGGTTTCTAGTTAACAATCCTAGGGCATGTTGCACAACTCTCCATTAGTGGAGGTGAAGAAGAATTCTACATGCAGATGAAGCTATTTAGAGGTATTTCTATTGTGCTCTTCACCATAATATCTGACTGCCCGAAGACAAATGATAGTAGCAAATACTGTGCACTAGTGATTGGTCTCCAAGTGAATGTGGAATTCTTTAAGCTGATATTTCTAGAGCTGCCATGTCATTTTATCTCCTGTACCTGTGTTCTATCTTGGGAGGAATAAGCAGTGTTTCACTATTATAGAATCTTCAATATTATAAGTATTTTGTTATCAATGAAATTTGTAGGAACCAAGGATTTTATGAATCAGTAAATCCAAGGTAAACCCCTTATATGAACAATTCAGTCTGGAACAAAAATAGTCCCAGGAACAACAACAGTATCTGATATTATTTTAATTTGTACACACGCTTCTTCTCAAAAGCTTCTAATGTTTTGATAGCTCCTTAACATATGTAGGAAGAAGCCAGAAAATAATCCACATCTCCAATACTTATCAGCAATGTCTGTTTTTAAATGGATATTTACTATGACTATTACTTTAGCTGAATATGAATGTTAATAAGATTCACAGGTTACATGCTGAAGTCCTATGTTTACTGCACCTTCATACCTGTTGGAGGTTTCTTATCCCAAGAGTGCCAGCATTCTGGAAACAGAGGGGAGTCAAGAGTTCCGTCCGCTCCCTCCCCCAAAAATCCATAGACTCAAAACTGACACATGAATATCCAAAATGGAAATCTGAGGTATAGTTCTAAGGGCAAGATCAAGCCTCCAGCACTGCTGAAATCAATGGAGGTTTTTGTCATTGACTTCAACAGAAGCAGGATCTGGTCTTTAGTGACTATTTTCTTAGACACTTACATTAGAATTTCTCTCTCTCTCTTTTTTTTTTTTAAGGAAATGCTCATCATTGCTTCAATATCTCCACAATTGTGAATGGTTCTGGTGTGTCACTGAGAACTGGTATTTTACTGCTGCTTCCCAGCAGGAAATCCAGCATGAAATCCAGTAGGGTTCTATGTAGGCTAACATTACCTCTCTGGGTGATGACCTGTGAAGGATTCATGAACCTTTAAGACTGCATAGTCATCCTTTATTCCCAGTTTAGGATTTATAGCCTACCCATCTAATTTCTTCTATCTCTCTCTCTCTCCTTTTTCCTTCTATTGTCCTTTTCCTTCTATTTACTCTCTTTCCCCTTGTCAAGAATGAGGGAAAGCATAAGGGGAATGGTGACCCTTCCTTCAAATCTCTCCTCAAGCCCTATTTCTGTTCGGGTGCCTACTGGAAATTGCCACTTGATAATAGCTTGGCGGAGGACCAGTGTAATAGCAATCCCATCTCCTGATATTTTATTTTAAATATAACTGATGTGGAACCATGGAGTTGTGCACACAGAGGCGCCGACCCCATGGGTGCTCTGGGGCTGAAGCAACCATGGGGAAAAAATGGTGGGTGCTCAGCACCCACCGGCAGCCCCCCTATTGGGCCCCACCGATCACCGCTTCCCCCTCCCTCCCTGCGCCTTCTGCTGGCCGCAATCAGCTGTTTTGCGGCATGCAGAAGGCTGGGAGCGAGGAAGGAACAAGGATGCAGCATGCTCGGGGGAGGGGGCATAACTGAGCAGGAAGAGGAGGAGTGGGGGTAGGGTCTTGAGGGGTGGAGTGGGGGTGGCCTGGGGCAGGGCTGGGGGTCGAGCACCCTCCACCCCTGACACTTTAGAAAACCAGCACCTATGTGCACATCCTCTAATCTGTGTAACTGCATATCTTTATTAGCTGAGGTACTATCTTTTGAGCTCCTCAAGCCAAGACCTGAAGAAAAGCTTTGTGGCACTTGAAAGGTTTCCTCTTTCACCAACAGAAGCTGATCCAAGAAGAGATTTCACCCACCTCATCTCTCTCATATCCTGGAACCAAGATGGCTACAACAGCACAGCAAATATCTGTATTACTGTTGCCTTTGTCCTTCCTCCCCTATTGCCTCCTATTTTTTGTTACATTTGTTTGCTGCATCTTGTCTTAAACTAGCCTGCAAAGCAAGGACTGTGTCGTTTGCTGTTTGTACAGCACCTAGCACAATGGGGCCTGACTCTTGATGGTCACCTCTGGGTGCTCTGGCAATACAAATAACAAAGATATGAATATTTTTGTCACTACCATCTGCAGATATGGCTATGAAGTCACAAAAGCAATATACCTATTGAGTGTGTACTTTATGATGGATCTCTAATCATTATGGATTACAATTTATGCACCTTTCTAATGATTACTTTATAAGGAATAAGTTCCCATCTAGCTCTGGTTTCTGTCAATCTAGATGAGTAAATTAGGATAAATTACACCATGAGCAGAAGTGGACAACTGCCTAATTTTTATGTGGTGGAGAAATCCAAAAGCAGCTTCATGAAAATGAGTTTCTGACTTCAGACAGATGATTTAAAGAGAAATGAACTCAGTTTTAACAGTGATTGTAAATACCTGTGCCAAATATACACCTAAACATACAAATGCAATCTGCACGTTACCTGCTCAAGGGTAATCAGAGAAGGAGTTAATGTTGAAACTTATGAAAACAAAAGAATCTAGTAAACACATCTGTTGCTACCTAGGGCTTCACAGTTGTTGCTCTTCTGAATACCCAGCCAGATGAGGCACGTGGTGACCGTAAGGAATCCCCTCTGCTCCAAAACGTCTGGCCCCTTCCACTTAAATTGAAGGAGAATCTCTGCCAACAAAGGGCTTAGGGCATACAACTGTAGTTGTTTCCATCCTGTAGAGGGCGATAGCATACAAACAAACCAACCAAAGAGAAATACTAAGACGGTTGAATGCTGGAGTTCAACGCACAGTTGACTCTGTTTACAAATCTTGGAAAATAACATGGGGGAAGTAGATGCTTTGAATGAACGCTGTTAAACAAAATGGGAAATAAAATGGCAAAGGATGGCAAAACTGCTGAAATATCGATTTGCAGGGGCGAATACACAAAAAAAAAGACTTGTGCATCCATTGTCCCAAATATCTTTGAGACCAGTGAAGCAGAGCTATTTAGTGAGTTGGCATTGCTCAAAATCAACTAATCTCCCTGAGCAGACTTAGATTCAAAGCAGTCCAGAGAGCAGCTCTTTGTTAATCATAATAAAGAATGTGCTGTATTCAAATGAAGTTTCAGCAAAAGTGGATACATGCCAATGCAGTACCAATGTTGCAAAAGGGAATAAAGGCAAGCTCGTAAATTATACACCCTTCATCTCAATGTCTGCAATTTGCAAAATAATGGATACAATAGTGGGGTAAATTTTCAAAATGCATGTGCAAATGACATATCGTTCTCTGTAACCTAGTAGGAAATAACTAATAGGGATAGATAGTTTTTGTTAATGATCTACTTTTTGACAAAACTATGATACATTAATAAATTATATTTAAATATTTGGAATAATAATTCATGGGACAAAAAAGATTGACTAAATCTACTTTAAAAAGAAAGTAAGCTTACAATTTGTAAGAGGAGTTTGATGCTTCTATGCAAAAATATTAATCTAGGTTCCAAGTCCCATAAGACACGGGTTTGCAGGCTACTTAGTTTTCTGAACTGCACACAATTAGGACAGCTGGGACCACAGAGACAGAAGAAAGTAAAACTATTTGTACCATTTTCTAAGAGCCAGATTCTGCTATATTTACTTGCGTTGAGCAGTGGCCTACCCCATGAATTGTCCTGTAGGTAGGGGTACAAAAACCCCAAGGGCTTGGATGAGGGGCATGGAGTGAGGACAGGGAAGAAAGAGAGAGAGAGAGTGTGTGTGTGTGTGTGTAGGGTACTGTCAGACATGGAAGGGGGATTCAGGGCAGAAGAAGATAAAACAGAAATCTCTTGCACAGCTTTTTAGAGGATGGAATGGTGTGCAGGCCACTGGAGAGCATAAACAGTTTGCAGTAAGCTAAGCTGGCATGGGTAGAAACAACAGTCGGGGGAGTGGAGGAAGTAGGGGAGATTTCCCAGGAGACTAGGAAGGGATGGATGGAGACTAAGACATGGAAGGGGGAGTGGAGTGCAGAAACCAAGGGAGAGATGGAGGTGGGATGGGGCTGCTGAGGCTCAGGGGAAGCACCATGCTACATTTCAAACACTCTCATTTGTAGATTAAAATGTTTAAAAAGTATATAAAACCCTCCTGTTCTCCCACTTCAATCCGTTTCACTGCCCCCTTCCATGTACCAGTCTACCATCCTCCCAGGCTGTGTCCCACCCTGGTCTCCTGCACACTGCCATCTGTGCCTCTCCCAGTCACTGCACACAACCTCTCCAATCCCCACCCCATATTCCCTGGTCTCCTGTAGTCCCTTATATGCTCCGTTCTATGCCTTTGTCCCTTACCACTACTCCTCGCCCCTAGTCCCCTGCACCCCTTTCCATATCTATCCTTTATGTCCCTGACCCCAAATTCCACCCTTCCATAGGCTGCTTATCTATTGCCTGCCTTCATAATCCGCTCCAGCCTTTCCCAGAGTGCCTTCATTCTGTCTTTGTCTAGACTTGGATTTCAAGATGTGCTGTAACAAGGCGTTAGCCCATGTGCACTGACTGACCAATTCTAAAAGTCTAGTGTAGACAAAGCAGTGGGTATTTAAAGCGAGGCTCTTATGTGACCAGCTAACACATGTCAATGCACCCACTGCCTTGTCTAATGCCTTCTTACAGCACATCTTTAAATCCAAGTCTAGACAAAGCCTTTGAGACTCGAGAACACAGCTCTGTTCCATCCCACTAAGTGCCCCTCAGTCCTTGCCCTTCCTCATTTTGCCCCACATTGTCCTGCCCCTTCCCATGCTGATGATATGTCTATTTTTTGTCTCAGGCCAGCTGCTGCTGCAGCAAAGCCTGGAATAGAAAGTCAACTAATATTTATAAATGTTTATATTTGAAAAGTTTACTCTGAAAACACTTTAAAAGAGCCCTTTATGTTTTAATAATTCTACACTCTTATAAGTCAAAAAAGTTTATTTAAAAATAATTACAAGAAAATGTTTGAAACATCAGGACTTCAAATTTTTTCTTTGGAATTTCATGAATCCTCCCAAAAAACCTCTACCCCAGAATGAGATTCAGTGTGTGAAATATTGGGGGGAAGAGGGGAGGGAGAATCAGTATATTCTTGGAGAAGTTAGGGTACAGTTAGAAATTGAGTTTTTAATGGAAAGTTAGCTTCAGCCTTGACTATCCTCTGAGATCATTGTATGTAAGACACTAAGTAAATGCCATGTGTTTAACAAATATTAATGGCTTAAGATAAATAATAGCCCTATGAGATAGGTCACTGTCCCATTTTCCTACGGCCAACCCCAAGCATTCAAAAATCATGAATCAGGACCCCAAACTCATGAGATTCAATAATAATGATTTTGAGCCATTTTAAAAACAGATTTGGGGTTCTTTTTCTTTGCCTTCTGGTTTCTTTTAGACATTAGAGTATGCTTGGGTCAGATTTTAAAGCTTTTCTCCACAAACAATGAGGGCTAGAAAGGTTTGTTTGTTTGTTTGTTTTTGTTTTTTTTAACGAAAGCTTAGAGTCTCATGAAATCACTTGTTTCCCAGAGCTCTGGATTTAAGAAAACAACAAATTTAATGAGATGCGAAATAAAATCGTGAGAACTGACAATGCTGCATTTTACAGGTGGGGAAATGGAAGCAGGAAGAGCTTAAATGACTTGACCAAGCTTGCACAGGAAGTCTGCTCCACAGCCAGAAACAGAACCTAGCAATCTTGACATCTCAGTCTTGGGTCTTGACCACAGGACCATTGTCATAAGAAAAATGCAGGTAGTCAAAATTACTGGAAAGCGTTTTAACTATGGTGACCAGATGTCCCGAGTTTATAGGGACAGTCCCAATAGTTGGGGCTTTGTCTTCTATAGACCCCCTATCTCACCCTACCCCCGTCCTGATTTTTCACACTTGCTATCTGATCACCTTAATTTTAACAGATCAAAATACTGTACACTTCCACCTAAAGCTACAAATAGTTCATAAGAGCCCACTGCCTAATGTTCATCTTTATGGGATTAAACAGTTTTATGGCTGATGCAAATATAATTTGTTACATTGTTTCGAATATAATCTCTGAGAGCCAGAGAAAGCTGCCTCGATGACAGCTCTGAAACGTTCTCAGGGTGTATTCCTTCCTTTCTCTCTTCATAGACTGTACGATAGCCTTGCTTTTCAAGCTCATGTTTTTGTTATGGAACAAAAACCTCACTCCCAGCGGTGGCGCCAAAATCTAGTGCACACTGTAAAAGTAACTGACAGATCCGATGTGTAGTGTAGTGGAGGCCTGCTGGAGTGAATCTACCAATGGCAAGCTCCCTTTCTCTGAACCACATATGTTTACAGACAGCATTCTGCCGGTAGGTGGAATAGTCAGAATAAAAAACTGTACAGGATCCTGAGCAGGAGCATGGATCGAATGCATTGTGAGCATTTGTGACACTGGCAAACTGAGACATCTGCTGAAGTGATGCAAGGTTTCTGGTAAAACAGTTTTCAGAGTAACAGCCGTGTTAGTCTGTATTCGCAAAAAGAAAAGGAGTACTTGTGGCACCTTAGAGACTAACCAATTTATTTGAGCATGAGCTTTCGTGAGCTACAGCTCACTTCATCGGATGCAAGAGATCTGTAGCTCACGAAAGCTCATGCTCAAATAAATTGGTTAGTCTCTAAGGTGCCACAAGTACTCCTTTTCTTTTTGGTAAAACAGTAGAATTTCAAATAGGAGGATCACACACACTCACCTTTGTAGGGGAGAACATACACAATGTTGTTTTTCTTAAATGCACAAAATAATTTCCATGCAAGATAGCTATTCTAAAAGGTTACACGCATTCATTTTTGTGGGAGGAAGAAAGATACGTTCAGATCCCTCCAAAGATCATGATGTATGAACAGTAGAAATGGTCAGGGAAAATCGGGAGAGGAGAGGAAGAGTTTCTGTGAAAAAATGTCAACAAATGATTTGTTTCCCTCCAAAATGTTCAGACTTTTACTGGAGTGTTTGGCAACTGAAAAATGTTTGGGTTTTTTTTAATTTAAGCCAAAAAATTAGGAAAGCAGACTTTTTTTTGTGGGGGGGAGGGGAATTCCATCAAAACATTTCAAATGATAAACTTCAACCAGTTCTAATGAACAGTATTTACTTACTGTAAAGCTCACTATTTTATGTGACACACTCATCCTTAGCTTTTCCATTTTATGCCCTTTAAGGTAAAGTTGATCATATTTCTAAAATTACCAGTATGAAAATAGTCAATTGCATCATAACGTAGCATCTATCTAAAGCTTTTGTCTTCTAATTGCTTTACAAACATAAATTATTCCTCACAACACCCCTGCCAGGTAGGCAAATTAAGTATTATGCTCATTTTACAGTACAGGAAACTGCTAATATGAGTAAAAGAACATACATGAACTTCAGATTGTTCATCAGGAAGCCAGAATTTTTTCCCAAAGCTTAATTTTCTTACAGAAAAGGATAAATTGCTATTAAAAGCAAGGATGTATAATTATACCGGTGTGAAGGGTCAGATTTGTTAGATGAAGTGGTGGTGTTATTCTGTGGAACCAGAGACTAACTTAGGGCTCATCTCATATACCACCAGGAACTGAGAAGAATTCAAACTGTGGATTCAGCTTTCCGTCCGTCTCTGGCAGTGGTGGCATACAAGTTATCAGGCTACCTGATTATTTTTTCCTTCAGTTCTGACACAATTTTAATAGCCACTACCTCAAGAACTGTTAGAAGTAAAACCAATGTGGCACATAATCTGAAATGTTCAGATCCCAGTTTTCAAAGGTAGATAACATTCATCCATAATACCAAGAGTTTGTGTAAATCACGACTGCTAAAACTACACCAAAACTGAAGTCAGGGCACGGGGAAGGCAAGATGACAACATAAATAATTAATAACAATCAAAGTTATATTGTTTTAAAAGTGTGTATGTCACCTAGTTTATTGAATTCATTATTTCAGTCTTTTCTCAGTTGTTGATTGACAACTGTGTAAAAACGGTCAGTAGTATCACAAACGTTACAGTGCAGTTACAACCTAAAAAGTGAGTTGGTAAATATGGCATTGTGAGCTTCTCTAGTTATTGTGTCTTACTAAATTCCTGATCAAATCTGCTCATCTTGCAAGGAAGAAGTGTTGGTTGCTCTTTTTAACTGCTAGCCCTGAAAATTCAGCCTAGATTCTGGGACTTGAGCTGAATTGTTTCCATTTCACATGTCACCAGTAAAGAGAAGTTAATGACCCCAATCCTACAACTGTTTCAGCATATGCTTAATGTACCTCACTCAAATAATCCTACTGATGTTGGACTGATGTCAGTTGGCCTACTCTCATGCTTTAAGTTAAGCATGTGTTTAAGTGTTTGCAGAACCGAGGCCAATAACTGTGTACTTCCCACTCTTGGTACCCTATAGAAGTAGTCTGAGAGGCTGTTTTAGTCCAATGCTGCCATTAATGTCTTATGCAGTGTCTATTTCTCATTGGCCTAAGTAAGTGAAGTGGAGAAAGCACTGGTTTTACAAATTTTCTAATTTCTCCTCTTGTTTCTCTCATTGTGGTTTATGTTTAAACATGGAAACAGGAAGAGCCCATGATGTTAGCACTAGCATGAGACGTGGATGACTTCTCAGGCTTCTCCAGGAGAGGAAACCATGCAAGAAGCACACATATTAGCTTTATTTTTTGTGAAATTATTGAAGATTTATATAGTTGATGGTGGGGGGAGACAGTTTTTAACCTAGATGACACCCTTTCTTCATGGTCTGTTTTATTATGATCTGCCAACACTGAAACACTTTGTTGGACCACCAAAAGTACTTTCAGGACTAATAACCTTTTCTAAGTACTGATCTTGTACCCGTGATCAGAAAGAGAAATGTTTGACTGCTGATTAAAACTGTTACTATTGACTTCATTCCAACACATGATTACTATTAGAACCTTCTTAACGTAAATATAGCCTTGATTGCATGGTGGAATTGCTCCACACAATAGCCAGATTCAGAAGCAATCTTGTGCTCCCCATTCTCTAGATGAGTGGGCACATGAATGTCACAGAAGCGATGATTTGGGTTACTAAAGAGAGGGTGGGAAGGTTGCCACCTCTCTTCTTTTGCACAGCATCTGGTAGACAATGTACAGACTAATGTTGTCAATCATTCCCTTCTTCTTGAAGGTGCCTGACTGTCCTCCCAGCTGTTCAGTGATCATTGCAAAGCAAAAAGAATCAGAAGTTCACAAAGAGGGTGGGGAGAAGGCAGATCCCCAATTAAAGAAGTTGGCAGCAGCCCCAATGCCTGGGAGTACAAGAGAAGTAGCAGACTACACACATAACAAATGCATGTGCTGCTTTTAAAGGTACAGCTCAAGCAAATTCAACTACATTTGTTACACACTATAATTAAATATTAGAAACAGAGAAATTAGGATCATAAAGGAGTTCTTAGGTCACGCCTCTCTACAGGAATGTTCCCTTCAATATACTTCCATACACCTTTACAAGATGTGGCGATGTCTAGTTTATGGATTAGAAAAAGGCATTAGAATGAAGCGACTCTGAGATTAAAATAGGGGTTTCTAGTGGAGACAAGAAAAAGTGTTTGTTTTTAACACAATGTGGTGTTCACATTACATATATCTAGGTGGTTGTGATTTACTTCTCATTGCTGCTAGGTTTTAAAAAAAGCAGAGAAGAATTGAAGTACAACATGAGTTGCGAGGGGTGCGGGTCTTGTCTCCGGTGATAAAAGGCCAACATTAATGGAAAGGAGAAAAAGATGGATCTGAGACTAAAGAACAAAAATCAAAATTCAGTCATTCCATGGCAAGTGAAGACAGGTATAGATAGACTGGGAAGTATCTTGTGCCAGTGGTTCTCAATCAGGGGTATGCAGATGTCTTCGGAGGTACATCAAATCATCTAGATATTTGCTGAGGTTTTACAAAAGGCTATATAAAAAGCCCTAGCCAAGTCAGTACAAACTAAACTAAAATTTCATACAGGCAATGACTTGTAATGACTAAAATGTAAGTACAATATTTATATTCCAATAGATTTATTTTATAAAGCAGGCACTTGGAAGTTTAGGGAGGAAACAGAAAGACCCCAAGAATTGGTAAAATAGATAAAATAAGCTCTAACCAGCAAATTTATGCTGACTCTCTCCACAAACAAAGAAAGTCATAAATAAATTACAATTTGGGCATGAGACATTCAATGTAAAAAGAACAAGGAGTTCTTGTGGTACCTTAGAGACTAAATTTATTTGGGCATAGCCCATGAAAGCTTATGCCCAAATAAATTTGTTAGTCTCTAAGGTGCCACAAGAACTCCTCGTTGTTTTTGCTGATACAGACTAACACAGCTACCACTCTGAAATGTAAAAAGAATTGAGCAGGGAGGAGAAAACATAGGTGCCAGTGCGTGATTGGTTAAATTTTGTTACCTAGGGGTATTGAATAATATCATAGGTTTAGAGAAGTTAAAGGAGGTAACTAGTTTTACCTATATAATGTAACTAAAAACCAATGCTTTTTGGGAACCATCTCCGGACTTCAATTTAACATTAAGCTGCTAGAACTCTGATCCCTCTGCATGACCGTGGCGTGCAGAGGCAGCACCGGCATCCTCAGATGAGAGGATCCCGACTGACCATTGTAGTAGAAAGAGAGCCTGAAACATCAGGCTTTGTATCAGAAGCCCAGTGTACTCCAGGTGAAGTTTGTCTGTATATTGGGAGTGGTGAGCATAAGAGATTTGCTTCATATATGTATTCTGTGTGTGCTGCTAATAAATAGATGTTTAGAGCACAGCTGTGTAAGGCTCTTTCACTGGGAAAAGGTTCCACGGACCCATAGAGCCCTGAGCCCCGTGGGAAAGGGCAGGTACTTAAATTGATCAGGTTTCTTCCTGAGCCCCATGGATAAGGATAGGTGCCTTACACCCCCAACCCTTGGAAGGGAAAAGGTAGGGGGTGCCTAAATTGGCTGGGTCATGCCTTGAGCCCTCAGTAGGGTATAGGCGGGGTGTCCTACATTTTTGTGGGTAACAGCATGGCAAAAAAAACCCAAAACCATGTATTCCCCCCAAGTGCTAAGGCTGACTCTGAGGTAAGGAAAGAGAGTTGATTGGGAGACCGTGGATTCTGTTACACATTTGACTCCTAACACTTAGTGGACCTAGAAAAATGAAGATTTTGAAGTGCATGCATCCGATGAAGTGAGCTGTAGCTCACGAAAGCTCATGCTCAAATAAATTGGTTAGTCTCTAAGGTGCCACAAGTACTCCTTTTCTTTTTGTGGAAACTGCGTTTATGATCCCTTAACTGTTCTTCTAAATCTTAGGACATCACTTTTGTTTTTAAATTAACCTCTTGGAAAATCTGTGTTAAACTCTGTTCCAGGTGCTGCTGGAGGAGAAATGGGCAGGGGAGAAATGGAACAAATAGTTATTTCTGTACTCCAGGTGTACATGAAATTCTGCGAGAGAAACTATTCTTGCTATCATCCCAATCTGGCTCAGCTAGGAAGTGCTACAAATCTCAGACCAGTTTCTGCTCTGTTTCACTGGTCTAAATCCAATGGACAGACAATAATTATCAAGCCCACTGAATTCTACAATAATTCTGAGGAGAAACAGTCTGAATGAAGGTCTAAATATACAGACCTGTATTCTGAAATTACATTGAAGAAAACAGTTTATTCTAGCTTTACCCCAGCATAAATTAGTGTAGAATGTAACTCTATGGAAGTATTTGAATATGTTTGCTTTCCTGGGCCAGATAATTGAGTCTTTATTTAGTCCTTCACATTCTAGATGTGTGGCTGCATAACCTTACACTTGTGATCATGATGAATTCAATTTGCCTACCATCTATTTTCCCATTTCCCTTCTAGTGTATAATTATAACTAAAACACATAGGGGTAGAATCTGATATCAGATTCATCACTGTTAACCATGCATCCAATGAAGTGAGCTGTAGCTCACGAAAGCTCATGCTCAAATAAATTGGTTAATCTCTAAGGTGCCACAAGTACTCCTTTTCTTTTTGTGAATACAGACTAACACAGCTGTTACTCTGAAACCTGTAAACCTTGAATAATTCCAGTAAATTGACTCAGTGAATTTGAATTCAGTGGAATTATTCCACTTATACCGGTGCAAATGAGATCAGAATGTGGCCCACTATCCCTCATAAAGTGTTTATAATTTAAACTACTGTGGACTTCCTCACATGTGAAGCCTTTTTTGCAGATGACTCTGCTCTACCTAGTCATAGTGTAGCCAATTAGTTCATTTTATCATCCATTTATCATTGTAGTATGTGATGTTATGGTCAATTCATATGCTATTTCATTAATAATCAATGTGTGCGAAATAGATTTGTTACTAGGTCATAGGCTTAACAATGCTTGACATGAGTGGGTGAATGATGAATAACCCTATGCCATTAAACTCACAAGATTACTGCAAAAGATGTGCCAAAAGGTAACATTATAAAAAACTAGATTGCAATAAATGGTAAGGTAATGTCGAGATCACGAGACACCTGATTGTAACATCATGGAATGTCCTGTCCTGACCACAGGGTACATGTTGTATGTAGGTTCTAATGAGCATAAGAGGAACTAAGAACAACCTTGGAAAACTGGGACACCCCAATATCCATGAAATATACAAGCACAGATAAGGAAAAGAGGTTTGAAACCCTCATGCATATGCATAAGGTGTTATGTATGCTCAGAACAACAAGATAAGAGATTCCCTAGTTGGGTAAAAGTGGGAAGACTCAAGGGTTGAGCCCAAGAATTGACCTCACAGAAAACACTAGCAGGAACCATCCCTCTATTGATGATTATCTATTGAGAGGTCCATTGGGTCCTCGAATATTTTTCAGGATGTGAGTTTGATTACAGTCTTAGTTATTGTGTAGGATTTCTATATGCATGGGTAACTGTAACCTTACTTATTGATTTAAAAAAACCTTGTAGTGCAGATAAAACTTTGTACTTGTGATTATGTCTGTGGTCACTATCCTTCGACTTTGAGTGCTCCTAGAGTCTCCAAATTTGAGAAAAACACCGGAAGTAATTTTCATTCAGTTGTGCTTGAAACTGTAGCAGTAGGATCTAAACTCATGGTAGTTGAATACAAAATTACTACATTCAATTTAAATAAAAAAGGCTATAATAGTGAAAATTACCTACAGCTTATCCTTGACAGGTTCTCAGAAGCAACTAAACAGTTTGGACTCACTGTCAACCTGGAAAAAACTGAAGTCCTCTTCCAATCAGCTCCCTGAGCCAAATATAATCATTGATGGTCCAAAATTAAAGAATGACAATCAATTTGCATACTTTGGCAGTGTCAACTCAAGTGATGGTTCTACAGATCAAGAAATATCAAAACAGAATTCAAAAGGCAAGTCAGGCTTTAGGAAGGCTTAGGACACTCAAGCAACATACCATCAAACTCTCAACAAAACTGATGATATATAATGCAGCAGTGATAGCATCCCTTTTATATGGGATACGAAATATGAACAGTTTACTGCAGCCACATCAAGCAACCTGAAAATTTTCACATGGGCTGTCTTTGCTCTCTTCTGAGGGTCTACTGACAAGACAAAGAGTCAAACATTAACATCCTTGAAAGAGCAAAAACAACCAACACTGAGGCGATGACTATCAAAGCTCAGCTTAGATGGACAGATCATATTATGACAGACTCCTGAAAGTATCCTCTATGTCTAGCAGAAACTTAGAAAATACAGGAATGGTGATCAGTGTAAATGCTTCAAAGACACCTGTAAGCAAAATCTCACCTCATGGAACATAAATATTGATAACTTTGAAGACATAACTAAGGACAGACCTGAATGGAGAGCAACACTTTGAGAGAGACAGACATGTAAAACTGATTGGAAAAAAGGGTCAAACTTAATGCCGAGCCTTCAGCAGCCTTCAGCCTACACATTCCTATGTGACATCTGTTTGCAACCTTGCTCCTCACAGATTAACCTATGGAGCCACAAAAGATGTTGTGACATCATTGTTGGATACGACAGACAGCCATACTGTGGATTTAAGGTATTATGGAAGATCAGAAATTAGATTTGTGATATTCAAATCAGGGCTGTCAAACAATTAAAAAATTAATCATGATTAAACATGAGATTAAATAAATAATTATGATTCATTGCAGTTTTAATCACACTGTTAAACAATAACAGAATATCATTTATTTAAACATTTTAGATGTTTTCTACATTTTCAAATATATTCATTTCAATTACAACACAGAATACAAAGTGTACACTGATCACTTTATATTATTTTTATCACAAATATTTGCACTGTAAAAAAAAATACAAGAAATGGTATTTTTCAATTCACCTCATGCAATTACCATAGTGCAATCTCTTTATCATGAAAGTGCAATTTACAAATGCAGATTTATTTTTTTACATAGCTACATTCAAAAATAAACCAATGTAAAATTTTAGAGCCTACAAGTCCCATTCAGCCAATCACTAAGGCAAACAAGTTTGTTTACATTTAGAGGAGATAATGTTGCCTGCTTCTTATTTAGAATGTTGCCTGAAAGTGAGAACAGGTGTTTACATGGCACTGTTGTAGCATTGTAAAGTATTTACATTGTCAGCTATGCTAAACATTTGTGTGCCCCTTCATGTTTTGACCCACCATTTCCTGAGCACTGTAGGAAAACATCCAAAAATATTTATAATACATTTAAATTGGTATTCTATTATTGTTTAATAGTGGGTGATTAATTTAAGTCGAGCTAATTAGTTTTGAGTTAATTGCTTGAGTTAACGGTGATTGATAGCCCTAATTCAAATACATGAATGTACTGTATATATGGATTCACTCTGTCTTTAACCTTTCAAGGCTTTTAGGCCTTAGGCATGATGGAACCCACATTTAAAGCAAAACTTAAACCTGTCTTTGGACTTCATTTACGCTGTCCATTTTGCCTTCCAATGTATGTGGTTAGAAGTGAAAAGAGGAGGGATTTACTTTTTGTCTCTTTTGCAAAATCAGGATTGAGCCACTAAACGCAACAGAGGTAAGAAGCTAGATAATCGTATGTATGTCAGAAGGTATGAGAGAACTGCACATCTAATCAATGATGACTATTGTCAAACTTGTCAATCCCCAACTGAGCAAATTTTTGCCAGTGTATCTGGCAGTATCACAGTCTTATTGCTGTGTTTTGTTAAGCATGTGGTAAAGCAATAAAACAGCATTGCATTATAGTTGGTAAAAGAGGGTGAAGCTACAGCAAAATGAGTCTTTCAAGTGCTTGCAGTACTTACTTCAAGACGTTTTGGAAAATATATTGAATAAGAACTAGGTATAGGAGAATTGGCGATGGTCAGTCTATTCACAGATCCTATCACAAGTACAAGAATGCTTTAGAGAAAGATGTAAATCCCCACCTACCCAGAAGCAGGAGGTAGAGAGAGAAAAGAAAGTTACTTGTATTAACAGCACAGCACGTTAATACATTTAAAAATGAAGTGGGAGGGGGGCGGGGGAACGACAGCAGAGGTGAGGATGCTAATAGCTGCCATAGTCCTGTAACACTGGTTAGGACTCCAATTCTTTAGAACAAGTGTGCAAAGCCAAGGGCTATCCTCTCAAACTGTTGGTAGCTCTGATTCAGGGAGTCCTTTTAAAAATAACAAAGTATCCTGCTCTGGAAAGATTGTGGTTTATCAATGAAAGTGCTATATCTGTGTAATATAGGCTGTATCGTCTACTAGAACAATATTCTATGCACAGGGGGGTGGATTTGAAAAAAACAAATTTATTGGAGCACCATCTCTAACTCCTGTGATCCTGTATACATGGAGACACACGTTGCTGTATAATAGTTAACGGATTCGGAATTCCTTATTTCTGTTGTAAATAACATATGGGACACTTTGGGACTCAGATGAATGATGCCCCTCGCAATGAGGTTAGGTTGAGAAGGCGTAACTGCCGGATAATGATTGTTTTCAAAATGACGGTTTGGTTTTGATTAATGGTGGGAATCTACTAATCCTAAGTGTTTATAAGAGCTTATTTAAATGACCGCATCCCTCAAGTGTCATCACGGGGCCAGTCATGTGGCAAATGTTAAGCACCGCTAATCGTCTCGCCCTGGCTCCCTTTCTCAAGCAGCAGCAGCGAGCCTTTCCTCCCGCCCCGGGAGAGGCGTGGTGGTGACAGCGCTGGAGCATGGCCATTGCTCTCCTGCGAAGCGCCCGGCTGAGCTCACGGTGAGCGGGAGGAATCCAGTCCGGGTTTTGGGGCAGGGGACGAGCGGGCTGCCTGCAAGGAGAGGCGAGTAAAGCAGGAACGCACCGCTGCCGACCGCTGGGGCAGAGCAGAGGGGACGGGCAGGGCAGGGCAGGCCCGCGCCGGGGTGGGGAAGCCCCGCGGGACTGGGGAGTCAGTGCCCCCCGCCCCCGAGCCGATTGCACCCGCCTGTCCCATGGCTGCAGCGCGCCCATTGCGCCGCCCCGCTGCCCCCTCCAGCCGCTGTGTCCCGCTGTGAGCGCCGCCGGGTGTCTATGAGTGGCCGGCGCGGGGCCGCCGCCCTGAGCTGAGGCGCGCCCCGGGCTCCGTATCATGCAGGCGCGGCGCTTGGCCAAGCGATCCAGCCTGGGCAGCCGGCGGCGAAGCGTGCCGCTGGCAGCGCCCGCCCCGGACGGGGGCCGGGTCCCCAAGCCCGAGAGCGGCTGCTGGAGGCCGCCCCGCCGAGAGGGCTCTGCCGCGGCGCTGGAGGAGGAGGAGGACGAGGACGTGGTGGTGGAGGTGGAGGAGGAGGAGGAGGATGAAGAGGAAGGCGGCTTGGGGAGCCCGCCCGCGCCGCTGCCCATCCCCGCCAAGGGAAGCCTGAAGGTGCGTCCCGGGCCGGGGGGCTGGAGTCCCGCCGGCCCCCTCCCACTTAGGGAGGGTCGTGAGGGCCCTGCCCTGGCCTCCCTCTGCCCCTGGTCCCGTGGGAGGCGTTGGCGAGGTGTCCCGCTCCCGCTCCGGGGTGTCGCTGCCGGCGGGGCGGGGCGGCCGCTCCCTAGTCCGGAGCGAGAAGCTGCGCGCGGGGGCGGGCTGCCCCCCTCTCTGGGATGCGGCCTGGCGGTGTGCGTCATGGGTGCTGCCCCCCGGGTGCTGCCCCCTGCCCGTGGTGGGGTGACGGAGCAGGTCGTGGTTTGGGAGAACTGGCGTGTTGGGGGCAGCACCCGTGACCCCACCGCACCTGGGGGGGAGGGGGGTGAAGATGGGGAGCGTGCTGTGAGTGCCACCATCTTCTCTGGGGTTGGGCATGGGTGATAGGGGAGGGGCAGAGGTGCTGCCCTTCTAAGGCTGGAGGAGGGGAGCCTTGGGGGTGAGGGTTATGGGTGCACTTCAGGACTGGGTGCACCACCCCCTCAGTGCCCCAAGCTGTCTCTTTCTCCAGGGTGAGGCATGGGGGGGCGGGGGGATGTGGTGGGTGCTGCTCCATTCTCTGGTGTGGGTGTATGGGTTGTGGATGCCACCCTGTTCTCCAGGCTTGGGCTCAGAGATGGGCATTGTGTCTGCTGCCCCTTCCTCTGGGTGAGAGGTGGTCTTTTAGCTTAAAAATGCTATTGAAAACTGCAGTAATACACAGAAAGATATAAACTAGAGAATCTCAACATGTAAAATAATCCATTGTTTAGCTACAAGGAGCTATATTGTTGGCTTACTGCTGTTCCTTAGCTCACTGAAACAGGAGGGGTAAGTCATGGGTGTAGCAAATGAGGAGCTGTTTTGTTGTTTATAACATTAACAGCTGTGATCCCCTTTTAAATCTGATTCTGTACTCAACAAGTATTGAAAGTAGTGTGAGCTTTACTTTACTAGTGCTCAGCGTGGTAAACAACAAAAACAAGCGGGGTTGTTTTTGTTTTTTTGTTAACCGTATAATTTTACGGGGGATTGTTGGTTTCTGAAATAGTGGGTACAGCCATTTTTCTGAAGTAGGAATTAGCATTTTATCAGGGATTTGGGAAAAGCAATCAAAGTCATGGGAATCTTACAATTAAAACGGATGTGGTGATGTCTTCTAACATTTTAGGTGGTTTAGAATACAAAAAAACCCCACAAATATTCCCCTTCTTAAATGTATGTTCTCAAGATTTATGGTCAGATGATGTTGAGGGATTTGTAACTTAATTTTGACCATCACTTTAGATTTTTCAGGAGTAAAGCTGGACATATGAGTGCCCATGTGTCACATGAGACACAATTGCCAAGAAGTGCTAGGATATGAGGGTTACAGGTAGCTCTGGTAAGCTGCATTAAATGGGTGATTTTAAAAAAAATGTTTAATTTCCATATTAATTGAATATTAAGATTTACTCAATGCCTACACAAGAGGTTTTCGTGGGGTGCTCAGAGGAGTGTTCAGGGAGGTGAGCGGCAATGACAGTCCTGCGTGGGGGGGCTCGGGGAGGGAGTGCCACCTCCACCTCCTGACTTACCTCAGCAGGCCACACAGCCTGTGGGTCAGTGTCAATGCCTCCATGCCCAGTTCTCGCTCCATCCCCAGAGACTGTCGCACATACCTTCTCCCACCCTGAAAACCCAAGGCGAGAGGGACAGGTATTGAGGGAGGGCACACCCAAAAATTGTACCTCAAAGAGGGGAACTCGGCTCAAAAAGTTTGAAAACCGCTGGCCTAGGCCCTGTGTGGAGGCTTGATTCAAAGTCAATGTGATTATCTCCATTGAGTTCAGTGTGCTCGGGATCAAGACTTGTCTGAGCGTTTTAGAAATGCCTGTAGGCCCTGAACCTGCAAAGGTTTATGCACTTGCCTAACTTTACTAGCATGAGTAGCTCTATTGATTTCAATGAGACAACTCATGGTAAATAATAATAGTAATGGTAGTAAAGTGAAGCATATTGCATAAAGTAAGTCTTTGCAGGATCGGGGACACAGGTAGGTAGAGATGTTGTGGGACATTTATATTGAAGCCAGATAATTATATACACTTTTTTTTTTTAGTTTTAACTATTCTATTTAATGATTTTCTAACAACGAGGAAAAAATATGAAAACCTTATAGAACTTGTGAAAGGTGCCAGGTTGATATTAGTCCTTTGCATATCCACAGAAAAAAGCAAAACAAAAGCATCAACAATGCATGATACCTCTGCGCTATTAAAGTGTTTCAGTCCTTACTCAGAGGGATTGTTGTAGGAGTGTGAGGGTAAATCCAAGCAAGTTCAATCATTTGGCCTGTCTGCAGAGCCTTTTGCAAAGGTGTCAGTTGGAGTGATAGTTTTTGTGACACATCACTGTGATCTGGACTGAGACCACCAATCCATATTATTCAGGTTTCCAAGCAGTTGACACCTTGTAACTACTTAGTCACTACAGATCTATGTGACACTTGAACTGGTAATCTAGAGATGAAGGGCTCTGTGATCGATTACTAATCCCATGTATCACCCCGTTCCACTGAAGTTACAATTATTAAAGTCTTTGCGTGTGGCATGGAAAGTGAATCTTTTTAAAGCATATGATATGAGGCAAATTACATCTTGTATCACATCGGAGAAGGAAGCTAATGGGGAAAGTCTAAAGTGGAATACTGATAAAATTAAATATTATCTGGATTATATAGCTATAAATTGCATACAGTGTGGATTTCCTGAATATACTATTTGCCAACACAGAAAACATTCTTTTGAAAAGTGTGTTATGTGAATACATATGACAGTATTCAGATGTGAGGGTTTCTGTCTTGCATTGATTGTATGTATGTGCCTAATGTTCACTGACAAGCATGTGAGTCTTATAGATCAGATCACGGTAGTAATTTTGTTTTTTGATCAGATACTGTTCAATGTAGTTTACTTGGTCTAAAGTGTTATCTCTTTCACTAAATAGTGGCTTTCATTGAGTAGTAACATAGGTGTTGGTATATTAGAAGAGAGTATGCATAGTTGTCAAACTGCATTGTTTCAGTGTTTTATTCTTGACTAATTTCAGAGTAACAGCCATGTTAGTCTGTATTTGCAAAAAGATGTATGCATCCGATGAAGTGAGCTGTAGCTCACGAAAGCTTATGCTCAAATAAATTGGTTAGTCTCTAAGGTGCCACAAGTACTCCTTTCCTTTTATTCTTGATTAAGTATTATAAACAAAATATTGAGTTATAATTTAACATGTACAAGTATATAAGTGAGAATGCCCTTGTTTATAGACTGATAAACATATGCCCCCATGAATCAATTCTCAGGACTCTAATAAAATAATTTTAAAACATAACACATTAAAAATAATGAAACAGACAAAATGAAGCTCACTCTGACCCCGAAACCATAGGAGCAAATAGGCCTTGCATCATGCACTAAACGTCAGAAAATTTTGATTCTTGGCAAATACGTAGCCAAGGGCCTGTGACCAAAAACATTCTATCTCCTGTTCCCAGAACTCAGAACTGGGAACTCTTAGCAAAACTGACACCAGTTGATGTCAGCTATTGAGATGACGCATAATAGATGTTTCAGATGTAGTCAGGACCTAAATCATGATGGGCTTTATAAATAAAATTCAAAATCTGGAAACAGTGGTTTTCACTGCATTCCATGCAATGCGGGTGCAATGTGTACTGTCTCCAGAGAACACCATTCAGTAAGAGGGATGCAACATTCTCATTGTCTCTTGTAGGTATCTAAAATGTGTTTATCAACTTGATATTGAAGGATCAAAGAACTTTACATTAGCTGAAGATTCCAAGTGGTCTTCATTGAATGGTTTATGTGGAGTGAATTGCAATAGTCCAGTTTTTTGGCATGGGGGCTGCACTGGAGTTAGGGCTTGAAAAAATTATTTTATATCTAATTACCAATTCGTGAAAACTGCTTGTGCCACCATACCCCCAAAGCCATGCCCTCTCTAATATAAAGAAATAAAACTGTTGTATACTGTATTTACTGGTGACAACATCAATCAGCTTTCTATTTAACATATTTTAAAATGTGGAGGGAAAGAGGATGACAGAGACACTAAAGAGAAGTCAAGAAGTCATCTGCCACAATCTGTTATAGGAAAGAAAAAGTAGAGTGACGTCAGGGAGAGAAAATAGATAGAACATGCAAGCAAAGAAGCTATTGTAAGTACGGCTAGTGGAAAATAAGGGAAAAATTGACTACATTTGATTTTCATTAACGCTCATCTAAATATATTTGCTGACTAGTTTAAAGACCTTATTAAATATGAGTTGATGTATAGTGAAATTAATCAAATATCTATTTTTGAAGTTGTTTTTTTTTTAATGAGTCCCTTTTACCTTATCTCTTTTTAGCATGTGACTCATCATAGTATTTTCTTGTCTTCTGTTATGGTGGGAAGTGTTTGGCAAATAGGTTGGTCTTGCAGCATGTTCTGAAGATGGCTAAGCTTTGGCTCAGACTTTTTTCTCCTCCAGTAACTTACTCCAGTGTAGGGCACTCTTGACCACAGACACTTTATCTCCAGCTCTTATGAGCTTCATCCTGGGCCTCACTGCTGCATTTTCCCCAGAAGAGGTCCAAGACAGAGAGAGTCGCTGAGTTAGCTGGGACCTGACCTCATGATAGCCTTGGTTTTAATCTATAAGGATTTGTACCCTCCACCTCCTTTAAATGCCAAATCAAAGTACAGGTAGGATGTGTCCTCGTGAGGAAGTACACTGCCACAACATCCCACATAAACTGAAGCCTCTTTGTCATTTGCACCTTTAATCCCAGATATAATGAATGGCAATAGTCCAGTCTGGAGGTGAAAAATGCATGGGTCACTGTGGCCAGATCTTGCCTAAGAGGAAAGAATTGGAGGTGGAAGAAAGCCTTGGGGGGATGGCACTTTATGCCACCTGGAACCTAGAAGAGGCATGAGGGTTGTATGTGGTGGAAGAGAGAGATGGAGACTAAGGGAATAAAGGGGGATAGTGAAGTGACCTTTTCAGAACCTTAAAGATCTTGTTTAGTGAAGTTTCCAGGGTCTTGTGTTATCAGAACTAGTTTATCCATGTGCATATGAGAACAATAAATACCAAGTTGCTGATTGTATAACTTCAGTTTGTCTATGAAACTGTTCTTCTGTGACACAGCTGAAAATTCATCTTCAGCTATAATAGCAGCCATTTGAAATTAGTCTGAAATTAATATATTGGAGTTGTCTCTAGTATTGAATATCTAGAAGCGCAGACTAATTTTTACTGTGTCCATCTAATCTGTGTGAAATCCTCTTGAATCCCTGTGCATCGCGCAATA
This sequence comes from Lepidochelys olivacea, assembly GCF_965140295.1. Classification (NCBI taxonomy): domain Eukaryota; kingdom Metazoa; phylum Chordata; order Testudines; family Cheloniidae; genus Lepidochelys; species Lepidochelys olivacea. Next base: position 52,922,673 of record NC_140412.1, read on the forward strand.
AGTTAGAGTAATTGTTAGGGGCTGTGGTGTTGTGGCCTGTGCTGGCTACATTAAATCCCAAGGGATCATAAATAATAGAGTATGTGTATTGAGGCTGCACTCTTCATATGATAAGATTATATCAATACCATACAGTTTTTATGAACAGAGAATTGGAAGGAGGACTGGCTGGTGAGAATTCCCTTGGTGAGTAGGAATACTAAAGGACATGTTCATCCCTCAGATACATATACATTACTCTCGTACATACATAAAGCCAATGATCAGAGGGGTAGCCGTGTTGGTCTGGATCTGTAAAAGCGGCAAAGAGTCCTATGGCACCTTATAGACTAACAGACTTATTGGAGCATAAGCTTTCGTGGGTGAATACCCTCTTTGTCAGATCCAACATGTCTGTTAGTCTATAAGGTGCCACAGGACTCTTTGCCAATAAAGCAAATGGGAGTTCACTGGGCCTAAGGTTAGAATTTAGTCCTAAATGTTCATCAAAGAACAGAATTTCATGGATCTCAATTTCATTTCATTTTGCTAATGAGCAGGTTAGCTTGCATAGGCTGGCTCATATGTCAGCTCTGAAGTTTACTGCTACTTTCTGCTTAGTTTTGTAACTGAATATTTTAGCTACTATCTGGTAGGGGTTGAACATTGAGCAGTTTGGAAACATTCACTGCAGCAGTTTGGAAAAGAAGCCTTATGCATGGATTGGCTAGAATGATTTGTACGTCATAGGCATTCCTGATTAGTAGAGATGGGTGAACCATGTTGCATTCAAAGGGTTACAGATCTCCACCTTATTTTTATAGGGTTGTAAAACTAGTTAGTTTTTGAGTCTTTTCCCCAATAATTTCATGTTGTGTGCATATATGTATTTAGAAGATTCAAAATAAAATAATGAGCTATAAAACCCATTTCATATTGATTTTACAAGACAGTGCTTTCAAGGGGTTACATTCAGAAATCTTTCCACATATAAAAGTCCTCCCCCACTTGCTTCCACCAGCCAAATTAGCATTTCCAACTCCAACATCTCCCACAGCCATCCCCCACCCCTATTTGTCCCCAAGAAAGGCCTAGAAAAACAGGTGAGGCGTGCAGTGGGTCTTGAGGCTAAAATTTGTCTTCTGGAGGAAGACAGGAAGCAGAATCCAAAACTGAGGACCCCTTGCTGAGAGTGCTTTGCTGCCAGCTTCTTGCAGTTGTACATGGAGCGGGCTGTGAGTCTGAGCACTTACTATGCCCTCAGCTGTCACAGTAATGCACACTTTTTTAACTAAAGAGAAGCCTATGTTAATATATTGAAGATAGAAGAGCCCCCAAACGTAGGCTGGCACCCTGTATTTTTGTTGGAGTTGTGTGAGGGGTGTGTGTGTAAGGGTTGTTTTTTTTCTTTCAGTAGCATTTCTCTCTCTTTCCCTCTGTTCCTTCTTTCGCAGTCTTTCTAAAGCACCACAGGAATACAATACTTTTTGTAGTAAATCAGGCCTAGATGTGTTGATGTAAGTCCCCTTGCGTCGAACTGTGTGTGCATGTGTCTATGTTCAGATTTGTCTCCAGCCAACATAAGGGCCCTGTTACAGTGATGCAGTAAAACCACCTCCCAGAATGGCATGGATCTATGGTCAACCTGCTGAGGTTGAGTCTGTGTGAGTGAAGATGCTCCATGACCTCCGTCAACCCTAACGGTCCTCCAGCAGCTGTCCCACAATGCCCCATTCCATGCGACCATGATGGCTCTGGTCACAAGTGTAAACTCCATTGGCCAGGGGTCACAGAGACTGGAAACCACACCTGTTCCCCTCCAAACCTCAGCCTGTTTTTGAAATGCCAAGCTTGGTGAGCACGCCTAGCTGCTCACCCTTCTTATGAGCAACTGTCCAACCAACTGTGCTGGCTCCATGCACTAGATGCGCTCCTGCATGGAGTAGACAGGGGTTATTAGATCTCCTGGGCCTGTGGGGAGAAGAAGCAGTGCAGGCACAGCTATGGAGCAGCTGTAGAAATGTGTCGATCTACGAACAGACTGCATGGGGAATGGAGGCAAAGGGATATGTTAGGGATCAGCAGCCTTGCCACGTGAAAGCAAAGGAACTCGGTTAGGTGTCCCACAAGACCTGGGAGGCCAACAATCAATCTGGTGCTGAGCTGCAAACCTGCTGCTTTTACAATGAGCTTTATGCCATGCTTGGCGGAGATCCCACTAGCACCCTGCAGGTCATTGTGGATACCTCGAAGGAGCCAGAGAATCCTGCTGTGCACAGTGAGCAGAGGGGAGCTGATGATTCCAGCCACGCTGAGAGCCAGGAGCTGTTTGAGATTCTGCCACAGTCTAGCCAGTCCTGCAAGGGAGCGCAGATGAGCCTGCTGAAGGGAAAGGCAACGCGAGTAAGTGTGCAAATGCATTTTTGCTTATAATGTCTAAATTTAAAGATGGTGCCGAGCCCATCCCCAAGTTAGTAAGACACAGGTATCAACTCATATGAGAAGAGGTAGAGGTACAACAAACAGAGGTAGAGTTGGTTTCTGCTTTTCCCTAGTAGGCGGGAGTGTGGGAGAGCCTGCGGAGCACTTTGTTTATGTACATAGGGTCCTTTTATCCTCCTGAAAGAGACCCTGCAATTTTCTCCTAAAGGTTTCTATGGATGGCTACCTTATATCTTCCTCCATGGAAGGACATTTTCCCATGCCATTCTGAGTTTGGCTGGCACCATTGCAGTAAACAAGCTAGCGGCATATGGGTCTGGATGGCTTCGGGATACCAGCAGCAGCTCTGTTCTCTGTGCCTTTGTTAACCTCAGAAGTGAGATATCAGCTGAAGCTGCAACCACTTGTGCAAAATAATACCAGTACTCGGTGCTATTGCCCAATACTAATACACATGGAATAGGGACTGAAATTGTATTGTTTTATGCAACAGAAAAGCGTCTCCCGAGCAGGCCACACACACCATAGCTGGGGCTGGAGAGCAGTGGGAGCCAAGGCACTCCAAAGCCGAAGTGAGAATAAGCATTTTTTATTAAGTGTTTATAGGAACAAGGGAACTGAGTTTTGAAACTCATCTTTCCCTTTCCATTGTGACTGTGAAACCAGTGGCACATCTCTCTGTCTTTATCAGTAGCTTCTGGCATGAAAACCTTGAGTGGTGCTTCCTCTATGCAGAACGTCTGGCCCTGAGGAGAAGGAGAAAGAAGAGGAGTAGGGAGGACATGTTCTGTGAGATCCTGCAAGCCAGTGTTCCATCAGACCATGATCCAGAGGCTTTGAGGGCCAATATGACTGACAGCATGGAGAAGGAAATAGGACAGGAGAAAATCCCAGCAGGAAAAGGAAGGGGGAAATGCACAAGGACATAATGGCTCTTCTGCGGCTGGAAACCCAAATGTTGCACATCCTGATTGACCTACAGGCCCCAAAATCCCAGACTCCCCTCCCTTTGCAGAACTCCATGGTCACTACTTCCTACTCCCCCAACATTCCATGTAGCATCATGTGCCACATCCTTACTCTTAGCACTCCACACAAGGGGACAGCAAGAAAAACCACAGCATCACATACACTCACCTGTGAGAACTGCCAGTGGCATACATGTAACCACAGTGGACTACATCTGTGCACCAAAATGGACAGAAATGTTTACTTCTCTTCCAATTTTAAAGTTCCACTCTGCTAATGTATGTTAAAAGTTTGTATTGCATTGTTTTTCTGCACTGTTTTTCCTACTCATAAAGTTCTATTTTTTTGAGAATCAAATTATTTTTTAGTTCACAACACATAATGCAGAATGCATAGTGGTACTCAAAGCACACATATTTGTAAATGTACTGCAAGCACTACACAGTTCTTAGCAGTGCCCAGAGTTCCAGATCTGGAGAACTGTCTAGCACAGAATGCTACTGTGGCTAACTGTTAAAGTGCTGTGAAATTATACAGGACACAATAGGCAGCTATAACCCTTGGGTTATTTTTCTTGCTGAGATCCAATCAAGTGAGTAAACACTGCCAGCCTCCCTTCAATTTACCAATAGCACATTCAGCTCTCATTCTGCACCTGCTGAGTTAGTCACCTTGATCAATTGGTCCTTCAGCTTTCATATAGATTGCGCCAATCACAACATGTCTTCCATTCTTCTTGTATCCTGGCCTTCCTTCTCCATGTTCAGCCATGTCTTTTCATGATAAAATCTTCCCATTTCTTTGGAGGTCAGCTGAGTGGTTGTTTCAGTTCCCGTGGGTACCACTTGCCGACAGCTGAAGTCCACTGATTGTCAGTGAGCCTCACTGTATGCCCGGCCCATCGTATTTTACTATGCCTGCTCTCAAGGATGACATCCTGCACTCCATTCTGCTGTCTGATCGCTTCACTGGGGACTGGATCGCGGATTGAAATTCCCAGAATTCTTCTTTCCATCGCCCTCTCAGTGACAGTTGCTGCTCCTCTGTCTTCGTCAGCGCCCATGGGCGCTGTGTTAGTAGTTGAGTCTTTCCTTGGTGCAGTTGAGAGGGCCAATATATGGCTTCATGAGTCCGGGGAGCCAATGGGAAGGCTGGGTCCCCCAGAATCACTATCAGCATTTCCATATCACCAATTGAAATCCACTGGTTGGGGAAAAAATTCCACAGCTTGCAGCTTTCTGAACTGTCCTGTATTCTTAAAGATGCAAGCATTATGCACCACCTCTGACCGGGCAACATTGATGTTGATGAAATGTCCCCAATGATCCACCAATAGTAGTCCTTTCTATCGATATACTCTGTGGCAAGGCGGGCTGGTGCCAAAATAGGGATGTGCATGCTATCTACTGCCCCACTGCAGTTTGGGAACCCTGTTGCTGCAGATCCATCCACTATGTCCTTCACGTTGCTGAGAGTCACAGTCCTGAGTAGAAGGTTATGATTAATGGTTCTACATGCTTGCATAACAATGGCCCCCGCTGTGAATTTTCCAGCTCCAAAATGATTTCCCACTGACCTGTAACAATCCAGTGTTGCAAGATTCCAGAGTGTGACCACCACTCAGTCCTCTGAGGACAAAGCAGTTCTCATTCTAGTGTCCCTATGGTGGTGGACTGGGGCAAGTTTGGCATACAGATCCAGAAATGTGGCCTTTTGCATCTGAAAGTTCTTCAGCTACAGCTTATCATCCCAAACCTGCATTACAATGCAGTCCCATCAGTGCTCAATTTTTGGGCCTAAAAGCGGTGCTCCACCACCTGCGGCTGCTCCATGAATGTTTTTTGCGATGTCCCTCAATAAATTCTTCTTGAAGAAATTGTCATGTCCTCCCCCATTGTTGCCGTACTTTGTGTGGGTCTGTAGCTACAGGCTAAAATCTGTGTCTGTATTTGCAATGTTCATGAGAACGGTGCAGACCTTTGTGGGCTCCATACTTCTGTCAGAGATGGCAGACACCAAAAAGTGCTAAGCAGGTTTATGGGATTGAAAAAGAAAGCCACAAAAATTACGGGATATGGATGGCATTATGGGATGGAGGAAGTTGCATGCTGGCTCCCAGAGATCCCTGAGTGAGTCATTTCTGTCTCACAACACATTGCCAAAAAATTCTAAAGGCATTGTACCAGATGGCTGCTTGTGGTACACTGTGCATTGACACATCCAGTCCTTGTGAGTATGCACAGTGCTGATGAACGTATGCATGCGCCCAGGCGATTTACAGAGTTCAGCAGCTATGCATGCACACAGCTTGCATTGATCAAAGTTTGTAATGTAGATATGGCCATAGTTCAGTTGAAACTTTTAAACTTATAGTGTTTGAGTGGGTTCAGACTTGGGCAAAATGAGTTAATGCGTTCTTATTGATTAGTCATGTGCTCATTCATTCAGCTTTCATGTGTACTTTGCAATATACTTATATAAGGGGAACTTATAAGAGACAAACTTCTACAAACCCAAACTCTTTATTTCAGTGGGTGGGATTTTAGCCATGTGGCTGTTATGAACAGTGATGGGAACTGGTAGACGAAGGCCTTAATAGTGAGTTAGGATTGTGCACTGCAATTAAACTGACCAGAGAAAACTGAAGTATATTCATGTTGAGTGTTGACTGTATAATAATTAGCAGTAGTAATTAAAATAAATTGTGCATCAATGTAAATTGACATAGCACTTTACAAATACAAAGTGTGACACATTCCCTTCCCCTAAAAGAAGGGCTTGTAAGTTTGGTATATTTTGCAGATTTGGGGCAGGGAGGTATTTTTTGAGCTTGTTCATGTTTTTCCATTAGAAATTCAGGCATTGTCTACTCTTGAAGACTTTATGGATGTCCTGAGAGCAATTAGGGTTATGACACTTTTGATGTCAAAGAAACAAAGCTATTCAGACTGTTCTAATCTTGGCTTTTGTTTACTTTTATTAATATCTATTTAAAACACATAGGGAACAGCTTTTTTTGGTTATGAATTAAACTTCTCACTTCTTCAGTTAAACAGATTTAGCCTGTATCTTAGTGGAGCTTTTCAATTGTGTTAATATAATTGAAAAACACACCTTTTTGCCTGTCAAGACATAACCCAAGTTAAATCAGTGCAGAATAGACCAGCCTGGAGAGAGCCTCCAGTCTGCATTTGGGTCAGCTAAGAAATGCTCCACACAAAAATGGAAATCCTGACATTTCTGGTATTTCTAAGGAGAAAAACCCAAACAAGCAGAAACTAAACTTTCATTTTCAGGCTGCCTCTGTACACCAAAAAAAAAAGCAAAACTGGTCACAAACCCTATTTCTATTTCCCTTCACACTATAGGACACATACCAAAAAAAAAAAGAAAGGGTGGAGGAAGGAAACTGTGTGTTAGGGCATGTCTACACTACAAAGTTAAGTCAATGTAAAGCAGCTTATGTTGATCTAAGTATGTAAACTACAGTGTTCCTCCCACCACTGTAACTCACCCTCTATACTGACCTAATAAATCCACCTTGATGAAAAGTATAAGGCTTAGGTCGACGTAGTTTGGGTGATGCATTGTCTGTGTATACACTGTGTGACCGGGTCGGGCCAGAGGGCTACAGAAGAGTAATAGAAGGCAGATATATTAGCTCCAAGTTAAGTAGGTCCCTTTTCCCTGAGTAAGGTAACAGGGAAGGTTTCAGAACAATCAGGAACTTTCTGGAGACAATTAAGACAGACAGGATGACTAGAACACCTGCAGCCAATCAAGAAGCTGCTAGAATCAATTAAAGGCAGGCTAATCAGGGTACCTGGGTTTAAAAAGGAGCTCACTTCAGTTTGTGGTGCGCGTGTGAGGAGCTGGGAGCAAGAGGTATTAGGAGCTGAGAGTGAGAACGCATACTGTTGGAGGACTGAGGAGTGCAAGCATTATCAGACACCAGGAGAAAGGTCCTATGGTGAGAATAAAGAAGGGGTTGGGAGGAGGCCATGGGGAAGTAGCGCAGGGAGTTGTAGCTGTTGCACAGCTGTTCCAGGAGGCACTCTAGACAGCTGCATTCCACAGGGTCCTGGGCTGGAATCCGGAGTAGAGGGCGGGCCCGGGTTCCCCCCAAACCTCCCAACTCCTGGTCCGACACAGGAGGAGTTGACCTGGACTGTGGGTTCACAAAAACAGCCAAGCTCCAAGCTGCCGTGAAGCTCCAAGGTGAGCAAATCCGCCGATAAGCACAAGACCCACCAAGGTAGAGGAGGAGCTTTGTCACAACTATTCCTTGCATCGCTTGTTCCCCGTCAGGGTGGCTGACAGCCAAAGCTGTTAAATTGACAGGAATGTCAATTTCAGTGCTGGTAGCGTTTCTGTTTTGAAACTGAGGGCAGCGGATGGTCCAGCTGTGAGCCCTAGCAGTGCTGACAGCTGGAGCCTCGCTGCCCAGCGCTGAGAGCCTGGGCTGTGGGCTCCCCACAGAGGTCCCAGGTGGAGCCTGGCTGCAGCCTGGGCTCTCAGCTCCCCGTGCCAGATGGAGCTCCCAGCTGGGAGCTGAGCTGGTGAGCTGAGAGTCTGGGTGACAGCTGGATCCCAGCTGAGAGCTGAACTGGGGTGGTCTGAGAGCTTGGCCAGGAGCCCAGGCCCCAGCCGGGAGCTGAGCCACAGCGGGGGGAGGTGCCTGGGCTCTCCACACCCCACATTGCCCCTCTTAAGTTGGTGCAAGTGCTCTGGGTGAGTTCATGCACCAGCAACAGGAGGACAGTGTGGACATGAAAAACCAAGGCAATTACTGCAGGGGCTGTAAATCAAGCCAAACTATGTTAGGTCGACTTGTAGTGTAGACATGTACTTAAATTCTGTAACTAGCTATAGTCCCAATTACGCTTTTGAAGTTCACAGCACATTATGGTGAATGGGAGAGGAAGGGCAAGTTCCCACCTTTGCTTCACCTGTTGTCTAGCTGGAGACTTTTTTTTTCATGATCTGCATTATAAAAGCTGTATCTTTGTTATGGAAAAGATAGAAACTTTACATTAAAATGTAGAATGTGCAGCATTTTATATAATGTAATAAAAATTGCAGATTGATATTAAAATTATGGAATACACAATTTTTCCACCCCAGTTTACTTTTGTTTTTTATAAGATTGTTTTTCTTCCCATTTGTCTTTGGAGGATGTTGCTTTGTGTGTTACTGAAATACGTAAATTTTCCATCATGTAAAAATCACTCCAGGAATATGAACAACACCTACAGGGTACTCTGTAAGGACAGGGAGGATTCAGGTGCAGAGGGAGAGGAAGGATGTTCCAATGGTTAGAACACTAGACTAAGACTTGGGAGACTGAGGTCCAATCCCTGCTCCACTGCAGACTTCCTGTGTGACCACAGGCAAGTCGAGTAGCTTCTCTCTGCCAGAGTTCCCAATCTGGGGATTGCAATACTGCCCTACTTAATGGGGTTGTTGTGTGGATAAGTACATTAAAGAGTATGAGGAAGTAAGATGCTACAAGGGTGGGCCATAAAAGTACCTTTGATAAATAGATGTTGTACCAGGGCAATTCATGAGTTTCTGCTTACAGTCTTAGTAGTTGCCTGAATAGGATGTCCAGAAATTCTTTTTTGATTGCTTGTAACGTTAAAAAAAATCCTTTTACCAGACACAAGAAGAGACTCTAGTCCTCAGCGAGAAATTAGTATATTCGTGCTACATTTGCTAACCCTAGGGTTAAATCCTGGCTCCATGTGAGTTAATGACAAAACTCTTATTGACTTTGTTACTAATTTTTTTTTTAATGTTCTATATATTTTTCAAAGGGGCGTGGGGGGGCAGAAGAGGAAGGTGACGGCAGGGTGTGTGTTTTCCCTCCACTTTCCCATAACTCAAAAGAACAGTATTTATCTGACATTAAAAAAACAAACAAAACAAAAAAATAAACACACACACACAAAAACAAAACAAAACCAACCACCCCTTTGATTACAGACATAGCATGAAAGTTTCAGCGCCAGAAGAGAATGTTTTGGAAAACTACGAATGTGTGAAAACAAAGGATTGTAAGAGAAATAATATAGCAGCTTTAAATACAGTGCTGTGATGGGGTGTACCTGGCATTTGCTGCTCCCTACAGGTGGCACTGCTACAACACACCACAAGAAAGGAGCAATAAAGGTGGGTCCTTGAGGCCTGCCTAGAGAGGCCTCACAGAAATAGCCAATCAGAGCCCAGTAGGCTCAGATAAAAGGAGCTGCAGGGGCTTAGCATAGAATCATAGAAGATTGGGGTTGGAAGAGACCTCAGGAGGTCATCTAGTCCAACCCCTGCTCAAAGCAGGATCAACCCCAACTAAATCATCCCAGCCAGGGCTTTGTCAAGCCGGGCCTTAAAAACCTCTAAGGATGGAGATTCCACCACCTCCCTAGGTAACCCATTCCAGTGCTTCACCACCCTCCTAGTGAAATAGTTTTTCCTACTATCCACCCTCGACCTCCCCAACTGCAACTTGAGACCATTTCTCCTTGTTCTGTCATCTGCCACCACCAGGGCCGGCTCCAGCATTTTTGTCGCCCCAAGCGGGGGAGAAAAAAAAAAAAAAAAAAAGGGAAAAAAAAACCTGATTGAGCTGCCGCCGAAGTGGAAGAGAGGGAATGAAGGACTCGCCGCCGAAGACTCAGACATCCTGTCCCAGTAACTGACTGAGTGCCGCCCGTTTCTATTGGCCGCCCCAGACACCTGCTTCCTTCGCTGGGGCCTGGAGTCGGCCCTGGCCACCACTGAGAACAGCTGAGCGCAGTCCTCTTTGGAACCCCCATTCAGGTAGTTGAAAGCTGCTATCAAATCTCCCCTCACTCTTCTCTTCTGTAGACTAAATAACCCCAGTTCCCTCAGCCTCTCCTCGTAAGTCATGTGCTCCAGCCCCCTAATCGTTTCCGTTGCCCTCTGCTGGATTCTCTCTAATTTGTCCACATCCCTTCTGTAGAGGGGGGTCCGAAACTGGATGTAATATTCCAGGTGTGGCCTCACCAGTGCCAAGTAGAGGGGAATAATCACTTCCCTCGATCTGCTGGCAATGCTCCTACTAATACAGCCCAATATGCCGTTACCCTTCTTGCAACAAGGGCACATTGTTGACTCATATCCAACTTCTCATCCACTGTAATCCCCAGGTCCTTTTCTGTAGAACTGCTACTTAGCCAGTCAGTCCCCAGCCTGTAGCAGTACATGGGATTCTTCCTTCCTAAGTGCAAGACTCTGCACTTATCCTTGTTGAACCTCATCGGATTTCTTTTGGCCCAGTCCTCCAATTTATCTAGGTCCCTCTGGACCCTATCGCTACACTCCAGTGTATCTACCTCTCTCCCTGCAGCTTAGTGTCATCTGTGAACTTGCTGAGGGTGCAATCCATCCCATCATCCAGCTCATTAAAGAAGAGGTTGAACAAAACCGGCCCCAGGACCAACTCATGTGGCACTCCGTTTGATGCTGGCTGCCAACTAGACATCGAGCCTTTGATCATTATCCGTTGAGCTCGACAATCTAGCCAGCTTTCTGTCCACCTTATAGTCCATTCATCCAATCCATACTTCTTTAACTTTCTGGCAAGAATACTGGGGGAGACCATATCAAAAGCTTTGCTAAAGTCAAGATATATCATGTCCTCCGCTTTCTCACTATCCACAGAGCCAATCAGGTTGGTCAGGCATGACTTGCCCTTGGTGAATGCATGTTGACTATTCCTGATCACCTTCCTCTCCTCCAAGTGCTTCAAAATGGATTCCTTAAGGACCTGCTCCATGATTGTTCTGGGGGCTGAGGTGAGACTGTAGTTCCCTGGATTCTCCTTCTTCCCTTTTTTAAAGATGGGCACTATATTTGCCTTTTTCCAATCGTCCAGGATCTCCCCCAGTTGCCACGAGTTTTCAAAGATAATGGCCAATGGCTCTGCAATCGCATCAGCTGACTCTCTCAGTACCCTCGGATGCATTGCATCTGGCCCCCTGGATTATGGATGTCCAGCTTTTCTAAATAGTCCTTAACCTGTTCTTTCACCACTGAGGTCTGCTCACCTCCTCCCCATACTGTGTTGCAAGTGCAGCAGTCTGGGAGTGAACCTTGTCTGTGAAGACTGAGGCAAAGAAAGAATGTCCGTTCCTGACTGAAGCTAGAGGAGTGAAAAAGAGTGTGCCTCTCTGGCCAGAGGACCCTGACAGGTAGCCAAAGTTTATGGCTGGCTGAATATACACTGAGATTGCAGAGGGAGAAGGCCCAGAGGATGTTGGCTCTAAGATAGGACTGGCAATAGACAGGGTCGGTTAGGAAGAGGCTCAAGGAACTAGCAGTGAAAGACTGAAGTGAGCAGTTTGTGGCTGCTGTGTGTAGGGTCCCTGGGTTGGGGCGCGGAGTAGTGGGCAGGCCCTGGTTCCCCCACTGCCACAGGTAAAGTGACATAAACCTCCAAAGGAAGCAGGGCTTATTTGGGAGCTGAAACAAAGGGCTGCATTTAAACAAAGCTGGGCTGAAGACCCTAGCCAGGGCAAAGAGACTTTTATTTGCTGGATTATTTTTAATTACACTGGAAGGGGGACATTTGGACTTTGTGACATGGCTGAAGGGGCCAAATCACTGAAAACACCTCCGAAGCCTGTGGGGGGAGAGGGAAGAAGGGAGGTGAATGCCAGGGGCAAGAAAAGGACTGTAGTACCACACCCAGCCTCTAGAAAGCATTCAAGAGGGGAGTGCCCCATTGCATGTGTTTATGGGATCCTGCTGTTGTTATAGCATGGAGTGAGATTGAGAGATTAACTCTTTGATCTTGGTTTGTTAGTTTGTTTACTATCAAGCTCATTTTAAAATTGTTGGTGAACTGTCTTTTGAGACATGGGTACTGTATGGTAATAATTCTATTGAACAGTAATAGACACTTTCCTCACAAGTGAGAACATATGTTGTACTGCTGGTTTAAAAAAAAACCTTGTGAGTATCTAATAAAGTACAGGGATACCATATTTGTAAAATTTCCAAAGGAGTGCTTTGTTTTTAAAAGAGCAGTAAGCAGTTGGGCCATTCCTAATGCTTAAGTCACCCAAAAGAATACTGAAAGATGGTAAAGTGAGGGAAAATATGGAATTCACATCTCATATTTGCAATTATATGTGAAAAGAAAACAATAGATTAAAAATGAAAAGTGATTGAATATTCATCAGCTCACCTCTCGCAGACTTGTACTGTCACTGTAGGCTGTAGCTCCTTGCAGAACAGAACATTCAAGTATTTTGCTTTTTTAGTACTGATGAACAGTGTGTAATTTGATCGCTTTCACCATTTGGCAACTTGCCAAACTTTCTAACTTGGAATAATAATGATTGTGATGACATTTGTCTCACAGTATTAAAAGTACATGGCTGGGTGGTACACATTGTTTGACAATAAAACTAATGAGGGCAGGAAATTGTGATACTGTAGATCAACTACTGTTGCTTGAACTTTGTGAAGAGCAAAAAAAATCTTTTTTTACGGTCACTAATTTTTCGTAAAGAAATAATCCAAGGGTGAAAATCCCAACTGCAATGAAGTCAGTGGCAAAACTCCCATTGACTTCAGTGGGGCCAGGATTTCACCCATGAATGTATAACACCAATCCAGTAACCACATAATTTTTTTTAACAATAGCCTTAATATTTTCTGTTTTAAAGTATATCTTCAAACTACAGTAGACAGTACCAAATAATCCTTAGGCATAGGATTAAAGAAAAAAAGTAAAATGCTTATATGATTAGATCCTGAAATTGTAACTTTATAGACAATCATTTCAGAATCATTCACTGAGATTTTCTTAACATAATTTCAGAAAGGTTGCTTGGATTTTTGATAAGCAGTGCGATTATGACAAGCAATCAGAAGACTGAATTTGGTATTGGATGGCTAATTAGGAAATTATCTGCTTTAGCAGATAGTGGTTTATGCCTGCATCACATTTCTACGTGCACAAATTGTATGATGATCATACATTATAAAGGTTATAAACTAAATATTTGACCTGAGTTGATCATTTTACATACTCGATATCACTTTGGAAATAACTTTTAAAAGATTAATCTTCTGGATAGCAAATATTTGTGATTGCAGTGCTGTCTTCGCAAGCCAAGCTTTTTCAGAGTTAATTGTAATTAATGTAAGACCATCAAATGAACCAAAAATTTGAAATTAGATTTTTGCTCCGTATGAGATAGTATACTCCTAAAGAAAACACTCTCGCTTGGGTACCTGCTGCTCTCTGTCCAGATAAGTATCCTTATTCAAATGTACTGAGGTAGAGCAAAGAGATATGGATTTTTTTCTTTTCTATATATTGATAGCTCCCTCTGCTAATGCATTGAAGCACCATGTACTTGATGGAAGCCCTAATGTTCTCTTTCTCTGGGAAGGCAGGTTGCTGTCTGTATGCTTTCTGAGGCCCCTTTTTCAGTAAAAAAAGTTTTTCTTTCCTCCAGTTTACCAGCAGTCATTAGGAAGACTGTCTCTCTTTTCTGGAGCAGGGGAAGAAGTCTGAGGTCTCCCCTAGCTCTAATGGTGGCTTCTGCAGTGCTTCCAAGTGACAACAGCCATGCCCAGAAGCGAAATTGAAGGGCCTCCTCCTTCTGCTCTCAGACTCTTGTTACTGGGACCCTCTTCCCCCCCTAAAAAAGCAGAATGAATCTTTTGGGGCAAATGGATCTTTGGGGAGCATCTTTTGGCTGTTCAATTCTCTTACCAGACAGTCTCCTTGCTTGTTCAGCTGCCGTAAAGAGCATGCCTTTCACTTGTATCAAACAAGGTAAATCAGAGAGGAGAACATGTGTGATGTGGATCCCCCTAATATTCTCCCTATGGTGCCCTCTAAAACGGTCTCAGGGCACTGAGATCAGTACCCAGTATCGACCCCAGTACCTTTAATTGACAGTAACTGTATAATCAGGTTGTTCCAACAGTGGGACACAACTAAGAACCAGCTCAGCCCCTCCTCTTGCACTGGAACCTCATTGTTTAAAGAGCCTCATTGATTCAGATGAAGAAGACTTCTCCCTCCTGTGGGCCAGGAGGTTAAGATTTCAGATCCTCGTAAGAGGTCCTGGCTCCACTCTCTGTCTCCCATCTGGCCCTTTGCAAATTCAAGTAACGTGGCATCTCCTGGTCTCAGATTTTGCAGACCTGTCCAGAAAGCCGACTCTCTCCAAGCCTTCAACAGATCTTGATGACATAGCCTTTTAGCCTTTCTCCCCACCTTGGAACTTGATCTGGAGGCCTCCAGAAAACAGATGGAATAACCTAGCATTACTTGCTGAGTCAGTTAGGTGATAAAATCACATCTGCGGGGGAAATTTCTCACTCCTTCTGGGATCATTCTAAATGTGATGGCTTTTGTTTCCTCTCCCTTCATGCAGTTATTGTGGATTTGATTGACTTTATCAATTCCATTTTAGAGACAGCAGAACCAACCTCTCAATTTTCACTGACCCAAAACCACTAAAGGTGATAAGAAAGACAGACACAGCAGCTTTTCCTGTTACTTGTGGGGAAAGAGGAGTGGTTTTGAAATGCTTGAAACTGGAGAGGAAGAAGGGTAATTAGCACAGCCTAACTACATAACTGTAGTGCTCAGGGCATGACATTTTCCACAGCCCTGAGTGATGTAGTATTAGGTGTAGACCAGGCCTCAGTCACGTCTAACTTATGTTGTGGTCAAACATAAGCCAGAGTTAAATGACAATATATTCAGGAATGTTTGGTGTGCAAAACTGACTTGGGCACTCACTGTAGAGGCAGAAAGAAAGGGGTTATGAAATTGTGTATGCCAATAAACATGGTATAAAATAAAAGAAATAACACACGACAAGTAGGCTTGTTTTCTGTAAATAAGGTCTGTCACGTCTCTTCTTTAAAAGTTTAGCTAGGAAGCCAGGCTTATTGGTGCTTCAGAGGATCTCTAATGACTTTTCAAAAAAATAAGAAAATCCAGGCTCTATGTATTTAGATCCTTCCGGAGTTTCTAGTTGCAGGACCAATCTTTAGATAGATCTAGGTATCAGAATTTGCAGGACTCTGATAAGAAGAGGCTTTTGTGGATTTTGGTGCAGGTAATCCATTAATCCACTTCAGATCAATATAAATTCAGGTACAGAACTGGTGCCAAAACTGTAGACCTTTAAAAGCTGGTTTCTGGTTTTTCACCCATGTTTTGAAGATCTAAATATTGAATATTATTTGTTGGAGTCATTTTCAACTATTGTGACCTATTCTCTGGCTTCCCTGCATCCCACTCTTTCTGCTTCCATTCATCCTAAAGAGTTTATGGCGGTCATCTTCTTTGCCATTGCTAATTTACATCTATGCTCATCTCCTCCTACAAACCCTTTCACTCTCTCTATGCTTTGCTCAGATTTGTCTCCTGACTGCTCCTTTTTGTCTCTTTCACTCATTTCCTTCTTCTGTATTGCCCCTTGTGCTTGAAACTGCTTCCAAGTTAAGGATCCTCCTCCCCAAATTACAATAATATGTATGCAGTATTGTGGCTGGGTTGGTCCCAGGATGTTAGACACACAAGGTGGGTGAGGTAATATTGTTTATTGGACCAATTTCTGAGAGAGAGAGAGAGACAAGCTTTCGAGCTTACACAGATCTCTTCTTCAGGCAGATCTGTGTAAGCTCAAAAGCTTGTCTTGCTGACCAACAGAAGTTGGTCCAATAAGTGATATTACCTCACCTATCTTGTCTCCTTAATACCATACAAATTTTGTGTATATTATAAATCAGCATTCAAATGTATCCAGTCAAGAAGGGTTGGCAGAAGGCTTCCATTCTGAATTATTTCACCTTCACCCAACCATTTTATAGGGTTGTTGTGGGGTGCTAGCATTGATACCTGCTTATCTTTCATATATACAGACACATAATTATGTGCCTTAGTAAAGAGCCTACTAAAATAATAATGTATATGGGAAAAGGGATCTGTAATGTATTTCCTTTCACATCTCTTCTCCTCTGTCCACAGCACATATATAACTCTCTGGAATGGTGGAAACAAAAGGCCAATGGGTGTATGTGAATCATTTTTGTTTGTATGTGTCGGAAAAGGAGATGGCAGAAAGGGGCTCTAGTGGCTTCCTGAAGTTTTTCTTGGATCCAGGCTATTATCATCTGTCCTTTCTGCTGCCAGTTCTCACAAAAGACTTTATGCAAAAAACAGCATTTCCAGTTATCTCCAGCTGCTGGCTGCCCTGCATGGGACAGGCATGTGCCCAGGTGAATGATGGAGTCAAGCCTCTGCCCCTTTTTGACCTGAATGTCTAGTCAACATTTGGCCCTGGGGATGTTCCAGTTGGGAGTAGAAATGTAATGCTGGAGTCTGCTATTTTCTTTGATGCCGTCTTGCTTATTTACAAGGGAAGTACAAGGTCCTGCTTCTTCGAACACAGGAGGAACGAGAAACAAAAAAATAATTTCTTAGCTTACAGCCAAGTATTTTTAGTAGGCAGCAGACACAAAAGCACTGTTTCTCTAGCCCCCCACCCCCTTCCCCCCAGCTGTACACCAGGCTGACAGGCTGCTGCTGGCTTGCTTGCTTTTTCCATCTAATTCTGTTCTCTCTCTGTGTTCTCCTCCAACCTCCCCCCTCCCGTCCCCAACCATTGGAGTGGTTCACATAATCCTTGTGTTCACCTGCCTGTCTACAGCCCCACTTTGGTTTTCACTAGCCTTGGTTACTACTTACAGGATAACCCCAAATACACTTACAGTCCCACTTTTTCACCAAAATGTGTGCTCTGGTCCTCAGCATCCAGCCCTCTCCTGGACAGTTCAGAGAAATAATGATGATTCATTTGCTCCATGAAGGAGACAAAACACGTCTGTTTACCACATGAACTGAGTTGACATTCACTTCTCCACAAACGCAGCACTGTTGGTTTAGATTAACAGTAAAACAAGTTCATGAACAAAGGAAGATGAGATTTTAAGTGATTTCAGGTATAAGAGATAAAGTTAAGAAATGGTTACAAGCAAATGAAAGTGAAAACACACACATTAAAATCGAAAACTTAATCTAGGAAGTTTTGGTTCAAGGCTTTTTTCAACATGGTCTTTCTTACCCACAGTCTTCCAGCAAGATGGTGACTGACTGTCTCCTTGGTCAGGATCTCTTCCAGAGCCCCAAAGGTGCTGGTGCTTTTGTCGTCTTAGATGAAAGAGAGGACTAGGTGTTCTTTACCCTTTTATTTTATACTCCATTGAACCTTTGCAGTGGATTAGTTTTAGAGTGACCAGATGACAAGAATAAAATATCGGGACAGGTGGGGGACAGCCACAGGTTCACAGCCCCCACCTCACTGGAGCCATGGAGGAAGGAGGATACATAGCCTGAGGAAGCTGCAGGTCGGCACCTGCTTATGGCTTACGGTACCCGCTCCAGCCCTGCTGCAAGCTGCGGGTTGGGGGCGCAAGGCCCCGGCTCCCGCCCCCAGCCCCATCGCAAGCTGTGGGTGGAGGGCCCCAGCCGCAGCCCCGCTGCTTACCTGGGGGATGGTTCCCACCCACTGGGAAGCATTTGGCAGGTTCCTCTGGCTCCTAGGGTCAGCAGTGGCCAGTGGGGTCTCCACTCCATGTGCTGCGCCTGCCACAAGCACTGGCTCCAGCTGTCATTGGCTGGAAGCTGTGGGGGCGGGACTTACTTGGGGGCGTGAGTAGCACACAGCACCCCAGGGTCACCGGCAGCCACGGGGGGTCTGGCCCTGTCCGTGCCTGCAGCTTCCATTGGCCGTGATGGAGCCAGTGCTTGTGGTAGGTGCAGCATGCAGAGACAACCCCCTGGCCGCCCCCTGCCTTGGGGCCGCAGGGTCCTAGTGCACACTGTTTCCTGGGAGCCGCCCCAAATAAGCACCACTGGGCCTCCAGGTGATTGCTCACCAGTGTACTCCTTCAGCCCCGAGCCAAAATATCGGGACAAATGGCTTCCCGACCATATATCGGTCGGGACGTGGGACAAACAACTAAATATTGGGACATCTGGTCACTCTAATTAGTCTGAAGAATACTCCTCAAATTAAAATTTATTCAAACTGTGAGGAAGGTGACATGGGGTCTGGTGGCAAAGGAAGCTCCATGCTCTTTCTTCTACCACTCATATTTGCTGAAATGCACATTGTTCTGTTTCCTGCCATTTCCTCCCTCTGCTGTCTTGATGACCATATTTGCTACTTACATGTAAATTGAGGTAAACACATATTCCTTTGTAATATGTAATATGTAATAAACCTGTTTAACAACTTTGCCTAGGCAGGGCTGTCTGTTTTTGAACATGTGCTAATAACATTCTTGGGGAATTCATCACTTTACATATAATGTTGCTATATACATTTCATTATTATTGACCAGCGAGTTGTTAGTTTTCAAATGATACCTCAGAAAGCATATTTTGTACAAATATTATTACAATAGGGTGTTAATTCAGGGGTGCTTTGCATCACAGAGGGTTGGTGATTAACTTCTCCTTACTGTTATGCTAATTGAAGGGCACATTCACACCCATCAACCTCAATAAGATTTTAAGTCCAATAATAACAAAAGTTTTACCCAGGTCATAACATATCCGTGTGTGTGTGTGTACACATTCACTTGGGTATGTGTCTGCTCCATCCACGACAGCCAGTTTGCCTATACCAGTATCATATATATACACACACATACCCAAAAAAAAGTAAAATGGTGAATGCTGACTCCAAATCTTAGTGCTATAGTTTGGAAGGGGGTAATATTACACTGTTGGATGCCAGGTTATTCTATTTTTAAAATTACTAAAAATATTTAGTTTAGAGAAACAAAGAATGGTAGCTTGGTTCTTAAATTGTTTCTCTTACTGCCAAATCAGGGACAACCAAATCAAAAGATAGTCTTCTGAATAGCCTGTATCAATAATTCCTATTTTAGAGATTGTGGCTCCCACTGTTTTAGTCACAGGGGTTCTTTTACATATTTTTAGGGGACACCAAGGTCAAGACCAACCAAAATAGCCGTGATTAATAATTGTGCTTATCTTATTAAAGAGAGAAAAAGAAAACATTAGACAAAACAGAAGACTGTACACAAATGATGAACTGGGTACTTCAATTGCAATTTCTTCAATACGTCTCTCTGTGGAGAGCTTTTAACAGAGATTATACCATTCAGAGTGAGCCATCTTGGGGGGGAGGGGCAGGGAGCACTTTGTTTGGTAAATTACCAAAGTATATTGTTATCCACAAATGATCATGAGTCCATTCGTTAGATGTACATCCTTTAACAACTAAGTGTTTATACATGGGCAAAATTTTGTTTCAGGGCAAGTGGACTTATTGGTTATTTACAAGGTGACCAAATAGCAAGTATGAAAAATTGTGACTGTGTGTGTATGGAGTGGGGGGGGAAACAGGTGCCTATATAAGAAAAAGCCGCGAATATTGGGACTGTCCATACAAAATTGGGATATCTGGTCACCCTAGTTATTTGTAACCAGCCAGTTTATAGTTGGGTAAAGTAAACAATCTTATCTACATCTTGTGAAATAGAAGAAAATATTTAAATCCGTTACTTAGAAAAAGCCATTTAAGGATCTGCGACAGGCCAGTTATGAATATTAAGAATCGTAAATACTACTAAAACCCACTGTTTCTCTGTTTATAAATGTTGAGCCCCTTTCTCCTCTTCAGAAGTACATGGTCTAATCATCTGGAAATTACTAGGAGAAACTGTGTTAATATTTTAAGTAACAACAACAATTTCATGTCCCAGTGAAACCATTACAAGAGTTTAAATCTAATCCCTTGGCAGCATCTTAGTTAATTTCCTCTCTCCAATCAATTCTGAGGTTTTGGGGATGCTTTCCTAAGGTTGGTTTCTTCTTGAGTCTATTTTCATATATTTGCGGTACCTTGCTTGTAGAGATGGACAGGATGAGTTGTAGAGTGCTTGCTGTCCAAGCATGGTAGCAGAGGGTGGATGTGTGTGTGTGCACATGTGCTTGCTTCAGAGATTTTTAATAGTGTCTTTCTGATTTTCAGGAAATTTATAGGAAAACACACCATCTTCAGGCTTGTTTGCATTTAAAGTTTGTTGCTCTCACTCTCACTAGCTATATGCCTCTGGATTTGGTGTAGCTGATCCCCTTCGGCTCCTGAATATGCAGTCTGTCTAATGAATATGCAAAGTTGTTTAATTGCCTTTGTTGTTCTTGTGGTATGAAGGCATCCAGTTAACTTTTACAGTTTTAACTTTTTTTTAAAAATTTTTTATTCAGTCCATTTTCTGAAATATTCTTTCAATTTTATTAAAATTTGACAGGAAATAAAATTTTATTTTCAAAAAGTCCAAACACTCCAATTCTTGATATAGAAGCTTTTAGTTCTCAAAACAATCTTTTAAAATAAAGACTTCCCAAGAATTATTTAATCTTAAATTGTTGATTGTATGTAACAGGTTTTGGAAACATGATTTTCTTGTCTTCCTGGATGGATGAGAAATGCTTGAGGACTACCAGTAATAATTAATTTTTCCATTAATATAAATATGAATACTTAAATGGCTTCTTACATTAGTAATTAGTTTAGTATCAGATGACCTTGATATAGTTATACAAACAAAGGTTTTCATCTATAAGTAGAAAGAATCAGTATCTTCTGGAAAACATTTTCCCACTACAAATGTTCTCCAGGTTTAAAGAATGAGGATTTTATTGTGTTTGCAAAATAAAACGATTTCAATAAGGATACTTCTCTAGAATTCCTTGTGTGGGTTCAAACTAAGGTTTTTCTTTGCAAAGGTGAGGTTGAAAAGACTCACTTTAATGGCTTGGTTCATAGCTCTGATAACACATCCAAAGCATTACTTCTTTTTAAAGTTTTTCAAATAAAACATCCACCTGTTCTTTACACAACCAGGCATTCTTCTCAAACATAAATATCGTACAAAATCTGTTTTCTTCAGATAAAGATCATATCTATACCAAACTGCTATACAAGAGGGATGTTGTCCTATTCTTTGATAGGTCACTCTGATTGGCTTGTTTGCTTTTGAGCAAATGGCTGCTACATTTACAACCTACCATTTACAGTATATTGTTGTTAGACTCTTATCAAATATTCTATACAAAGCATAAAGCACAATAACACACTTATACATCTTTCAAAACTCCATATAAAAGAAAATAGTATAGAATGTTTAAGTGTAATAGAAGTTATAAAGCTGCATTCCAGAATCTGTGTAAATGCCCTTGGAGGTAATAAACTCTCTTTAGCCATACAGCCCTGTTTATCTTTCCTGACATTTGCTGGTTCTTGGGAGATAAGGTAGAAGCCTCCTGGGATTCTTTTGGTTAGCTTGAATATTTCACATAATTTAAATAAAAATATATGCATGAAGTATTTTCCTCTAAGCACCCTGTGCATGAAAATAGTAACTGTATCATAAGCTTCAGTAAAGGCATAGGCAAGCTTAATGACAAATAATTTTATGCATATCTCTTCTGCATTAATATTTCTCTCCTACAGTGCCATAGCACTATCTTGTGAAGCCAACAGATATGTATTTAGTATTCAAAAATACAGATAACTATTAGTTCTTATTCAATCAAAAAATTAAGACATGGATTTGTCTTAGCCATGGTTTAAAAAAAAAATCCAGTCCCATTTATATATGAAGAGAACACTTACAATGGTCCTAATAATGCATTATTTCATGTATTGTTAGCAAGCTGGAATTTACAAATGCTTAGAGTGATTAGACTAAACTGACTTGGTTTCTGTGTAATGAGCACCCACTGGTGAGGCAAATAATTAAATGCAAAGTGTAGTCCAAAACGTAGTAATACATTAACATTCAGGGCAGAGCTTTCCAAACATCGTTACTAGAATCTATCTTACCTCATTGTATTCTTGTGTGAATAGAGAGTTCTGGCTGAATAGAAATTCAGATAGTACAATGCAGTTCTTTCCTTCCAATGTTTCTGCATTCTCAGAGAGGCAAAAAATGAGACTTCACCTCACATGAACATTAAGAGAGCTTGAGCTGGAAATACATTAAAAAGTAACTGGAAACCCTTATTCTTCCAGAAATTCATTTTTAAAGAGTCTGTTACTCGTTTAATGTTGTCTTGGCAACAAGAGATGCCTATCCTATGCTTCTTGTTGCTGCTAGTGATATTTTGCTATGGACTGTACTTCTATTTTTTTCTTATATAGGAAAAGAGAGATGATGATTACTGACCCCACAACACAACTATGTTGGCTTAGGCCTGGTCTATACCAAAAAGTTAAGTCGACCCATTTATATCTCTCAGGGATGTGAAAAATCCACACCTCCTGAGCTGGTGTAATTAAGCTGACCTAAGCCCCAGTGTAGACGGCCCTTAGTGAATGGCAGAATTCTGTCAACCTAGCTAATGCCTCTCTGGGAGTTGGATTACCTGTGCTGATGGGAGAACCTCTGCCGTCAGTGTAGGTAATGTCTACACTGAAGCAGTAGAGCGGAGCAGCTGTGCTGCTGTAGTGCTTCAAGTGTAGACAAGCCAGGAGACCAGATTGTGACCTAAAATAGTCTTACAGCCATCTGTCACCCTTTTTTGGCTAAACTTTGTGTGTGTGTGTATGTGTCCCATTATTATTATACTGGAAGATGCTAATGGCTGCCAGCAATTTGATTTATAGGTGATTATAGACCTCCTTAAAGCTGATGGCCATGCTAGCCACTCTTCATTCAGGTTAAATGAAAGAAACAGTTAAGCTCATTCATAGAATAAGATAACTGGAGAGAATAAGAAGTCACCCCATAAGGGACTGGGTGCATGGGAAGGCCTGAGCAACAATTAGTTCAGGGGAAATAAAAGGGGTTTCCCTGGGAGTTACTGCAAATGCAGGAGCTGGGGCTTTGATTGTTTGCAGCTCTGTGTGTCAGAGGCAGGGAAATTTGCTGAAGGCAACAAAAAGGAATAAGGGAGTAAAGAGGACTCCAGCAGACATGAGAGAAGCAGTTGTGAGTATGGCTCCAAAAGGGAGCAGAGACAGAGCTCCTTGGGGTGCAGGACTGGCTGGAAAACAGGCTTGGATTTCTGCTCCCTGTTTGTTCCTACTGTGTTCACAAAGCTTTGTTTCCCTGTACATTCTTTGTAAATGAACAAGATTGCATCAATGAAGTATCCAACTCATACCAACTTATCCTCCTACCAGAAACAACCCGGCAAAGCCCCAAGTATTGACTAATCACTTGGGACAATGGGACAACAATATATTGGTCCCTTTAAGGTATATGAGAAAGCTTACAAGTTCAACCTTGGCGTGAGGTTTTTTTTTGTCAGTATTTTCTGCATTATGGGTTACTTGCAAAAATTGCGTGGCCCCACTTCTTCCTATTATAGACCATGTGGATTTTTGTGAATAGCCTATAATGAACACTCTCAATCTTTTCTTAGAATTTCAATGCTGGCTTGCATTCTTAAATGTGTAATACATTAATGGGACCTCCTTATTTGTTAACCAGATAGTAAGTGTGTTCTGAACTTAGTGAACTTCCAAGGACACAGGGAGAGAGGTTTGTAGCAGATGAACATCAAAGCAGAAGAGGGGTAACTTATTAGGGCTTGAAAAATCCACTCAAAAAGAAGGATAATATAGCAAGAAGGAACTCTGGGATGGGGGAAAGAATTTGGAGGAAAAATAGGAGATAGAAAATACATGGGAGGAGGTAGAGAATGCTATATAGGCAACAGGAGTGGGAAAGAGAAGGGAATGGAGAGGAGAGAAGGAAAAAGGGAAAAAGACTGTGAAGACAACGTGTGAAATCGTACACCATGATCAGTTAGAAGAAAGAAAAAAGAGTGAGGCTAAGTACGGAAACCGCTTACAAACAAAAGCAAGAGTGATGTATTAAGTAAAGCTGGCTGAAGAATATGGAGCCATGCTGTGGCGATTAGTGTTTTCACTATTAATTGGAAGGAAGCTTAGAATGGAATCAGACCAATAGACTTTATAGTGTCTCGCATGAAAATTAAGAATCTCTGTTAAACTAAATAGCAACTTGCTTTACACTCAAATCTTTTTAAGGTTGTGCATAAACCTGGGGCTCAGAATTAGATTGCTGATTATTGATCAAGTAGACCATGTTAAACTACCCAAAATAGGGGAAATGTGGCAGAGGTAGTTACTTGTGAGCCAGAGGAACTCAGGCCCAGATCCACAAAGGGACTTAGGTGTAGTGATGCTCAGTGTTTTGGCACCTAACTTTTAGACCCCTGGGAAATCACTGGAACAACACAGCGATCCACAAAGCCTCAGTCAAGTGCTAGGCGCTCTATACAATGCAGGGGAGAGATGGGCACCTTAGAATGTGGTCCACAGAAGTCAGCATGCCAGGATGGGAGCTGTCTAAGCTAACCCATGGGAGATGCTGATGAGAGAGGAGTCTCCCATGGAAATAGGTGCCTGAGGCTGATCTGAAGGGGGGTAACTCTGTGCTTGTGATCCACCACCCGGAACCCTTCTCCTGGAGTCAGGTGGCTTAGGCGCCTAAGTCACTTCCTATGATAGTGAGTTAGGCACCTACCTCACTCCACACAAAATAGCTGGAGGTGGAGAAAGTGTGGGTGGTGCCCACATAACTTTTTGCCCACTTTGAAAAGGTAGAGCAAGAGAGCTGCACCTAGGTCTCCCATTTTCCAGGTGTGTGCCCTAACCACCAGGCTATAGGGTCAATCTCTCTCAATGCCTCTTTCATTTTTTTTTTATCCAAAGTGGAACAGTTTCAACAGGACAGATGGAGGGATCCCCACATGAGACTGTCCCAGGGGTGGGCAAACTTTTTGGCCCAAGGGCCACATCTGGGTATGGAAATTGTGTGGCGGGCCATGAATGTTCATGAAATTGGGGGTTGGGGTTCAGGAGGGGGTGAGGGCTTCGGCTGGGGATGTGGGCTCTGGGGTGGGACCAGAAATGAGGAGTTCAGGACGTGGGAGGGGGCTCCAGGCTGGGGTTTGGGGTGTGGGCTCTCGGGTGGGGCTGGGGATGAGGGGTTGGGCATGCAGGACAGTACTCCAGGCTGGTACCGAGGGGTTTGGAGGGCAGGATGGGGATCAGGGCTGGGGCAGGGGGTTGGAGCACGGGAGGGTGTCAGGGCTGCAGGCGCTCACCTCAGGCAGCTCCCGGAAGCAGTGGCATGTCCCCTCTCTGGCTCCTATACGGAGGTGCAGCCAGACAGCTAGGTGCACTGCCCTGTCCTCAGGCGCTGCCCTTGCAGGTCCCATTGGCTGCAAGCTTCGGGGCGGCGCTTGAGACAGGGGCAGCGTGCGGAGCCCCCTGGCTGCCCGTACGTGTTGGAGCCGGAGAGGGGGGATATGCTGCTGCTTCTGGGAGCCGCGCGGAGCCAAGGCACATGCAGAGCAGGGCAAGCCCCAGACCCTGCTCCCTGTTGGGAGCTCGAAGGCTGGATTAAAATGTCTGAAAGGCTGGATGCAGCCCCCAGGCCGTAGTTTGTCCACCCCTGGACTATCCCATAGTTCAGTGGTCAGAGCGCTCTCCTGAGAGATGGGCTACCCCTGTTCAGATCCTTTCTACCCTTTAGGCAGAGGGGGAAATGGAACCTGGATCTCCCACATCCCAGATGAGTGCTCTAGCCATTGGGTAAAAGTGATAAGGTAGGAATCACCACATTGTCATCTGCTCCCCACCCCCAAATATATGCCTGCTGGATCAAGCCCCATGGGTGAGATAGGTAGATGAGCACCTGTCTCCCTCCCCGGTTTGTAGATTGCTCTGGGGCTTAGGCAGGAAATGGGCATCTGGATGCCTAGAGCAGTGGCTCTCAAACTTTTGTACTGGTGACTCCTTTCATATACCAAGCCTCTGAGTGCGACTGCTCCCCCCTTTATAAATTAAAAACACTTTTTAATATATTTAACACCATTATAAATGCTGGAGGCAAAGCAGGGTTTGGGGTGGAGACTGACAGCTCGTGACCCCCCATGTAATAACCTCGCAACCCCCTGAGAATCCCTGGCCTAGAGTGAGGCAGCACTGCACATACTCTGAGACAAGAACTAAGGCACCTAGGGAATTTTTACAATGGACAATTAGATTGAGCGAGGGTAGGCAGCAGCCATGCAGAAGTTTTGTGGACCACAGTGATGCCTAAGTACATTTGTGGAGTTGGACCCCAAAGAGCAGCTGAGTCTGGTTTATGAGGGATCTTGTTGGCCTTAAGTAGGGGTGGAGTAATAGAATGGCTTAATTCACCCATGGGCTGTTTGGGTTCTGGCTAAAATGATAAAAGCCTCATCTTAGGGGCTCAGAGGAAACATGCACATGCAGGGGTTTCTCTAGGCAGTTGTTTCCTTGAAGCATTTTCCCTACCAGGGGTCGTATAGAGGCATTCCTCTAGATACTTTCTTTATCCCCTATAGAGGAACTGATGTGTAGTATAACAATTTTGTTGAGTTTTAGAGGTATGTTCTATATTTGTATGATGTGACACTCCGCCCCTGAAATTAGTGCAAGAATGGTCATAGCCTTGAAGCTATCTAATTTACTCCATCCCTAAGAAGAACTCCCACAGCGTGTTGAATTGGGGATTTTTCGGACCTCATTTAGCCATGCCAGAATCCTAGTAGAAATCTGTGGGTAAGAATGAGAGAGCTGAATTGCCCCTGGAGATTAGAGAAGTCTATTAGCCTCACATTGCCAAATGGCTGCTTGCCAGAATGACATAAGCAGTGTTCTGTCAGGCTTACATATGCACATTTCTTCTGCAAGCAGGATGCTGTAACACATGCAGCCATGTCCTCTGCTTAAGTAAAATGGTGTAACTCTACTGGATACTACATCCGTTTACACTACATAAAGGCCTGGTCTATGGTTATTTATGTTGCTTATAAAATTGACAGTGTAGCGTGATGGGTGCAGTGATACACTTTATCATATATGCTGTTTATCATTTCTGTGGCTCCATCAGTATACGTAGGACTTCACCAAGAAAATTAAAGAATAAAGTTCACTGTCCTATACAGTGCACACACTGGGTATGTCTACACAGCAAAGAAAAACCCATGGCTGGCCTGTGCCAGCTGACTTGGGTTGCATGGCTGTTTCTTCTTTGCATGGTTGCTCATGTTGATTCCAATTAGTTGTGCACGTGCTGCGTGAATAATAGCCAGAAGGTTTTTCTCCTAGCAGTACCCGTAGAGTCAGCTCAGGCACCCCATGGTGTTGCACCTTAGTAGCACCGTATATAGGGCCCTGCCGACCCACTGCCATTTCAGTTCCTTCTTACTGCCCATGACCCCTACGCTCATTCTCTCTTGCTTCAGCAAGCCTTCTCCCTAGTAATCTTCACACTGTTTTTTCTGTAAATAGTTAGATCATTCGTTAGTAGTTGTAGTTAGTTTTGTCATTATACAGCTAGAATTCCAGTAGGGAATTGTTCTGGGGATATTCTCTCCAACCCCCCTGCCTCCCCCCCCCCGGTATTGGGGCATGCCTCGGTCCCTGGGGTTTAAACCCTACGCAGCTTGTAACAAGTCTATGCCCAGGAGTGACCCTCCCACTTCCTGCTTGAAGTGTCTAGGAGAATCACATCAGAAGGACCGTTGCCAGTGGTGAGCTGGAGCCGATTCGCTAGAACCGGTTGTTAAATTTAGAAGCCCTTTTAGAACTGGTTGTTCCGCGAGGGACAACCAGTTCTAAAAGGGCTTCTAAATTTAACTGGCCAAAAGTGGCGTCTTAGGGGTCGACTCCATGGGTCCTCCAGCCCTGGAGCACCCAAGGGGAAAACTTGGTGGGTGCAGAGCACTCACCAGCAGCTCCCTGCCCCACCCCTGGCCCCAGCTCATCTCCGCTCTGCCGCCTCCCCTGAATGTGCCGCCCCACTCTGCTTCTCTGCCCCACCAGGCTTCCTGCGAATCAGCTGTTTGCATGGGAAGCTGGGGCAGGCTGAGAAACAGGCTGCGGCTTTCCTCTCAGGCCCAGGGAGGCGGAGGTGAGCTGGGGCGGGGGGGAGGGGGCATGAGGAGGGCCGCCCGTGCCGCAGCAGGTAACCCTGGGGGGGGGGCCGCGCAGGGGAACCTCTCCTCGCCCCAGCTCACCTCCGCCACCCTGGCCTGAATCTGAAGTTGCCGCCTGCTTTTCAGCCCTCCCAGGCTTCTCGCTGAACAGATGATTCGCAGGAAGCCAGGGCGAGGCGCGGAGAAGCAGAGCAGGGCAGCACGTTCAATGGAAGAGGCGGAGCAGAGGTGAGGTGATCTGGGGCCGGGCACAGGGTGGGGAGCTGCCGGTGGGTGCTCTGCATCCACCAAATTTTCCCCATGGGTGCTCCAGCCCCGGAGGGGTGGGGAATGGCTGCTCCCCCTGCTCCCCCCCAGCTATGCTCCCCTGCCCCTAGGAGCCAGAGGGACCTGCCGGATGCTTCCTGGGAGCTGCCCCAGCTAAGCACCTTCGGGACTCCCCACCTCGCACCCCGGCAGGTGCCTCTGGCTCTTAGGGGTGGGGTGGGGTGGGCACCCACTACAGTGGCCCATGAGACCCTTCTGCCTGGTTCTGGGGGCAGTCAGGGGACAGGGGAGGGGGGTGGAGGAGGTAGGATCCTGGGGGGGGGCGTCAAGGAATGCGGGGGGGTTGGATGAGGCAGGAGTCCCAGAGGGCGGGGGGGGGCAACGACCCCCTCGTGGGGTGAGGAGGGAACCCGTTGTTAAGATTTTGGCAGTTTATCACTGACTGTTGCAAGATCTGTAGGGGATTCCGCCCCAGGGCTCAAAAAGAGAGGGACCAACAGTTGAAGATCCTTCTGATGGAGACAGCCCTCTGTCCCCACTCGGAGCCGAGTCTGGCTGAACCGACGCCTAGCACATCAGCATCGATGTACAGTGCTCCGGCCTTGACGCAGGGAACTGGCGCTGAGAAAGGACTCAGATAGAGATGCTCAGCACTGACAGGGCTCCCTGCGCAGGGGCTCCACGCATGGAAGTGTGCGGCACCCTTCCCAAGCCCTGGTGCATTGCAAGAAGAAGAAGCCAGACGGGGGCTCTCACTCACATGAGACTAGGATGGAAGGACTTGGGCGCAGTGAGACCCAGGTTGCACCGCATTAGTGCGGCCCCTCCTAGCCTGGCACTGTTGACTCCAGTCCTGAGAGGGGGACAGTTGAGTCCGGCTCCGCAGAACTCCCCTCCCTGGGAGAGACGCAGAGAGGTGTTGGAGCTGCCCTCCACCCCAGAGACCTTTGAGGCGATGAGAACTCATCACCTTCACAGCACCACCTTCCCCACCTAGGCAAGACAGGGCACTGAGCTCAAAAGCAACGGTGCCCCTGAGGCCCTCGTTGTCATCCCGAGGCAAGCCAGCGATGGTACCACTCAGTCACCATCACCTCCGCACCGGTCACTGGTACCTTCTGGCAGCAGACTGGCAGGGCAGCTGCACCAGTCCCCAATCTCCCAACACTGCTCCCTTTTGGTCCTCCTACAGTTAGTCCTCCCAATCGGAGGTGGTGGAGTCCTTTGGACGGAGCCGGCACAGATCTGGGAGCCAGCTTTACCCTGCTCTGCTGTGAGAACCCCCACTCCTCGGCTGTTCACGCACAGCCTCTGACGTGTAATCTGCTCCCAGCTACTTGCAAGCGAATGACCCTAGCCAATATCTCCAGTCCCAGAGGCAACCCTAGGAACCTCCGTCTTGCAGTGTCCAGTAATGCCCGCTGGACGCTGCAGGCTTTTATAAGTTCTTCAGTTTAACAAAGAAATTGATATGTACCAGGCTTGTTACCCCAAAGGGAGTCTCTGACACACTTCAAACCAAACACACTGCTTCAGAATAAACAAACAGATTTATTAATTATATAGAGAGATTTTAAGTGATTGTAAGTTAAAGCATAACCAATCAGATTTGGTCAAATGAAATAAAAGAAAAACGCATTCTAAGCTGATCTTAACACTTTCAGTGTCCTTAAAAACTTAGATGCTTCTCACCACAGGCTGGCTGGTTACTTTTCAGCCAGGCTCTCTCCTTTGATCAGCTCTTCAGTTGCTTGGTGGTGTCTAGATGTAGGTGGAAGAGAGAGAGCATGGCAAAATGTCTCTCCCTTTTATCATGCCCTTTCTTTCCTCCTGCTGTGCCCCCCCTCGCCCTTCAGAGTCAGGTGAGCATTCCCTCATCGCAGTCCCAAACTGCCCAGAGGAAGGGGTGACTCCCTTGAGGGTCTAACAGATTCTTCTGTTGCTGCCTAAGCCAGTGTCCATTGTTCCTGTGAGGCTGGACTGGGTTTGTCCCATCCATGCTTTGGCGAGGTGTGAACTGCCTCCCTGTTCTTGGAGAGTTTTTGCAAGGGCTTGCTTTAAGCCATGAGGATACATTTTCAGCCTCATAACTATATACATGAAATTATAACCTGTAACCTTACTATAACATTACTATAACAATTACTATAACATCACAAAAACAACCACGCTCAGTGCATCATGAGCCTTCCGAAGACACCCAATATGACAAACTTTGCATTGGATACCACACAATCATGTTATAAAGATGAACATGGGGGTGAAGGTATAGAGCGTCATGCGATCATGTACTTAAATACTGTCATAATGTAGCACACACAGGAGCCAAATTAAGGTTGCGCAGGCATTAACTCTGACATTTTGGGGGGAGGGTGGTGTGTGTAAATTCTGATCCCACAGCAATATTGATGGAAATTGAGGGCACTAATGAGGCCCTTGAGGAGGGACTTCTAGTCTATTTTTTAAATGTTTTTTTAAATATAATCACCATTACCACAACCAAATTTATACCATCTGTAACTTATTTCTTAGTTCTAGTTGTTTACATGTTGAGTGTTTTGCTTTCCAAGACAGTGGAGAGGCAAATTTTCTCAGTAGCATGTCAACTGGCTGTGTGTCAAGAAGTATAAAATGACTAATGCTTTCTACTATTTACATTTTTAAAGTAACTGTTCCAGTTTTCTGTTGAAACTGCCAATAGTCCTGCCATGGAAACATTAGGATGAGACACACATTAAATCATTTGTCCTAAGTATTTATGTGCCTGTGGTGACATGTGCTTTTCATAGCAGAACAAATTGGCATAATTATCTATCCTGTGAACCGAAAATAACATACCATTCTTGTACCTGCCGATGTTTAAAAACTATACATAGAGATGTTTGGGAGAGACAATCGTCTTTCTGCTCTGTTATTAATTTGTCAGGAGACCTTTTTTGGAGGGGAAAAGAGGTAGTTTACTTACCATACGTCTACATTAGAAGTTTCACTTGTAAAATTTCCACTGACATACAGCTGCCAACATGGCCATCTCACTAGAGTGCAATCTCTCTTATCTGCATTTGCAAGTGAGCCCATCCTCAGTGATGGGTTATATTGGCAGAAGATGTGGCTGGGTATCCCAGTGTCCCCAGCACCACTGGCCTGTACACTGCCTTCTGGGAAAAGATTGTAGTGCATTGTGGGATACCAGTACTCCTCTCAGGGTATTATGGAACTTTGGGGTCAAATTCTCACAAGCGCCACTGTACCATCCCATAACCTGCTCTTCCTTGTGCCAGTTTTCGATCTCTGCCATCTTACTGTGAAAAGTATAGATGCTGAACAGATCAGCAGAGCTATCGTGTCTGTTTTAGAGACCAAGTAACTGATTATACTGTGTTTGCAGAACTCAGACAATTCCTATGACAGCTGGGTGTGCAGCAATGAATTGGAGATAACTGAGGATGTCTGGATGATGCAGGCAATGAGTGGCCTTTGCTAGTTGCTGCAGCCATTCACTGACCTACAGCATATGGTAGAGTGGCAGTTCTGGGCTCACGAAACTAGCATGGAAAAGTGGAATTGCATCATGATGCAAATATGGGCTCATAGCAGTGGCTGCAGGATTTGTGGAAGGCCACATTTCTGGAGCTGTGTGCTGAGCTTGTCCCAGCTCTTCAGTGCAGACTCTCCAGAATGAGAGCTTTATTTGACAGTGAAGAAATGGGTGGCTATCGTTCTAGAAGCTTGGAACCCCAGATGGCTATCAGAGGGTGGTCAATCAGTTCAGTGCTGGAAAAATCTGTGGTGGGGGTGGTCATCATCCAGGTGTGCCAGGCCATTAAATGTGTTCTGTGGCACAGGATGTAACTCCAGGCAATGTGCAGGAAACAATGGATTCAACAAAATGGGCTTCCCTAATTATGGTGGGGCCGCAGATGGGATGCATACCCTGAACCATCGATTCCTTCCCTCTCTTCCTCCACCCCCCCATCCCACTTCAGAGTAAATAAACAGAGAAGGGGTACTTTTCTATGGTTGTGCAAGCATGGATAGATCACCATGGATGTTTCACTGACACTAACACTGGCTGGTCAGGAAAGGTTCTTGATGCACACATCTTTAGGAATACAGGATTTCTTAAGAAGCTGCAAGCAGGGACATTGTTGCCAGACTGCCATATCCACATTGGTGGGGTTGCCATGCCAATCATGATACTCACTGAGGGAATCTTTAATTGCACACTTTGACAGGGGGCTGCAGCCAGTGTACTGCCTGGTGTGGTATTTTGTTTTACTTTGTGAATTTGCATTATCTCTGTATTATAAGATAAAGTAAGACAATCATGGCTTTCACAAAATAGAACTCTATTATGCAGAAATAAACAACAAATGAATTACAGTATTAATTCAGTATACAAAATACAGTATAATGTGGGCTGCATCCCACATCAGCATATGTGTACTCATAGCAGTTCTCCTTATTGTTCATTGGAATCATGTGCTGGTGCCTTCAGGGGGTATGTGGTCCAGGCCCCGGGAAGAAGGAATTGTCCATACAACATAATGGCTGCTGTGATGTAGGCTTTGGGATGTTTTGCTCCATAATGCTTTGGAGCACCTGTGTTTCCTATCTAACGAGCTGCATGAGGTCTTGGTGCACATTTCAATGCATAGCTGCTGACTTTTATTTTTCCTGTGGGGTGCTCCATCCCCACTCCTCCCCGCCCCTACTCTGCCCTTTCCCCAAGGCCCCACCCTCACTCCACCTCTTCCCACCCCCCTCACTCTACCCCCTTCCGCCAAGGCCCTGCCCTCTCTCTGCCTTGCTCTTGCGCTACTCTGCGCCCTCCCTGAGGCCCTCGCTGCTCTCTGCCCTCCCCCAAACCCCTTCCCCAGTCGCCTATCAGCTGTTTGGCGACACCTTGGATTAGCTGATCGGGGGGCACTGCCAAACAGCTGTGGCAAGTGGGTGCTAAGCACCCACTATTTTTTTTTTCTGTGCCTGCTCCAGCCCCAGAGCACCCACGGAATCAGCACCTATGTCTCAGTCCACCTCTCTGTCCTTCTGCCTTTCCCCTGTATGTGTTCCCTGGTTTCACAGGTTTTGAACTTGGACCTCTACAGAAGTTCCAAGAACAGGTCCTCTCCTGTCTCCACCCCTCCCCGCCCCCCGATCAACGTCAGTCTTTCAGCAGGCATGGCCGGGGTGGCCCTCAGGAATGTCCCAGCCGAGCGGTCACTGATAAACAACCAGAAAGGCAGCCATTGTTAGATTTAAGGGGTTAGCAGACATCAAAAAATGAATGCCACACCTGCTTAAAATATTTAACATAAAGATCTGTGTAAAAAAAAATATGAACAGGATCACAGTCACATCTGCTTGCTTCAGGCTCATGCACCAGCACATGCCATGGTGAGCGTATAGGGGTACTTTTGAAACCCTTTAGGAGTGATGGGTGCAGGGCTAGATGTACGGTCTAGGGTAAATGTAGGGATAATGCAGTAAACACTGTTGAACTTTGGCAGTGGGATCCTGGCAGCTATATCGCTTTCGAGGATACAAAAGGTCCAGACAAAGCAATTGGTCAAGATGGCTCGAGGTTGTCTGGGCCCATATACAGCTGACTTCTTCACAGTGATCATACCTCTGGAGCTTATTGCAGAGTGTCTTATTGCAGCAGGAGAAACAAGGCTGCTCTTCCTAGAAATGCACAGGCAAAGATCAGCGTACTTGCTGAAAGTTTCCCCAACACTGTGTCAGAGGACAAAAAAGGATGTCTGGGCCAAAGTAAACCAGAAACTCTGCAAGCGGAGGAGAGTTGTGGTAGTTGGCTATTTCTGTGAGCCAGTCCAAACCCCATGAGCCAGCAGCGGTTTCTGCCTCTTTCCTGAATGTATGCACAGCATGCAAATATTTTGTTTTGTACTTGGATTTTCAGACATGAAAGGCAAAATATTTTGTGTATGGTCTAGAAAACCTTCATCTCATAAGCTTACAAGAATATTTCTGCAACATCATGTAGTGAATGTCCAGGTACCAGATTGCTTGCAAGCATTGTTTTGT
Source organism: Lepidochelys olivacea (assembly GCF_965140295.1). Taxonomy (NCBI): domain Eukaryota; kingdom Metazoa; phylum Chordata; order Testudines; family Cheloniidae; genus Lepidochelys; species Lepidochelys olivacea. Next base: position 52,957,423 of record NC_140412.1, read on the forward strand.
ATTTTTGATGTATTTATTTTAAATGCTCAGGTATTGGTTTGTGTATATGTCTTTTCTGGTTTTATTTTTATTTTAAAAATGTTTTTCCTTTGAAAGGCTTCTTATCAAAGGCTTCTGCCAAAGCATGTGTTTGGGAATGTTTTTTGGTATCTTAAAGAATTTCTGTTGTTTTTTTTTTTGACTATTGCTGCCTTAAAATAAACCACCTACTTTAAAACAGAATCCCTTTGTTCTCTGCTACTTGCAGTTGGCAGCCATTTTGAGAGGGAGATAGGGGCCAGATAAAGGGAAGTGAAGTGTTGGGGATCATAAAGAGAGCTTTAAAAAGTGTGCATTAATAGGGGCAGTAAAATACGCCTATCTGAGTCCCTATCCCTTTCCTTGATGTGTTCTGTCTCTGGGTCCAGCTGCATCTCAAATAGCTCCTGGTTATCTGTGGGCTCTGCATCCTCCATATCCCCCTCCTCAATGAACTCTTCCTCACTGTGCATTTCTGGGGTTTCTTCTGCTGGATGTTGCGAGGTGTCCATTGTCAGAGGTTGGTGATGGGGTCCCAGCTCAGTATGACATCCAAACTCTGTCTAGTAGAAGCATCTCAGGGGGACAGCGCCAGACGAGGGTTGACACATTTCCAATGGTTGGTAACCCAACCCCTGAGGCCCTGCCCCCTGCCTCGCTTCTTCCCCTGAGGCCCCGCCCCGGCTCTGCCTCTGCACACCACATGCTGTTGCCGCGAGCCTGGCCCCAGAGGTGGTGGCAGCGGCTGCTCTGATCTCCTTCCTTGTGCTTAGGGTTGTCATAGATTAAAAAAACAAACAAACCTGACATCGTGGCTTGTCAAACTCGGACACACAAGCCAAAACCTGGACTCTCCGAGTGAAAACCGGACAGGTGGCAACCCTGCACTGGACTATTTGTCACCTGCCTTTGCCCAGTCTTGGAATTGTCCCTGTCATACCCCAGCTTCTGCATCTTCTTCGCAATGTCCAAATAAACATCCAGGCAGCAGCAGCGGGAGATTTAGTTGTAGCTTTATGTGGAACCATACCTGTCGGCTTGCAAAGATGGGCTAACAGGAATAGAGATATTTCCAAAACATCCTGAGTGTTTTAAATGTGAGAACGGGGAGGCTGGGATTCCAGAAACCATGACCCTGGGCAGCAGAGAGCAAGGATTCAACCAGAGGAGTCACATGTGAGATTACTGCCAGGACTGTTTGTGTCCTCCACTTTACTGATCAATAAGAATTCAAGTGGTGCATAGGCATTGAAGAAGTCAGCCCCCAGATTTCTACAGTGTAGCCTTGGCATCTTCCTCTCTATTGCAGAAGTGCAGCCACTCAGATCAGGATGACCTGTGGTTTCTGCAGGCTGCAAGTCCACATTAAACAGCTGCATTCTGGTTTATTTTTTTTTTTTGCAGTTTGAATGCATTCCTTAGGCTTCTGACAAGTGACCGGTTTGAGGGTTCAGTAGCAAAAGTTTGTGTGCCCTGAGGTAACATGATCAGGCCCTTCTAACTAACTTCCTGTGCCAGCACAGCCCTGCTCCTCCATTGCCCAGGAGTGGGGAAGTTGAGAGAATGGAGGAACTGGGCAGAGGTGTGATGTAAGGCTGGCAGGGGACACTTGTAACTGGGCCTGAGAAAGTTAATGTGTATGTAATGCCGATAGACCCTGGTCATCTGCGGGCAGGATCGAACCTTGAGCCTCTGGAGCTTAGTGCGTGAGCTTCTATAGCATGAGCTAAAAGCCAACTGCCTGTTAGCTAAAGCGGTAGAGCAGACTTATTTAACTCTCTTTCTAAGTGGTCTTGGTACCACTAGATGGGACAGAACACCACACCATGGAGGTATGTGGGTTACATATTGAGCTGGTAAGAGTGTTGAAGGCTCCTCCACCCCAGGAGCTGCTAGCATGACCCTCTGGGCTTTTTTCCCCGGCCACAGTCCCAGAGGGTACTCTTATACTTGGAGAAGTGGAAGCATCTAAAGCGGGTAGCCCTCCCTTTTGTAGCGGGGGAGGCTCCGAGTGAATACTGACCACCATCATGTATTTAAAGGTCACAGCTTTTTGTAACCCTGACCCATGTTGTGTGACTGGGGTTGGGAAATAAAGGCTGGTCTCTTAACAGCCCTCCTGTGTGTTTGCACCTTTGCAGCACGAGGGTCTGAATCTCCCTGTAGAAGACGCAGGTGGTGGCAAATTATCATAGCTGCTATGAAACAGCCTCTTTGGAATGGCCAGTTTCCGCTTAATGGTCAAACAGGACCTGGCCAGTAATTCATGCTCTTGCAACCAAGAAGCAGGCTCTTCTATGGGGAAGGGGGAGAGAGACAGATTTAAATATGTTATCTTTATTTTCAAGTAAAACACAAATTATTAAATTGCTTCCTGGGAGCCTCCCAGTTGTTTTCAATAATATATACACCTGGAGATATAAAAACACACTTCACATTCCTTCCAAATGATAATATTTACAGTTATGCTGTGCAATAATTGTAGTAAATATATAAAGTTTTGGAGGGCTATCCATTTTGAATCATAGCACCTGTTCATGGAGAAATCCTATTTTTTCCCAGTTAGCTGCTGTCAGAAGTTTTTTAATACTGGTTAGATTTCTTGGTTTCATTTTAGAAAGATATCTATATAAATTGTGAATTCTCCTGTTTATTTCCAAATAAAAACACTCTGTGTGTGTGTGTGTGTGTGTGTGTGTGTGTGTGTGTGTGTGTGTGTGTGTAAATACATAATATTTATTTATTTGATTTATTCTTAGGTTAAGAATTATGAGTTATCTGAAGCTGCTTACCTTATAATACAGTCAGGAATTGCTTCCCAAAACAATGATGATATTGTCTGGACTGCCTTTGTCACTAGTAAATTTTTGAAGAAAAATGACAGCAATTTTAGAGTCTATGAAGGGCAAAGAGGTAGTGGCCTACTTAGTGATGCTAAATTGAAATGGCTGCCTTAAGGGTGTTGAATTTCTTCCCCTTTTAAGATAAATAAAGGAAAATGTAATAATAATTGCTTTTAATTTTGCAGGCAGGCAGCATTAGGCGTGAAACGACCTTCACTACATTTCAACAGGATGACCTAAAAAGTGACATCAGTCAAAAATTACCAGACCAACAGTTTCTCCTGTTGGCCATGAGGGAGGAAGATTTAAAAACTGCAGACACCAAAAAAACAAACAGAATTCATGAGCACGAAAAAGAAAACACTCGTTCTGTCTGTCTTCTTGAACAGAAACGTAAGGTTGTTTCTTCAAATATTGATGTGCCTCCAGCAAGGTAAGGACAGACTTTTAAAAGCATGTTTTGTTTTGTCTTTTAATGGAAGAGGGGAGGAAAGTTTGATTACTGGTACTGTTGGCATAGTGAGGCTAATTGTCATTCTCCAGCAGGTCATACTAAAGCATTAAACCGTTCTTCTGAAGTGTCTGCTGGAGAACTAAACATACCAATAACAAAAAACGGAAACTGAAAGCATTTGAACCTTACCAGCATGTGTTGCTTCTGCTCCCTCTCTGAATGGTTGTGCAGGGTATAGTGAGTTTCAATCCACTTTGCTGCACTGCTAGTAGTGTGCTCTGGAAAAGATTCTTTAAAAAAGAGAAACAAATATTGAGTGACAATAAAGGGAGGTGGGGGAGAGCAAAATGGAGATGGAATCGTATTAACAGAGAAATGGACATAAATACAGTGTGAGGTTGTCATTTTACATCCAGGCCCAGTATGGTGTAGTGCATACCTGAGGCAACCTAGAAGAAACCTGGGGAAGGATCTGTGCCCCTGACAAGTAAGAGATTGATGACTGAGGCAAAGCCAAGGGTCTTCCCACACCTATCCCATCTGCCTGCATGCTCGCTCTCCAGGAGTGGCTGAAGGTCCCTAAAAGTGTGTGGGGGAGCCACTGGTGCTCAAATTGTGGCCCTGCCCCCCCAGCTGCCCCTTCCCCCTGAGGCCCCTTCCTGTGCTGCCTCTTCCCCCCCAAGATTCTGCCCTCCATTCTCTCCTCTCCGCCCCTTCCCCACATGTTGCTTGCCCTTACGGCCTGTAAAAAGTAAGAGGGCCATGGTCCTCTGTCCCCTCATTCCAGCACCTCTGTTGCTATCTCACACTGTACCTGCACCTGCAACATGGAAAGGATACTTAAGGGAGCATGTGGGGTCTTACTCTTTATTACACCCCGAGGGCGGAGTCATCATGAGGCCTATTGAAGAGGGGAGAGAAAGTAAATGAATGAATTGAGGGAAATAAACCTGGAGGGGAAGGAGAAGGTAACAAAGGAAAGAAAAATCTGTGTGTTCCCAGGAATTGGGATGGGGTGTGGATAATTCAACTAAAAAAATTTCTTTGTGGTGTAAACAGTTGCGTGTACTTTTACTTTGTACATTTCATTACACTTCTGCCCACTGTGGAACTACTGTAATGCACACAAACATAGTTGGTTAAACTACTCAAGATGAGGATTTGGGGATAAATAACTGTCCTCCAACTTGACAAATGCCCAGGTGAGAAGGAGATGACACTATGTTTATTTGTATGTTTTCTGGAGTTTAAGTAACAGCTAGAGAGGGAATTTCATGCTGTGTGTCTGTAAAAATGGAGGAATCGATGGTTTGGAATCTTCTGGAACTTGTGAGGTCAATACACTGTTTAAGGATGAGAGCAAGAGAATGCTTTCTCTAGAAAATTCTGAAAATTAGAATGCTAGAAAACGTCACGCACACATACACGCGTTTGTAAAGTTTCTGTGATGGTTCAAACTTCTCCTGATTCTTTTCTCTGTAATGGCTAAAACCACTATGGTTTTGTTGTAGTGAATGTCCTGGGGTCCAGGTTAACCTGTAGTGTTCTTGTATGTTTTTTCTTTTTTAATTTTGGCATTAAGGTTTCAGCAAAGGCCTTGTAAAATGTCTGCATAATAAATTCATTTGTGTGTAATAGTCAGTGGAATGCTTTCCAATATGTCTAGTTGTCCAAGTTCGTTTATTACAAGTTCTGCCTTTGAAGTATATTGTGGTACTGGGAGTGGAAAAAGGATGATGCGATTGAGCTGCAAAGTTCAAGACTAGATCAGAGCTTCCTCAACGTCTGAAGGGGGTGGTACCACTGGTTTTGCTCTGCCCTAGAGATAGAAGCCAACTGTGGAAACCTGTGAAGTTCACAGATGTTCAGAGCTGGGATTCTGTTTCAGTTCCATCTCTAATAAACAAGTGAATGTTTAAAATTTGACAACCATAAGGCCTAGTCTACATGAGGGGCGGGAGGATTGATCTAAGTTACACAACTTCAGCTACGTGAATAATGTAGCTGAAGTCGACGTACTTAGATCTACTCACCGCGGGGTCTTCACTTTGGTGAGTCGACAGCTGATGCTCCCCAGACAACTCTGGTGAGCCTCTCACTCTGGTGGAGTACTGGAGTCAACGGGAGAGCGCTCAGAAGTTGATTTTTTGCATCTAGACTAGACACGATAAATCGACCCCCGCTGGATCGATCACTGCCCGTCGATCCTGCGGGTAATGTAGACAAGCCCTTAGTGTATTTCAATGTTTTCATGATACTCATCACCGTATTATCTGAGTGCCACCCAAACATGACTGGACTTATCTCAATACACTGCTGTGAGTAAGGCAGTATTAGTATCTCCATTTAAGGAAACTGAGGCACAGAGCGTATGGGCCTTTTGTTCAATCATAGAAATATAGGGCTGGAAGGGACCTCAAGAGGCAGGACCAAGTAAACATAGGCCATACCTGACAGGGGGTTATCCAACCTGTTCTTAAACATCTCCAATGATGGGATTCCACAACCTGACTTGGAAGCTTATTTCAGAACTTAACTGCCCTTATAGTTAGAAAGGTTTTCCTAATATCTAACCTAAATCTCCCTTGCTGTAGATTAAGCCCATTACATCATGTCCTATCTTCAGTGGACATGGAGAACAATTGAAGAATGTCCTCTTGTAACAGCCCTTAACATATTTGAAGACTGCTATCAGGTCCTCCTTCAGTCTTCTTTTCTCAAGACTAACAATGCCCATTTTTAACTTTTCCTTATAGGCCAGGTTTTGTGAACTTTTTATTGTTTATGTTGCTCTCCTCTGGACTCTCCTACAGTGAGGTGCCCAGGATTGGACAGAGTACTCCAGCTGAGGCCTTACCAGTGCTGAACAGCGCAGGATAATTACCTCCCATATCTTACATGTGACTCTCCTGTTTATACACCCCAGAATATTAGCCTTTTTAGCAACTGCATCACATTGTTGACTCCTATTCAATTTGTGATCCACTGTAACCTCCAGATCCTTTTCAGTAGTACTACTGCCTAGCTGGTTATTCCCCATTTTGTAGTTGTGCATTTGATATTTTTTCCTGCCAAAAATAATGCTTTGCACTTGTCTTTATAATATTTCATCTTGTTGATTTCAGACCAACTCTCCAACTTATCAAGGTCATTTTTAATTCTAATCCTGTCCTCCAAAGTGCCTCCCAGCTTGGTGTGCTCCACAAATTTTACAAGCATATTCTCCACTCCATTATTGAAGTCATTAATGAAAGTAGTGAATAGTACTGGACCCCAGGACACACTCCTCCACAATTCCACTAGATATGTCCCTCCCCCCCCCCCCCGTTTGACAGTTAACCATTGATAACTGTTCTTTGAATAGTCTTTAAACCAGTTTTGCATCCTCTTTATAGTAATTTCATGTATATTACATTTCCCTAGTAGCCTATGAGAATGTCATGGGGGACTGTCAAAAGCCTTACTAAAATCAAGATAGATGACATCTACAGCTTTCTCTCTATGCATGAAGCCAGTAACCCTGTCAAAGAAGGAAATTAGGTTGGTTTGGCATGATTTGTTCTTGATGACAAATCCATGTAAGTTATTTCTTGTAACTCTCTTATCCTCTGGTGCTTACAAGTTTGTTTAATCATTTATTCAAGTGTCTTTCCAGGTACAAAGGTTAGGCTGACTCGTCTATATTTCTCCAGGTAGTCTTTGTTCCTCTTTTTAATGGTTGGTACTATGTTTGCCCTTCCCCATTTCTCTGTGACTCATCCATCCTCCATGAGTGCTCAAAGATAATCACTATCAGTTCCGAAATTGCTTCAGCTTAAGTACCGTAGGATGAATTTCACCAGGCCCTGCCGACTTGTATACATCTAATTTATCTAAATATTTTTAACCAGGTTTTTTTTCATATTTTGGCTATCTGCCTCTTGTTGTTAATATTAAATTGTGTTAAGTATCTGATCACAACTTAAATTTTTAGTGAAGACTGAAGCAAAATAGGCATTAAAGACCTCATTTGTCTTGATGTCATCATCTGTTATTAGCATTCCTTCACTGCTAAGCAATGGACCTATACTTTCCTTATGCTACAGGGTTAGCTTGACGTAAGCTGCCTTGCGTTGACCTAGCTGTGGAAGTGACTTCACTTAAATTTGGCTCCTGCTGACGTAAATGCCTCTCTATGCCGAGTTAGTAACACCACCTCCCCAAGCAACATAGAGTAATGGTGGATGTAATTAGGTCGATACAGTGTCAATGTAGAAACTGCATTGCTTATATCGACTGTTACTGGCTTTCAAAAGCGATCCCACAATGCCCCACATTGACAATAGAATTGATACAAGTGTTCCTGGTGAGGATGGGCACCTCTGACATAAGGAGCCAAGTACGCGTGCACACAAAAAATTTAATAACTGTGGTGGCTATATGCCAACATAATTTTGTAGTGTAGGCATGGCCTTAGTCTTTCTCTTGCTCTTAAGATAGTATAGAGCCTCTTCTTACTGTCTTTTACATCCCTTGCTAAGTGTAACTCATTTTGTGCCTTAGCCTTGCTTATCACATAGCAAGTCTGTTAGAGCAAGGTATAGAATCTGTGTCTTCTAAGCAAGGTATAGAATCTCTGTCTTCTAAGTGCGAGTGGAGTTTATTCTTCACCACCACAAGACTGTACTTCCTCAGTGAGATGGAAGTTTTATCTTCCCGCTGCAATAAGACACTCTGCAATGAGCTCCAGGGGTATGATCACTGTGAAGAAGCCAGCTGTGTATGGGCCCAGGCAACCTCGAGCCATCTTGAGCAATTGCTTCCACGAAGAAGGAAAAGAGAGAATTAATTTAATGTTTACAAGTACCTTAGTAAAACTAATTGCGATTAGAAGAAATACATCTGTTCATTTAGGAAACAGTGAACTCAAAGAGGGGTTTTGCATGTGTGAGTGAAGTATGCTAGAATTAGCCTTTGTATAGCAATGGAAAGTGTTCTGGTTGCCAAAATGTCCTAAAAAGTAGTTTGATGATTCATTTTATGCTATAAGTAAGTAAATTAGATTGTTCTGCTTATATACATTCCAGTCAGCTAGTGTTCTAGCAGAATTAGTGAATGAAGGGGAAAACTAATCTAGATTTTAGACCTAGTAATACAATGATGGATACCTTGGTAACAATTGCTACAATTTTGAGGCAAATTCTAGTAAAAGTTGTAATTATTTGGGACCTCATTATTTTCTTCACTTTGGACCATATTGTCCCACTCCTCCCTAGTGGACAGGAAAGTCTTTAAGGCTCTGCCGGGGGGAAAGTCCAATGTCTTTTCCTACAACCCCTCCAGCAAAGTGATTGTGAGTTCAAACCCATATTCTATGTATTGGTTGAAATTGCTGCAAGTGTGGGGGGCTCTGTGAAGTCCCTGTGCCTTTTCACATGGTCTCCATCAGCTCTCTCCTCTGGGAATCTTTGCTGCATTTGGGGAAATAGGGGAAGGGGGTAATTTCTCAGAGCAGCACTCTCTGTCCAGTAGTCCCTTGTCTGGCTCTGTTTGGTCTTGTGTTCTCCACATCAGTAAATTTTAGTGAATCTACTGTATGCAAGTTGTTGCAAACTAAATGGCTTGTTTGTTTGAATGATGCAATAAGAAACTAGGCAAGGATTGCAGTAATTTTGTTTATAGAAAGCATTATCTTGTTTATTTAAGATCTGCTTACAGTTTAGAAGAAAACACACAAACTTCTGCAACTGTGTGTGAGGACTGAAGATAAGGATACAGACCACTACAGAAGTACAACTTATTTATTTTTTGTTTTAATAATGTAGTGGAGATTATTTAAGGGGATATAACTGAGGAACTTTGTGTTTTGTTTCTGGTGCCAAAGTCAACAATTAAAATGGAACTTTATAATAGCTCTGCAAACAAAGGGGGGAGTACAAGGGATCAGAGCTTCAGAAGCCACACTGATAATAGTACAGAATCCTTAACACAGCATGCAAATATCTTAAAAGTAGCTCTTTAACATAGGCTTCTTCAGAATTAGCAGAGTACTCAAGTGAGCTAATATCTCTTCTTTTCAAAAAACCAAACCAAACCCAACCACATATTGTTTTTCCCATAACATCTCCGTTATAAAGGTGTAGGTAAGACACAGAAGTTCTTTCAGTGAATAAGAATGAAGGTCTTAGTGAGATATGTAAGTGTAATGACTAAGAATCATTCTGCAAATGCAGTCATTTATAAATGTCGCTTGACAGATGAGCATCTGCCTTTGGATTTGCAACTTGATTATTTTGTTTGGATTATGAAACTTTAGAAATGTAGAAAAGTTTAAATCCAATCCAACAGCTGTTTGGAAGCTTAGTTCTGAGTTATGCTTTAGTTCCACTAGATGGCAGTACAGAGCACTTTGGTTTTGTAAAAATGTAACTAGGCTGGCCAGAATACAGGAATTCCGTTTTGTAAAAAAACAATTGAGATTTTGAAATTTGTTTTATTATAGTGTGGAACAGAGACTTTTCTCTTATTTTTTCATGAAAAATTTTGAGAGGCAAACAGATTCCAGAATAGCCTGTAGTCATGTGGCTAGGGCACTCACCAGGGATATGGGAGACCCAAGTTCAAGTCCCTGCTTAAGATCAGGCAGGACTTGAACGTGGGTCTCCCACATCCCAGGTGAGTTGCTCTAGCCACAATTCTTGACCAGCTATCAGTGTAACTCTGAGTTTAAAGGAATAGTAGATAGATAGATTAAAATATATTTGTGTGTTTTTGAAGATCCTTTAGATTATTACATGTGAAAGAATTTAGAAATCTTACTTACATTTCAGCATTAATGGTGATTGTTTACTTTTTGCATTTGACTCCGATTGGACGCTTTCTGGGTCTCAGTGCATTATCATGATGCTGCAATGTTTGGATTGCAAATGGGATTAAAATAAGAGAAAATCATAGACGCTTTATTGTTGATCTGAGGCCTTGTCTACGTGACAGGGAAAAGTCGATCTAAATTACGCAATTTGAGTTACGTGAATAGCGTAACTCAAGTCGACGTAGCTTAGATCTACTTACCATGGGGTCCACACTACACGATGTCGACGGGAGAGCGATCTGTGGTCAATTTAGCGGGTCTTCGCTAGACCCTCTAAATCAACTGCTGATGCATTGATCACCGCGTGTCAATCCCCCAGTAAATGTAGACAGGCCCTTAGATTTCATTTTTGCAAAAAGTAAATGTGGGGCTTACATCAACATGAGAATTTCCTTTTTAAGATTATTACATTTCTCATATAACTTATGTTGCCATGCTAACATACAATGATTTGAGCTGGATATTTCTTTCTGTTTTAAATGTTTGTATAAATTTGACATAAGTGATATGGAGGGCTTTTTCTGTGCAATTTGAGGGAGAGGGGAAATGCAGTATTAACATCTTTCTAGTTCAACAACGGGATTAGAAAGAATTTGAGGGAACTGTCAGTCAGCTGCCAGCTGAATATCCCTTCCTGAAGTGTAGCTTTTTCTTACATGTAAGTGCCTTTGTGTTTACTTCAATTTTAGTCAGTCTGCTTCTGCTTCTGTATATGTGTTTGTTACATAATTGTTTTGGAGAGTTTGGGCCTAATACGTACAAGTTTTTCCAGTTGGACCAGGAAGAAATTAGGGGTTCATTCATGTAGTGTAATCTTTTCCTCAGCATTATCTTTAATCAGCCTACTATTGAACTTGCTTCCACAATATCTCCTTTTATTAAACCTTCATGTGGCTCAACAGGTTGCAACTTGCACCAGTGTATAAGGGAGTCTGAGTATTAGTATAACATTTTTAGAACCTCACATTATTCTGAATTTATCCCCCTGGTTTTGTTCCTGTGTTTTACACTGTACTCCTGGGGAAATTCTGTGCCAATTTTTTTTTTAATTCTGTGCGCAATATTTTAAAATTCTGCAAAATTCTGCATATGTTATTTGTCAAAATAACACAATTATACCAGTTTCAATTATTTTGGTAGTTTATTTAAAAATACCTGTCAACAAGTAACAATATAGACAACGAAAAAGATTCAGGAAATATTTTTTGACTAATAGATTCCTTACTAGGCATATTAATACAGAACTTTGAGTAATAATTCCTTAAAACTACAATACAGAAACATATTTCCTGCACCCCTAAGAATCAGTGCAAAGGGTTGGTGGAGTCAGGGGTAATGGAGGAGCTAAGGGAGAGGGAAGTAATTGCTGGGAAGGCACATGGGAGTGAACGTGGAGGGTTGTTGGGGTTCGGCGGGTGGGTGGGAGAAGTAGAGAATGTTTTTTCTTGCAGGGGAGGGATTGTTAGTGAGTTGGGGAGCCTCCCCCATGCAGACCCTGACTGGCCCTTACCCTCTCCCAATCGGTCGGGCACATCTGCCCCTTTCCCCATATGCCCCTGCACTCCAACTCTCATTCAGCCCTGGCTTCAGTCTGTCCCTCCCAGTAGGCCTTCTGAACCCCTGTTTAGGTGACACCCCCCCCAACAGACCCGTGTGCCCTGTGCTGTCTGTCCCCTTCTCCCCTCCCGCCCCCCACATCCCATGCTTCTTCATCTGGCCCCACAAACAGGGCTTTGTGAGGAACGCAGCCTCTGCTCTCTCCCTGTTGGCTGCTGACTGCTGCAGCCAGTGAGTGGTGAGCTGGCTGCTTCTATTTTGGTGTCAAAGCAGCCCCTGGTGGGCAAAAAAGTAACTGCAGCACCTCCCCAGCAGAATGTATTTTCTGCAGCGAAAAAAAGTCTGCAGGGCACATGAATTCTGCGTGTATGCAGAAGCGCAGGATTCCTCCAGGAGTAACGTTTGTAGGCTGGCTGTACTGTTCTAACCCTCACAAAAATGACTTATCATGAAATTATCCCAGTGAGAAAAATGTAAAAATGGCAAAATAAAATAAATATGATCAAGTTAAACATCATAATGATGAAGTCTCCGATGTGTTCAACATACAGTTTGAGATATTTCTTTGTATAAGGCTTTGGAAGCAGACTTAGAAGATGATATTGTATTTATGTAATAGGTTTACCATTCTTCCAAAAATCTTCCTATTGAGCACTGAAGATGGTTTACTATAGCCCACATCCACTTGTCTCCATCTGTAAAAGTGGTTAGCACCTTATCCTACCATGAGTCAAGACAAGAGGCTGAATTGTTTTCACTGTTTGATTATACAAAGTTGCCAGCAGGACTGTGATCTCATTACCAAGCATATTCCAATTAATTCTTCTAATGTGCACAGAGGAGAAATGTCTCTTAAACAGCAAAGAACATTAGGCAGTGGCTCTTGAAGAGCTGCAATCAATAGTCATTGCTGCTTTATCTATCAGCCATCAGAGTGAATCCATGTCTTGTTCTCAAACTTTAATTCTTCAGAAAAATGATGTGTAATTTCATAATACTGCTAAACAGCTGGCAGTGTTCAATAAAAGTAGCTTCCTTGCGGTTTGCATTAACCATTGTTCAAAAAATCACTGTTGGAGTGCCAGACATTTGTGCTTCTCATGTAAGAAAAAAAACAATGGGTGTGGGTTTTAACTTTTGCCTCTATGAAGAAAACATTACCATGTATATGGGTACGTTTAGTATGTTCATGTCTATAGTGAATTTTTGTAAAACATTTTCAAATGGAAAAAAAACAGTTACATCCTAGATTAGACAGTAGTCTCTCATGTTATATCAGGTAGTCAGGAAAGATAAGATTAGTATTCAGACAGAAGATGTTACTCTCTATACGATACCAAAATTGTAAACAATGATCTTTTCTTTTTAACCAACTTTTAGAAGTTAATGAGTTTCATTATGTAATAGCAACTATGGTGTATTCTGTGCAAGATTCACTTTATTACAAACTGGAGGTGGGAAAGGTGACAATTTTGCATATTTATCATAATGTTGTATCTGAGATTTTTACATAGATTTTATTTATAACTGTATGACCAAACTCCACACTAATAAATGACCTTGCAACCTTATTGCCTTCACTGAGAATAGAGTAAAATTTGACCAGTGGTCTATATTTGATGAAGGGTCTATATAGATGGAAGGTCACCTTTCAAGGATTTTCTAATTACAATTGTTACAAGATGTTTTACATGCATTAAACATGCATTAAGGATTATTAGATACTCAGATGCTGTAGTGATGAGGGACATATGAATCAGGCATCTAAAATAATCTGAACATCCATATATCAAAGTGACTTGAGATACATAGGTAGGTAGAATATTTATTATTTTAATGTCCTTCTCTTTTACAGAAGCATTCTATAAAAGGATATATTTATTTAAGGCAGGTACCACATCTTCCTCTATGTTTTAAAAGTGGCTAACACACTGTAGGCACTAATGCAAGATTAATAACAAATCCTCCTAGTCATAATAATCCACTTGATAGTAGTAAATATTTTTTACAGTAACATACAAGGCAGGAGTATTGTGTTAGATCAATTAGATTTGTTTAAAGGGATGCATGCTTTCTGATGAGCTGCTAGCATTTTCTTTGAGAATATTATACTCTTGTATATTTATAACAGCACTTGGGTGGTTAATGTATTGTGCAAATGGAGTTAGTGAAAAGCTTTTTTTATTTTTCAGTATGATATGCATATTCGTTTTCTGTACGGATGCATAACCATTTCTTATAAGCTTGCAATGGTGGTTCCGTTTTGTTCAAGATCCTTTTAATGCACTTTACCTGCCAAATGGCTGCTAATTTACTATATTTTTTTGAGAATATAATGGGCAACGTCTCTGGTTTTAAACGTATTAGCTGAGCTAATTTTACAGATTTAACAGCTTTATGTAATGATCTCCATATTGGACATCTTGTACATACACCTGACTACACACATAGTGCAAGTGCAGGCACAACATGAGAGCATGTGTTCAAGTGTGTCTGAAATATCCACTGGAGTGTGCACCTGGTTCACTTGCAGGCATATGTGTACACTGACCTTCAGCCGCTCTTTTAGGTTGGTGTTTATTAAAACCAGGCCCAAAGAATACAAGACAGGGGCTAGCACCAGCTCCCCAATCTGTTTTTTTTCTGTAAGCAGTCAGCCCTTTAGTCAAACCCCATTGATTTAAATCAACCTTTCTATTTCCCCCACGACATATTTTTTTCGTTTGAAATTCATTCTTTCTCCCCGATTTTTACTTCAGCTGAACACTCTCACTGTGTCTCTCCCTTCATTTGTTTGCTTTGCTACTGGCTGTCTCCTCTTCAGTTCTCTGGTTTTGTTTGTTTTTCCTCCAGGTCCATTTGTTCCTTTACCTTACCAGCGTATTGCCCTATGCCCTCCGTTTCCTCTTCCCATCCCAGGTACTCTGTTTTCTCTTTCATCTCCCTCCATCCTGCCTCAGGTTCTCTCTTCTGTTCCTCATCTCTGTTGCCCCCAGTTTTCTCTCCTAGTTTCCAGAGTCTGTCTTCCTTTAAGGCTGCTGTACAAAGCAAGGAAGGGATAGTAAGAAAGGAGGGCAACACTGACCCTTTCCCCTGCACAGTGCCACTTACAGGGAAGGAGGGGAAGGACTGCATCAGATTTAATGGAGGATGACTGCTCCTCTGGTCAGTTCCAGGAGGGAGGAGAGGATAATGGAGATGCTGTGCTTGGCCAACCTTAATGTGCATTTTTGCTGAAAAGTGTCTGAAAATGGGACCCCCCCTTACTCCAAGATCTGCTTACTTGAGTGATTTAAAAAAAAAAAAGACAAACATTTTACTCCATTTTACCCCAGAACCAGCATAGCTAAGGCCACGTCTGTACTACACCATGGAAAGGGTTTTTCCATTGCAGTAGGAACTCCACTTCCCTGAGTGATGGTAGCTAGGCTGATGGAAGCATTCATCCGTTGACCTTGCTACATCTACACCAGGAGTTAGGTTGGCATAGTGCTCCGGGTATGACGTTTTTTATACAGATGTTGGTCCAATAAAACATGTTACCTCACCCACATGGTCTCTCTAATATCCTGGGACTGACACAGCTACAACAACACTGCATACAAGTCTTGTATCTGTCATTAGTGCTCTTTTACAAATCTCTCTCCAGCTACCTTTTCCACTGATTTGTTGCTGCAGAACACTTCAGTGGGATAGAATCGTAAGACTTGAGAGGTCATCTAATCCAGTCCTCGGCACTGATGGCAGGACTAAGTATTATCTAGACCATCCCTGACAGGTGTTTGTCTAACCTGCTCTTAAAAATGAAGAAGTGGAAGAGAGTGTTGCATGTAGATATTGCTTACTCTTACTAGTTGAGAGGAGACTTCTTTAACTTGGTGTGCCAGGGCACCTGCAGAACGGGCAGGTGAATAGGTGATATCAGTATGCTGTTTCAACTAGGGATTATGTTCTCATTATTAGCCCTTGTTTCCTCACATCCCTTTCTAAGAAAAATGTGGTGGTCCCTTTGTAATTAGGGCCCTACAAAATTCACAGTCCATTTTGGTCAATCTCACAGTCATAGGTTTTTTTAAAAAGTAAATTTCATGATTTTAGCTATTTAAATCTGAAAGTTCATGGTGTTGTAATTATAGGGGTCCTGACCCAAAAAGGAGTTGTGGAGGGATCACGAGATTATTGTAGGGGGGGGTTGCAGTACTGCTACCCTTACTTCTGTGCTGCTGCTGGTGGTGGAGTTGTCTTGAGAGCTGGGCAGCTGAAGAGCGGCGGCTGCTGACCAAGAGCCCAGCTCTGAAGGCAGAGCTGCCATCAGCAGTGGTGCAGAAGTAAGGGCCTGGTATAGCATTGCCACCCTTACTTCTGCGCAGTTGCTGGCAGGGCACAGCCTTGAGAGCTGGGTGCCCGCTAACACCCATCGCTCTCTGGCCGCCTAGCTCTGAAAACAGTGCAGAAGTAAGCGTAACAGTACCGTGACCCCACTACAATAACCTTGCGACCCCCCTGAAAATCCCTTTTGGGTCAGGACCCCCAATTTGAGAAATGTTGGTCTCCCTTATGAAATCTGTATAGACTAGGGTAAAAGCACACAAAAGATCAGATTTCATGGGGGTAGACCAGATTTCACGGTCCATGATGTGTTTTTCATGACTGTGAATTTGGTAGGACTCTATTTGTGATGAACCAGTGCCAACAGGTATCAGCATAAATTGCAGCACTGTAGTACTGAATAACTATTAAAGAACCATAGTCACATTTTCTCTCTTACACACATATAATGTGCTAGGCTCTGTCATCTTGAGAAATCACTTACTGTATTTTAACCTCTGTGCCTCAGTTTCCCCACCTGTAAACCAGAACAACAATACATATGTACCTAACAGAGGTGCTGTGTGGGCTAATTAGTAAACATTTCTAAAATACTTTAAAGATGAAGAATGCCATTCGAGTGTTTCTGATAGTTTACTTTTAGTCGTATAATTTTATTTACAGTAAAAGCTGTTTTATCTGGCACTTCACCAACCGGAAAGCTCTATAAATTGCCATTTCTGATCTTCATTGAAACTGTTTTATAGTCCAGTTGGCGTGGGGCCAGTGAGGGGTTGGGAGGGGCTGTGGAGCATAGGCTCTGGGAGGGAGTTTGAGTGTGGGAGGGCACTTGGGGTACGTGAGGGAATGTGGGGTGCTGGATCCCGGGGCCACTCACCTCGGGTGGCTCCCCGCAAGAGGTGATTTGTCCCGGCTGCTGCTAGGCGGAGGCATGGCAGGTGGCTCTGTGCGCTGCCCCTGCCCTAAGCACTAGCAACACAGCTCCCATTGGCTGGAACTGTGGCCAATGGGAGCTGCGAGCGTGGCACCTGCAGGCAGAGGATCAGGCAGTGCACAGAGCCTTCTGCCACACCTCCGCTTAGGAGTAGCTGGGACAGGTCGCCGCTTGTGGGGAGCCGCTTGAGGTGAGCAGCCCCCAGATCTGGCACTCTGCATCCCTTCCTGTGCCCCAAGCCCTCTCCCTCACCAAACTCCCTCCCTCTTAGTTAACCTGTATTTTTTCACTTTTCGGCACCCCCATGCCCCCAACATGCCAGATAAAACAGCCTTTACTGTATTTAGATATGATTTTACATTTTGTAGTATACATTTTTATTATTGTAAATGTCAAGATTACAAAAAAGGCACATTTAGAGTATTACTTTTCCATAACTATTTATTAAAGGAAAAATATAGTGCAGAATGTCAAAATGTCTTGAAGATTTTATTAAATTTTTAGTACAGCAAGAAATTTGAGAAAACATACATTAAATAAATAAAATATAATTAATATTAAAACAAACTAAATGTGTATTAAACTAATAATAAATTGACACTAAATTAAGTACAAACCCATGTAAGTTTTTATATCTTGTTTTAAGTTCAGCCATGATATGTGGTATGAATATGTATATTTATATTTGTTATGCATATAGGAAGCTTTGTATTCCATTACATTGCCTGTAAATGCAATTTAACTCACGTCTTTATTAGTTTGTTTCTGGTTTTTATTTTTGCAAGAACCCAGTCTTACGGAAATACAAAATATCATGAAGTGGCAGAGTCAGATTGTCATTATTATAATGCAGAGTTTGCACAGGCAAACTATATATTTTGTGACAATTTCTGCTCTCTTTTTTCATCCACAAAACCTCGCTGAGGACACAGATTGGCCCTATGAGATTAATTGTATTGTGTGGATCTGGTGAAATTAAAATCCACAGAAGAGAAGCTTTGTGTCATCAGAACCCTTCAGTACAATTTCTGTCTCATAATGCACTTTCGGGTCTGTTTTTCTTTTCTACTGTATGTGATACTCCAAGTATACTTTAAATCAATGCTTAATTTGTAAAGAAAGAAATGCTGATGCTCGAGCAATAATCATGATACTGTTGCTAGAACAAAATGGTGTCCTCCGCACAGAGTGATCTCCCGGACACCTTGCATGCAAGTGTAGAATTGTTTGATTTACTAAAAATATAATGGCATGCCGCTGACAGAAGAGGTGCCGGTCCTGCGCCATGCCATGAAAAAAGGTGCTGGGGGTTGTGCCAGGGCAAGACCCAACATAAATTAAGCTATGTTTTAAATCAGCATTTCACGTATCAGGATCAGATTGTGTACTTCTGAAGATGCACTCTTTGGGCAAACTCAAATTACAAAACTGGAAACAAACCACTTTCTACTCCCTCTTTTCCCTGTTGTGCGTTTTATAAAATATTGCTGAATAGCTTTCTCAGCTAGTCAGTATCCAGCTGATTTATACCATTTTTTTGTTTTTCTACCTCAGAATTGCCAGCTCTAGTGCTATAAATAGAAGTAAGGTTTATACAGCTTTTAAAAGAAAAATTGCATCAACAGTTTAACTTACGTAATTAAGAAAAACTAAAAAAGTTTTATATTTGGAACAAAACAGGCTTATTAATTCATGCTTTTGCTTTATTGCTGCTATAAATCCTCTTGTTCTTTTAGTTTTTTACTGTTTAGTTATACTGTGATTTTTTTTAATTAAAACCCCCTCAATATTTTAATACAATTTTGGGGTCCTCAGCCTTAAATGTAGTCAGATGTCAATGGAAAAATAGTCTCAACTCAGAACATTGTCAAAATTTATCCCTAACTTGACTCTGCCTCTAGTAAAATCCTTATCCATGCATTTAATCACTTCCATCACCACAACTGTGATTCTCTCTTTATTTCCCAAATCTCACAGTCCAAGGATCTGTTCGCTGTTACAAACCCAGAGTAACTCCATTATCATTAGTGTAACCCATAGCCTCTAAATTTCAGAAGTCCAGAATGTTTTAGACAAACTATTCGGTTGTTCCAGGAATGAAAAATAAAGTGGAAGCCATTAAAAAGTCAATATTATCCTGTTGTTACCACCCAATGATTACAGGTATTTGTGTTCTGTGGGAGAAAACTTTGATAATCTAATTGTGGAAGCTTTTGGCAAAGTACAACATTTCTAATAGCAGCCGCTGTATATCTCTCCACTGAATGAAACTCAGAGGACCAAATCCTCACCTGGTGTAAATCAGTATAGCTGCATTAGAGCTGGAGCTACACTGATTTACATCAGCTGACAGTCCGGCCCAAAATTGTCCTCCTAGTTTGCCAAAACTGTCTCCTGACTCCTTCCATTATACATTTTCCCATATATCTGCCTATTATTGCTTAGTGTTTTCATGTCTAGTCTCCAAACCTTCCTTTTCCTTCAACTTCAGCTAAAAACTTTAGAAAAAAAATCCTTCCTTCACACCATTCACCTAATTTAATAAATCTTTCCATTCTGTCCTTACTATGACCAGTTTGCAAGAATACATACTTGCATCTTAACCTTTTGTAAAAAGCTCACCTGGATTTTTGTTTCCCCTATTCCATCTTTCTCATATTCTCCTTCAGTTGTTCATATAGGAGATGATGTATCCAACTTGCTTTTAAAGTGTTATTTTTATTCTTCCTCTTGCTTTTTTTGAGACATTGAATAAGTGACATTCTGTGAAAATAAGTTGTAGAATGTTGTGTTGTACTAATAAAGTGTTGTATTGTTTAAAGGTTCCTCTTGTTCTTTTACTGTACTCTTCAGTGTATTTATGTGCATGGGAAACATCTGAGTAACTTCTTTTTGCTATAAGGCAATTGAAAGGGACGCTGCTAAAAGTATTGCAGCTTTGGAGAGGGAAGGGAATAATTGGAAGAATGGCAAAGTTGGCCAAACTTGTGAACTTAATCCTTATTTTTCACCATCATTTTCATGAAATCATTAAAGCTTTGTGTAACCCTTCTGCCCGTCAGAGTTGGCAGCAACAAGGGCCAGGTTCAATATCTAGGGGATCCATTCCAATAACACAATGCAAACCGGCTCGAGCCCCCACCCAGTGACCTGGGACAAATATATACCACCCCCGCTGGGCGCCTCTGTCATAAATATAAAGGGAAGGGTAAACCCCTTTGAAATCCCTCCTGGCCAGGGGAAAGCTCCTCTCACCTGTAAAGGGTTAAGAAGCTAAAGGTAACCTCGCTGGCACCTGACCAAAATGACCAATGGGGAGACAAGATACTTTCAAAAGCTGGGAGGAGGGAGAGAAACAAAGGGTCTGTGTCTGTCTGTAGTCGTCTTGGCCAGGGACAGAACAGGAATGGAGTCTTAGAACTTTTAGTAAGTAATCTAGCTAGGTATGTGTTAGATTATGATTTCTTTAAATGGCTGAGAAAAGAATTGTGCTGAATAGAATAACTATTTCTGTCTGTGTATCTTTTTTGTAACTTAAGGTTTTGCCTAGAGGGGTTCTCTATGTTTTTGAATCTAATTACCCTGTAAGATATCTACCATCCTGATTTTACAGGGGGGATTTCTTTATTTCTATTTACTTCTATTTTTTATTAAAAGTCTTCTTGTAAAACACTGAATGCTTTTTCATTGTTTTCAGATCCAAGGGTTTGGGTCTGTGGTCACCTATGCAAATTGGTGAGGCTTTTTACCAAACCTTGTCCAGGAAGTGGGGTACAAGGTTTTGGGAAGTATTTTGGGGGGAAGGACGCGTCCAAACAGCTCTTCCCCAGTAACCAGTATTAGTTTGGTGGTGGTAGCGGCCAGTCCAAGGATAACGGGGGTAATATTTTGTACCTTGGGGAAGTTTTGACCTAAGCTGGTAAAGATAAGCTTAGGAGGTTTTTCATGCAGGTCCCCACATCTGTACCCTAGAGTTCAGAGTGGGGGAGGAACCGTGACATGGGATCACCATGTCACGGTTCCTCCCCCACTCTGAACTCTAGGGTACAGATGTGGGGACCTGCATGAAAAACCTCCTAAGCTTATCTTTACCAGCTTAGGTCAAAACTTCCCCAAGGTACAAAATATTACCCCCGTTATCCTTGGACTGGCCGCTACCACCACCAAACTAATACTGGTTACTGGGGAAGAGCTGTTTGGACGCGTCCTTCCCCCCAAAATACTTCCCAAAACCTTGTACCCCACTTCCTGGACAAGGTTTGGTAAAAAGCCTCACCAATTTGCATAGGTGACCACAGACCCAAACCCTTGGATCTGAAAACAATGAAAAAGCATTCAGTGTTTTACAAGAAGACTTTTAATAAAAAATAGAAGTAAATAGAAATAAAGAAATCCCCCCTGTAAAATCAGGATGGTAGATATCTTACAGGGTAATTAGATTCAAAAACATAGAGAACCCCTCTAGGCAAAACCTTAAGTTACAAAAAAGATACACAGACAGAAATAGTTATTCTATTCAGCACAATTCTTTTCTCAGCCATTTAAAGAAATCATAATCTAACACATACCTAGCTAGATTACTTACTAAAAGTTCTAAGACTCCATTCCTGTTCTGTCCCTGGCCAAGACGACTACAGACAGACACAGACCCTTTGTTTCTCTCCCTCCTCCCAGCTTTTGAAAGTATCTTGTCTCCTCATTGGTCATTTTGGTCAGGTGCCAGCGAGGTTACCTTTAGCTTCTTAACCCTTTACAGGTGAGAGGAGCTTTCCCCTGGCCAGGAGGAATTTCAAAGGGGTTTACCCTTCCCTTTATATTTATGACAGCCTCCAAGAGGCAATACTTCCTCTCTTGCAAGCACATAGTCTGAGTGTAGCAAAAAGCCTTTTAATAACAGAGAGAAACAATGTGGCATTACGTTGGGGAAACACCACCAACAGGATTCATAACACAATCCATGAGCAAAAAAAACTCACCCCAAGCAAATTGGGGCATGCCCCTTTCCCTTTGGTTCTTGAGTCCAGCAACCCCAAATCACCCAAAGTCCCAAAAGTCCAATGACCCAAAAGTCTCTGTCCCTGGTCAGGGCAGCCCCAGAGTTCGAAAGTTTATCTACAGAGGTTTACCTCCCATCCTGGGTGGAGATGGGACGGGGGTAAGAGGCACCTTACATGATCTGAAGCTGACCGCCCCACAGCTCCATAGGCCTTCGCTCCGCCAGCCGCCCCACGAACTCCTTTGCTCAGCTCCACTCCGCGGCCCACAAGCAGCTCCCGCCATCCCACGAACTGCTCCGCGTCCCACCAGCAGCTCCCGCCGTCCTACGAACTGCTCCACCAGCCTGTCCACAAGGCACTCCAGCCGCCCTGCAAACTGCTCCACAATATATCTTCAGGGTCCCCCACTACTTAACACAACGCTCAGTGATTTCAGCTCTTAGTCAGTTCAGCTCTTTGGTGAATTCAGCTTGTAGTAGGGGAGCCTCAGTGCTGGTGCACTATTAGCCCAAAGTGAGCTCAGCAGCCTGTAACTAGACTTCTAATGAAATCAAAATTAGCTCTGATATTCCACAGTGGAGAGAGGAGGAAGTGCAATTAGCATGTAAGGCCCTCACCAAGGGTCCCATGCCACCAAGTATTAATACTTATCCCCAGCCTCTCTCAATTCACAGAGTTTTGGAACCCATGACCCTTGCCTAGCGAGTGCTACTTAGTTGATGGTGAATCCCTCCATCATAACAAAAAGGCCAAGTACACTTCCAACACAGTTCCCATAATCAGGGTAATAACAATTTATTCTTCCTGCCCCAATAACAGAGACACTGGGGATCCCACAGCAGCCAAAGTGACCATTTGGGCAGCTATGGCCTCATTCTAGGCGGGGTGGGTGTGCCTATGCAAATGAGATCGGCCCCTGAAGTTTTTTCCCACAACTTGCCACACCTCACCACCAGATGTCAGGGTGGAGCTCATCCTGACACTGCTTACATCTGTATATCCTGATGAAATCTAACATTTGTTTATTGAAAATAAGTATCTATTTGTCCCAAAGAGGAGTATTTTTATTTCAGCTCTTTCTAAAACTGACAAAAGTCCAAAGTTCCTATCTGCTTGCTTGCTTTTTGCTATGTAAGAAATTTTTCATGCAGCTCTGATTTGATGATCTTCAACCAGAGAGAAACCAAATTTCTCTTCATAAGCCAGCAGAAGATTTAGAAGGGTCATGTATAGATTTGAGTATATTTTTATGGCTCTTGTTTTTTTAAAACAAGTAAAATAGTAAATCACAAATACAAATAGGTAATAATTCACTCAATATTCAGTACAGTGCAGTCACAAACAGGACAGATTGAAAACATACACAAATCTTCTTTAAGTAAACACTGACAATTTGATGTTTCTTTCTACAAGCCAAAAATAAAATGCTTTGCCTGACCCCCAATATAGCTTTTTTCTTTTTAAAACACCCCAAAACTTTTAACAAAATAGATGCAGAGCAAAACAGATCTTCAGTTAAAGATGGACTTTTCTGTCACTGACCCATGTGTCTGTCAAAGGTTTCTATACGTTTCTAGATCTAACACTTAAAAAAAAATTATTTATACTGCAGTAGTGCCAAAATGTACTAGGCTGTCTCTGGACTTATTATTTGTGTTTGTGGAAGCACCTAGGAGTCCTGGTCATGAGCCAAGACCTCATTGTGCTATGCCCTGTACCAGCATAAATAGGTACCTTTCATGGAAACTACATCACATAGGCTGCAACCTTGCATACTGCTGAGTGCCCACAATGGGAGCTGAGGGAGCTCAGCACCACATTGGATGAGACTTCCAGGGTGGATTTGATTTAAATCAAATTGATTTAAATCATGGTTTAAATCACTAGTCAAGAAGACTCGATTTAATCATGGATTTCTACATAAAAGTGCATTCTTGTTGGTTGTTATAACCTTAATACATATTCTTCACAACTCAAAGATAGATGTACGTTTCATTTTTGGAAGGTACACACTATACATTTTTAAAGTGATTTATTTTGAAAACTTTTCAAATTAGTTTTACAGCTATATCAGAAAATGAATGATTGTTTGGTTATTTCATTTACCAAAGGTAATTGAAGCAGATATTTATGAAGTCATTGGGAGTTGAACTATCTTCAATTCAACAGGTTAATCATTAATATTTGGAGGATTTTCTTGCCATGCTGTATTAGAGGAGAAAATCACCAGACAGACGTTTAAATTGTTTTATTTAACTAAAACAACAACATTAAGTATTCTGGATTTTTTGCTTCAACAGCAAACATAATATTTTAACAAAACAAGCGTATGTCTTTCGCTTCTCACATTTATCTTCAGACTTCTTCTCCTTGTCCAGATGTATTCGGTCCCCAACAATCTTCTATTCATTGAACTTTTTGAAACTTTGCTCTTTTAGAGAGAGGAAAGGGATTGACTCTGTGTACACAAGTTTGCAGAGGGACAATAGAGTTGCGGTCTGTTATTTCTCACCTCTATCTATTATTTATTTATTTTAAAACATTTTTGCTGTTAACAAGCATGTTACCTCTGGAGACACAAATCCAGTCTGAGAACTGCAAAACAAACTAAGCATCTCTGATGGTATTTTCCAGACTGAACACTGATTCCCATTGGGTATGTAGAAAGATTAACCTAAATAATCTATTCAGAAGCCTGTGGAACCCCATAAAATTGGGTCCCTAATCCATGAACTATTGGAGCTCATTTACAAAACTTTTCTTAAACATTACATGAATATATTGTCTCATACTATAGAATTAGAATTTATAATCCGTATTCCATGATGAGATATCTTGGAGCTATAATGTATCTTAATTAAAGCTATCTTTAGATAAAATGCTTTTTGAGGAAAAAATTTATCAAAAAATACCCGATTTTAAATAAAAAAATCAGATTTTTTTTAATCATTGATTTTTATCCACCCTGATCAAATCCCCCTGATATTCATTGAATATCAAATTTGGAACTTAAGTTCAGCCCATCTCTCATTGTTCTAAAGCTAACAAGGAAAGTGCCTCCTTTTATTTGTTTTGGTAAATATAGTTAACATTTTAGAGGGAGTGATGTACTCTGTAGCTTTAGGTTTTATATAAAATAATTTAGTTTAAAAACTATTCAGCATTTCACAGATATTATACTGCTAGCTATGCCCTGCTGAAGATCATGGATGGATAAATGCTTTAAAACAATCTTTAGTCCAGAGAGAGCAAGAGTGAGAAAAAGTGACTCTGTAGTCCAATGGCTAGGGCAGCCTCCTGGAAGTCAAGAGACCCAGGGTTCGGTCCGGTCCAGTCCCCCTGCTCCGATCATTGTTCACATCCTTTCTCCCTTTGTAGCAGAGAAAGGGAATTGAACCTGTGAGTGCCCTAACCGCTGGCCTAAAAGTTAGGTCTACTGCCAGAGCCACTAACATCTCTTCTTGTCTGGAGTGAGGGAGGACCCTAACTCATTCCTGCCAAAAATGCATAAGGTTCTAGGAGAGGGGTTCCCATTCATGGATCACTAAACGGAGATTGGTGGTTTCCTGCAGCCCTGATTTAGGAGCCTATCTCCATGAGAGAGGAGGGGTTTAGCACACCCTTCTCATCAACATCTCCCATTGGCTAGCGGAGGCAGTTTACCACCTAGCATGCTGGCTTTTGTGGATCACATTCTAAGGCACTTGTCTCTCCCTCTGCATTGTATTGGGGGCCTAGGTACCTAACTCAGGCTTTGTGGATTGCAGTGTGTGATTTTCTAGGCACCTAAAAACTAAGCACCATGATGCTCACCATTGTAATGCTTAAGTCCTTTGCGGATCCAGGCCTTAATCTCTCTATACCCCATCTGTAACATGGGGATAACAGTGCTTTGTTATGAGGAAAAATACATCAAAGATTGTGGGGCACTCAGATACTATTGTAATTGGTGGTTACAGAAGTATGGTAGATGGATGAAATAAGGATGTTTTTAAGTGGCAAAAGTAGTAATGGGTTCTTAAAGCAGAGTCCAGCATTTACTGACTTGGAAAGGAAGAGTGGTATTTTACTTAAGAGTGGTCTAATACTTCGTTGTATGCCTCGGTACTGGATCTAACCCAATTTGTTGTTGTTTGGTTGGCTGAAAGCCCAGAAATACCAGTTTTGTGCACCAAGGGGTGGCACTACAGGTAGTTTTAAAATGGGTATGAATATTATACTCTTGAAAAAGCAACTCTCGTACTGTAAGCACTGCTGGCTC
Organism: Lepidochelys olivacea; assembly: GCF_965140295.1. Taxonomy (NCBI): domain Eukaryota; kingdom Metazoa; phylum Chordata; order Testudines; family Cheloniidae; genus Lepidochelys; species Lepidochelys olivacea. Next base: position 52,983,666 of record NC_140412.1, read on the forward strand.
TGCAACTTAAACTGAAATATTGGATTAGTCTTTTTATTTATTACATTGCTGTGTATCAGGTGGCTGCAGTTCAGAAAAAGGTTAACACCTTTTTTACTCCAGTTACAACCATCTTAACGATAGATACTGATTACAGAAGGGAACTGAACATTTGCTACCTTACCTGCTGTGTTTCTCTGACAGTTAATTATACTCCTCACAGTATTTGCTGCTGGACACAGGGAGGAATGTTTTGTATATTCAGTGCTTTGAGCACTGGTTGTTTACAAAAGATATAAAGTAGATACATTATTTTGGGCTCACCAGGAAGTAAAGAGGAATTTTGTTGGCAATCGTCCACATGTCCAGCTTTGAAATTTGATTACCATTCATTTGAACACTGATGTAGCTTTTCTGCACTGTATAGCTTTTGATAGTGGACCCTGTGGAACACAAAAGGGTGGTGGTGAAGAATTAAATAATTTTTAATAATACAGTATCAAAAGATATCGTAAGAGCCTGCTAGATCTGACTTTGAAAAGACCATACCTTGAGGTAGCTTGGGTGAATCATAAGGATGACTTCTGTCCTCCCATCCACTCCAGGAAAATAAAAGACACTTATTGAAATTAGATTTGGGGAAGTCTGATAGGTGACCTCATTTGTCTACCTATTACCAGAGGATTTTTCCGTATTGAATATGTTCCCTATTGAATATTTCCAAATGCTTTGTCCAGTTGAAACTTACAGCATCTGAAAAATAATCTCTTTGAGGATGGTTTTCATTGATAATTGTGTGACTGGGTTAGATGAGGATCACCTCCCTTATGCATTCCAAAACATGGATGTGTGTGTTGTGTTCATAGATTCATAGATATTAAGGTCAGAAGGGACCACTATGATAATCTAGTCTGACCTCCTGCACAACGCAGGCCACAGAATCTCACCCACCCACTCCTGCGAAAAACCTCTCACCTATGTCTAGTGCTACTGAAGTCCTCAAATCGTGGTTTAAAGACTTCAAGGAGCAGGGAATCCTCCAGCAAGTGACCCGTGCCCCATGCTACAGAGGAAGGCGAAAAACCTCCAGGGCCTCTTCCAATCTGCCCTGGAGGAAAATTCCTTCCCAACCCCAAATATGGCGATCAGCTAACCCCTGAGCATGTGGGCAAGATTCACCAGCCAAATACCCAGGAAAGAATTCTCTGTAGTAACTCAGATCCCACCCCATCTAACATCCCATCACAGGCCATTGGACCTATTTACCATGAGGTATCTGAGTATGAAGTATGTAATAATAACTGACAATAGAATTTTGCTGAGAAAATGTTCTCTGTTTTATACCTGAATCTCTTTATTTTGGGGTAGGAGAATGGTAATTCGCTCAAAAAGAAAGTCGTGTCTCAGGTAGTGATTATTTTTAAAAGTTGTAGTGTCCATGTTACTGAGTTTAGGGTAGCAGCTCAGCTAACAATGATGCCTAGAAGTTATTCAGCATTTTGCAGATAAAGGGCTGTACAAAGTGAACTAATTTTACCACACCTTGGTAAGTAAGCATAACCGTTTTACAGATTTGGGGAAACTGAGGTAGAGAGATTAAGTGATTACACAGTGTAGCAGAGCCAGGATTAAAAATGGTGTCTTCTCCTGTCTCCCAGCAATCATCTCTTACTGGTGAGTCCTCTGCTCTCTTCCAGCCCCCACAGCTGTCCATCCTTGTTTAGACTCTGTCTGTCTGAGGTCCTTCCTGGAAATCCCACCATAACTCAAGTTGAAAATAGCAAAAAAATAAACTGCAGCTAAACCCCCTTCTGTCTCCTTTCTCTCTCTCTCTCTCTCAAACCCGCTACCTTCATTCCTCTCACAGATGCTTAATTGCTTACTGCAATAAAACATACACTAGCGTTCCAGATTCTTGTGTCTGGAATCTGCTTCAACTTTCCTCCTTTTCCATATGGGGAGACCAGGGTCCAAAGAGGTTAAGGCCAAACATAAAAAATGTCTGTTGGTTTTGGGTGTCCAACTGGAGATATTTTGGACCTGATTCATAAAGATGCTGAGTGCACACAACTTACATTGACATTAGTAAGAGCTGCAGCTGCTTAGAACATCTGAAAATGAACCCAGTGTGTTCAAATTGAGCACTCAAGACCAGAGGTGACTTATTGAAAATGTTAGCCTAAGTGAGTTGTCTAAGGCTACAGAAGAAATCTGCCAACGCTGGGAATAGATCCAGAAGGTTCTGGCTCCCGGTCCCATTTTAAACAATTGTAACAGTTGTTGCCATTACATAACCAATCCTTTGGAAAATAAAGATGAGGTGTGGAGCATTTAGAGTACAGATACATGGTGCTTTGAGTATAAAGAGTTGAGGGACCTAATTAAATCCGTCCCTCTTATGTTTTGTTTAAAACAGGACCTTAGGCCAGATCTTAGAGTGTGGTACATCTGTTTTGGGTCAGGCCATTCTTCATCATCTGTATTGCAGTAGTACCTAGGCATGCCAACCAAGGATCACTACACAGGGGCATAACACAGGCCATAGAATTTCACCCTGTAATTCACGTGTCACGCTCCAATAACTTGTGGTGGAACTAGGGCATATCTTTTGGAAAGGCAACCCACATAAAACTTTCAAAAGCACATACGTCTCATTTTCAGAAGTGTTTGCCTGTACTTCAGAGTCAAAGTGTCATGGAAAGTCAATGGGACTTGGGCTCCTAAGTCACTTAGGTGCTTTTTGAAAAATTCAACTCCAGTCCTTTGGTAAGCTCTTCTAGTGGTTAGTTACAGGAGTTAAAAAATTATCACCTTATTTCTAGTCTGAATTTGTCTAGCTTCAACTTCCAGCCACTGGATCTTGTTATGCCTTTGTCTGCTAGATTCTCTTTGATGGCTTGGGTAATCACTGTGTAGGATTCCCCTGTTAGCCTTTCAGAGTAGCAGCTATGTTAGTGTGTATTGGCAAAAAGAAAAGGAGTACTTGTGGCACCTTAGAGACTAACCAATTTGTTTGAGCATAAGCTTTCGTGAGCTACAGCTCACTTCATCGATTACTGGTTCTGTGGATGAAGGGAAAGCAGTGGGTGTATTGTTTCTTGACTTTAGCAAAGCTTTTGACACGGTCTCCCACAGTATTCTTGTCAGCAAGTTAAGGAAGTATGGGCTGGATGAATGCACTATAAGGTGGGCAGAAAGCTGGCTAGATTGTCGGGCTCAACGGGTAGTGATCAATGGCTCCATGTCTAGTTGGCAGCCGGTATCAAGTGGAGTACCCCAAGGGTCGGTCCTGGGGCCGGTTTTGTTCAATATCTTCATAAATGATCTGGAGGATGGTGTGGATTGCACTCTCAGCAAATTTGCGGATGATACTAAACTGGGAGGAGTGGTAGATACGCTGGAGGGGAGGGATAGGATACAGAAGGACCTAGACAAATTGGAGGATTGGGCCAAAAGAAATCTGATGAGGTTCAATAAGGATAAGTGCAGGGTCCTGCACTTAGGACGGAAGAACCCAATGCACAGCTACAGACTAGGGACTGAATGGCTAGGCAGCAGTTCTGCGGAAAAGGACGTAGGGGTGACAGTGGACGAGAAGCTGGATATGAGTCAGCAGTGTGCCCTTGTTGCCAAGAAGGCCAATGGCATTTTGGGATGTATAAGTAGGGGCATAGCGAGCAGATCGAGGGACGTGATCGTTCCCCTCTATTCGACATTGGTGAGGCCTCATCTGGAGTACTGTGTCCAGTTTTGGGCCCCACACTTCAAGAAGGATGTGGATAAATTGGAGAGAGTCCAGCGAAGGGCAACAAAAATGATTAGGGGACTGGAACACATGAGTTATGAGGAAAGGCTGAGGGAGCTGGGATTGTTTAGCCTGCAGAAGAGAAGAATGAGGGGGGATTTGATAGCTGCTTTCAACTACCTGAAAGGGGGTTCCAAAGAGGATGGCTCTAGACTGTTCTCAATGGTAGCAGATGACAGAACGAGGAGTAATGGTCTCAAGTTGCAGTGGGGGAGGTTTAGATTGGATATTAGGAAAAACTTTTTCACTAAGAGGGTGGTGAAACACTGGAATGAGTTACCTAGGGAGGTGGTAGAATCTCCTTCCTTAGAGGTTTTTAAGGTCAGGCTTGACAAAGCCCTGGCTGGGATGATTTAACTGGGAATTGGTCCTGCTTCGAGCAGGGGGTTGGACTAGATGACCTTCTGGGGTCCCTTCCAACCCTGATATTCTATGATTCTATGATCGGATGCATGCATGCATCCGATGAAGTGAACTACATGCATCCGATGAAGTGAGCTGTAGCTCACAAAAGCTCATGCTCAAATAAATTTGTTAGTCTCTAAGGTGCCACAAGTATTCCTTTTCTTTTTCCTATTAGCTTTGTAAGTACACCTCAGACCTGATGGCAGCAGTCCTGGCCCAGATTTCCTGCAGACTTTTTATGGTTTGGTGGACTTCTAAAGTCCTTTATAAGGTTAAATTAAGCTAAAGCACTTCACAGCAACCACATCAGTCAGGTATGTTTTAGGATGAGCAGAAAAACTTAACAGCAGGAGCAACTGCACTTAGGTATCCCCAATATTCTTAGATGTGAGTTGGGTAAAAAAAAACACATCAGCAAATTGTTTTGTGCATGTGTGTGTTTGGGGAAGGTCTATATTTGAAGTACAAAACTTCTGTACTAGTTTCCTTCAAACTTATATTTTACTGAGATCTACAAACCAGCGAAGTGTGAACCAATTAAGTTAGTTGTGGATTTTATACATGCACAAATTTTGAAAATAACATACGGGGAAAGTGGTTTGTTTTTGTACTTGCAGAACTCAAAAACTGCTGAACAGATTTAGCTGAAACTCAGTCTAAACAACCCACCCACCCCTCTGGGTTGAAACCAAATATGCAAAATTTCAGGCCAAAAGAAATTTGTTTGAGGAAGTTTGAGCAGCTGAAAAGGTGGGGAGTGTTTATAATAGAGAATTGTTTAAAGTGTAACAATAGCTGTTACTAGTTATTTAATGGGAGAAGTGAGATAGCAGTTTTGGCTTCACTGGCAAGTGGGGTGATGAATATACCATACCGCATGATGTGGACTGTTGAGTGAGCTGTGATGTTTAACCTCCATGTCCTAATCACTCAAAAGAGTAGATAAAACTGGTCTTTTTCACTTCACATCATTAAATACAACAGAACCATGTGGATTTTTGAAAGTATACAGATGAAGAAAGTGTTTCTGTGACTTATACTTTAATACTTTGGAAGCCTGTTTTCAGTACACTCAGTTATGTCCCTGCAATTGTTGCTCTGTGTTTCAAAAGCTCCGATGTACAGTAGGTGCGTGGACTAGACATATCAGAGAGGTGTTTGAGCTGTTGGGAGGTTGTCTGGTTGACAGTTTGGTACCTCTGATGTGTTTTTAAAATTGAAGCACACAGTTTGAAAAAACAAGTATTTCATAATTCCTTTGAACCCCATTAGAAGTTATGGTTACACAATATCACATAATATATTTCGGAAGATTCCTGTAGACAATACTCTGGTGTGTTAGTGGCCAAGAAGTTAGTGCCCCTACCCTGTCTCAAAAGCCTAGTACTGTGGTATGAAAGAACTACTAAATAGTTCTAAATAGCCCTTGCCACAAAAAGAGCCCTTCTCTCAGTTCAGAAGCAAAGGCTGATACGAAACACATTTTCTAACCCAGTGATTACTTTGCATTATTACTAATAACAGATTTTTTGCACTTTTCACAAACATTTTCAGAGTGCCATTTTTATGACCTTGCAGCTGCTTCTCTTTTGAAGTTTGATGTATGTTTTGCATTCTCTGGGTAAAAATAAAATCTTGTAAATGTTCTTGGACAAGTGAAAAATTATTATAGAGTGAAAAAGAAGTGTCCAGATGGCTTAATATTTTTGTCTTTTTTGTAACGCAGTAGTTCTCAAATGTTTTCACACTATGGCCCGCTTCTTCAGATAGAGATCCTCTTGTGGACCACCTTCCCATCCAATCTTAATATCACACATTAAAGAGACAAGTGAAAACAAGTTCTCTTTAAAGAAACAGAGAAACAGTGCTGACACAAAAATGTACATTTCCTCTTCATTTATTAGTGCCAAATTTCCCCTTGTTGCCTGTGTTCCTCATTGGCCTAATCACTCCAGGTCACTAGTAACTTGTTCAGTTTTCCTTTTTGTTTGCTACACCTCTGATTCTGATATCATCTGCAAATTTGATCCTGTTTGAATTTGTACGAAGTAAACACCAACAGAGACATGCAGCAGCTTCTCAAGATACAGAGAGTTCCTTGATTTAACTTTTTATTAAATTTTTTGAGTCAAATTAAGCCTTTAGGCTGAAATAGGTTACATCTAGGGCCATCGTTGCCATTGTGACAGAAGTAGCTCCATGCACAACAGTTGATTTGATGACCATAGTTTGAGAATCACTGTAACAGTGTTTTAAGGGGACAACTTTTATTTTTTTATTCAGGTTCTCCACATTCAGTGTCTCATCACTAAATAAATATGTTGTGAAAATCTCTCAAAAATGTTAACCACACTGTAAAAACCTTAAGAAATGTGCATAGGCCACTTTAATATGCAGAAGAGAACTCCTAAATGTAATTTTGAAGTTTGGTATTAGTCAAAAGAAATGAAGCTACTCTATTTCCTACTGTAAATAATTATATAATGGTGTGGCTTGCCAAATGGAAGAACTATATTTAATAACTTATGCAACTAAGTGGAGTAACATGTTCCTATCCTGTAATTCTTGACTAATATTTAACTAAAATCAGGCATTAAAAGAAGTTCTGAACTTCCAAAAATAAACTGAAGCATTATCTTGTTGTGGCTAAGGAACTATATTGAAAAAAAATAGAAGAAACTTGAGAGAGCAACTTTGAAAATTTAGAATAATTTTGATTGTTGTGCTGCTGTATGTCACAGTTCAGGGCAACTGCACCTCTGTTTCCCCTCATGGTCCAGCAAGGACTCCCAATCTCAGGCCTCCAGCTCCCGAGCTGTTGCCTCTTTTGGATAGAAATCTGTGTCTTTCTCCCTTCCGACTACGATACTCCCAGGCTGCACAGGTCCCTGCCTTCACTGTGTTTTTCCCAGCAAAGATGGTTTGCCTAAACAGACCTGCTTGCTTTTTCTTCAGAGACTGACAAGAGTGATTGCTACAGGTATAAATTACCACACGATTCTTTCTAAGCAAGTCTACTTTATTCTTAAGGTAAAAAGCATTACAGTAAAAACATATTAAAACCATTAACGGAATCTACATGTATGCTAATAAGCTTAATAGAGTTCACCACAACTCTAATGTGCTCTGGCAAGTAAAGTCTTTCAGCCCCCCAGCCTAAGGGTTTCTTTGTGGTTACCAGTTAATCAGAAATTTAGTCCACCCTTTTATACAGATTAGGGGTCTTTGATCTGGAATTTCTAGAAGCAGGTACGGAACATACAATGGGCCTCTCTCCCCCGGGCGTATCTTGAAAAGGTTGGCTTTGGAGGGAAGAATTTGCATTGCTCTCACCTGTGTCCTAGGAAATCCACCATAGGCACCAACTCCGTGGGTACTCTGGGGCTGGAGACCCACAGGGGAAAAAATGGGTGAGCACCCACTGGCAGCCCGCCTATCAGCTCACCCTTCCTCCCCCCCCCCCAGAACTTCCCTCCCACCGGCAGGCCCTGCTGTTCAGTGCCTCCCCGCACCTCCTGCCCACCATGATCAGCTGTTTTGGTGGGGGTGAGAAGAGAGGGGTGGGGACAGGGCCTGGGGCAGAGCTGGGAGTCGAGCACCCCCTGGCACATTGGAAAGTTGGCGCCTGTGCAAGCCACTTCAGACATATGGTTTCAAAAAGACCTTTGAACTTCCAGAACTTCCAGAGGTTGCATTAATCTTTTCTTCCTGCTGAAGAAGTTCCGTACAATCTCTCAATAGTCTATAAACCTTTGCATTTCTAATGCAGTGTACCCCAAAGATGTTAAACCTGATTTGATAAGGTTTAACTTACTTCAGTAAAGTGTATTTGGGATATTATAGGCTACTGTCAGTCTGTCACACTATATTTTAATTGTTGTGGACCAGCTGTGAGATACCATTAAACAGTGTTCAGTAGCGTTACTCAAAATATTTTGATAAAGCTACATTCTGTGCCAAGGTGGTTCATCCTCTAACTGTTCGATTACTGGGCTCAGGCTACTGTTTTTAAAATTATTATTAATGTAATATTTCCCGAGCACTTTATAGACAAGTACAAGAAAACAAGCTCCCAGGCTCAAAGAGAGAAATTGTACAAACAAAGCTGTGAAGAAGTTGCTGGGAATGTATATTGTTCTCCCCTTCAAGGGTTTCTGAAATCCTGTGCTAGCCTGATGACTCCTGTACCTTGTCTGCTAGTCTCCGCTGTATCATTGTCTCTATTTTATAAGTGGGGAAACTGAGGCACGGAGTGGTTAAGTGACTTGTCCAAGGTTACTCAGAAGGCCAGCAGTGGAGCTGGAAATAGAACCTAAGTCTCCTGAGTCGCAGTCCAGTGCTTTATTCACAAGGAATCACTGACTCACTAGCATATTTCTATAGAGCAGGATTGCTTTCATCCTTATTAAATTCTATAGGAATTTTCCATAAGGCTACAAAACTATGAATACTAAGTAATAGACTAATCAAATTGAGAATTGTTATGTGTGTCTGTTGCAAGAAGCAGGAGCACAAATCCTGCACAGGACCAGCTTGTGAATAGCGCTGAATCAGTGATACTCAGATCTCAGTGGTTCAGGAACCAAATTAGCAGTCAAAATTATCCAAAAGAGCCACAGGTTTTCTTATTCTCACAGCAAAATGAGTGACCAAGTATTATTTTATTAACTACAATTGGTTAATAACATAGTAAAATTGGTTTTAATTTTACTAATTAGTAATTAACTTAGATGGGTTAATTGGTAAATAACTTAGATGGGTTAATAATTAAATCACAGTGTTTTAATATTGTGCAGCAAAGAGCTGTGGTAGACACATTAAAGAGCCACTTGTGGCTCCCAAGCCTCAGTCTGACTGTCACTGTGCTAGATTGTTCAGGGTCTTGCTAGGTTGTTTCCATTAGGAGGAGAAATTGATTGTACAAGTCTGGTATTTCTTTAGTGTAATCCTGTTTGTGTACAAACAATGTACACAAAATCATGTTTCCCCAGACACAGGAGGAATTAACAACAGGAGGCAGCTTTCGTGTCCAGAAATCAAGTCTGCCTTTTTCACCAATTACTGTGCATGCATGAGCCCCTGTGCATCCAAATCTCCCACTGAGCTGTCAGCACCCAGATTGCCCCACACAGAAACCTCTCACTCCACACCTGGATCCTCCCTACACTAACTCCGTTCACACTTGTGTCCTGCTGGGCTGAGCCTGCCCACCCACACCTGGCACAGAGGGACAGGGCCCCGGGGTGTTTCTGGGGCAGGCCCAGCCCTTGCACTGTGTCAAGGTCAGGTGCAGCCTCACTCCCGAGCCTCTGTGCTAGGGGAAGTGCGGGCTTCAGGGTGATCTCCCATCTCAGTGCAGTCAGTGGCATGTGCTCCCCACTGCCATGCTGGAGCTACATTTATTTATTGACAAATAAAAATTGCAGAATTATAAAATATTGTGAGCATAATTTTTAATTTTTGGCACAGAATTTTAATTTTTTTGGCGTAGAATTCCCTCAGGAATAGATAGTATAGCACAGGTCTCATTCAAGTGGAGGAAAGAAGCATAATCTTTCTCTGAACTGATTCATGGTTAGAAAGCAATATAAGAATCAGATGTGTATCCTGTTCTATTCCATTCTGGGTCACATTGACTGTATCTAGCCACTGATACGTGCTATTTACTTGGTGTTTTTATTGACCCTATTTAGTGATATAACAAATTCAGTTCTTGAAGAATGTAAAATAGATTTACTGACATTCTGCAATGGTGGTGTATTTAACTAAGCATAATAAAAAATAAGTAGAGTGGGGCAGTGCATTCATAGTAATGTGTTTGACAAATGTAGCTCTTCCTGTTTGTGAATTATCAGCAAATAGACTTGGATTAATACAGCTTAGTATGCGGTATTTGAAATGGTCCACTGAACACTTCATTCAAATGTGTTTCTACCTATGGGCTTTTCATTAACTGTTTAGTTTTTGACTATTAGCTATTCATTACTAATAGAGTCTGGCTGCTCATTTCAGTTGCCTAGAATTGTTTTTTCTCCTTAAGTGACAGATGACTGCAAAATTTATAATGGAGAATAAAGAAATCAAAGAGATTTCAATATGGCTGGATGAGCACTACTGGCAAGACCCTTTTGTACAAACACATTTGTTCTAGTACTTGTGAGATGTTTGATTTCTGTGAACGTTCTTGCAAGCAAAAAGTCACACAGATTAATCTTTGTGGAAAATCAAGTGATGAGGTTGAAAATTCCATTGAAAAGTATTTGTGGATTTTATTTAAATGCATATTTTAATAGTTTTTTCAATACTTTCCCAGCTCTGCTGATAAATATGTAGTGTCATTTTTTACAGGTAGAAAAAGTATCTCTTTTTGTGTCTGTGCCAGAGCTATGACAGACCTAAGAGGAGAGAAAAAAAAACAACCCTGTATTCAGTGGAAGGCAACATTTTTGTTGCTTTTTGCCTAGGAGTATCTGTACATAATTACCTTGTTTGGAGAAAAACTGTGTGAAGAAAAGCAGCTGAGGCTTCAGATATGAGTTATATGTGTATAGAGCTTTACAAGCATGATGTCATTCTAATTTGCACTGCTAGGGGATGAGCTCATCGGGGAGTGGCCTTGCAGATTTACAGCTGTGCCAATTCATCACTGTTGTGATTAACATTCTCCAAGCTTCCCTCTTGAACTAAACAACAGACACTCTGTTATGAATTATTTAAAGCCCAAAGAGAGCTCATACAAAATATAATCAAACACCAGTCAGAAGACACAAAAGAGTGAACTCTTGTCTCTTGCTTGTCCTGCATTGTAAGCAATGGCATAACTGCTGTTCCCAAAGGGATACACAGATAATTGCACTGTTTTCACACTTTGTTTTTCTAATATTTTTGGGCTACTTGTTTTTCACATCAATGAGACTTGCGTTATATTGGACAAACGGTGTACTGAGCTGTGCATGGGTAGTGTCTAGATGGGTCTTTTTATTATTGTTTTATGAAGATTTAGTATAATCTGTCATGTGGATATTTTGTTCCATTATTTAACTGACCTCTCCTGTCTTTAATAGGAATTTATAAGAGAAGCAGGAACTATTAAAGCTTGGACTGCCAGAAAACTAGATCCTTATATTCCTAAAAGACAGACCTAGACTCATTGGAGTATGTTTTTTCCAAACAAGCCACAAGGAAGCATTGATGTGTTTCTTTTGAGAGCTAGTTAGTTTGTTTTGCACTTCATAGTTTTATTGTATGGTTATGGCAGAAATATGACTTCAAGATAGACTAGTAGGGTAAGTTTTTCACTTTACAAATAAAGTTGAGGTTAAAAATTCCACAGAGGAGTTTTGAACAGATTTTGCCTCTTAAAATATTCAATTCTGACTTGAGATCCAATTTGATTTTTCCACAACGTTCATGTCACTTTACAGGTGGGACATGACAGCAATTTAAAATCACATAGTTTAAATGGGAGCTATTGCTGCTATGTGACATCTCACAGTTGGCTGTGTTTTAGTAATGGGTGATGGGATTAATATATGCAAGGCAAAATTTTGTTCTCAGACCTCTTGGAGGAACAGAACATCAGGGATGAGAACTGCTGTGCAAATGTGTGAACAGAAATTTGTCCAGCATTTGTAAAATGCTTTTGGATCATAATCTCTGTTTTATGAAGGAATGCTAGATATTATTGCAGTTACCCTCCAATGTCTCTTGTATCCTACTTCAGAACGATACCTTCTAAACTCACCCACCGCCTGGGCTGAAAACGGGGAAAGCTGCCATCTTTCATGAGCTCTGATGGTTGTCTGCTACGTTCTCTGTAGCAGCTTTGTTTTTTTCTGATTGAAATAACCCAGGTGCCTGACATTCCTCTAAAAGAAAAGGAGTACTTGTGGCACCTTAGAGACTAACCAATTTATTTGAGCATAAGCTTTCGTGAGCTACAGCTCATTGCATCCGATGAAGTGAGCTGTAGCTCACGAAAGCTTATGCTCAAATAAATTGGTTAGTCTCTAAGGTGCCACAAGTACTCCTTTTCTTTTTGCGAATACAGACTAACACAGCTGTTACTCTGAAACCTGATGTTCCTCTGTTCATCATCGAGGATGGCTCCTTTCTGGTGACAGGTGAGGAGTGTGACTTGCTGTGGTACAGAAAGCAGTGGGGATAAAATGAAATATGAAGTCAGAATGTACAAGGAGTAGAGTTTGAGGGCTTATATCTGGTTTGTATTTAACATTACCCCCTTTCCTTTATGATTCTGTTAGTGGAGCTTGGCTGAATACATGAAAGAAAACAATTAAGCATTTCATCTGGGATTGGAAAGAGGACACTCTTAGATGAAGTAATTTAATACAAAGGCCAAGCTGTTTTTACTTGTACATTCATTAAAAAGTTGCTCAATTAGAAAATCCTAATTCCCTTTATTAGCGGCTGGTTACAATGTGTCATGCTATACTATTTCTCCTGTCCAGAAGAAGGAAGGAAAGAATATTCTCTGTATACAAGAGGACAACAAGCCCCACAGAAGATAAATTAAAAACTAAATTTGCACTTTGATCCTCTGTAAAATGGCAGAGTAAGAATTGCCACTGAAGAACTCAATGGACTTAGTATAATTCCTATAGCCTCCCTAAATCTAACATATGAAGAGACAGCTTATCTTCCATGACAGTATTCTGACAGCCTGGACAGAATTTAGAAACACTTAAGTGACCATGAAGTACTTAAGGTTGGAAGCCTGTCAGCTTTCCCTGTCCTTTTCCTCCACATTGAGCATTAGCAATGTCTACAGTACAGCAAATGGAATTTCAGTATGAGAGCCCAGCTCCTTATAATCAGTGTTATAGTTAACAGACAAATTGGTTACCAAGTTAGTGTGTGTGTTTTCAAAACAGTAATCTCTTAATTTCACACTGTGAATGGGAGGGATGCCAAACTATACTTATTCAGAGGTGAATTCTACATGCCTTCAGCAATGAAAGTATATGATTATCAACCCGGTATTTCCTACTGAACAAAGCCCGTAATGCTAAGTAAATACTGTTTAGTTTCCAGTATATTACAGCAGCTTATACATAGTTACATTTAAAGATTAACTTAATGAGCGTTTCCATTCAAAAGCAAAAAGCCTGTGATGCAATTTCAGAAATTGCAAATCAAAGCCCTTCATTCACAAAACATTACGATAATCTCCAAGGTAAACCTCAGTTATTTTGACAAGTCTCCTCAAGAATTTTAATTTGGGAGCTAATGTGGTAGATAAGGCATTGCACTGGGAGTCAGGAGGAACTGGGTTCTGTTCCCAGTTCTACCAGACCTGTTGTGTGTTGTTGGGAAGGTCACTTCAACTTTCTGCCTCAATCTCTCCATATGTCAAATGAGGACAGTGATATGCCGAGCTGTCCCTTGGGTATGGTGAACCAGGCTGACAGCTCTGGGCCCTGTTCTTCAGTGTGCTTGTGTCATGCAGGGGGCGCTAGGCCAGCCCAGGGGGTGGGGTTAGGGGATCAGGGGGCCAGGCTGTCCTGGGGCGTTAGCAGGGGTTGGGCCCACACTCACTGGTGAGAAGTGCGTGTTGTATTTCTTTTTCTTGCTCCGCATCATGGGGCTCGGGCACAGTCTCTGGCAGTGGCAGCAGCGACCCCAGCCTGCCCTGCTCTGCCCTGCCCTACAGCTCCCAGCGTTGCCCACCGCCGCACCGGCCACCAGCGTCCTGGTACCACCAGAACACACCAGCGCCAGGCTGTCCAAATCCATTGCCCTTCCATCCCGGACATCTCCTTTTTCTGGGACCCCCTAGTACAGGTGCCACCCCATGACTCTCCATCATCCCTCGCCTCCTAGCACGGGTGTCCCCACCCCACACCAGATTTCATTTGTATAAAAAATGTTAAGGAGGTCACAGATTGATTTGTCCCGGGCCCCAAACCCCACTAGGGTCAGCCTTGATGATATGTACCTATCTTTTGCTATATGCATTCAGATGTACTGATAAACACTGTATTTTCCACTGAATGCATCCGATGAAGTGAGCTGTAGCTCACGAAAGCTTATGCTCAAATAAATTTGTTAGTCTCTAAGGTTCCACAAGTACTCCTTTTCTTTTTGCGGATACAGACTAACACGGCTGCTACTCTGAAACCTGATAAATGACTGTTGTCTTTCAGGTATGTGTAGTCCCACAAACCTCCCCCCCCCCCCGATTTTTGAGTAAATTGCATTTTTTTCAAGAACAGCTTTAGAATATCCTCAAAACCTGGGTTACGGCAGTTAACTAAGATTGGACTTCAATGTTGCAGCCTTTTTAGCAGTATTAGTAGATACATTATGCATTTACTCTGAAGATGTTGTACAAAGTATCTTATTTAGTGGCATGAAATCCTGAAGCTCAGTCTTTCCCACCCCCCATTGGATTATACCCTCTCTCTCGTCTTCAAATTACCTGCCAGAATTTCATTGCATGTCATCCTTACAAAGATGACACAGTCTACTGAAGGTTACGTAAGTTAATGGTAGTATGTTTAAAACACAACTGGCAAAAACCATCCGACTCTTGGTTGAGAAAAATGTGCCCTTGAAATTTAACAATCCATGTATTTGTGTTGTGATTTTACAGTGCATCTGTAACATTCACCATAGCAATAATGTATCTCCAAAATTGTGTCAGGGTGTTAATTTTAAACCCTTTTAATAAGAGGTTAATTTATAACCTCTAGCCTGAAATGTGAAATACACAGAAGCCAAATTCTTCCCTGGTGTAAGAGTGCATCAGCTTTTGGATGCCCTACTTGGATGCCTTTTCATGGGGCCTAATTTTCAGAGTGTCATGTAGAACGTTCTGAAAATCAGGCTTCTTTAAGATACCTCAAGTTGGACACCCAAAATCACTGGTCACTTTTTAAAATGTAGGTCCATGAGCGCACATTTTAACTATCATATCCTCTTGTGTTTAAACTTTTTTTAAAGTATAAAATTATGAAATTCACCATAATTACAGTGGCCTGCCATGTTAAAATAATTTGCATATTCATTTGAGTCTAGATGCTGAAAGAACATTCTTCAACTGAAGGCAGTTTTTAAATGTGAATGTTTGTTTCAAATAGACATGGTATATTACAGTGCTGTTCTTTACATGTATCAGTGTTGATAGATGTAAATGTCTATTGTTTGTCATGGATATGAGTGAGGTAATGTGGGGAAGGTAAGATTATGGTTGTGAGTTGCAAAGGTTGGGTGAAGACTTAACTAGTGATTTCCTGCCTTTTTATGCTTGTGCGTAGTACATAAACTTGAACAACTGTAACTGTTTCTTTAACAACATTTTGTTTGCGGGGGATATAGATCAATGTATCTTCTGACATTGGTACTGTATGTAAGCGAGAATCAGACCGGCAGAAATAAGCTGTTTCAAGTACTCTGTACACAACATCTGGGAGTTATAATTCCCAGCTTAGGTAGACATACATGCACTAGTTTTGCTTGAGCTACTGCATTAAGAATAGCAGCATGGCCATGCGAGTGTAAGCCCACCCAACTCCCTGGGCATGTACTGGGATGGCTAGCTTGAGCTGCACGTGGTCTGTCTCCCCAAGTTGGGAATTACACCTTCCAGCAGCTATATAGACATACCCTAAGAATCAGAGAGAGATTGACGCTTCCTTACTTTTGTTTATGTGTAGGTAGATAAACCAAATGTTTGAATACTCTGCATTAGATAAGGGATATTACAAAGATGTACGGTCATTTAGGCTGGTATACTCCTCTAAACTAATGAAATAGATTGGAGGAAATCCTTGCAGTAACCCATGGTTTAGCTGTCCCACCAGTTATGCACAGACAACTCCCATTTAAGTCAACTGGAGTTTTGTATGCACAAGTGCAAGATAATCAGGCCTCTGATGGTGGTAGAAGGGGAGGAGCACTGGGATTCTCTCCCTTTTTTCCGGACAGGGCCAACCAGAGGTGGGGCCAGGAGGGCCATTTGACCTGGGCCTCAAGGTCAAAGGGGGGCCTCAAATTTAGACACTTGTTAATTTTTTGGCATTTGATAAGTTTCGCAACTTGTTTTTATGGGCATCCCTATCAGACCAAAATGTGACACACTCTCTCAGTTTAGAGCTGCAAATTTAAGCAAATAAGAGATGTGATTTGGTAAAAGACATAATTTTTTTGTTAATTGATATAGATTTTTTTCATATTAAAGAGTTTAAAATGTTCATAAATATTAATAAAAATATATCGGTTCTGATAGCACAAGATTAGACTGTGTATCATCATTTTTTATTTTTATTATGACTAGGGACCTCAAAAGCTGGAAGTGGCCTGGGCCTCTCTGGACCTCTCAGAGGGCCTGCTCCTGGATGAGGATCTGTGTTTGAGAACAGAGATGTTGCAGGAATGAGTATGTATTTGAGCATGGATCCATGGAGTCCAGAGGCCAGGCTTCCTGCCCTCTCCATATTCCTCTAAACTCCATCGCCTTAAAGGGATCCTGCAAAAGCAAGCCAGGGAGGTTGAACCCTGGGAAGTACCATGGGCACTCAGTTCCCATTCTGTGGGATGGTGTGATATTTCCCATACATGGTGCTCTAGTTTCAAAGATGGAGTAAGTGGCATGATGCCTGGACTCCATTTGTTGTCCTGCAATGCATTACATCAACTAAAGCAGTGGTACAGCACAAACTGAAGTTATTTAAAGAGTAAGGAAGACCTTTTACAATACAAATATATATGAGATTAAAGTTGTGTTTGAACTGGATTTGCTTAGCTATCCCTTAGGCAAACAGTCAAGGCCAACAGACAAACCACAGATGGATATGTTGCATAACTGCCCTGCTGATCAGCCATTGATGTATTGTTTGTGACAGAATATTCCTTCAGTGTTGCACTTAATATGAAGTACAGTTAATAGAATAGACGGATGAAAATAATCCCAATTTGAATCTGCCCTTGAGTTTTTCAGTTCTTGAAAACACAACCCTTTTTTGTAAGGCAGGAAAATCCATCCTAAAGTATGAATTATCCTTTCAATAATATTTTGCTTGAGAAGTAGTTTCAGTGGAGGCTGTGACAATATATTGGCTATGTTCAAGTTGACTTGCACTGAACATGTGGCTGTCTAGCCACAGAACTGAAAAGGTATTACTTTTTAGTAAAAAGATCCCCTTAGAGGATCGTGTACTGACATAAATATCTGACTTGTTCATGGACTTCTGTGAAATGTTCTGTTATTGTAAGCACATGCTTTCTTTTTAAAATACAGCTTTAAAATAATTAATAGAGAAAGAAAAGAACAGCAGTTTGTTATACATACCATATGTATATACCATATAGTAGCATATCATAAATTTATCTAGATAGTCAAAAGATTATACTCCTGGGGGGGAAAAGGACAAAACCAAAATTAATAAATAAAAATAGAAGATGAACATAGAATAATGCCATTGTAGGTAATATTTGATTTTCAAGCAAATGAAAGCCTTATGGCTTTGTTCTGCTTCTGCCTAAGTAAGCAACATAGGCTCCAGTTCTGTACTTTCTGAAATCTGTGGCAAAACTCCCATTCACTTCAGTTCATGTGGGATCTGCTCTGTTAGGAGCCCATATTTCTTCAAAATTACCCCAGCCTCTCCTGAAGTATGTAACATCCATTCTTGTTTTGGTACCTTTAGCTGCTGTAACTGCTATTTTAATCCATTCTAGTTGGTAGGTGTGTGGATGTCAGGGAAGTTTTTCAAATCCTGAGCCAAGGTATACAAGCTGTTTTTCTCTTTTCTATCAAGTCAGTATCTGCAGCTCCTGATTATTTTTGTTGGTTCTCTCTGAGCTCCCTCCAATTTGTCAGTACCTTTCTGATAGTATGATGCCCAAAACTGAATGCAGTATTCCAGGTGCTGTTCCTCCAGATCCAGGCAGAGGGAGTAGCACCTCCCTGCTCTATAGAAAGAGAAGGCTTTTGAATCATTATGTAATGTGAAAAGGCATCCACAATAGGCAGACAGCTACTGTATATTGTTCTGGGATCACACTTGGTGTCTGGAGACTGGACCCCAGTTCACACACAAATAACCAGAAGTAGTAGTCCCAGTTAGGACGAGAACATGGCTTTTGAGCTGTATAACCAGGTGCAGTGTCATTTATTTTAAGGAATAATTTCACAAATTCAAGCCAGCATAATCTGTTAAATTAAACCGATACTTCCTTCCTTATAACATGCTATAAAGAAAGACATTAGATCAGATTACCTAGTCTGTGAAGGCCACTTTGTGCAAACAGTGCAAAGCTGTTTTAAACTGTCCAGAGATAGCCGGTGAAGAACTCCCACTGCCCGGTGGAACTCTCCACAAGTGGAGAGTTGACAGGCACAGCTTCTCATAGCCTCCTGCACCCGCCATCCCCCACTGCTAGTATAAGGGGAAGGAGTGGGCATTGTAGAGGTGGGACAAGGAGGTGAGCGAGCACTGGTTGAGCACCACCACCACCAGTGGTGTAATTTAGGGATGCCCTTATCCCCCTGTAAATTACTTTGGGCCAGACAACCTAAACCCAGAATCCATAAGTGGCTCACTGCTGTCCCCTAAGCTCTGCTTGGTTGGAGTGGAGAATCAAGTCCATAGTGGGGTGCAGAGGAGCAAGGAAAAAAAGAAAAGACAGAAAATACAGTACTTCTTTTTAGAAAAGTAAACAAGCATACTGCAGAAAGGAAGTCAGGTAACCTATGCTAGTAATTTCTGTAAAATAGAGAAATAAAACTTATAGCTCTAATTGAGGATTTGAGTCTGTATCTATAAATTCAGAGCAGGGGAAATAACCTTACTAGACTGTTGTTTTTTAAAAAGAAAACGTTAGAAAGTAAGAAAGATCTAAATTCAAGTTACTGGTTCAACAAAAATGTAAAAGTGAGAAATGCTCAGCTAATTTACCCCAAACAAAGCTTCCCACTCTGTACAAAGTCCATGTAATATATGTGCAGCATGGCAGTGTGACCTGGCCTGGAATTGGTCACCTCTGCATCGTTAGTATCACAGCCAGCTGAATGTCTTTTTCAAATCATTATTTATGTAAAAGTAATTCATTACCTGTAAAGGTCACCTCTTCTCTGTCTGGAATAGCTAAAATCCTAACCAGTCTTGTCAGTTTCCAGTGAAGGAGATGGGTTTGCCTGGTATTGTAGAGAGGACTGGGTCAAAGTGGATATCTCGCAACTACAGAATGTTGACCCTCAGCATCATGGAGAAAAACTATTACTTTCAAACTATTAAAGTTATAATTTTATTTTTATAAAAGCTTTGTTTATAACCCTAAACTTGGAATTTTCATGAATTCTAGCATGATTTTTTTAATACTATATTGTAATAATGAGGATGGGGAGCCAGCCAAAGGGCAGAAGTACAGTGGAGAAGAGAAATAAGGAGAAAGGGGTACAGGAAAAAGTCAAGGCAGGGGATCCAGAAGGGAAGATTGGGGAGGAGTGTGTGGGGTTTATGCAAATTATGTAATGTATATTAATGAGATGTGCAGTGCTCTAATTTGCATTAACCCTCCAGATTTTTGGATCTACAGCTTTAACAGGAATGCTTTAAAGATACTAAACTAATAAATTACTTTTCAAAAGCCTGCCTTCAAAAGAAAGATGCTCTCCTAAATGTATAGAACAGAGGTGCTGAGAAAATTATTAAAATACAGATTTTAGACAGAAGAAAATCTAATGGCCACATCCTGAGAGGTCCTGTATACCAATGGTTCTCAAACTAAGGTCGCTGCTTGTTCAGGAAAGCCCCAGTGGGCCAGGCCGATTTGTTTATCTGCCGTGTTTGCAGGTTCGGCCGATCATGACTCCCACTGGTCGTGGCCAATGGAGGCTGCAGGAAGGGCAGCCAGCACATCCCTCAGCTCGCGCCGCTTCCTGCAGCCCCCATTGGCCTGGAACGGGAAACCGCAGCCAGTGGGAGTCGTGATCAGCTGAACCTGCGGATGCGGCAGGTAAACAAACCGGCCCAGCCTGCCAGGGGCTTTCTCTTTTCTTCTGCCCTAGTTTGAGAATCACTTCTGTATACTACTAACTGTCTCTGAATCAGTGGAGATTATAGGTGCTCAGCAGTTGTTAGGATTTGGTCCTAAGTGAATAAAGATAAACTGGACTTCGAAGGCAATAAAGTTAGTATAAGTCTAGAACAAGGGGGCAATATTATAAGATGTTCTACATGGGTATCTACAAGGATATCTAAGGTTGTAGAAGAATGTCTATAGTATATTATTTGGGAAATAGCATACTATCTTGTAATTAAAGTCTGTCTCATAATATCTATGTAAAAGTGAGCAGAGTTAAGGTTACACATCCAACCATAAGTTTGGCATTTTCTGACTCTTGAGTACTAGGCTGGGTAACTTTAACATTCTCTTATATATGTTTTTGTATGGAATAAGACTCCTGCAGGACATTCATGGAAATGACACTGGGGAGGTGGGGTGGTGTTGTGCTCTCACACCAGTGTAAATCAGGAGTAACTTCAATGGAGTGTAGAACTAGTGCAAAGAAATGATTGGCTATTGTATTATTTTATGATTGATATTATGCTTGTTGAGATAGTGCTACTTTATGGATAAGAATGAAGATATGCATTCTACCCAGCAGAACTTGCAATCTAAAAGGAAAAAATGGTTTTAACAAAAATACTTTTTCTCACAACTGTAGTCTTTTATACACAAAAGTGTTATAATACTGTATCTATAAGCAGTCACTGATGAAAATAGGAGTGTTAGCAAGGAAAACACTTCGTCTGTCAAGACTAAGCTAATATGATTAGATAACTGTAGGCCATGACTTAGCTTGTTTCCTGTAATGAGAAATAGATGAATTTAGGCCAGTAGTGCTAAACAAGGAATTAGAATTAAGCCAAATGCATTCTACTGCCAGTATAAATCGCACCACTGGCTCCATTGTTTTAAATGCAAAGCAGTCAGGCAATAAACAGGCTCATATAACAAGCACGTCATACTGGTATGAATGTTTAAAATTAAAAGCATCTCAGAAAAACAGTTTTATAGAGAGTATCTGTAAATAATCCTGGTATCTCTGATGTGTTTTGATCCACTTAGGTTGACAATTATACCTGTTCAACAGTAGTTTACAGCTTATATTACAGAGTGCACATTTATCAGAAATAAACAAGTTTTTGCATTGTTATGCTTTCTAATAATCATTTTTATGGGTTCTATCTTCAAATTCTAAAATTGTATATTTATTTTGTTTAAATATAAATATATACACTAATTATCTTTAGCTCAAACCACATTACAAAATCTCACATATAATGTACTTTGTAATAACTATAAAAATAGAGCACTAAAATAAAATATTTTGTAGATAGTAAAAAAGAACCCACTCACCCCCATTATCATACACCTGCATTCCACCCAACCTGTGATTTTTTTCAAAGGCTTCTAGCACAGATCAGCACCAGTTTTCACTGGAACATATGGAGGATATTATCATGCCAAATTTCAGCTTTCAAATCCTATTCATCTTGGCTGCAGAACTGTTCAAGAGAGTAAGAGCTGTTTGGGGGGGGAGGTTATTTATAATATAAAATACAGATTTTTTCACTCTTCTGTACTAAAAAAATGGCTATACAATTTTTGTTCGAACTCAAAAAAATCACCTCAGGAATATACCAAGGGTAGAAAATTTCATCTGAAAAGTTTCATAACTTTATGAGCAATTTAAAGCAATGGGTTATAATGGAAACTGTTACGCAATCTGTAGTGCAGTGGGCTAGTTTGCCTTTATTATATTTCCTGCTTTGCTTTATATTCTGCTTTGCATTATATTCAGCAGTAATACAAGAAACCTACAGGCCTGTATCCTGTAAGAAAGGGGTCAGCAACCTTTCAGAAGTGGTGGGCCGAGTCTTCATTTATTCACTCTAATTTAAGGTTTCGCGTGCCAGTAATACATTTTAAGATTTTTAAAAGGTCTCTTACTATAAGTCTATAATATACAAATAAACTATTGTTGTATGTAAAGTAAATAAGATTTTTTAAATGTTTAAGAAGCTTCATTTAAAATTAAATTAAAATGCAGAGCCCCCCGGACCGGTGGCCAGGACCCGGGCAGTGTGAGTGCCACTGAAAATCAGCTCGTGTGCCGCCTTTGGCACACATGCCACAGGTAGCCTACCCCTGCTGTAAGACATTAGCTTCAGCAAGTTAGCATAAGGCTTGAGACCTATGAACTTTGGACAGATAAACAGCCCAACAGAAAACCCCAAGTATCTAGGGAGCTGAAAATAGAGTTTATGGGGAAGTTCTGACCACAGGTAAATAATTCAACCACAGAAGTGTCCTGGCAAAGAACTGACATACATAACAGGTACAGGAGATACATTTAAGGCTAGCCTGCTTGCTTGCCTATATATCTTTTCTTATAAGTGTTTTATTTTCTTATGGGTTTGATTATTTGTCTTATTATAATAGGTTTATAGGTCCATATTAAAGTATATTTTGGCTGTAACACAAGGGACCTGCAGGCCACATCCTGTATGTTGAGATAAAGCATAAGGTTCATATATGGCTGCGACCTTTAACATAGAGGATGTGTTAAAGCAGATTGGCATATGGGCTTTCCTAAGTTCATACCCTTTTAAACTTAACAGGTACACCACAGCTTGGAACTTGAAAAGAACCGAAATAACCAATTAGGACAGAAATAGCAAATGTGATACCTAACCACAAAAGGACCATGGTAACGAATGGACGTATATGATAATAAGTTGAGATCACTGATATACTAATCTATAGGAAAAAGACACTCCAACATTTGTAAGGTGAGGAAATACAAAAAAGGAAAAAGGGAAAAATGCCCTACTGAATATGCATTGAACATAATGGTGTCAGCATAATATATTATAAAAGTGGGATCCCAGCCTAGGGATGGTAGGAAAGAGAGATATAGTCCTTGGGAGGTGCCAGAATGATGGTCACTGGTGATGATGGGGAAGGTGATGGTGAAGAGGAAGATGATGGCTAACATTTCAGGTTGTTCTGCAAGAGATTGTGTGAGTACACAGATGTGCAGATGTACATTCTGTAGTATTTCTACCTGTCTGACTAAGTTGGGGGTGTCTGTGACTGTGAAAAATGTATTAATAAACTATATTTATAAATATAAAAGAGTTCCTATAGTGAATATTGCAACTGTGCACATCAGGGTTCCCAACTATATCATAATTTAAATAATACTAGGCCTGATCATGGGACAAGAACCTGTCCACACTCAAAGTGATAACTGGATTCTTAAGAAATCAATATAATTAATACATCATCTAAAGATCAGGCAACAAACCTTACCTGTAGTGGGTCACAATGAATGTCCTGCTATTTTTTTTTTTAATTAGTACAAGTAGCCACATATAAGACTAAAGGTAAATGACTAAACCTGTGTTTAATCTGATTGCCCCACAAGTTTGTTGATAACTTTTCTAAGGCTGAATTGATATTTAATAGACGATGAACCTGGAAAAGCTGGCATACACAGAGTAATGTTTTAGGACTGTCACATCATAGAGATGAGTCATTATAACCTTCTTAAAATATTTAACACAACACAATTCAGACTCTCCACTCCTCTGGCAAAACAATCCTGAGGTAACATGCCTACGTAAGGAGAGTGGTCAGTTTGGATGAGCTATTACCAGCAGGAGAGTGAGTTTGTGTGTGTAGGGGGTGGGGGGGAGAAAACCTGGATTTGTGCTGGAAATGGCCCACCTTGATTATCATGCACATTGTAGGGAGAGTGGTCACTTTGGATGAACTATTACCAGCAGGAGAGTGAGTTTGTGTGTGTATGGGGGTGGGGGGTGAGAAAACCTGGATTTGTGCTGGAAATGGCCCAACTTGATTATCATACACATTGTAAGGAGAGTGATCACTTTAGATAAGCTATTACCAGCAGGAGAGTGGGGTGGGAGGAGGTATTGTTTCATGGTCTCTGTGTATATAATGTCTTCTGCAGTTTCCACAGTATGCATCCGATGAAGTGAGCTGTAGCTCACGAAAGCTTATGCTCAAATAAATTGGTTAGTCTCTAAGGTGCCACAAGTACTCCTTTTCTTTTTGCAAATACAGACTAACACGGCTGTTACTCTGAAACATGCCTACGTATAGTGTCTCGAAGTTCACTAAAAGAGTATGTGTAGTCCAGAAGTTCACCAGATGTCAGTGCTTCATCTTACATTCTTTATTTCCTGAGCAAAGGTGCAATGCTATTTTCCCTTCTTTAGTCCGTGAGAATTTCAGTTTTATACCACTCCAACAAGAACTAGCACTGCTAAATTCTTCATATCCAGACTTATAAATAAAGCATGTGGGGTTTGCACAGACAAATTACCTGTTTGGAATGATTTGGAAGCGCAATTTAAGGCACAGCTTTGCAAATTTAACTTATGCCATATAGGAGAGAAAGGCCTCCAAAGGGAACGTGACAACAAATAGCTTTTGAGATGGTAATATAAATGAAATTAAGGAATTATTTTGCCATCTTTAATTATAGTAAAATTTTACCTAAACCAAAGATGAATCATCTCAAACTAAAATGCATTAGGGAACAATTCTAAGTCCAGCTGGGCAACGGAATGCAGGTTATCAGTAAATCACCATCACTGCGGTCATTAAAAAGCAGGATAGACACTACAGTAGTTGGAACAATCCAGTGAACGGCTCTGTAAAATGTATGGGAACAGACTGGAAGATCTCATAGTGGTCCTTCTTTTTGACTCTATAGAGTACTGCTAGATAGGATCAAAAGTCCTGCTTTGCCACAGTCAGGATAGGACAAGCTATGGTTTAGTTGGCTGTATTAGAGGAGACACAGTTGGTAGTGGGAGAGTGGAAATTTTCTTCTTCGTAGGCTGATGTAAATGTAGAGCAATAACTGTAATTTTACATTTAGATGCTTGTAACCATCGCTACCTTCTCTCTCTTATTTGATATCACTTAATCCCTGCTCTCCCGTTAATAAACTTTTGCCATAAACCAATTCAGTGCTGTGTTCGAAGGGGAGGGTGTATTTACACCAGTTAAATTAATAAACTGTGATGTATTGACTGTTTAATAGATCAGCGAACTTAATATCTTCTGTGAATGCACAGTAATAGGGACTTGTCCATTGCAGAAAAATATTGCTGAGGAGCTTGGAGGCTGGAATGCTTTGAGGTGAGATTTGGGCCGTGAGAGCCTTGAGGAGTTTGCTGGTGGGGAAGATGGACTGATCTGGCAGGGAGCTGACACACAGTCCAATGGCTAGCAAAACTCTCTCTCGCTGAGGCAGAGCAGTAACACAGTTGCTCACAGATCTGGGTGTCCCCAGCAGTGTGTTACAGCCAGCTATCCATCCGGCCATATCATCAGGAGAACCCAAAGGTGATTTAGAACCTCCTTACCCCCGAGCCCCTTCAGTAGCACTGAGCAGATCCCTCGCTAGCTTGAGGATTTAGCGCGAAATTTAGATAATTAATTCATGAAAAATCTCTTGTGTGAATAGAAACTGGAAAGATTGGGATTGTTTATCTTAGAAAGGAGATGAATAAGAGGAAACATGCAAAAAGTATAATAATGAGTTTTAGAGAGCAGGTAGATGGGAAACTTCTGTTTTCCTCGTCTCAACACCAGGGGAAATTCAGTGAAACTGAAAGATATCAATTCACTCAACACAAAATTAGACTGTGGAACACATTGCAACCGGGAGTAGTTGAGGCCAAGAGTCATATTGGGTCAGACCAAAGATCCAGCTAGCCCAGGATCCTGTCATCCAACAGTGCCAGTGCCAGGAGCTTCAGAGGGAATGAGCAGAACAGGCAATCATCAAGTGATCCATTCCCTGTTGCCCATTCCTAGCTTCTGGCAAACAGAGGCTAGGGACACCATCCCTGCCCATCTTGGCTAATAGCCATTGATGGAGCTAACCTGCATTAATTTGTCTAGGTTTTTTTTAAACCCTGCTACAGTCTTGGCCTTCACAACATCCTTTGGCAAAATTCCACAGGTTGACTGTGTGTGTAAGGAAATACTTCCTTTTGTTGTTTTTAAACCTGCTGCCTATTAATTTCATTTGGTGGCCCCTAGTTCTTGTGTTATGAGGAGGAGTAAATAACACTTCCTTATTTACTTCCTCCACACCAGTCATGATTTTATAGACCTCTATCAACTCTTTTCCAAACTGAAAAGTCCCACTCTTATTAATCCTAATTTGAAAGCCATTCCATACCCCTAATCATTTTTGTTGCCCTTTTCTGTACTTTTTCCAATATCTTTTTTGAGATGGGGTGATTCACATCTGCATGCAGTATTTAAGATGTGGGCATACCATGGGTTTATATAGAGGCAATATGATATTATCTGTCCTTTTCCTAATGCTTCCCAACATTCTGTTAGCTCTTTTGACTGCTGCTGTACAATGAGTAGATGTTTTCAGAGAACTATCCATAATGACTTCAAGATCTTTCTTGAGTGGTAACAGCTAATTTAGACCCCATCATTTTATCTGTATAGTTGGGATTATGTTTTCCAATGTGCGTTACTTTGCATTTATCAATATTGAATTTCATCTTCCATTTTGTAGCCCAGTCACAGTTTTGTGAGGTCCCTTTGTAACTCTTTGCAGTCTGCTTTAAAGTTAACTATTTTGAGTAGTTTTGTATCATCTGCAAATTTTACCACTTCACTGTTTACCCCTTTTTCCAGATCATTTATGAATATGTTGAATAGTACTGGTCCCAGTACAGACCCCTGGGGGACACCACTATCTATCTCTCTCCATTCTGAAAACTGAGCATTTATTCCTACCCTTTGTTTCCTATCTTTTAACAAGTTACCGATCCATGAAAGGACCTTCCCTCTTATCCTGTGACAGCGTACTTTGCTTAAGAGCCTTTGGTGAGGGACCTTATCAAAGGC
Organism: Lepidochelys olivacea; assembly: GCF_965140295.1. Taxonomy (NCBI): domain Eukaryota; kingdom Metazoa; phylum Chordata; order Testudines; family Cheloniidae; genus Lepidochelys; species Lepidochelys olivacea. The sequence goes on from NC_140412.1 coordinate 53,010,805, forward strand.
TTTCTGAAAATCTAAATACAGTATATCCACTGGATCACTCTTGTCCACATGCTTGTTGATCCCCTCAAAGAATTCTAGTAGATTGTTGAGAGACGATTTCCTTTACAAAAAACATGCTGACTCTTCCCCAACAAACCATGTTCATCTATGTATCTGATAATTCTGTTCTTCACTATAGTTTCAACCAGTTTGCCTGGTACTGAAGTCAAGCTTACCAACCTGTAATTGCCAGGATCACCTCTGGAGCCTTTTTTAAAAATTGGCATCACATTAGCTATTCTCCAGTCATCTGGTACAGAAGCTGATTTAAATGATAGGTTACATACCACAGTTAGTAGTTCAGCAATTTCACATTTGAGTTCCTTCAGAACTCTTGGGTGAATACCATCTGGTCCCGGTGAGTTATTACTGTTTAATTTATCAATTTGTTCCAAAACCTCCTCTAATGACACCTCAATCTGAGACAATTCCTCAGATTTTTCACCTAAAAAGAATGGCTCAGGTTTGGGATTCTCCCTCACATCCTCAGACTGATGCAAAGAATTCATTTAGTTTCTCCGCAATGGTCTTATCGTCCTTGAGTGCTCCTTTAGCACCTCGATTGTCCAGTGGCCCCACTAGTTGTTTAGCAGGCTTCCTGCTTCTGATGTACTTCAAAAAAAAATTTGCTTTTACTTTTTGAGTCTTTGGCTAGCTATTCTTCAAATTCTTTCTTGGCCTTCCTAATTATATTTTTACACTTCACTTGCCAGAGTTTATGCTCCTTTCTATTTTCCTCAATAGGATTTAACTTCCACTTTTTAAAGGATGCCTTTTTGCCTTTCACTGTTTCTTTTACTTTGTTGTTTAGGTGTGGTGGCATTTTTTTAGTTCTCTTACTATGTTTTTTAATTTGGGGTATACATTTAAGCTGAGCCTCTATTATGGTGTCTTTAAAAAGTTGCCTTGCAGCTTGCAGGGATTTCACTTTTGGCACTGAATCTTTTAATTTTTGTTTAACTAACTTCCTCATTTTTGTGTAGTCCCCCTTTCTGAAATTAAATGCTTCTGTGTTGGGCTGCTGTGGTGTTTTCCCTGCCACAGGGATGTTAAATCTAATTATTTTATGGTCACTATTACCAAGCGGTTCAACTATATTCATCTCTTGGACCAGATCCTGTGCTCCATTTAGGACTACATCAAGAATTGCCTCTCCCCTTGTGGGTTCCAGGACTAGTTGCTCCAAGAAGCAGTCATTTACGGTGTCAAGAAACTTTGTCTCTGCATCCCGTCATGAGGTGACATGCCCAGGCAGTATGGGAATAGTTGAAATCCCCCAATATTATTGAGTTTTTTATTTTTATAGCCTCTCTAATCTGCCTGAGCATTTCACAGTTGCTATCACCATCCTGGTCAGGTGGTCAGTAGTATATCTCTACTGCCATGTTCTTATTGTTCAAGCATGGAATTACTATCCATAGAGGTTCTATGGTACAGTTTGGTTCATTTAAGATTTTTACTTCATTTGACTCTACGCTTTTTTTCACATATAGTGCCACTCCCCCGCCAGCACAACCTGTTCTGTGCTTCCAATATATTTTGTACCTTGGTATTACTGTGTCCCATGGATTATCCTCATTTCCCCAAGTTTCTGTGATGCCTATTATATCAATATCCTCATTAAATATGAGGCACTGTAGTTCACTCACATTATTATTTAGACTTCTAGCATTTGTATATAATCAATTTTAAAAACTGTCACTTTTCAGCTGTCTTCCATTTCGTGATGTAATTGAATGGGACTCTTTTTCATTTGACTGTTTCTCATCCGATCCTACCCATATTTTATCTTCCATCTGCTCCGCCTGACTAGGATATAGAGAATCTCCATTAATAGATCCTCCCCTAAGGGATGTCTCTGTCCGAACCATGCTCCTCCTCCACAGGGATATCGGCTTTCCCCCAGCCCTTAGTTTAAAAACTGCTCTACGGCCTTTTTAATTTTAAGTGCCAGCAATCTGGTTCCATTTTGGTTTAGGTGGAGCCCATCCTTCCTGTATAGGCTCCCCTTTCCCAAAAGGTTCCCCACTTCCTAATAAATCTAAACCCCTCCTCCCTACAGTATCGTCTCATCCATGCATTGAGACCCTGCAGTTCTGCCTGTCTAACTGGCCCTGTATGTGGAACTGGAAGCATCTCAGAGAATGCTACCGTGGAGGTCCTGGACTTCAGTCTCTCTTACTTAGGAGCCTATATATAAATATATCTCTTCAGGGTTTAAACAAATCTCCAACTATTAGTGATTAGAATGAGATAGTCATTGAGGGGGATTATTCCACACCTATTATCCCACATCTACTGGGGGTTAGACTCAGGCTATAGGTTTTTTGCTGCCCCAAGCAAAAAATTTTCCGCCCCAAGCTCAGGTGGGGCTGGGGCTTGCAGGCAGCGCTGGAAGCGGAGGAAGTGATGTCACCTTCTCCTAGCGCCTGCAGGGGGCTATACCCCCTCCCCCACCTGCCCACACAGAGAAGCCCTGAGCTAAGGGGTGGCACAAGGCAGCGCAGCAGCCAGTGTGCAGATGAGGTGGCTCAGCCCCGGCTCCCCGGCAGGACTCTCCCTCTCGTCTCCAGGTAGCGGCTGGGCCCTGGCAGCTCAGCATCCCGGGGCCGGGGCTTCCCCTTCCCACTGCGGCCTTCGCCCCGTCTAAGTGGCGCAGCTCCGAGAGCGCAACTGCCCCGAAAAAAAAGGCTGGCCAGAGTGCCGCCCCTGGAAATGTGCCACCCCAAGCATGTGCTTGCTTTGCTGGTGCCTAGAGCCGGTCCTGGTTAGACTAGATGACCCTTGCGGTTCCTTTTAACCCTATGATTCTACCTATTGGGGATTCTTGTATCTTCCTCTGAAGCATCTGGCAATGGCCACTCTATAAGACTTGATTCTGGACTAGATGGACCAGAGGTCTGATCCAATGTGGCAATACTTATGTTCCTATGTATCTAGTATCTGCAACCCATTAACCACTGTATTAAGTCTGTAGGGCCACATACTGTTTACCCCTTTCTTCAAATGAATACTGCTATTTTTTTAAATAACCCCATTGATTTCAGTTGGGCTATTTAAGGAGTAAGGTACTACATTACATGAATAAGGTTGACAAAATCTCACCCATAATCTGTAACCAGCCCAAATACCTTGGCTATCATACAGTTACTATGTCTAGAAACTGTGGCATATTTTAGATACTATTCTTTTAGCTTCAAAAAAGTTGGTTAGGTATTGGCTCAACTTGATAAAACACTTAAATGCTAAAAACAGTCAACAACCTTTGGGTCAGTTTTGAAACTGACCAAATCATTTCTGAGGGCCCAGTCCTAGTCTTCTTGCTCATGTGTGCAGTCCCATGAAGCTGGCCCTTGGCCATTTGATTTCTTGGCAGTTTCTGGACTATAGACTTGCAACATTAAAAAAATATATTTTGTAACAGTATCTATTTTATTAGAAGGTTTTAACTGTTCTTTGAAACTTTCAATATTTGAAGGATCTTCGGAGAAGAAAACAACTGAATATTATTTTGGAATTATAGAACAGCAAATTTCTATAGCTTAAATTTTACTAACAATTAAGTGGTAGATACTATTGTTCTGTGTAGACGTTATCTCAGTGGCTACATATAATACTTTAAGACATGTTTTGGGAATGCTAAAATTAATTTGGTTCAAAGTGTCAGCTATAATTGGGATAAAAATTAGAAACCGTATAGATTTGAAACCTTCTGTTTGTATTTTGTCTCATGTTCTGGGAAAGAAACGAATCCTTATAAAAAACTGGAGATGATGATACTGACCTCCTTTGTAAAGTGCTTTGAGATATACTGATGAAAAGGATTATTCTGGAAGGTCAAGGAAGATTTTCTGAAAAATACTTTGAACGACAGCATCATATGGAAGGGATATTGAGGCAGTGTGATATTCGTACTGCTCCTTCTTTATTGAACAAGCTGCTGCACATTAACTAGGAGCAAGGCAGTGATAATACATTCTGAAGATGCAGGATGACTTCTCTTTTCATAAATTCATAGATTCCAAGGCCAGAAGGGACCATTGCGATCATCTAGTCCAGGGGTCTCAACCACGCGGTCCGCCAAGCTCCCCGTGCCCCATCCTCTCCCCAGCACGCTGCGTCCACAGCCTACCTCCAGACCAGGGGTAGGCAAACTACAGCCCTGGGCTGGATCTGGCCCCTCAGGGCTTTGGATCCGGCCTGCAGATTTGCCAACCCCGTGGTGCTGAGGGCCCTGCACCGCTCCAGGAAGCGGCAGGCACCGCTTCCCTGCGACCCCGGGGGAGGGGGAGGGGGAGCAGAGAACTCCATGAGCTGTTCTTGCCTGTGGGTACCTCCCCTGAAGATCCCACTGGCCAAGAATGGGGAACCTTCGGGGGAGGTACCCACAGGCAAGAACAGCTCACGGAGTTCTCTGCTCCCCCTCCCACCGGGGCCATGGGGATAGGGTGCCCACTGCTGCACGGGGCCAGGGCCGGGGCCAGGGCAGGCAGGGAGCCTACCCTGGCCCCGATGCGTGCCCCTGCCACCCCAGAGCCACTCAAGGTAAGCAGTGCTGGGTCGGAACCCGAACCCCTCCTGCACCCCAGCTCCCTGCCCTGAGCCCCCTGCCTGCACCCCAAACCCCACACTCCCTCCTGCACCCCAACTTCCTGCCCGGAGCTCCCTCCTGCACCCCAACCTCCTGCCCAGAGCCCCCTGCGGTACCCCACAGGCAGGGGCGGGGGTGGAATGGGGGGTGATGAGGCCCTCGGGCCAATGTACGAGTCCTCATGTGGCCCTCCTGGTGATTCGAGTCTGAGACCCCGATCTAGTCTGACCTCTTGTATAACACAGGTCATAGAACTTCCCCAGTATAATTTCTAGAGCATGTGTTTTAGAAAAACATCCAATCTTGATTTAAAAGTTGGTATTGATGGAGAAAACAACTACGACCCTTGGAAATTGTCCCAATGGTTACTTACCCTTGCTGTTAAAATTTTACACCTTGTTTTCAGTCTGAATTTGACTAGCTTTAACTTCCAATCATTTGATCATGTTATTGCTAGATTGAAGAGCCTATTATCAAAAATTTGCTCCCCATTGTAACAGTTCTGGGGTGCAATGTAGACCAGTAAGGAGTTGTGGCACCACTTGCTTTGTAAGCCTGGGTACTGTACAATGCTTTGCTGCTGTAGCTTCGACCTGGGGTGATCTCAACCAGCCTACCAGCATGTAAGTCACACCTTGAGCGTCTGTATCCTAGACAGTCCTGGTTCAGCAGCTCTGTCTACAGCCCCACTCTGGCTTCCACCAGCCTTGGTTACAACCAGCAAGGTGACTCTAACACACTCCCAGTCCCAAATTTTCCCCAAACTCTGTGTTCTTCAATGTCCAGGCCTCTCCTGGACAGTTTCGAGAAATAATAAGGTTATTTTGTTCATTTAAAGACACAAGAGCACATCACAGCTTATAAACTTTACAGGGGTAAAATATATTACCTTCCCCTCAAATGCAGAGTTGGTTTATAGTAAAATATAAAACAGATTTATTGACAATAGGTCATAGGTACAGTGGTGCCAAGTAAAAGGAATAAAGTTAGAAAAGGTTCCAAGCAAATATAAGTGAAAACACACACCTAAAAGTCTAAAACTTAGTCTTGCAAGGTACAGGCTTTGTTCAAGATGGTTCCTGTCACCAATTTTCTTTTCAGTCATGGCTGACTTTCCCTCAGTCAAGACCTTCCTCAGACGTACAATAAGCTGCTTCCCTTGTCTTCCTAAGTGAAAGATCTTTGCCTAAGCAGGTTTCTTACTTGTGTTTATTTTCCAGAGACTTCAGCCTCCGCTTGGTTGAAGGACCTATTTTTCTCTGTTTGCAAGAGCTCTGTTCTCTTGGGCTGTCTAGTGATGAATGCCAAAGACGGCTTCTGTCCTTGCTTATCTTCCAAAATTCCAGAGTGTCATTGTTTCAAGAGGCAGGATGACCTCATGCTGTTCTTCCCTTCCTGTGGGTTTCCAATCCCTCTGTATGTAAGTTGGGTTTCCATTGTTTTGATTCCATCATGCTTCATTTTCATAGGAGTGAGGTAAATAGCTACTTTCTCTCTTGTCTGGCAGGGAACCTGTTTCTCCCTGTTTGGACACAGACTTTAAAGCATAATATCACTAAGTGTCCATATTTCCTCATACAGTGTTAATACATACATTTCACAATTATATTAATCATCCGTGTGTCATTAGCTTTCAGAAAAGACCTCACTTTATACACTTCTAAAATATAGTAATATTGTATACAATGTTGATTCCATTGCTTATCACTTGAATCTCAGCCCCTCTGTCTTTATAGACCAGTAAACCTGTAAAGTGGATTCTTCTGAGGGTTACCTCTCAAAGTAAACTTTATTCAAGCTGTAAGAAAGGTGAAGTGGAGTCTGGTCAGCACTCTTCCCTTGCTGGTGTTGCTAAATTGCAAATTGTTTTTTTTTTCCTGCAGTCTCCCCCTCTTGTTAGTTTGAGGGCCCTGTTTACTGCTTATATGTAAATGGGGGGAGGGATAGCTCAGTGGTTTGAGCATTGGCCTGCTAAACCCAGGGTTGTGAGTTCAATCCTTGAGGGGGCCAATTAGGGATCTGGGGCAAAAATTGGGGATTGGTCCTGCTTTGAGCAGGGGGTTGGACTAAATGACCTCCTCAGGTCCCTTCCAACCCTGATACTCTATGATTCTATGAAATGTACCTTCTTTCTTGCTGCCTGATGACCAGGCTGGTCAGAGAAGCAAATACATTCTTTTGTCTAGAGGAGACCTGTTTACCAGTTCCCCCTGATATGCCTGGCTTAAACACATTTTAGTCATAACACCAGCATATATCCATAACTCTCTTAATACACACTACATACATACAAGACTATTATCAGTGAGCTATTAGTATTGAAAAGATACCTTACAAGATATATTTTGTACAAAGATTATTACAATAGTGTGTAGGGGTGAATACAAGGGTGTTTATGGTTACGCACATGTAGGTACTTATAAACTGTAACCAAATCACCCCTTAACCTTTTCTTTGTTAAGATAAATAGATTGAGTTCCTTGAATCTATCACTGTAAGGTTTTCTAATCCTTTAATCATTCTCGTGGCTCTTCTCTGAACCCTTTCCAATTTATCAGCATCCTCTTGAATTGTGGGCACCAGAACTGGACATAGTATTCCAGCAGTGGTCACACCAGTGTTAAATACCAACTCTGTTCCTACTCAAGATTCCCCTGTTTATGCATCCTTTTTGGCCACAGCATTACACTCAGAGTTATGTTCAGCTGATTATCCCGCATGACCCCCGAATCTTTTTCAGAGTCACTGCTTCCCAGGTACAATCCCCTATCCTAAGTATGACCTACATTCTTTATTCACAGAGATAAATATTTAGATTTATCCATATTAAAACATTGTATGCTTGCATCCATCTTACCAAGCAATCTAGATCACTCTATATCATTCTATATCAGTGATGTGCACTCTTCATTATTTACCACTTCTCCAACTTTTGTGTCATCTGCAAACTTTATCAGTGATAAATTTATGTTTTGTTCCAGGTCATTGATAAAAATTTTAAATGGTGTGGGGCCAAGAACCAATCCCTGCAGGACCCACTAGAAACAGACCTGCTTGATGATGATTCCCTGTTTACAATTTTATTTTGATACCTATCAGCCAGTTTTTAATCCATTTAATGTGTGCCATGTTAATTTAATAACATTCTAGTTTTTTAATCAAAATGTTGTGCGGTACCAAGTCAAACGCCTTACAGAAGTCTAAGTATATTACATCAACACTATTACCTTTATCAGCCAAATCTGTAATCTCAATAAAGATAGATATCAAGTTAGTTTGACAGGATCTATTTTCCATAAATCCATGTTGATTAGCATTAATTGTATTACCATCCTTTAATTCTGTATTAATCAAATCTTGTGTCAGCTGTTCCACTATCTTTCCTGCAATCAGTGTCAGACTGACAGTCCTATAATTGCCTGGGTCATCCCAGTAACCCTTTTTAAATATGACAGCCTTGGTCAGGGAACATCACAGATTTTTCCCTTTCTACTCCAACTCATTCCCCAAAGGCCTGCACCTGTTCCTGGTGCATTTCCTCTGCTGGGCTAGAATTTCCCCCCATCTCCCTTCTTCTGTTGACACAGAAGTAATCAGATTGCACAATAAATCTTGGGCCTTGTAGTTAATGGCTCAACCAAATGGTTTCCAATTCTCTTTCTGCAAAGTCACCAGTATAAGCTATCCACTGAAGATAAAGATGCCTCTCAACAAACTCATTTGCTAGAATAGCAACAGAAAGCAAACACAAATGGGGCTGGGTAGGGGGAAGAGGGGAATACAAATGAAGTGAGTTAAAGCCTGTATTTCATAAAACAGTGCCGTATGCAGTATGAATTACTTTATAAAGATTGACTAATCCAAAACACCAAGAGAGTTGTTCTGTTTTTAAATGTGCAGTAAAACCTTGCTGATCTTCATACTATCAAATTCACACCAAAAATTAGTAGTCTCTCCCAAATGCCCAGCAAAAATGCAATAGCAAAGCCTTGTACTGAATTGATTAGTTTAAAAATTAATTACCAGTAATTCATTATTTTAAAAATTAATGGCCAGTAAATTTATTAATGGGCTATGAAGTATAATAAACAATAGGAATTTATCTAGAATTGTCAAATTCAATGATCAAGGTGCATTTTGTGAGTCATGAGCCTTGTTTTTTATTGTATGTGCAAATCAGTCAGCAAGTGCAAAGTCCAGTCATTGGCATTGGTTCATTAATGTGAGTTTTTGGGATTCTCCCACCTAGATGTGAGTTTTCTCTCTGCTTTTTGATAGAGTTCCTCTGTGACAGCTGAATTCACAGCTAGTGATGTTCAGTAGTTTTGTTTTGGTGCACTCTGTTTTCAGAAATTTGTTTCCAATCCATTTAAATTTTCCTGATTGTCTGTCTCTTGGAGTAGTTTGGCAGAATGTAAATGGAAGTGCTATTTGAAGTATCCTGTAATATAAAGATAGCTACTTTTACAGCCACAAAAATGGAACAAGAGCTCAGCGCTGAATATATACCTATTCTAGAGGCCTGATTCATCCCTGCTACTGGAGGCAAACCGTGCCTGTCTTAACAAGCAGGGGACACTGTGCCCAGGCAGGTTTTGCACTGCTGCTTCCTGAGAGGTTCTGCCAGGCAGCTGGGTAGCTTTAAGTTGAAATTCAGGCTATATAGGAAACTCTCTGAATGAAGAAAAGGAGGACTTGTGGCACCTTAGAGACTTAACAAATTTATTTGAGCATAAGCTTTCGTGAGCTACAGCCCACTTCGTCGGATGCATACCGTGGAAAATACATTGGGGAGATTTATATACACAGAGAACATGAAACAATGGGTGTTACCATACACACTGTGACGAGAGTGATCAGGTAAGGTGAGCTATTACTAGCAGGAGAGCGGGGGATGGGGGGGAACCTTTTGTAGTGATGATCAAGGTGGGCCATTTCCAGCAGTTGACAAGGAACAGTGTGGGGAGGGGGGGGGTGGAATAAACATGGCAAAATAGTTTTACTTTGTGTAATGACCCATCCACTCCGTCTTTATTCAAATTAATTAATTGTATCCAGTTTGCAAATTAATTCCAATTCAGCAGTCTCTCGGAGTCTGTTTTTGAAGTTTTTTTTGTTGAAGAATTGAAACTTTTAGGTCTGTAATCGAGTGCCCAAAGAGACTGAAGTGTTCTTTGGCTGGTTTTTGAATGTTATAATTCTTGACGTCTGATTTGTGTCCATTTATTCTTTTACGTAGAGACTGTCCGATTTGGCCAATGTACATGGCAGAGAGGCATTGCTGGCACATGATGGCATATATGACATTGGTAGATGTGCAGGTGAACGAGCCTCTGACAGTGTGGCTGATGTTATTAGGCCCTGTGATGGTGTCCCCTGAATAGATTCATTCTCTGAATGAAGTTGCCTGGGATTCTGCTGAGAATCAGTTATCCTCACTCTCCCTGCTACAGCAGGCTTTTCCCACTTTTGGGAAGATGCAAGCACACAGTAGGCCCCTTAGCTAGCTGTCACAACCCCCTGCCCTGGTCCCTGTGGACCCTTGTGCTACAGATCATTCTAGGGCTGAATCTAGCCCCACATTTTCAAAGTTTTTTTTTATCTTAAAGCAGGTGGTTACTTGGTTGGTTGGTGGGTCTGTTCTGTAACCTAACCAGTCTTTTAAGCTAATGGCCAAGTGATGATAAAGTGAAAATAGTGTGTGTGTGTGTGTGTGTGTGTGTGTGTTGACTTAATAGAATTAAGCACACGTAACTAAAATAAAATAAAAACTGTCCCACTCAATTTTAGCTTTGAAATTAAAGAGTGCTTCCAGGTATCCTGTTACTCAGCTGAGAGTGCTGCTTCTTTTACCTGCCCTACTTTTGTTTCTTTAGGCCTCAATCCAGAAAAGCACTTAGGCACATGAGTAGTTGAAATCACTGGGGTAACAGAGAGAGAGAGGTTCACAACATCTTTCATGCAAACCCATTTTCATTTCAGTATTTTTCCCTTTGATTTGGGCTGATTTGCTAAAAGTAGTCAACTTTAGTATACAGTAGGTGATTGACACAAACTTTCAGATCTGGTTCTTTTCTGATTCTCTGCTTGAGTAGTTTTGTTGCCATCTTCTAGTGTCCTGTGGACTAGGTAGGGTTGCCAGGCATCCAGTTTTTGACTGGAATGCCCAGTTGAAAAGGGACCCTGGTGGCTCCAGTCAGCACCACCGACCCGGCCGTTAAAAGTCCGGTTGATAGTGCTGCGGGTTTAACGCAGGCCAGCTCCTACCTGTCATGGCACTGCACTGTGCCCTGGGAGCAGCCAGCAGGTTGGCTCCTAGGTGGGGGGAGGGGGGGCACCAGCTCCGCACTCCCATTGGTCGGGAACTGCTGCCAGTGGGAGCTGGGGGAGGGGGGCAGTGCCTGCAGGTGAGAGCAGCACACAGAGCCTCCTGGCCCTCCCCGCCTAGGAGCCAGACCTGCTGGCCACTTCCAGGAGGCAGTGCGGAGTCAGGACAGGCAGGGAGCCTGCTTTAGCCCTGCTGTGCCACTGACCGGGAGCCACCCGAGGCAAGCCCATGCCCTTGCCCCAGCCCTGAGCCCCCCAAAACATGGAGCCCCTTCTTGCACCCCAAACCTCTCATCCCCAGCCCTACCCCAGAGCCTACATCCCCAACCGGAGCCCTCACCCCCTCCTGCATCCCAACCCCCTGCCCCAGCTCCGTGAAAGTGAGTGAGGGTGGGGAAGAGCAAGCCATTGAGAGAGGGGGAATGTAGTAAGCGGGGGGTGGGGGGCGGGCAAGGCCTCGGAGAAGGGGCGGGGAGGGCATTGAGGAAGGGGCGTGACTGGAGTGTTCAGTTTTGTGCAATTGGAAAGTTGGCAACCCTAGGACTAGGTGTTGGATCATATTAAAGAAGTTCTGTATTAAAATCACAAATGAGTTTCATTCCCCATAGTTTAAATTCCAGGGTATTACTAATTATGAGGTCTCTTGGTTTTTGGTCTCTTGTTTTTACTATTTCTCTCCCTCTGTGTGTGAAACTTGCAAGCTGCTAATTGTGTTAGTACATCCTAAGACAGAGTCTGTTCTCAGAGCAATACTTTGTAACAACTACTACTCACAGAGAGAGAGAGAGAGACTCAAAGTGATACTTTGTAACAACAGAAACAGCACACTGAGACTCCCCGCCCTTTTGTTGTATTTATCTCACTTTGTTAACAATTGTGATTAAAATAGAGATAGAGGATGTATGTGGATGGATGCTTGGTGTGGATAATAAATCAATGATCAGGGAGGTGCCAGCCTAGGAGTTCAGTATTGATCGGCCAAAGAATGCGCAGAGTGGAGACAACCAGATGACCCACCGAGGGCAGACTGGAATCCACCCAGCAGCCTCAAGGATGCGAGAACCAAAGAACAAGATAACATCTGGCAGCATGGAGCCGTCAGGAATGTACAATCTGCTGGTTGATTCAGCAACAGCATGATGAAGCAATTGCCATAGACTGGCATAGGAATACATTCCTATAAAGATGGTCTCTAGAAACTGAGAACTTTGGGGTCTGAGTCTGCAAACCAACTTCCAGGAGCATCAGATGAGCATCTGATAAGGCCCTGCTCCCTCCTCATGTCCAGGCCACCTGGCCAGTGGCTTGGCACGAGCAACTCTAAGGCTGGTAACTATGATAACAACCTTGCAGAACCTGAGTGTGAGTGTGTGTGTATGAATGAATGTGTGAATAAATATGAAATTGAATGGAATGTTATAGCTATAACTAACTACTTATTATGATTCTTTCTGTATTCAGAAAGATAAATGTGGCATTTTGCCTTTTCCCCTTTAATAAGATCCTGCTGGTTTTTATTTTATTGGTATAACATAGACCTATCATGAAACTGCTGAAAGAGTCATTTACTGAGATGTTTTCTGCCTTCCTTTCAATGTGTTTCAGAAAATCTTCGGAAGAACTGGACATGGATAAAGTGACAGCAGCTATGGTACTAACCAGTTTATCCACCAGCCCTTTGGTTCACAGCCCTCCTGTACGGCCCAATGGTAAACATACAACATAATACTCTGGGGGATTGTAAGAAGTGGTAGTAATACATTATACTGAGAATCTGAAAGTTACTTTTCCGTTTTGTGGCAGGCACATAGCACACCTGAATAAATATGGTAGGGATAACGTATCCTTACCTGCCCCAGTAGTAGTAATTCAACTGGAAAAGAAAAATAGCTGCCCAATTGTCCTGTTGTACCCATTGTAATTATCCACTAGTGGAGCTAGAGGCAAGCTTGAGGACTAGTGAGAGCATTCAGGTAAGTAAGGAGGAGCAGAATCCACCTCTGGAGGGGACTGTGATTTACTCTATGTTTATACTGTGCCTAGGACAGTTGGGCCTTGACCTATTAGAGGTCTCTAGGTGCTGTTGGAGAAAAGCCCATAAATGAGAATATGGCTTCTGAGTGGCAGTGGAGCTGCTCTGTCATCTGTAGCCCTAGCTCACCCCTTGCATGGGAGGAAAGACCAGAGGAGGATCATTACAGTGGTGGATCTTCTGACCGCCCTGAAACGTTAGTTCTCCAGAGTATCAGATTATTTTATACATACATATGAAGTCAATATGGCAGTGATTTTCAGCCTTTTCCATACTATCCCCACCCACCCACATCCTCCCTAGTCAGGATACAGCCAGGATCTATTCCCATTTAGCAATATGAGAAGGCAGAGTAATTGTGACCCCCCCCCCATCACCCCCAGGAGATCTGATTGCAACTTCAAGGCTGAAAAGCCATGCAGGAGGATTCTGCATAAGTACAGGTCCCCCCCGCATGCAGTTCTAGTTGCAGAATCGGGGACTTCATTCCCATCCTGTGCATCTGTTTCCAGGATCATTTCTCTCAGACAACATGCAGCCAAGCTCATGAATCTCATAAGAAGGGCCCTACCAAATTCATAGTCGATTTGGGTCAATTTCATGGTCAGAGGAGTTTAAAAATCATAAATTTCATGATTTCAGACATTTAAATCTGAAATTTCATGGTGTTGTAATTGTACAGTCCTGACCCAAAAAGGAGATGGGGGGGGGGCACAAAGTTATTGTAGGGAGGGTTGCAGTACTGCTACCCTTATTTCTATGCTGTTGCTGGTAGTAGTGCTGCCTTGAGAGCTGGGAGGCCAGAGAGCGGCAGCTGCTGGCCGGGAGCCCAGTTCTGAAGGCAGAGCCACCGCCAGCAGCAACACAGAAGTAAGGATGGCCTGGTATGATATTGCCACCCTTACTTCTGTGCTGCTGCCTGCAGAGCTGGGTACCCCGCCAGCTGCTGCCCCTCTCCAGCCACCCAGCTCTGAAGGCAGCACAGAAGTAAGGGTGGCAATACCATGACTCTCCTAAAATACCCTTGCAACCCCCTGAAAATCCCTTTTGGGTCAGGACCGCCAATTTGAGAAATGCTGGTCACCACCGTGAAATCTGTATGGTATAGGGTAAAAGCACACAAAAGACCAGATTTCACATGGGGAGACCAGATTTCACGGTCCATGACAGGTTTTTCATGGCTGTGAATTTGGTAGGGCCCTTCCAATAAGACAGTTGATTACATGAACACAAGTATGAAACAATTCATAAATCTGATAAGCAATTAGTGTTTTCAACGTCTGATAATGAAATTGATAAGAAAATGTCATTGATAGTTTGAGAGGGCTTGTAAGGGTTTAAAAATTTATAATATTATGTGGCAGAGATCCTGACACTGTGATGCACTTGTTGGAGGTCCATGGAGACCTAGCCTGTCCTGTGTGCTGGCTCTTCCTCCTCACTTCCAGCTGCTGACTATATACTAAACACTCTCCTACTGTAAACAATTGCAGTAGTCACAGCAGGGATATTAACGGGTCATGATTCCGTGGATGAGGCGGGAGTGAGCTGGGAATAGAAGCACTCTTTCTATTAAGATGAAGTCCACGCTTAGAAAATGTTTGAGAAACCCTTGCTTTTGAGGTTTCATAAGAATAGCTAATTCTTCATCTTTCTTAAAAATGTTAATTTCCTTCACTCCGTATAACATGCCCACTGCCTGGGAATCTGTGTATCTAAGGTACTTAGCCCCCTCCCACCCTAGCATCTGAACACCTTCTAACAATTTAAAAGCACAAATAACAACAAGAGAGCATCAGTGCATGCTCTTGTCAAAGTCAGATTCAGGACTCACATAATTTGTCAGACCACTCTGTTTATTAGCAAAGCGCTTTGCTAATGCACCCAGATGTGAGCCCCTCTCTGAGGCTCAAGATAACTTATTTATACAGTTTTGCCAAAGCCAACTTAACATAAGAGACAAAAGAAAGCAGAAACTGACAAATATACATACATATCTTATTTGCATACTAACGTTTACCAATCTCCTAGCTCAGTAGGAGCTCTTAAGTTAATTAGTTTGAGGACCCATTGTCTCACACTCCTTAATGTTTCTCTTCCTGACAACTATATTTCAACAAACCCTTCAAGTAGCATTTCTTTATGAATTATAATTTCAATATAATTCATTCTACTTTCACACTCTCTGATAGCTTTTGATTGATCAGCTCTCCCAGTTGATAAGTTCTACTAAATTGTTGTTAATATGTACAAGGTCATGGATAACTGAGTTTGATATTCATTCTGATGCAGTTTTGAGTGCTCTGTGATAGTTCTACATATACTGTTTGAATATTTGCTAAATGCTGCAAAGATAAAATTAAAAGTTTTAAACATTATTAAACATTTGCAAGAATGGTGGGCCAAATTCTGAAGTCCTTACTCAGGCAAAATTTATCACTGCTTGAATGAGAGTTTTGCCTGAGTGAGTCCTTAGAAAAGAGTAAGGATTTAATAATTTAAATCTGTTTTAGTATTGCTGGAATATATTAACATTATTTTGACATCAGTAATGTAATTTAGTAGTGATTGATTGTACATGGGCTTTTTTTTTTCCAAAATAGGAAGCAACTAGCACTGTAAGAAGAACGGGAGTACTTGTGGCACCTTAGAGGCTAACAAATTTATTTGAGCATAAGTTTTTGTGAGCTACAGCTCACTTCATTGGATTCATCAGAAGTGAGCTGTAGCTCACGAAAGCTTATACTCACATAAATTTGTTAGTCTCTAAGCTGCCACAAGTCCTCCTTTTCTTTTTGCAGATACAGACTAACACGGCTGCTACTCTGAAACCTAGCACTGTAAGGAAATTTGTTACATTTTGCTTAGCAGGTTAACAACATTAGTTTTAGCATTCATATTTAGGTTGGATTCTGCTCTACAGTAGAGTTGCTCTGAATTTATCTCTGTGTAAACTAGATCAGAATATGGCCCCTTTTTTCCACAAATCAGTAATATTGGGTCTGATGCTCATTTACAGGTAGCCCCCCCCTTTATATTGCTTTGGCAATGTAAAGGGGCCATAAAGTGAAAGTAAAAGTAAAAGTAAATTACAATTATACTTATTTTAAGCCTCCTTTACGCTGCCAAATGTGTTAGTGTAAATGCAAATCAGGTCCACTTTGTGTTTGTTTTCTTCTTGTCAACCTCATTTAGTCGTTTTCTTTTGTATTTGTATTTCAAAAATGTTTTTGATTAAATCTCCATCTCACTGAGGCAAAGGGAAGCTGTAAAACCAGAGAACACAAAGCACTGCCATAAATGTGTCAGAAAATTACATTTGAAAGCATGTTTCCTCCTTTGTTTTTCTGAACAAACAGCATTTTTAAATGGTGCTAAGTTCACAAGTTGATACCAGGTGTGCTGCTTAGCTTGGTCATGGGACTGAAGTGCAACTCATTCAAAAAACAGAAAAAAGGAGAAACACACAAGAATTCCAAAGTGCTGTAATCAAAAACTGAAACAGTTTTGCATTATGTACTAATGTATTGTTTTGTGCTTTGTCAGTGATGAGCTAATTATTTGTACATTTTCAAAAGGAATTGTGGAACTCACTAACTTGCCCACATTTTGCACTCTGACCCCGATCCTGCAAACACTTAAGCACATAAGTGAGTATAATTATACATGAGTTTAATGTTTGCAGGATTGGGCCCTGTGTTGTGAGCAATGGATATTTTTAATAATTTCTCATGCTTTAGAGCCTGATCCAAAATCCGTGGAAGTCAGTGAAAGATTTCTATTGACTTCAGTGGGTTTTGGATGAGGCTTTTGGTAACGAGCGAAGGAAATGATTCTTGTGCCTGTACTACCACTGAGAATGAGACTTGTGTGTGAAAAAGTGAGGAAGAGTTTGTGAGGGACAGGAAACTGCAGGTACTGTCAGCTTTGGAAAAATTCCAGTCTCACATTTAATACTGAATTTTATTATTTACTTGCTAAGCACCAGCAGAGTGCTTGGCACTGTATGAGTGTGGGGGGGGAGGGGGTCCCCGGGAGGGGGTTCCCTGCTCCAGGGCAGGTATTTCTAAATAAATAAATAAAGATCTGATACATAAACACACTGGCAGACCATGAGGTTGATGTTGGAGCAGTTTTGATTGTTTGGTGTTTTAACAGTAGGCTGATGACAGCATTTTTACAGATATGGGTTAGTGTTTTGGGGCTGTGTAAGAATCTTCTCGGGGTGGGGGGTGTCTGAAATTACAAACCAAGGATTTAGGGATACTCAGAAGTTTAAGATTGGGGAATGTGTATAGCACATTTAGGGTTTCTGCCAGTCAAAGGGAGGGGATTTGATTTTTTAATCTAATTTATTTTATCTATCAATTTGGGCCCTATTCAGGGAAAACATTCCTATGCATGATTGTAGTGAAACATATGCTTAAGTCGCACTGAAGTCAGTATGTCCTAGGAATGCTCAAAATTAAGCATGTGCTTCAATGCTTTCCTGAATCAAGCACTCATCAATCTGACTGCTCCAGATATAGTTATATTCCAGAATAGTTTTTTGTCTCCCCGCTTCAGCGTTTTCTTTTCTAGAAAGGTGGTGTCAAGGCTGATTCCCCACTCTGGCACTTAGAGTGCAAAAGGTGGGGGCCCGCAAGGATTTTAAAAATTAATACTGGCCACTCCAGGCTGGTATTAAACTCCCAAGGTCACAACTTCTCTCTGTCCTTGGATGGGTAGATGCTGCCACCACCCAAGTGCAAAGCCCTCCCCCCTTTCTAGAACCCAGGAAGGAAGACTTGGGAATTCCTTCCTGTGGGGGTACCCTCAAGCCCTTTCACCCCCCCTTCCCGGGAAGAGCTGAGCAAAAAAAAAAAAAAAGGAAATTAGCTGTTGTCACCAGTCAATTAAACAACATATGCACAAACCTTTTAGGGACACAAAAATCCAGTCCTGCCACCAAGAGGGACTTTATAGCTAACTGGCTGGCTGGGTGTCCATAAAAGGGAGCTAACCCCCCTCCCTTCATTTATCACAGGTGGGTTTTTTACTGAAACAAATTTTAGTAAGATCAGTCTGTCCTCTTTGCAAACTGAGTTATCTGGCTTTTCTCTGCCTAAGGTAAACATGGTAACTGAGCACCAGATAAAAGCAAACGGATCTCCTTAGCTTTAACTCATGACATCTGTTAACTCCTGTTGTTGCTGTTCTTACAGAATCCTTGAACGGATCTTGGAAAGAAGGAGGATTTGTGCCTTCTAGTACCAGCAGTAGTGGATACTGGAGCTGGAGTGCACCCAGTGATCAGTCCAATCCATCCACCCCATCTCCGCCTCTGTCTGCTGACAGCTTCAAACCCTTTCGAATGCCCTCTCAGCCTGATGATAGTATTGATGAAGCCGAAACCAGCAATCTCCTTTTTGATGAGCCCATCCCTAGGAAGAGAAAGGTTCGCCTCCTGTGCAGCTCCACAGTGCTATTCATCCGGGATCCTGTTCTGCTGGGGAGGGGGAGGAAGAAACCCACAAAAGATCACACAAACAACTTTGCAGGGAGTTTCAGAGGCTACACAGATACCCTCCATAGCCCCGTGTATGTGCTAGCCCATGCAGCATGTCCCCCTTAACTCCACCCCTCTGGCTAGTACACATGCTGCCATCAGCACCAAGTGTTTGCTAGCAGATGTTGGGGACACACATAGCTCCTGCCCAGAGAAGCAGCAAGATGCTCCCTGAAGAGACCCCTGGCCACGCAGGGGATTTCTGCCCTGCTTTGGCAAATTCCTTTGGGATAGGCTGTAACAGGCAGCCTCTCCCTTTTCCCTTTTTGCCATCACAAGGCAGGATTTGGCCCTGTATTTCTAGTTCACTGAAAATGTTGGTAGCTTATCGGATGCCCTAATAAGGTGAAGCACTCAGAACAAACATGAGGGGCGGGCGGGGAGACAAACTGAATCTGTATAGTGTCATCAGGGCAAATTTATCCCTAGGGAAACTTCACTGAAATCAACCTCACTCCGCCAAGGAAGGATCCGTGTGGCCACTCACAACTAAATAAATGAAACTAAACCAAATGCTTTAATTTGGTATGTAACTCCCCTTCCCCCATCACTATGCCAGCAAGCAAAGTGCCTCTCTTGAAGAAGAAAACAAAGAGATGGCATTAGTCCAAGCTTTCTTCACTCCTAACACAGCAGGATAGATTTTACATAGCAAGATGAAAAAGAGCTTTGTGTGAGAAAGAGAAAAACAAGGTATTTATCCTTTCTTGGTGACTTCTTCTCTTGATCAGATCGAGAGCAATAATTGCCGCACTGCTGGCAGGATGAAGTTTTAATGATTGTTTTTAAACCCGATCAGATTTTATCTTTTTGCTACAGGAGTTGCTCATTTGGTGTCCCACAATCACGCTTGCCTTTGTTGGGACATCTTTTGCGAGGGTGATATAAAATACTGTTCCCTGTTGCTAAATAAAAAAACAGTATGGAGAACACATTTGCTATGATAAACTAAAAGTTAGTTATTAAAATAAATCCAGAGATAACTCTGGGGGTTGTGGGAGGACAGAGAGAGAAAAAGAAATGCTGTGATTTTTTTATTACCCAGTTAAAGCTGTGTTTGTCATTGTTCTGATTGTTCAGCAATGATTAGGCAGATGTTTTTACAACTGCCATTCTTACTGTTTTATTATTCATATTTTACATACCCTCCACAAACATTTTATACTTGATGGTCTGTTTTGGTGTTTTCAGTTTTTGGCTTGTACAACAAACATCAAATTTGTATAAGGAATGAATGATATTACATGGGGTTCACCTGTAGCAAATTCACTTTCTCCTATGTTTTCATTCTGACCCTGACTAGTAATTGTCTGATTGTGACTTTGCACTTTGGAGAAAAATATTTATGATCTAATTACTGGTTTGTTAGCACTGTCAGTCCACAAAGTGTAAATGTGAAAATACAGCGATTGATAACTTCACCAGTTAGGAGTAACAGAATGCCTAATCAGTTAGTGTCAAATTACTTCTGTTTCATGGAGTCACATCTTGGACAATGTCATCTACTCCGCTTCCACCCCTCAAGAAAGTTGAATGTTTTACATTTTGCCATAAATTCAACCCATTCCCCACCAAATCACTTACTTATTTCTGAGTGGGAGGAGTTAAAAGCACTAAAGAATGATCAGGCAATTGCTTGACTATCTTAATATTCAGAACTCACTAATTTGGAGAAGAGAAGGTGCCTATAACAGTAAAACAGTTTCTATAGAAATGGACTATTCCATTGCCAGGGAAAGCAATAAATTCTTGAAAATTGGCAGGTTTCATGAGATCCAGTCTCTGGCTGACTGTTGCCTTTTTAACACACTGCCCTGTGTGTGGAGATGTGGGTGTGTCTCTATTTAAATTTAATTTTATCCAGTGTTTTGATTTATCATTCTATAATGTTGGTGGGAGGTGGCTCTTTGTTATACTTAACATTATTTGTATTTGTGGCCTTATTTTCCTAGATGCTGAGCACCCACCGTTCCTAGGGAAGTCATTGGAAGCTGTGGGTATTAAGCTCCTTTGAAAATCAGGCCACTTATCCTTCACGTGTTCAAGAGCCAGATTCTGCTTTTTCATCCCATATAGATTGACTGAAGTCAATGGGCTGCAAGGTCTTTAATTAGGGGTAGAATCTGGCCCTAAGTTTTCTTGCAAAATGATCCAGGAAGTGTTGCAGGGGGATCCCAATTTCTGCTGTAGTTACACCAAGTGTAAATCCAGAGTAGCTCTATTGTATTCAGCAGAATTACACCAGTGTAACTGACAGCAGAATATGGCCCGGTTTAGGATGGAGTAACATATAGTTGCGATGTATTACCTTTCATGTGAACATATGAATAATAGCATATTTTTTTAAAACCTGCTTTTCTTATAACTTGTCAGAACTCCATGAAGGTAATGTTCAAATGCCTATGGAAAAACTGTGGAAAGGTACTGAGCACAGCTGCAGGGATTCAGAAACACATCCGGACCATTCATCTTGGGTAAGAGGACAATCGTTCTTTGAAGAGATTTGGTACTGACCCATTTTCAGATTCTTCAGTGCTCACACAAGCAGGGCCAGGTGGAGGCATAGGCATCCTGGACCAGCTTTTGGAGTCAAGTGATTACATCAGAATTTAAGGTGCCATTTAAAAAACAAACTAACAATCCCCTTCACCCCAGAAATGTGGCATGAGTGTAACCATCACAGTGGTTTCAAAAAGGAGCTTCGTTATTCACATAGCTGAAATTGCGTAACTTAGATCGATTCCCCCCCCCCAGTGTAGACCAGGCCTAAATGAGGTAAATTTGGTGCAGTGACACAGTATATTTCATGTGCAACAAAGGGATTTAATCATTTTAAGTTGAAATCTCAACAGAGCCTTTACTACAGATGAATGACTGATGCCTCCACAATCCATTTTAGGGATTTCTAAGGCACTTCTTCTTCTAGCGTCAAAGTCCCATTCCAAGTTAGAGAAAGTGGCTTTCTTTACTAGTGGAAATACGACTAATGAAACTGGTGACTGCCCACCTTTGCTATCACTTCGACTAGTATGACAAATACACTGTATTTTCCATAGCCATACTTCATGTGAGGATCTCGAAGCACTTTACCGACATTAACTATTTACCGCGAGGCAAGTATCTCAATTTACTGATGGGTAAACTGAGGCACAGAAGTTAAGTGATGGGTCCACGGGCAAAAAAATGAGTCAGTGGCAGGGTCAAGAATGCCACATAGAAGACTGACTTCTAGTCCCCTGCTCTAAATACTACACAAGACTTCTGCCAAGCACTTCCCTGCAAATGAGTAAAATGTTTATATGATACACACATCACTCTTTATAAAAGTAAGCACAGCTGAAGCTTAAATGTTCATATATTTAATTTATTTGCTATGTATCTGGGACTTTAAAAATTAACCTTGAATTGCAACAATCTTGCCTTAGTATAGTAATATGTGTTTTGTCTTTTCTTGAATTAGACGTGTAGGAGAGTCTGACTACAGTGATGGAGAGGAAGATTTTTACTATACAGAGATCAGGCTCAACACAGACTCAGTAGCGGATGGCTTAAGCAGCCTTTCTCCAGTCTCTCCATCTCTAGGATCTCCTCCTCCTTTTCCCACCCAAGATGCAAACCGTCCTGAAACTTCATGTGCCAAAACTGAGACTAAATTGATGACACCTTTGAGCCGCTCAGCTCCTACCAATCTCTACCTCGTACACACAGATCATGCTTACCAGGTAAAGTTAGTGACAGTGAACTAACCTATTTAATAGAATTCAGTGATCACACACCTGCTTGAGTTTAACAACCAAAGCCCCTTTACATCAACTGGCTAATGTTTTTTGTATAAGAGAGACACTGGGAGAGACTGATACGGCCTGGCCCATATTGGATTTTTCTGCACACGTCCTAGTGGCTGCCAAAACATTTCTGATTTGTCTGTTGTGAGGTGGGCAGCTTTGCATACAAGTGGTTGAGCAGGAAAAATAAAAAGAAGGCTATAATATCTACCACTCTGACTGGTAATTCTTTACAAATGGCAGAAAAACCCAAGCAGATTCCAACTTCTATTAGAGAACTTTCCAACTTAATTCAAACAGCATGTAAAAATGGGCTAGAAATTATTTTGAAAACTCTTGCTTTTAACATGCTTTGATCTCCTGGACACCATATAATTTCTAAGAAAAATACAGTCTTTGAAGTATTGGGGTCCATGGCCTGCTTATGGACATGAGAAATGAATTCTTACCACATGTAATAAATTTAATACTTTTTTTCATATATTGTGTGTGTATTTTACACAAACTAAAAACCTTTGTTATGCATCTGCAAGCACCAAAGCAATATAATATACTCACTTGGATCTGATATCTAGTCTTTAGTGAGACCACCTCCAGCTGTACATTAACTACAAGTAGAGCCCTACAAAAGTCACGGTCCATTTTGGTCAATTTCACAGTCACAGGATTTTTAAAATAATAATTGTCATGATTCCAGCTATTTAAATCTGAAGTTTCACAGTATTGTAATTTTAAGGGTCCTGACCCATAAAGGAGTGGGGGGGGAAGGTTGCAAGGTTATTGTGGGGGGGTTGCGGCACTGCTACCCTTACTTCTGCACTGCTGCTGGCGGTGGCGCTGCCTTCAGAGCTGGGCGGCTGGAGAGCGGCGGCTGCTGGCCAGGATCCCAGCTCTGAAGGCAGCGCCGCCGCCAGCAGCAGCGCAGAAGTAAGGGTGGCGTGGTACGGTATTACCACCCGTACTTTTGCGCTGCTGCTCTGCCTTCAGAGCTGGGTGCCCAGCTAACAGCCGCTGCTCTCTAGCCGCCCAGATCTGAAGGCAGCACAGAAGTAAGGGTGGCAATACTGTGACCCGCCCTGCAACTCCCTTTTGGGTCAAGACCCCCAATTTGAGAAACGCTGGTCTCCCCCGTGAAAGCTGTATAGTATTGGGTAAAAGCACACAAAAGACCAGATTTCACGGGGGGAGTCCAGATTTCACAGTCTGTGATGAGTTTTTCATGGCCGTGGATTTGGTAGGGCCCTAGGTATAAGATAATTGGAGGTAGGTTTGTCAGTGCTTTGGGTTTTCCTTGGAGGTCTCTCATTCAAGTATTTTGGGAAATAGCAGTGATGACACCATTATCTGAGTGAGCATTGAACCAATGCTCCGGCATGGTGCTAATGGATACACCATCTTCCCTTCAAACAAACTTTTGTTAGCCACTTGATGCTGCTAATCTTGCCAATTGTCTTTGGGTTTCAAACATTCCTGTTTTCGGAAAATTATTGCAGAGATTGTGATAAAGCAATTCTGATATCACTGAGAGTTACCAGATCTCCTTGATAACTTTCAGTCAGGCTTTCATTATGGATATAGCACAGAGACATTACTGACCTCATTGGCTGATGCCCTCCTATCACTAGATAAGATTGTGTGTCGGTGTTGATTTGCGTAGATCCATAGCAGCTAGTCACATACAGACCTTAGTTGCCTAGATATTGTTGTTCAGACAGTCCTGATCCTTTCCCCTTTGAGAAATCCCAGAGATTGGCTTTAGACATTACTTATGTGTCCTGAGAACTATCTTGTGCAGAAGTCTGCAATATTCTAGTTTGTCATCTCTCCTGCTGAACGTGACTGCGAGTCTAGTGAGGGAGACACTCAGATACGGTGAGTGGCTGCAAACAAACATGATATTTTAAATTGATATTGGCTGGTTGAAACAACTAAAGAATGCAAGGAAAGCTCACTTTTAAATGGTCTAAATGTAAAACAAGAACCTTGTGATGATAAAGGTTGATTGACAAGAGGCATAGGAAGCCAGTCCTAAAGGCAGCTACTCATTCACCCTGATAAGCAGAGAGGAACAAATTGTGAAATACTGACTTTATACAGTAAGAAAGGAGTTAAGAAGATGTGTTGAAGGAAACCCCAAGTACCTCAGCAGAGCACATCTTTTAGCCAGGTTCCAACAGCCCATAGAGGAGGAGGCAGCTCAACAGAAAGATGCTCATCACAAATGTGATGAGCACATTCTAAAACCTAGATGGAAGGAAAAGGAGTGAGCTGAGGGGACAATTGTGTTTTTCAAAATCTTGATTTAACTTTATTTTTTTCAATAACTGCCCTTATATGCTGAGAATGATTTCAGCCCACTGTTTTAAACAGGGAAAGCTGTTTTTCCGTATGTTTATCTTATAATTGCAGAATAACTACCTCATGTTGTTGATCATTAACCATTTTGGTATCTGAAATTTCTCTCCTTAGTAGTTTCAACCAGAAAGTAACATTACTTTAAAGTACTATCATTCTAGTTAAAGTTTTTGTTAGAATTGACCAGATGCTGGTTTTTGGAACTTTATATATATGGTAGTTGCCCTGAGGAATTAGATAGTTTGGGGAGGAAATTGTTAAAGAAATCCATTTTGTGAGAAAATCCAGCTTCCTAGAGATACCCAGACATGCTTATTTAATTCTCCAGTTGTAAATAGAATGGCAAAGTAATTTCCTTATTTTTTTTTGTTAGCAGCAAGACTTTGTATTGCACAGTAAAGTGTGACTTCTCCTGCTATGCAACTGTGATATAGTAAAATACGGATTGTCTTTGTAATTACTCCCTGGCGACTTCTACACCAAAAAAATTAAAAATTCTGTGCACAATATTTTAAAATTCTGCATATTTTATTTGTCAAAATAACACAGTATAATCATGCCAGTTTCAAATATGTTAGTAATTTATTTCAAAATACCTGTCAACAAATATGTCTGTCACAATACAGACAACAATAAAAGATTCAGGAAATCTTTTCTGACGATTCCTTAGTAGGCATATTAATACAGAACTTTGAGTAATAATTCATTTAAACTACAATACAGAAACGTATTTGATGCACCCCTCAGAAGCCGTGCAGAAGCTTCGGGGAGTCAGGGGTAATAGAGGAGCTGAGAGAGAATGAAGTAATTGCTAGAAAGGAGCCTGGGAGTGGTTGGGGGGAGTATGGAACATGGGGTTTTTTTGCAGGGGGTTCTGGGGGGAAGGGATTGTTAGGGAGCCTCCCTCTGCAGGCCCTGGCTGACCCTAGCCTCTCCCAAGCACATCTGCCCCTGTCCCCATGTGTCCTTCCTTCCCCCTACCCCCACATGTCCGTGCATCCCCACTTGGCCAACCCCTGTCCCCATGTGGCCCTTCACCCCCCCACTCAGCCCTGTTCCAGTCTGACCCCCCACTAGCCCTTCTGGTCTATGTACTCCCCCCCACCCCCAAGCAGCCCTGTGTGTCCTCACTCTGTCTGTCCCTCCAGGCAGGGCGCTGTGAGGAACGCAGCCTCTGCTCTCTCCCTAGCGGCTTCTGACTGCTACATCTGGTGAGCAGTGAACTGGTTGCCTCTGTTCTGGCACAACAGCAGCCCCGGGTGGGTGAAAGGTGTAACTGCAGAGCCTCTCTGGCAGAATGTATTTTCTGTGGAGAAAAAAAAAAATTCTGCAGGGCACATGAATTCCCCCCGGAGTATTGTAATGGAAACGTTTTTACACCAATTACATACAAGAGAAAAGTGCCAAAAAAGTATTTAGAAATTTGGTCACATTTTTTTGTGTACTCAGTGGAGCAAGCGAGAATCTTTTGCCTGTTTCTTTGAATATTAATCTGGTCCTGATGAAGTATATTAACGTTTTATTGTAACTTTGCCTTAATGAAAAGTTTCAAAAGAAAAAAAATTATACATGGATTTCTGAGTTCATACCTAGTAGTGTTTGATATAAGACCTGAGCTTTTAGAGGTTTCCTTATAGAAGCCGTTTCTCAGGAGACCTATAGCCTTTTTTCTGCCCAGTTAAATAATGATCACATATAAAGACCTTGTTCTTTCTTTGTTGCCCTATTCGTGCTTATCCCCACAGAGAACAAGGGTAGAATGCTTGTCACAGCCATCATTGTGGAATTATTTTGAGCTGCTGAAAACCTGGTTGATTTGCAGTTTCAAAGAGCAAAAGATCTTGTTGCAATGCTTTGGAAGAGGAGCACTTCTTTTTGTTGGAATATTTTCTTTTTAAACAGGCTACTCCTCCAGTGAACATTCCAGGGTCAACAAAGTTCACTCCAAATGGCCGTAGCTTTAGCATCTCTTGGCAGTCCCCTCCAGTTACCTTCACGGGCATTCCGGTAAGTGGAAGATGAACAAAGACTGTACCTAACCAATGAAAAGTTTTAAAACTTACCAGTAATGCTCTTATGATTGAAATTAAATGTGACAGAGATACAGAGAAACAGATAAATTCCCACAGGTCCTGATTCTCCTCTTATGCCAGCAGTTCTCAAACTATAGGTTGGAACCCCAAAGTGGGTTGTGATCCCTTTTTAATGGGGTTTCCAGGGCTGGCATTAGACTTGCTGGGGCCCGGGGCCAAAGTCCGAGGCCCCACCGCCTAGGGCCAAAACCAAAGCCTGAGCCCCACCACCGGGGGCCAAAGCCCAAGGGCATCAGCCCTGGGTGGCAGGGCTCAGGTTACAGGCTTCTGCCTGGGACTGAAGCTCTTGGGCTTTGGCTTTAGTCCTCCCACCTGGGGCTGCAGGACTCCAGCAGGCTCAGGCTTTGGTTCCCCCCTCCTGGGATCATGTAGTAACTTTTGTTGTCAGAAGGGGATCGTGGTACAATGAAGTTTGAGAACCCAAGTGTTATACTACATTGGGAGTAACTGCATGTAAGTCAATTTACAATCTTTAAATAATTAGAGAATTGGGTCTGTAGTATATTTTTAAAACTATCTGATTACAAAAGAATGAACTGGGTAGCTAGAGAATCTGTAAAATCTTCTACATTTGCCACTGCATGTGTCCGTTCTGTATATTCCTAAAGGATTAATTATAAAACCAGAGGAAATCAGCAATTTGATCATTCTCCTAGAAGGCTTATTAGAAAGGTATTTATGTTTTAAAGAATCTAGCAGAGGTGTTGATGTCCAAAAGATACTCTTGGGGGAATTCTGTGTCACTGCACGTGAACAGAATTCATTCCCCCGCAGATTCCTTCGCTTCCCTGCAGAAAAAATGACTTTCTGATGGGGAAGCAAAGGGAAGCTGCAAGAGCAGTCATGGTACAACGTTTCAGGCAGCCAGAGCAGCTCACAGAGAGGTAAATCACTGCAGGGCTGGGGACACCCCAGTCAGTAGCTCCTACCCTGAGCCAGGATCAACTGCTAGTCCTGGCTGGGAGGAGAGGCTGGGGCTGTGTCAGATCCACCCCCAGAAACCTCCCCTAGCTGCAGGAAACTCAGCTTCCTGCCCCTATCACTCCTCAGCTGTGGGGAGGAGGTGTCACTCTACGGGGAGCTGCTCCTCCATCCACCCAAGCCCTGTGCATCTGGACCTCCCATACCCAGACACCCCTGCCAAGCCTCACCTGGTACATCCAGAACCCCACCCCACTGAACTTCAATGTATGCACCAACTCCCACCCCTGCACCCAGACCACCCTTCACTGAGCTCCCTGCACTCAAACCCCCACCCAGAGCCCCCAAATCCAGACCCCCATACCACTGATTGCCAACTAGCTGCACCCAGACCACCCCCACCACCAAGCCCCACTCCTCCAGCATACAGACCTGGCTGAGACCCCCACACCCAGACCCCTCTGCTGAGCCCCAACAACCTGGAAGCTCCTGCAGAATCCCATTGCCCCTGTACCTGGAACCGCCTCAACGAGCCTCTGTGCATCCAGATCCCCCCCCCACTGAGCTGCCTGCACCCATATTGTCTCACACAAAATCCTCTCACCCCACACCTGGATCCCCTCACACTGAGCCCCTCCACACTTAGATCCTGTCTGGTTGAGCCTAGCTGCCTGGCTCCTGGTGCAAACGGGCATGGCCCCAGGGTGTTTCTGGGGCAGGGACAGGCCTTGTGCTGTATCAGTGTCCGGTGCAGCCTCACCACTGAGTCCGTGTCCGGGAGGGTGGGAGGACTGCAGGATGCACCTCCACCTTCATGCAGCCAGTGGCCTGTGCTACCCACTGCTATGTTGGAGCCTCCACATTTATTTATTGACAAATAAAATTTGTGGAATTTTAAAATATTGTGCATGTAATTTTTAATTTGTTGGCACAGAATGTCCTCAGGAGTAAATAGAGCTCTGCAAATCCTGAACAAATGAAAGAAAAGAATTGTCCTAACAAAACTGATGTATTTTTAAGTCATGATTCTAGCCTCAGATACATGCATGCAACTTCTGTTGATTTCACTAGGGAAAATTTTGCCTTTATATTGAAAACATGCACTTAGTATGTATTGAAATTATTTGTTAATGGTGGAGCATTAGATTTCAAGATCAACTTTGACAAGGATTATAAGATACTCACAGGGACTTGTGATGACAGTAAATGGAAATTTTGCTTGAGTAAGGACTGTTGAATCAGGCCTTTTGCTTAATTATAGAGAAACTTTCCACAATCCCATCCAAATAAAATACAGTAACTCCTCACTTAACGTTGTAGTTATGTTTCTGCAAAATGCAACTTTAAGTGAAACGATGTTAAGCAAATCCAATTTCCCCATAAGAATGAATGTAAATGGGGGGTTAGGTTCCAGGGAAATTTTTCTTGCCGTACAGTACAGTACGATAGTTGGGAGGTGCCCCCTCCTTACACCACACAGGCACAGCCCATTGGCACTGGAGACAGTGAGGCAGGCAAGGAGGCTGAAGGTGCTGTAGGCTAGGAGAAGCATGTTGCGCAGCAGCAGCGGCAGCTTCCCCAACCCTGCAAGCACCAGGGGTGGGGGGCTCAACCCTCGGGCCGCCCACTCCACTCTTGCCCCCAGCCCTTCTCTCCGCACACCACGTCCTCACTCCCTCCCCTGCCTGTGGCAATCAGCTGGCTTGCGATGTTCAGGGGGCAGGAGGGTGAGGGGAGAAGCGAGGACTCAGCGTGCAGCCTCCCCCTTCCTCCTGCCTGAAGCAATCAGCTGGTTGGCAGCGTTCGGGAGGGAGGGGGAGCCTGTGCGCCGAGTCCTCGCTCCTCTGCTCTCCCTCCTGAATGCCGCAAGTTAGCTGATTGCCGCGGACAGGAGGCGGAGGGAGGAGGGGGAAGGCGCTGATCCGCGGGGTCTGCCAGCGGTCTGGGAGGACTGATAGGAGGACTGACAGCTGTGGACAAAGCAAAGCAGGCAGACAAACGACATTATAGCGAAGCATTGCACAACTTTAAATGGAGCATGTTCTGTAATTGAGCAGGGGTGTAAGATCGAAACAATGTTAAGCGAGAGGACATTAAGTGGGGAGTTACTGTAAAATCAAATAAGGGTCTAGAGAGGCAACTAGATAATAGATACCTAATTCAATGTGTATCAAAAATTTAAATTAAAATCATTAATTTTAAGATGCAGAAAATCTATTAGTGAATAAATAGAGTACAGCATATTCTCATTTTAATGTTTTTTTATTAAAAAATGTTAAGCAGGCTTCTGAGCAGCTGGCAGTCATTTGAAATGAAATGCTTTGATATCCAACATAAAAATTACACAATCAGAATTTTCATAGTTTATCACATAATGCACACGAGTCATCCAGAGAGCCACATAGGGTTTTTTCCCCCCAACAATGTATATTAGACACAGTGATAACAGATAAGGCCTCCCTGTCCTCTCTTCACCAAGTGAATCAGAAAAGCCTCTTACTCTCAACCTTTGGTAAGTCTTGGAGATTTTCTTCAGAGGCTGTGGGCTCTTGTGGAACGGATAAAAATGAAAGTGGTTGAATCAATTACACTGCACTCTGCCAATGAATATTTATTAAATTCCATCAAGGAACAACTAAACAGTGAAAGCCATCATGCTGGCAGCAATTTGAACAAGAGTGCCTTGACAGAGCATGCCATGCGTAAAGTACTCTCGGAATTTGATTGCACAACAATACAGTTGATAGAGTAATTATTAAACTAGCTCCTTTTGTGGAGTAGCAGAAATTGGCGCCAGTAGCATTGGGAATCCAAGAATGCAATTAGTGACATTGTAAATCAGACACTAAAAGGGAAGGGATTAGACATGTAGGTATTTAGTTGACTTCAAGCAATAACATTGATCCTGCAGCTATAGAGAGTGAGTGTTCCTAACAGAATTTAAGAAACAAATAATAATTTTCTGGGGAAATTATAAGATGCTAGTGATTTACAATATAATTTAAAACAATCTCCTGTGAAGACCTAGAGTAACAGTGTTGATAGCACAATTATAGGCCATTCGGGGGCCCATGTCAGCTATTTTTATCCGTCTTTCTCCTGACAATCTTGCAAATGCTGCTCAGTGCAAAAATAAGTAAACCACCAAGTCAACCACACAACACCACTACATGGACACATTTCTCTGTTTTATAATTCTTAATAGGCATTAAAATATATGGTTAGGTGAAGTGGACACTAATATTTTAAAGATGCATGTGGAGGCTGTTTTCTTCATCTTTTTCTATCTGAGAGAGACAACAGGTATTGTGAAAAATAGCCCATCATTCTTTGTCTTATTGTTAATAATTACTAGCGTTTAGCAGATAGTGCAGTTCACATCCTCAAAGGACTTTACACACATTGCTGCGGCCAGGCCCAAACTGATGAATACTAGAGAGTTCAGCCCAGATCCTCAAAGCACCTGTCAGGCTCTTTAGGCTCCTAAGTCCACCATTTAGGCACCACTGACATTCTCAAAGCTGCTGCTGAGGTGACCACGGGTCAGCATATGCAAAGTCAACTGAACCCTGATGCTGTCCCATAGTTAGTGTGCAGCTCTGATCCTACCTCATGCTGAAGCTCCAGAGATGGGATGCTCAGATTAGTCAGGGGGATGCCTGTCTCACCAGTCCTGTACACAAGCTCTGAGCACACCAAGACCTGATGTCTGTCAGATCCTGCTGGAGGCAAGCCAGCGATTGGTGGTGGGGTAGAACAGTGCCCACACATTGGAGCACAGGGAAATGTAGGATGAACATGAAAGGGGTATTGCATATGAGAGAGAGAGATAGTTTCGGTTGCTAGGACATGGGTTGCTTAAGTGTCTGAGGAATACCCCTACCTACATCTGGCTCGGCAGCCAGGCACACCAGGTCAACCACTTCAGTGCCTAAGCCTCTCTCTTCAGCAATTCACTTTGGGCTACCTTAGGCATCTCTGTGGCTTTCTAGGTGTGCTGGGAGCCACGGAGTGCAGACTGGGATCATGGGACCGCTGTGCCCCCTTAACTCTCCAGCTTGGGCTGTCTCTCACATTGCTTTGCTAGTGACAAGCAACAAACCTCTCCAAGCCCTGTTATCACTCAGCACAACAGCACGTGGAGCCCCACACCGAGCTAGATTGCATGAATGCACCCAGAGCCACTCATGAATCACACAGAGAAAGGTACTAGCCAAATCCCACCCCAGCTCCCAGCACTGTACCTCGGAAATACACTGCTTTGCACTGCTCAAGATGAGCAGTGCAAATTTATTAATTGGTTCACCGTTTCATCAATGGAAAGTGGATATACACCAGCCTTTGTAAACTTGAGTAAACACCCTTACCAAGCACTTCAGGCAAACTTACCACGAAAGATAAATTTAAAGTGATAACCAAAAAGTCAGAGTTAGTTACCAAAATAAAATATAAGCATGCAGTCTAAACTCTCAACGCTATTAGACTGGGCAACATCTAGATTAAGCAGTTCTCTCACCCCACTGGATATTGCAGTTCACAGTACACAGGGTTCACCCTTGAATCCTGGGCCAGTCTTCAGTCTTCTCAGTGTCCTTGTTCCTTGCAGCATAGGTGGGGGAAAGAGAAAGGCCAAGCAGCAGGCCCCTGTATTCTGTTTTATATCCTTAGTCCATTTGCTTGGAGAACACAAGTCCAGGCATGTCTGGTGGGCATTGCTGAGTGTAACGATGCTGCCCATGGGAGCCAGCTAAGGTCACTCAATCAGAGTGAACTGCAAACAAAACGGGGAAAATAAACCCCAAACGCTGCTGGATATTCCAATATTTAGATTTACCAAGCCAGCCGAAAACTGCCTCTGTATTACCTCACTGGTTACTCAGAAGTCCAAACAATGCAGTTTCCTTAAAGTACTCACCTGCAGGCCTCCATCCAGACACACGTCAAACATATGATGATGAATTCTGAAAATCTTATTTTATCATATAAAAGAAAAAGGTTCTCCCAAAGGACCAAGCCCCAGACCCAGGTCAAATGATAACTCAGATCTTACCCAAAATACATGCTTATAGCCAATTCTTATTAACTAAACTAAAATTTATTAAAAAAGAAAAGAGAGAGTTGGCTGAAAGATCAATATATATACAGACTTGAGTTTGAGGTCCAGATACATAGCAGAGATGGTGAGTTTGTAGTTGCAAAAAGTTCTTTTAGAAATAGTCCATAGGTTATAGTCCAACGTCAGTGACTGGGGATCTCAATTCTTATAGCTTGGGGTTTCCCCTTCTTGAAACCCAAAGCAGATCTGAGATGAAGAAAGATTGTGTCCCAGGGTTTTTAATACATTTCCAGCAGCCTTTTGGCCTGAGAAAACAATAAGCTTAACTTTTCTTCTCCCAAACATCATGGCAACTATCACAGGGTAATTTATCCATAACCAGTTCAGATACAGGTTACCACAGCCTTCAAAGCGACATATAGACCATAATACTATTTCATTCAAGTGTCTTCCTAATATTAATACTCCTTTTTTTTATCTTTGAATCAAAGCCATAGTAATAGACAAGACTTGTTTGCTTACATCACAAGACCTGAGCAAACAGCTACCCTTCTATCTCTAACAATACAGGCTTACATTTCAAAGCTCTATTCATTTACATATCTTCCTAACAAGTCTTTAAAGTTCGGCCATGGGTCATGTCAGTCTGTGAGTTAATTAACTCTTTCTGGCCCTGTGTCACCTTTCAATGAGATATTATATTACATTCATAACATCACACTGAGTCACCTGTGTGCTATTCCTCTGGTGTAGCCTTATGCAGATGAGTCATTGAATTGTGACTTCCTTGCTGGACAATGGCTGTTGATGGTTGTTTGATACTCACCCAAGCATTGCTTACTTTCCTTGCTGTTGTCTCTGGGCAGCTAATAGCTGGCCGACTCCCCAACTTACAGCATGTTTTACTGACAACGATACAACATAACTTCATATGCATTGATGGTATACATATTTAGATAGAACAGTGACTTTCAGCAGATCTTAACCTTTCCTGATACCTTTCATGGCATGCTTTATATGCAAGATCCTCATTTATATATAAATGAGGAATATGGGGGTTACAGGGCACTCCCCCAAGGTATAGAATGTCACACTAGGTTGCCAGGCACCCCATACAATGCATGGGAGAGTTAGGCACCTAACTCAGGGCTGAGAATTCCATTGAGTGGCAGGCTGCTTCACGGTTAGACACTCCCATGCTGAGTAGAGCAACAACTATGTATGTTTAAGATCTGGGCCTGCCTTCCTCCCTACTTATCACAACACCCAGCGTTCTCCCTAATCCTTAAAAGTAGGGTGGGAGTGTGAAGGGTTCCCCCTGGGGTGCCACTTGGAACTGGGGTACCACTGAGCCTGCCTGACCCACCAGTCTGGGCTCCCTTTCACCCTGTGGTGCTGTGATAAGTTGCCAAGCTCTCCAAGCTTGCTCTTTCACCAGCATACACACAGATAGTGACACACCCAGCTGTAGCATCTGATGCTGAGATTAGCTCTGCATGGGAAGGCTCAGTTAAGGTACCTCCCAGTTGTTAAGGCACGCACCCTCCCCCCAAGAGTGTGAACCCAAAATTATACCAGCTTGTGCTGCACAGGGAACTGTACAGCGTAAGCTCATAAAATTAGCTCCCTCCCTCAGTGTGGAGAGAGATGTGCAACAGCTTTCTGCTCCAAGTTATAATTTTTAGACAAAACAAAAACAAGTTTATTAACTGCAAAAAATAGATTTTAAGTGATTATAAGTGATAGCAAACAGATCAAAGTGGATTACCTTAAACAAAACTGCAAACTGGGTTTAACACACTAGATAGGTAGGATATGAACTAGTGAATTCTCACCCTGAGTGATAAACAGGCTGGCAGATTCTTAAGGCACAAGTTGCCTTGCTTTCCCAGGTTTTCATACACAGGCTAAAAATCCCTCTAGCTTGGGACCGTCACTTCCCACAGTTTAGTCCTTGCCCCTCAGGTGTTTCCAGGTGTGTTGCTATAGGGAGAGAGAGGTCCCATCATGACGTCATTATCCCCTTCTTCTATCTTCTTCCCACTTGCTGGAAAGCTCTTTTGCTGTGAGCTGGGTCAAACAGTTCCCATTGTGTAGTGCTATCTCTGAGAGGTTTCCACTGTACACAGTTCCTTGTGCTTGGGCGCATTTCCTCAATAAGCCATGAACATTGTTTGGCCTTTTTACTGGTGTCCTGAAAGGCTGCTTGTGGGTGTTTTCAACCTCACAACATGTTTCAGTAACACACACATAGCCAAACTTCATAACTTCCCATACGACGAGAACACATACAATCCAACAAGATATTACTGTCTAGCAGATCAAGACTTTTAGAATGCTACCTCACAAGGCCTACTTTGTGCAAAACATATCCTAATTACATGACTGTGGTGAATTTTGGGGTGCCAGGATGTCACAGGGGCATCTAACAGAGAACTGATCAATGTGAGAGAGGAGGCCTTCCTCTGTCAGTTCTACACACTCTGTGGCCTTAATCCTTGAGTCTGGTCTGAGTGGAGTCTATACATTGGCACAAGTAAGGTTAACTGCTATGTATGATTCTCCATGTGGAACAGAAATAAATAAGTCTCACACCAGTGGTGTACCTGTTCCCATATTCAAAAGAGGCATGTGCATAATAAAAAGGGGCAAGGTATGGGCACTTGTAGGGAGATCAACTGACATGCAGATAATCCAGTGGGCAGGGATGACATTGGAGTTTGCAGCTTGGTACCAGAGGGCCTAATTTGATGGCCATGCAACATTCTTATTAATGCAGGATTGAGTTCCCCAGGCACCCAAGTGTGCTGTCAAGCTGTTTAAAGTAGCTCATGAGCGTGAGTGCCAGCCTCAGGGCAGACTCTTTACAAATCAGGGCACAAACCCCTAACTGGCTGTGTTCTACAATTAGCAGCACTGTCAAGTGATTAAAAAAATTAATTGTGATTAATCACACTGTTAAACAATAATAGAACACCCTTTAAATATTTTTGAATGTTTTCTACATTTTCAAATATATTGATTTCAATTACAACACCGAATACAAAGTGTACAGTGCTCACTTCATATTTTTATTACAAATATTTGCACTGTAAAAAACAAAAAGAAATAGTATTTCAATTCACCTCATACAAGTACTGTAGTGCAATCTCTTTATCATGAAAGTTGAACTTACAAATGTAGAATTATGTAAAAAAATAATTGCCTTCACAAATAAAACAATGTAAAACTGTAGAGCCTACAAGTCCACTCAGTCCTACTTCTTGTTCAGCCAATTGCTCAAATAAACAAGTTCGTTTACATTTGCAGGAGATAATGCTGCCCACTTCTTGTTTACAATGTTACCTGAAAGTGAGAACAGGCGTTTGCAAGGCACTGTTGTAGCTGACGTTGCAAGATATTTACGTGCCAGATATGCTAAAGATTCATATGTCCCTTCATGCTTCAACCACCTTTCCAGAGGACACGCATCCGTGCTGATTATGGGTTCTGCTCGATAACAATCCAAAACAGTGCAGACCAATGCACATTCACTTTCATCATGTGAGTCAGATGCCACCAGCAGAAAGTTGATTTTCGTTTTTGGTGGTTTTGGTTCTGTAGTTTCCGCATCAGAGTTGTTGCTCTTTTAAGACTTTTGAAAGCATGTTCCACACCTTGTCCCTCTCAGATTGTGGAAGGCACTTCAGATTCTTAAATCTTGGGTTGAGTGCTGTAGTTATCTTTAGAAAATCTCACAATGATACCTTCTTTGCATTTTGTCAAATCTGCAATGAAAGTGTTCTTAAAATGAACAATATGTGCTGGGTCATCATCCGAGACTGCTATAACATGAAATATAAGGCAGAATGCAGGTAAAACAGAGCAGGACACATACAATTCTCCCCCAAGGAGGTCAGTCACAAATTTAATTAACACACACATTTTTTTAACGAGTGTCATCAGCATGGAAGCACGTCCTCTGGAATGGTAGCCAAAGCATGAAGGAGCATACGAATATTTAGCATATCCGGCATGTAAATACCTTGCAA
Organism: Lepidochelys olivacea; assembly: GCF_965140295.1. Classification (NCBI taxonomy): domain Eukaryota; kingdom Metazoa; phylum Chordata; order Testudines; family Cheloniidae; genus Lepidochelys; species Lepidochelys olivacea. Next base: position 53,047,583 of record NC_140412.1, read on the forward strand.
TGCCAGTTACAAAAGTGCCATGCGAATGCCTGTTCTCACTTTCAGGTGACATTGTAAACAAGAAGCAGTAGCGTTATCTCCCGCAAATGTAAACAAACTTGTTTGTCTTAATGATTGGTTGAACAAGAAGTAGGACTGAGTGGACTTGTTGGCTCTAAAGTTTTGTATTGTTTTGTTTTTGAGTGCTGTTACATAACAAAAAAACCCTCTAGATTTGAAAGTAATTTCAATTCTCCTCATACAGGTACTGTAGCGCAATCTTGTTATCATGAAAGTGCAACTATTGCTTTTATCATTTTACAGTGCCAATATTTGTAATAAAAAATATAAAGTGAGCATTGTACACTTTGTATTCTGTGTTGTAATTGAAATCAATATATTTGAAAATGTAGAAATTTAATTTCAATAGTTTAACTATTCTATTGTTTAACAGTATGATTAAAACTGTGATTAATCACGATCAATTTTTTTAATAAGTCAATTTTTGAGTTAACGATTAATCGACAGCCCTAATAATTAGATTTCACCAACCAAGTGTGAACTCCTAAAGCTTGATAACAGCCTTACCATGGAGTCACAGACAGTCCCTTTGGGCAATCCTGTCTATCTTGCTACCTAGCCAAGCCTCCCTTTGTGATAGATGGTCACTTACACCAAAAATCACAATAATATTCAGGTTACTCCCAGTCCCAAAGGACCAGTCACCCCAGGTCAGTCGTACCTCAGATCTCAAACCAAAGACCATGCTCGTAGCCAACCCTATAATATGAACTAAAGATTTATTAACTAAGAAAAAGAAATGAGTTACTTACAAAGTTAAAGCCGGTAAACATACACACACACAAATGAGATACAGTTTTAGTTTCCAAAAGGTAATAGGTAGCTGCTATAATATGCAAGTTCTAGAGTTTCTTTAGGGCTAACCTAAGCCAAGCCGCTTGGGGATCCCTGGCTAATATATTGCCCTCTGAATTCCAAGCATCACAGTGACAACAATTCTTCCTTGATAGGGCTTTTTATGCCTTCCCCCAGCGTTCAAGCTGTGATAGGATGAGGGCTTGTTCACACACCCTCTTCATGGGTATTGGGGAAGCAGTCAACAAAGTTTGTGGGCACTGATGTTCCACAATGGCTTGTCTGGTGTCTAAAGGCCTTCTTTAGTTGGGGA